>NC_138766.1:16203387-16803387 GCF_965113315.1 Podarcis vaucheri
AGGTGCAAGAAGAATAAGGTGAGTGGAAGTGAGGTCAAACATTTTTCAAGAGCATTTCTATGCTTTTCATGTAAAAGGTTTTAATGGGGAAGCAACAGATCTAGCTCCCTTGAATAAGAGATGGAAAATCTGAATTGAAGGTTGACTGGGCTTGGATAGCATTTACTTCCCAACTTGCAGTTCAGTCCTAAACACTGGTTCAAAACAACCCCATTGATTTAAGTGGAAAGGGTGTCTGTGTTGAAATTTTGGTGTGAAATCGATGCATCATTTTTAATAGCTCATTACAGTATGTTTTGCAAGTTGCACCTCTCACACACTGTACGCTGGGTATGGGGTGGGTTACTCACTTCGAATTGCAGGAAGGCAGCCAGAGGAGGTAGCCCTAAGGAATGTACCACCCTCTCATATATCATCTGTACCATGTGATAAAAGTTGCATCAGTTCAGTATTTACTCAGCCCTCAGGCAAGCAAACCCACCCAATCTGGGATAGCTAAGGGAATTTGTTAGCCTCCAGTGACTCAAACTGGTTCTTGACAGATGCTAGAACTGTATTCATGAATGTCTTGGGGGTTCCTGTAGCATTTAAGCCAGAGCTTTTTTTTAAAAAAAGGTTGGAACTCACCCCCAGCAATGTGGCCAACATGCAAGAGGAGCTGTTGTGGGTGCCTACTGGGTCGTGCTCATGTCATTACACCCACACCCACTGGGTGCAATCCTGTGGCCTATGGGAGGTGTCCCAGGGGACATAGATCAGACCCATCCTCCATTGTTGCAAACAGTTGTGAGATCCTGAGAAAGAGATCCAATGTTGGAGGCTCCATACCACTCTGCTATTGGCTCCTCTGGTGCCCAGGCCCAGTCATAACTGGAGCACCAAAGTCAGTAGGGCTTTGCAGGAAGTGGCTTTGATCCAAAGCTGTCCCAGTTCCCCTGGCATGCCCCCAAACCACAGAGCTATTTAGTAATGTTGATGCAAAATTACCAGTCCCTGATTTTGCATTCTTCATCCACTTGCATTTTTCTAAGTTCTTCTGGCAGTCAACCAAATGTGATTTTACCCATTCCATTTTCATAGACAGAACCACAACCTGGAAACTAGCCAGGTCAAATATATTCTTATGGGTTCTGGTTTGTCAATGAAAATACCATTACACCCTGGCCTTTCCAGTCTCTTGTTTTTCCTCCCACCACTTTGCTATCAATTTCTGTGTAGGGCAACTAAATAGACTGCACTGCAACACTGTATGTTCCAGAGTTTCCATAGCTGGTTGTCCACCCTGACAGCAGCACTCTTCCAGGGCAATCCCTCTGATACAGTCTGATGCAACTAAATGTAAAACGGGAGGGGGTGTCTTCAATTATCTCCTCCACATAAATAGTTACAGAAGTGTAGAGCATAAAAGTACATTATGGCAGTGTCCATCCACACTTTGCTGAAATTGCTATAATCGAGCTGATCTTAAGTTAACACTAGGCACATCTGCTAATTAGTTTCATTCTGAAATTTGATAATTGCTATCTCAGGATGCTATTTTGAGTCTTGTAGAGGTTAGTCTGCAGGGTTCCCAAGCTGTCACTGCTGTGTCAGGATAGTACCGTGGTAGTGCTAAGAGGGAGCCACTCCCATTATCCTGTGGAAATACATTTTACATTAAAAATCTCTGCTCACATTAAAATAAAGCAATAGAAACCAGGTAAGAAAATAAAGCCAAAGCCAATTTACTAAGAAATTGCAGGAAAGTCTTAACATTCTAGCAAGGGATTGTTCTTGCCTGTTTTCTAAAGGCAGAGAAAAATAGACAAATCCTGCTCTTTAGATAGGGTGTTCAGAAATTCTGTTACCAAGGCTTGTTGTTGTTTCAAGCATGCCCCTAGCACTTTGTCTCAAAGACCTATAAAACAAGAAGTTGCAGTGTCTGTGCATTGACCTATGCCTACGTTAATCCAGAATGAGGGTCTATTCCAGTTATGCATAGCAGCCTGAGATCTTTGCAGAATATGGATGCTTTCTTTCCCTGACCTCATACTTAATTAAACCACCCAAGGCACATCCTGATTTGACCTACTTAGAGCCTTGATGGAGGAAATTCCATGTCAGATGCACTGCCATCACCAATCGCTACATTAACATCTCTTAAATATTATAATCCTCCACGGGGACCTGTTTTTGCACATGCCACACAGTTTTGTGTACTTATCATCCACAGAAGCACACTTGGATATAAGTTTTGTTCCAGGAGAGCCCCTTCCTTAGGTTATCAAGCATATGAGAATTATTTATTCAAAAGTTAGTGTTAGTGTTCAAAAGTTATCCTCTGAGGGATCTTTCCTAGCATACATGGTTCAAAAATTGGTCAGCTTTGGCCCCCTTCCTATCTCCTCTTATCCAGTGTTATTTCCCTCTGATATTTATTTATTTATTTATTAGCTGGGTAAGTCAGAGCTCCAGGAGAACCACACAGCATACATGCCTCCCTTCATTGCAGAGTTGGTTCCATGTAATATGTGCCTCAAGAAAATCTACTAGAGAGCAGCTTCCACCTTGGGACTCAGCTATGTTGGCAAAGGAAAAAGCGATTTATATATGCATTATAACACTGTGACACCAGATGGCGCTGTGGAGTTCTGTTTTGGCCAACCCGATTTCTCATGCAAAGTTTACAACCTGTTTAACTGAAACGCTTCTTGGATGTGTCTAGATCCAGCCTTCGTCTCCCATCGTTACGGGTTTTTTTTCCCTAGGTGTTTCTGGATAATAAGAAACACTTTGTAGCCAAAGATTCAGTCAGTCATCCCGACTTCCAGGAATTTGTAAGGAATCGCTAAGGTAGTCCCAGGTGAGGACTTGTGCTGAGGACAACTTCCTAATTTACACTGGTACCTCGGGTTACAGACGCTTCAGGTTACAGATGCTTCAGGTTACAGACTCCGCTAACCCAGAAATAGTACCTCGGGTTAAGAACTTTGCTTCAGGATGAGAACAGAAATCGCACGGTGGCAGCGGGAGGCTCCATTAGCTAAAGTGGTACCTCAGGTTAAGAACAGTTTCAGGTTAAGAACGGACCTCCAGAACGAATTAAGTTCTTAACCCGAGGTACCACTGTATTGTGATCCCCCTTAGTAAGAGATTCTCGTCACTCCCTACCTTGGAACCGGTAATATTTGTTCTCTAATTTTTCTCTCTAGCTCTGACGCGGCAGCTAAAAAAGCCAATGCAATTCTGGGCTGCATCAATAGGAGTATAGCACCTAGATCAAGGGAAGTAATAGTGCCACTGTATTCTGCTCTGGTCAGACCTCACCTGGAGTACTGTGTCCAGTTCTGGGCACCACAATTCAAGAAGGACACTGACAAACTGGAACGTGTCCAGAGGAGGGCAACCAAAATGGTCAAAGGCCTGGAAATGATGCCTTATGAGGAACGGCTAAGGGAGCTGGGCATGTTTAGCCTGGAGAAGAGGAGGTTAAGGGGTGATATGATAGCCATGTTCAAATATATAAAAGGATGTCACATAGAGGAGGGAGAAAGGTTGTTTTCTGCTGCTCCAGAGAAGCGGACACGGAGCAATGGATCCAAACTACAAGAAAGAAGATTCCACCTAAACATTAGGAAGAACTTCCTGACAGTAAGAGCTGTTCGACAGTGGAATTTGCTGCCAAGGAGTGTGGTGGAGTCTCCTACTTTGGAGGTCTTTAAGCAGAGGCTTGACAACCATATGTCAGGAGTGCTCTGATGGTGTTTCCTGCTTGGCAGGGGGTTGGACTCGATGGCCCTTGTGGTCTCTTCCAACTCTATGATTCTATGATTCTATGATGCAGGTATCTGCAGTGCCTTCTAGCAAAGTGTATTTGCATCCTAACTTGCTGCTTTAACCTAATGCATTTCTATGCATGTCCAGCTGATGTCTACTGCTTTCCCTCTCCATATTTGGTATTGGGATAATCCTGTCTTCGCCTGTTAGGTTTAGCCTAAGAGTGGATAGTCCAGTTTAAATACTGTGTATAAAATCAACCTTTCGTTCCTGTAACAACCTGCATATTAATCAACATTTGTCTTTCGTAATCAATGGTATATTCTTTGATCTTAAGCTTTGGCCTATGGTCTGATTACTAATTCCCCTTGGTGAAAGTGCAATTCCCCTCACAGTGTATTCTGATTCTTGAGTTAAAGACCTGGCATGTGTTCCTCCTATACACTTTGCATCCCCAGTACCTGGAGACAAGGACATGCAGTACTACCACAACTGAAATGTGGAGAAATGTGAGAGTGAGTCAATGAATTCTCTTGTGATGCCTCGGGGCACTTCTGAATCACCCCCCCCCCAGTTGTGAGGCTTGACAGAATCACTATCTACTGGTTTGCAGCTGCAGTTTAATGTTCTTGTAACATTCTTTAATTTAAACCCTTAAACTCAGCCCAGCATATTTGAAGGATAACGTTTCCTATGTAAATGTCCTGAAGTTTTAGATCTGTAGAAGACAGCTAAACCTCCTATATTTACCAATTACCAGGGGTAGGGAAACAGTTGGGCAGAATTATTATTATTATTATTATTATTATTATTATTATTATTAATACCCCGCCCATCTGGCCTGGCCTCCCCAGCCACTCTAGGCGGCTTCCAAAAAATATATATATATTAAAATATTGTAATACATCAAACATTAAAAGCTTCCCTAAACAGGGCTGCCTTCAGATGTTTTGTTCCTGTTTCCTTAACAGAGGTTTCAATCTATAGTAAACAGAAAATGAAGTTCTTCCATAGTACAAGGCTAAACACCACCACCTCCTAAATACTGTAGATCAAGAAATATTTTTTTAAAGGGAAAGCTATATGTGCTGGTTCAAAACTTGGCAGCCATTGTCTAGGCTTTTTTAATCCATTACAGACATGTCTTTTTGGACTTGAAGAACTTAGTGAGGTGTTGAAGACAAAGTTATGTACCATATGTATGCACTGAACCCCACAAGGTAGCCTCCTGCCCTCAGGTGTAGTGGCAGACATTGGTGATGTTGACTTATGAGTCAGCTACCCATCTAGTCATCTTCTATACATGGAAGAGAGGGTACCATCTTGTCCTCCACCTAAGGCAGCAAATGACTTGTGCTGGTCCTGGGGAAGTAGGAACCCATCAGCCTATTGCCCAAACAATTGGGATGCTGCCCCAGTCCTGCAGCACTGTGTCGTCCCATGCATTCAATCTCATTTCTTAGCACCAGTTAGAATGAGGGTGATGTGAGATATTTGTTTTGTGTTCAGTGATTTTAGCCATAGCCAATTCTGAATACGTGGCAACATCACCTTCCAACCTAGAAGTATGTTTTAGCCCTTCACATGCCCGTCTCCCCACATATGTGACATACCGTTCAATAGCTGAAGTGGTTTGTGGAGTATGTGAAAATGTTAAATGAAAACCCCTCCTCTACCCCCAGTTCAGCTTATTCCTAACATGAACTGTTTGTGGTCCTAGTTACTCCTTTCATGTACTTTTGAACAACAGCAAAGCAGCAGCTTTTAATTTTAATACAAAATATCATATTAATATTCAAGATGTCACAGATTACTATTTTGTAATGGATTCATTGCCAGTCCTTCTTACTGATTTTTGTTTAGAGAATTCAATTACAGTAATAAACCATAAGAAGCTGTAAAGAAGAAAAAAATGGAAACTGATCTCATCCTGTTCTTCGTTCACTGCATACTTATCAGAACTATCTATAGCTTTTGAATAATTACTACTCAAAGTTGTGCAAGACAGTTATTTTTGCCTTTCAAGTTTACAGTACTGAAGATAAATGTATTCTTGGATCTTGGTGGTTTAAAGCTCCTGTATGCAGTGCATCGTATATGCAAATACCGATTTGAAGTCCTATGCTTGCAGAGCTGGAGGCAAAACTGTGCCATCCACACACAAGAGGTATCAGGAGACTTGGAGTAACCCTGAGGTTTGCAGCTATGGAAAAGGAACTCTATAGGGCAGTGTTTCTCAAACTAGGGTCTTCAGCTATTGTTGGACTACAACTCCCATCATCCCTAGCTAGCAGGACCCATGGGCAGGGACAATGGGAGTTGTAGTTCAGCAACAGCAGGAGACTTAGGTTTGAAAAACACTGCTCCATAATAACTCAATAGGTTGTATATAATGCTGTGTGCATGGAATCAACTCATGCAACAGAGTTCTCCCTTCCTCTTCCTGTGCCTCCCCCCATCTGATTTTTAGGGTTCAGTGTGTGCTGCAGGGCAAAAGAGGGAACGGCTGCATTGTGCAAGTGGAATGGCAGTGCTGGAAACAGCTCAACAGAATGTTGGCTGACTGGGCATGGGTGGGGAAGCAGACAACCAGGTGGGAAGAGGGGATAGAATGGACAGGACTGTGCTCTTTGTGTTCATGTGTGTACACACACACACACACACACACATTATTCTGAATAGGTCACTTCCTGATTCACACTGAGAAGCGATGGATGAAAAAGCTACCCATGGACAGCAATGGAGAAAGTAAAGAATTAAATGAAGCTGAGGATGGGCACCAATGTGTCTGGTTGTAACTTTAAGTGCAATATCATAATTGGAGCAAATAGCCAACAACACATTCACTTCTTCCCCACCCATTTGTAAAAGGAATTCTACCAGCCCACAACACAGGTAGTCAAAAGTTAGGATATTGGCCAATTTTAGATCCACAGGTCTATAGAACGTTAGAGCTCAGACAGTAGTGCTTTAGCTTGAATAGATATTGGACCAGGCTCATATCTCATTTTTCAATTTATGCTGCCCTTTCTACTTCTTTTACTGAAATGAATTAGATTGCCATTCTCCAAATCAAGAATTCCAGAGACTCGCTATGTCACTGGGGGTAAAGATCCATTTAGCATGCCTGAAACTTACATGAGTCACAAAGAAATACATTTAACTCCCTATATTTCTTGGTAGTTCTTACCACAGTTTTTCTTTATATCAAAGAGTAGTACAGTATGTTCTTGAGACTGAACGTTTCAAAAGAACCAAATGCCAACACTTAAGTCTCTTTTTTGGTTTGAAATTATCAGCCTAGATTTAGTACACCTTTCTTTTATTGGACAACTTGATGCAAACTCCATTTTCTTGAATAAGACTGATGTGTATAATATAAACAATATGCTTAGCCACCACTGCCCATGACCATTTGGAGAAATACTAAGTACCAAGATGTGGACAACTGGAAGTTAGCTGGGATTTTTTCTTCATTCCCTAGGAATGGCAGCTTCTCCCTCCAGGACCCAGTTGTTTTAAAGAAAGATATGGCTGACTGCTTTATCCTGGTGTGCCAAGGAAAAACTAGAGCACAGCTCCGCATTATTTTGTTACAAAGAATGAAGCAGAGGATCTCTTGTGGGCAGCAAAGTCAAAATCAGGCTGGAGCAGAGATCTGATGCAGAAATCTCAGGAGTTCTTATTAGCTGGAGTTGACAGCATGAAAGATTGTAGCACCTACATTTCCTTCCTCTACCAATGGGAATGCCAAAGTGCAGTCTTCACTTCAGTGATGCTTTAGGAGATCTCTGTCATCAACAAAACCTGGAAATTCCAGCTGATCCCCAAGTTCTCATTGTGAAGCACTCTGGAAATGTCACACTGGTTGACCTTACACAAACTTATATATATATATATATATATATATATATATATATATAGCGCCCATTGTCTGTACTGGCTATCAAATTACACAAATACACCACAGTTTCCTCAGATATGCACAGCATCCAAACTATTAGACTTTTCAAAAACCTATTGGAAGTACAAAGGCATCTGAGCTGCTTTAATTACCCTGCTGACCATTGTGGATCACACTGAGCCATGTTATTTTGCCAAGGGGGAGGAGGAGAATTGGAACAATGTGATGTGCCAATTTTTGGAGTAGGGAAGAAAGAAGCCACAACAGAAAAGCTGGGTAAGGTTATTTTATACTTGGTTTAAGCTGTGTACTTCTATTAGGATTTGCAACAAAAAAAGTTAAATAATAAAGAAAAAGTTTTCCTTTTTCTTGATTCAGGTGGGTAGCCGTGTTGGTCTGACACAGTCGATATATATATATATATATATATATATATATATATATATATATATATATGCTTTCGTAGATTTTCACGGGTACAGGAATGCAGGTTTTGGTGTCTTCGGGTGTCTTCCCGTGTAAGAGTCGGGGTGTCTGTGCGACGTTTCGACGAGGTCTCACTCGTCATCTTCAGGCTGGTGCTTTCGGCTTCTTGTTACTGGAACAGAGCAGAATCTGGTGTTTGAGTTTCTATAAATACTGTTGAGGGGTGTGGTGTATAGCCTCCAACGTTCTGGGCAGAGAGGAAGTTCCTAGATTAGTGTGCCTTTTCTTCTTTTGTTCCTTAATTACTTGAGGGATATCTTGAGTGATTTCATGAGTGATATTCTGAATACCACTGGGTGGGTCATTAAGTGTAGATTAGTTGCTAAAGCTTTTGTGTCTTGACCTCTTGAGCTTGTGAAGAGTTTTTCTGAGAAGATGGCTGTGCTGCATTTAGTTGTGCTCTGGCTTGGCTTCGTGTATAGGGGCGAGCTGTGGTTTTGTGCCTTGTGCCAGCCAGATCTGTGTAGGGATTGCAGGGGGGTGCAGCATCCGGAGGTGCCACTATAGTTTGGCTACTGGTGCCACTATAGTTTGGCATACCTCCGGATGCTGCACCCCCCTGCAATCCCTACACAGATCTGGCTGGCACAAGGCACAAAACCACAGCTCGCCCCTATACACGAAGCCAAGCCAGAGCACAACTAAATGCAGCACAGCCATCTTCTCAGAAAAACTCTTCACAAGCTCAAGAGGTCAAGACACAAAAGCTTTAGCAACTAATCTACACTTAATGACCCACCCAGTGGTATTCAGAATATCACTCATGAAATCACTCAAGATATCCCTCAAGTAATTAAGGAACAAAAGAAGAAAAGGCACACTAATCTAGGAACTTCCTCTCTGCCCAGAACGTTGGAGGCTATACACCACACCCCTCAACAGTATTTATAGAAACTCAAACACCAGATTCTGCTCTGTTCCAGTAACAAGAAGCCGAAAGCACCAGCCTGAAGATGACGAGTGAGACCTCGTCGAAACGTCGCACAGACACCCCGACTCTTACACGGGAAGACACCCGAAGACACCAAAACCTGCATATATATATATATATATATATATATATATATATATATCCAGTAGCACCTTAGAGACCAACTAAGTTAGTTCTTGGTATCTGAAGAAGTGTGCATGCACACGAAAGCTTATACCAAGAACAAACTTAGTTGGTCTCTAAGGTACTACTGGACAATTTCTTTTAGTTTTTTTATATATTCCTTTTTCTTTTAAATCAAAAAGTTCTTTTTTTAAATTAATGTTACATAGATTAGTTCATTCTCTGCATTGATCCTTGTTTCCTGTAGAGACTATGGTGTATGTATGTATGTATGTATGTATGTATACACACACACACACTTGCCTGCAGACAAGTAGAGCATCTACTTCCATATTTATGTTTGATGTTTTTGACACTTTCTTCTACGCTACCCGCATGGTCCTAATTCTGTATTGTCTTTGGCTGTATTCACATTGCAAGGACACAAGTGCAATTCCCTCTCCTCCCCTACCCCAAACAAGATCAGTAGTATGCATGGGAGCATCCTAAGAGCTTTCCTCCTAGATCTTTGCAAGCTTTGTGGTGGGCAGCAATACTCGCTCAGTTAAAACCAAACACAAATTGTAGAATAACTTTCAGTAGTCTTGGAAAGAGCCTATAATCCTAGCCACTGGAACCAAGTGACATTGAAATCAATAGGTTTTCTTCCTCTCTCTCTCTTTTTGGATTGTAGTGCTAGAATGCTTCCAGAAGCTATTTATAGTTTCAGAATGTCTCAAAATGAAGAGGTTCGTGGAAGGAGATTGCTCCACACAAGTTAATTTTTAAATACAGATGTGCTGTTTTGGTTTGGTTCTAAACGACACATACAGGAGAGTTTTCCTATGTAATGCCACTTACGAATTCAAGGAACCCCTGCGGCATTTTGCCTGTAGCCTGACACATCCAAATGCTACTGGATCAGGTGGCAGTTTCTGCCTGTTACAGCTGGCGATGTGGCAGACTTGATTACTTCATTTTCCTTTTTAATCCATTTCAATATATTGCCTTGTCCCCATTGTGATCGAAACAATGTGCAGATACTAAGCCTCTCAGATTTCACATCCATCTGTTCAGGAAAAGAGATCTTGTCTGCCGCCATCTTTGTCTGTCTGTTCCATAATCAGTACACATTTAACACAAAGCAATGTGAAGCTCTTTCTTCAAACAGCAGCTCCCAGTAAGGGTACATTTTCCAGCTGCAGCTTTTTCCATTTTCTTCTCCAGCCCAGAGTAAAGCAGCATGAGGTTGACCTTAGGTGCACTGCTTCATGAAGTTATAAATTTCAGATACTTGAAATCATTGATTTGCTTGCAGTTTGATGTTTGTGATCATTGTGGTTAGGTGCAAGAGAGATTTGTAGTACATTTCTCTTGGGATCAGGCTCATGGAGACTTAGGTCCAATGAAATGTGCGATGAGTTTTCTTATTGGGGCAGGTAGACATGTTTCCTCCCACAGTATTCCCTCAGGCTGCTTGGCAAAGTGCTTTAGAAAAGTAGGGTACATACAAAAGATGTTTGTAATATGGCACTGGAGTCTGCTGGTCAAAAAGGCAAAAAAACAAACCCAAATGCTAGGCAGCTACAGGCTCTTGGATGAACCTAAAAAGGCTCTGTGAATGCAAATCAAAGACAATAGTGAATTAAATAGAAATAGAGAACAATTTGGAACTGAAGGATTTTGGAATATGAACTCCCCCAATTTTGGAATTTCATTCTCCCCCAAGCTTGAGATGACGGAGCAAACAAGAGGCTGGAAGAGCCTTTGAGCAGTAGCAAACTTTATTACAAATGAGCCCCAAATGCAGAGAATGGAATTCCAATGGCCTATCTGGTCCTGCATTCTGTTCTCACAGTGACCAACCAGGTGCCTATGGGAAAACCACAAGCAGGTTTCAAGTACAAGAATATTCTCCCCTCCTGTGGTTCCCAGCTCCAGGCAAGGCCAAATGATGAGGCTTGGCAGGTCAAGTATGGCCCATGGCCTGGAGTTCCCCCAGCCTTGCGTTAGAGCATCATTTCCTGCAAAGTGTATGCTTCTCATGACTTGAATTGGGATTGAATACTTCAAGTCGTACATACTTCTGCAGGACATTGTGCTCTTCGTTATGCTGAGGAACATCTAGGCTACCCAAGCATGAGACTTCTTTTGCCTATGGCAAGGTTCCACCCGACATACTGGTTTCATGTCGAGACCACCGTTACAGTGAAGATAATGGGGAGAGAGAGCAGGGCTTAGTTTGTGAGGCATTTGCAATCCCAGCAACTACACTGGGAGCTCAGAGTTAGGAAAAAACAAAACCCTAACAATTTCTGATGGTGAGAGGCCCCTTGAAAAGCTCAATTTGTCAAACTGAATTTTGAATTGTGCTCAAGAGAATTCACCACTCATTGTAAACAAGTCTATTCTTTCCCCCATGGGATTCTCTAGATTATCCTGGTAGTTTCCCATTAGTTTCTGTTAAAATGTTTAAATGAATCTTTGTTGTTAGCACTTAAAACTTTAATAAACTATATTGGGCACCACCAAAATGAAATAAGTAATTCTGTTAGTCCCTTTTTTTAGTGGGAGAATTAAATTCATGATTGAGGCTGTAAGTGTAATCCTCTAAGCATGTATAAGATTGCGCTGTGAATCTCTTCATTTGAAATGAATGGGATGTATGTAGAATACTTAAGTTTGGATGAATTGTGCCCATACTTAATTATTTGTGGTGTGGGTGGGCTTGAATAACTATTATAATTCATTTTATGTAGCTGTTGGGTCTCATTTTCCTCACAAGCACACAACTGCAAAAAGTTTGGGAATAATATATGCAAAATATGTATACCATCATCATCATCATCATTTATTTATTTACTTATTCAATTTATATACTGCCCTTTATCAAAATACCCCAGGGCAGTGTACAACATTATAAACATGAAAAACTGGTACCTTAGTAATGGGAGACAAGCTGACTGGAGTCTGACATCTGGAATGGTATTTAAGTAATGAAACTGTTGAAGTACAGTAATTTCAGAATTATGTTCTGAAAAAAGGACCTATTTTAGTATTAGGGGAGAAAACAATAAAAAGAAATTAAAATATTATTAAGTAGAACAGATGGAAAGTCCATGGATGGGGGAAATAGTGTTGGTAAAATTAAATATTCTTTCTAAAATTACCATACTTTTTAAATGTTACCTTTTAATATATCAAAGAAGTTCCTGGTCCAAGAGAATACAATGCCTAGGAAATCTGTGTTATTATTTATGCTAAATAGCTTTTAAAAATAATCAAAATAAGCTTACAAATATAAATAAAATATTAGGGAGGGAAATAAAGTAACATTAAAACTGCATATAAAACAAGATTAAATATACTTCCAAAGGGACTAAAACTATTAAATCTGGAGAAATAAAAAGGGTTACATCTGTCACAGGAAATATGCTGTTTATTTTTTTTATATATTTCAATTTGACATTTTAGCAGTAGGCTATTGTATAGGGAGATCTGGATAGAAAGATACACTTACACTTTTGAGAAAATTGCTCGTAATGTCCTAGAAAGGATTCGACTTTGCAATATTATGATATTATTTTGAAGACAGGTATTCCAGTTGAACTGAAATTCAGAATAGACTGGGGAAAATATGGTAGATGTGTGGGAAGATGTATGAATGCAATAAATTAAATGTTTTACACCTGCTAAACCCATTTTAAAGTTAAAAACAAGTGGTATATGGTGATATGTTCAGCCATGCAGCTCTGACTAGAGATTTCGGCAGTTCTGTGGCATTTTCAAGTTTGTTCGCTTTTCTAGTTGCTTGGGAATCCAGTATGTATATGGGTATTATGCATATTAGACATCAAAAGCTATATGAAAAGGGAAACACTTGTATTTATAGAAGTGCTATAAAGGCGATGGGAAGTGTCTCCCCCCCCCCCCCGTCTGAAGGCTTAGTGAAAAAGATAATATGTTCACTCAAAAATGAGTCCCATTGAAGTCAATGGGGCTTACTTGCAAGTGTGAGTGGAGAATTGCTGCTTCAGACTAAGAGATCAATGTGTTTAGATGCTAAAAAGAAGCTTAAGAGTTGATTGCATATTGCACACAAGTCTCTTCTCGAAAAGGAAGTATTGGACTCACAAAAAAGGCTCTTTAATGCAGCAGAGAAAGGCATAAGAAGAGTCAGTGGACAGTTGCTGAAGCTGAATAAACTCAAGGGAAAAGACTCAGTTTTAACAATGTGATTCCAGGTAAAAACGTCAACACAAGAAACTATCAGAAATTGTGTGTGTGTGTGTGTGTGTAGGATGCCAGGGTGGGTGGGTGTTCTAGCCAGGATTTTGATACTTCCATGAGCTTTGATAGTATTAGATGTTTGGTTGGAAATGAAGTTTCTGCATGTTGTACAGGTGGCTAGTTAGCACTTAAACTATCATCTGGTTTCAAAATGAACAAGAGACTCAAATGGCTGATGTACTGCAGGGGTCATGTTTTGATTCTAGATATTTCTAGAAAAATGTGTGTGTGGAATGATTGAATAACAGATTGAGCTCCAGCATGTTGCTACTGCTGTCACTTCCACTGAGAAGAGTTCCACCTCCCACTCCTGACTGATGTGAGGCTGGGGGGCGGGGTGGGTAAGACCTAAGGTGGGATCGTAGTCTTCGTGTTGTGATGTGGGCCAATGTCATTGACTTCTGTCTGGGGCTGGAAGCCGTTGATACTGTCTGCTCAGAGCAGTCGTGTTAACACCTGGTGGACTGGGAAGAGGAGTTAAAAGAGCACCTGTCTCCTGTACTTCTCTTTGCAACTATCACCAGCTCTGAAGGGAACAATCCAGGATTTGCGTACCTGGTACTTCATTGCAATACCTAGTACTTTGGATCTGTTATTGTGAAGGCAATATCATCTGCCTATACATCTGATGATATTGTGAACCACTTTTAAAGCCCACTATGACTGTGATTTTCAAAATTGATAGGTGTACCTTGTTTACCAAACAGGTTTCCATTCTGGAAAATGTGGATTTACCAGATTATTTCCAGATTGTAGGAAAAGAATCCAACAGCTCCAGATTATTTCTGGACCCAAACTCTTTCTACTTTGATTTTTGGAACTTCTCAGTATTTTCAGATGGAGTCTGAGCTATTTGTGGTTGTGTTTTACAAAGGCAGAGGCACATAGCTAATAAGATACTTTTTAAACAAAAAGTAGCCATGGTTGCTCTGTCCAAACTCAAAATATGCTTCAAAGTTACTACTCAAGTTATGTTATTGCAACAGAGTTTGTTTGTTTTTGAAGAAAAGGTTTGCAACAAATGTTACATTACTACAATAACACCTTGCATGTTCTCTATTGCCTCTACTTGTCAAACCAACATGATGTAATCAGGGCAATTAGTTTCCCCTAGGTCTGTTGTAGAGCTGGTTTACACACACAGTCATACAGACGTGTGTGTGTGTGTGTGTGTGTGTGTGTGTGTGTGTGTGTGTGTAATGACCTTCATTTGAAAATGTCTGTCTTACATTCCCTCATAAATCAAACATACAAAATTCCAAAAAAGCATCAAAACAATATTATCAACATTCCAAAACTACTGAAAACAATATTGGATAATAAGATCAAGAGCAGGTTAAAAGCAGGATGATTTTAAAAAAATGTTAAACTTCATTAAAAGCTCATCAGAATGAATATATATAGATATATAATGCCTTAAGCATGAGAGAGAGCAGATTTAAATGTGTTTAATAACTTTACACACCATCCCAGCCTTCTAGTGGGTGGAGATTGCAGGGGTTCCTGTGCTTACCCAGGCTCAGTTTCCAGGGAATAAAGATCAGCAGGGACCTTGGCGTCTTTAGGATATATGGCTTTATTTACACATATATACAACCTAGGCATAGGATGGAGGGGTTCACAGCATCACGTCTCCAAATATCTAACTTCCCCTTTAGATTTCCAGGGGAGCCCCAAAAACTCAACACATAGTTTTAGCATCCAGCTTTTCAGATCTCTCTCACAACAACTCTGGCTCTTGTTTTTCTAACTAAGATCACAAGGCCTCCAGCCAGGTGAGGGGAGTGGCTAAAATGCCTACTTCCTTCTTGGACAGCAGCATCACTTAGAACATTATTTGAGGTGCTTATTAACACATAACTGGCCAGCTAAAGCCACTACTCTGACAAAGGGACTAGTGTGACCTATTCACCAAGTTCGCTGTTATACCTTCTAGCCTCACATGATCCCAAGAATTAGAAGGAACCTGGAGTATCATCCAGATTGACCGCTACCCAAACTCATAACAATAATGTTATCAAGTAACAAGTCTTTCAAAAATTTACACAGTAGAGTATGTAGCTATGTTCCCCCCACTCCGTTAGCTTCTTAAACGTGCCTTTATTTTTTATTTCTGCTCTTAGTCTTTAGATTTCACACATTCTATTTATATTTTTGATATTCCATAGCAGAATCTAGTCACATATTAGATTTCCCAAAGTGACATTGGGAAAACATAAAATCTGCTTTTTGTGCCTGCTATACTCTTGGGATCTTTGTATTGTATATTGGTATAAAGGTAAAAGTACCTCTGAACATTAGGTCCAGTCGTGGACAACTCTGGGGTTGCGGCACTCATCTTGCTTTACTGGCCGAGGGAGCCAGTGTACAGCTTCCGGGTCATGTGGCCATCATGTCTAAGCCGCTTCTGGCGAACCAGAGCAATGCACTGAAAAGCCATTTACCTTCCCACTGGATCAGTACGTATTTATCTACTTACACTTGACGTGCTTTCGAACTGCTAGGTGGGCAGGAGCAGGGACCAAGCTACGGGAGCTCACCCTGTCACAGGGATTCGAACCGCTGACCTTCAGATTGGCAAGTCCTAGGCTCTGTGGTTTAACCCACAGCGCCACCCGCGTCCCCTGTATATTGGTATACTGGTGTCTAAAGAAGTAGAAGTATTGTTCCTTGCCCATAGTTGCAGCCAGACTAATGGCTTTTGCTTCATGCTTTGAAGGTAACACTTGGTTCAATCTTCCCCACCCACTTCTAGTAGATTGTTCCACAGTTGAGCACTCTTGACTGAGAACACTTTATCTCCTGCACTCACGAGCTTTGTCTTAGGCTTCATTAGCTGTGTTGTCACCCAAGAGCAAGCTTCTTTCAGATGTTGCTTCTGCTGTTTTTGTTGGTAACACAAGGTTTGGATATGGGAAACAGCAGGACACACCAGATGTCCTCAGACTCAAAAAAAATTTTTTTTTATATCCTACAGAACACAGAGCAACAATCTTTGATTTATAAGAGGATCATAATTTTTTTTAAAAAAAACATAACCAAATGATATTTTGATGGCTGATTATCTTGGCCAGACAGCTTCAGCCGACATAACCTCTCTCTCAGACATTGCATCCATATGTGAAACATTCCCTTCTGTTCCTCTCACATGGCCAGGGGCCTTATGGACTTGTCTCTTCAAAAAGCAGTACACAAAGCACAAGACTTGTTATGTATGTTCCTTAGTGTCTGTTATGTTCCTTGTTGTCTCCTGCTCTGAGCTTGAGTCTGCATCACAATGTAGGTCAGGATTCTGAAGCCTGCATTTTGATTGGGTGACTGGCTCAAAGCAGCCAATCATGCACTAGGTGGATGTTGCCAGGGTCTTGCTGAAGTGTATATAAATAAACCCCTTCCCCTGTTTCCCCAGTCTGTTCTTGAGGCCTTAATAAAGCCTTTAAGCTGAATCACTGGCTTGGGTCTTGCTTGAACCCAGCTTCATTTCTTGAAGTAGTAACTTGATATAGAAGTGTCTACATTTTTCCTTTAGCTTCCAGTGGTTTTCAAACTTCATACTGCCCAATAGGGCTGCCTGTCTTAGACACAGAATCCAGACACTTTTGGTGAACTCAGACATGAAGAGCTTTATTAAAATACATCAGACAGGAAACCCTGCTCACTCCTCAGCTTTCAGATCCACACTGGCTTCCGTCTGCTGCTCATATCCATCACAAGTTCCTTCTTCACCTACTTCTTCTTCACCTAGGAACTAACTATAGACAAACTGAGTAAACAAAGGAGGAAATTAATGTGGGTCCTCAACTGCATGTCTTATATTTAATACATTTATAGACTGCCTTTTTAGGCATAGCTTACACATCATAGCACAATACTGTACAATTCAAAAGGTGAACAATAGCAGCAGTAAAACGCAATCAGTTAAAAACATAAGTCACTTAAATAAAACAGCAATACAGTGGTACCTCGGGTTAAGTACTTAATTCGTTCCGGAGGTCCATTCTTAACCTGAAACTGTTCTTAACCTGAGGTACCACTTTAGCTAATGGGGTCTCCTGCTGCCGCCACGCCGCTGCAGCATGATTTCTGTTCTCATCCTGAACCAAAGTTCTTAACCCGAGGTACTATTTCTGGGTTAGCAGTCTGTAACCTGAAGCGTATGTAACCTGACGCATATGTAACCCGAGGTACCACTGTATAAATTCCAGCCCAGACAGAGGGATTTTCCATTCTAAAAACACACAAAATAAAAGGCCTTGATTAAGAAGTGGTCCAAGTGGCTCAAAATAATGTGGGTGGTTTTGAAAAAAACTTGCTTTGTCAGCTGCTTTTTGAGATCACATTGAAGAGAGAATTTTGATACCAAATGAGAGAAGCATCAGATTGTTTCTCTTTTCTCGGGAACAAGGGCTTCCCATGGCAATGGTGATGTGTTTATTGCTTCCCATTAAAAATGGTTTCCTTCATCCCACAAAGGCCTATACTGGGGACCCCTAACCTATTGAAGGAAGGGACGCGGGTGGCACTGTGGTCTAAACCACAGAGCCTAGAGCTTGCCGATTGGAATGCCTGTGACGGGGTGAGCTCCTGTTGCTCGGTCCCAGCTCCTGCCAACCTAGCAGTTCGAAAGCACATCAAAGTGCAAGTAGATAAATAGGTACCGCTCCAGTGGGAAGGTAAACGCCATTTCAGTGTGCTGCTTTGGTTTTGCCAGAAGCTGCTTAGTCATGCTGGCCACATGACCCGGAAAAACTGCGGACAAACGTCTGCTCCCTCGGCCAGTAAAGCGAGATGAGCGCCACAACCCCAGAATCATTCGCAACTGGACTTAACTGTCAGGGGTCCTTTACCTTTACTTTTTTAACCTAGTGAAACAGTATGTTGAATGTGTATGTTAAACAGTAGGCGAGCTCTTTAGGGTTCTTGCAGATTGTTTACTATGGAGGCCTGGAATGAAGAAGAGTTGTTAAATAGCCAAATATTGCTGACAGGAGTGAGATACTGTTAGCATATAATACTTATGCTCAGACACCTGAATTGGTTGCCAATTTGCTACCAGGCCAAGTTCAAGGTGTTACTATTAGTATGGAAGACCCTTAATGGTTTGGAAACAGGCTGCTTCTTGTACTTCCGTCACCTGAGGTGGCTGCTTCTCCTTCCCTAATAGGAAATTTCTTCCCTATATATGCCTACTCAACTGCTTCAATCTGCAGAACTGGCAATGTTGCAAGTCCCACATAATACTTGTTCTGCATTCATGAGAAATGGATCTTCTAGTGTGTCTGCACTTTGGAACTCCCCACCTATTGATATCAGGCAGGAGTCTTCACTGTACCCTTTTTGGCACCTGCTTAAAATATTTTTTGATCAGGCAAGCCTATCCCGATATGTAGAATGTTGACAGTTTGGTTTAATCTGGTTTTCAACTTATCACTAGTTTTAATTATTTTTAAAATGTTTTAAATAGTTAACTTTGCTTACTGGGGGGAAAAGGTGTCCTTCTTTTTTAAAGCCACTTTGAGATTTTATTATAATCAAAGGGTATATAAATCTTATGAAATAAATAAATTTGCACAGCTAGGAATGTGGGCTTTTTTTTCTTTAGTCCATTCTGTGAACCTAATGAAGTATTTATACACCATTGACTGTCACTGTTTACTAAGGATCTGATAAGATACTATGCCAAGTGCTATACATTTTATTTTATAAACAGGATAAATGTAATTTCCCTCTACTTTCTTTTTCTGGTGAAATGGTTTGTCAGCTTTGAACAGCTGGATATAAGGTGTTGGGGTGTGGAGGGTGTGTGGGGGGAATACCATTTGAGACATACCATATCAAGCCACTTTTCCTCTCTTCCACTCTCCCCTTCTTGAGCTGATGATCAATATAGCTAAAATAAAAGTAGGATAAAACCTCTAGAGGGTGCCAAAAACTTTGCTTAACATTGGAATTGCTAACTTGACGTGAGTTAGCAGCTAAAAGCACAATCTGTATGTCCTTTGTATATTTGATATGCAGGAGAAATCACTACTAGACAGTACAATACTAAATATATTTATTTTAATTTCACTTTTCCAGAGACAGCTCTTTCACAGGGCTGATCATATTATTATGTGGCTAAGCTGTA
Source organism: Podarcis vaucheri (assembly GCF_965113315.1). Lineage (NCBI taxonomy): Eukaryota > Metazoa > Chordata > Lepidosauria > Squamata > Lacertidae > Podarcis > Podarcis vaucheri. Next base: position 16,222,984 of record NC_138766.1, read on the forward strand.
ACTATAAGCCTTGCGACACACCAGCCTCATGTTGAAAATAATTCACTAGTTATGCTTTTGAATTTGATACATGTATTATGACTTGTACATGTTTATCTGAAAGAAATGCAAGTCTTAGAATGTGTCACTTTACAAAGCCATGATTCAAATACGTAAGGTTTTTTTCCTCTCTTTTTACTAAATATAAATAGCTGAGCTTAAGAGCTTGTCAAATTAAAGAACTACTGGATGAAATCTGTTCCCATTACACAAGTGAAACAGCTTTTGTTCCAGCAGACTAAAGGAAGACAATTTTCTTTCATTTCTCCTTTCCTGCACATCACCCTCCATGCTGTCCTCAAGTCTCTGCCAGCCCTCAAACAGATTTTCAGTGAAAAATCACCTTCCACTAGTAGAACCATAGGCTGGATCAAAAGGTATTACATGAGGGGAACAGCAGCATTCAATTCTACCTTGTGTGATTTTGGGTGTATGGGGTCATTTAAGGCCTGAAGACTCTTTGTCATCCACATGTCATTCAGTTTTAACTTGTAATATTTTTTTAAAAAATGCTTGAACACTGTTTTGAATAGCTTCCTCCTAGCTAAATAAGAACTCTAGTAGCAGTTAATCTGTGAAGTTTGCAATTTGTATATTCAATAAATAAGATTGAGATAGTTTGCGTCTCTTCATTTTTGAAAAAGTCATAAATAAACCATTGCATTGGGAGTTTGTTGCCCTGACAGGTCAGTCTTCTCCCAGGTTGCCAGTGGAACCCATGGCAAAGTTGGCTTAGGTTTGTCTTCTGCCTCTTTAACATTTTCTTAGCAGGTGGGCTGGGGAGCTGTCTCTGTCAGTGAGTGGGCTTTCAGATCTGGATCACTGGCTGAGCCATGCCAATCTTTGCAAAGCTGTAACCTCTAGAATTATTGGCCAGTCTTACTCCATTCACTGCCTCTTTGTAGATCTTTGCTCTAGTACTCCACTCCAAGCAAGCTTCATAGACAAACCAGGATCTGGTTTGCTTATACTGATTCATGCCATTGCGCCACCTAACACAGCCTTGTTGATGAAGGCTACTGGTAGCTCTCCAAGTTTTTTAGATGGGGGTCTTTTCCCAGCCCTGCCTGGAGATGTTGAGGCTTTCCTATGCCCACTCCAAACCCAAAGCTCTTAACCTGGACAACTTCTGCCATCCACAAGTGTTGATTATGCTGATTGGGGGGAGCGCTCTATTTATGGACATAATAGCCCAATTTAGTCATTCTCTTTATATGGTTTATAAATGCACAGAGTAGGGGAGCAGGGGCTCTCCTCCCCCTTTCCTGCATGTGGTGATGGACAGCATGGAAATACAGTGGAGGAAAACATGTGAAGAGGGGTGTCTGTTGTGGGTTCATTCCATGATGTGGAACTTTGCATGATCAGAATGTCACATCACTTGCATGTAAAGCATGTCCCCCTTTATAGGTGGGTGGGTGGAAGAGCAGGATTGGTGATGGCTGTGAACTTGGCATCCCTCTCTTGAACAGTACCTACTGAATTTCACCAACAGGAATCGTTATTTATCTCTCTCTTTTTAGCCTTACATAAAATTCAATTGATGTTTGGCAGTGGTAGCTTCAAGCCCCCACTGGCTACTGATAATGTTTCTTACTTGTTCAGGATGGATAAAACAATGCTGAACCAGTTTCACAGTGGAAAGACTGTTTTGCTCTGCGTGTTTAGCTATTTAAATGCACAATTGAAAACCAAATGTAGTATTGGACACAATTGTGTTGCATGAGGAAATAAATAATAACAGAAGTTAAGTCTGGCACCTGGCATTTGGACCCTGCAGCTTTCCCTGCTGACAGCACATTAAAATCCACCTTCCTCCTTATAAAAAAAAAGGAGGAGTTAGGTTCACTGGCTGTTAATGTTTGGGAGGGCTATCACTTACGGTGCATATCTTCGTGATATATTTCACACATCTTTGGCAAGGCCATTCAGTCTGTTTGTGTCAGTGTGAATTTACCTCCAAAACAATTATGCTGCAATTTATAGTCCACCTGTGCCATATGATGTGGAAAAACCTCCAAAAATGATTTGAACCAGACAATATAACATTGTTCGTTTCCTGCCCATGCTCTGCCTCTACTGTTTGAGGCAGTATGCCTCTTAATGCTGTTCCCAAGTGAACAGAGTGCTGTTAAACTCAGCTTGGGCTTGTGGGCTCAAAAAACATTTGCTTGGCTACTGTAAGAACACAATTCAAGACTAGACAGGCCATTGACCTGATCCTATAACAGTGGACATTAGATAAAATGTTTTGGCTGTCTTATTAAATCAATGAAATGTTAATGCTGATGAAATACAGCTAACACTAATTCTAATCTAGGATCTAGCATTTGGTATTTCCTGGGCCAAATCTAGCCTTCTGAAAGCTGACCTTAACCACCTCCACCCCCACATGTGCACACAATGCGCATGTGTGCGTGCGTGCGTGCGCACATACACACACAAGCAATTAAGAAGAAAGAAAGAGAGAATTAATGGAGAAAATGATTGCTATGATATAGACCTTGCTATTTCTTTCCTTCAGAGTATGCCTCCAACAGAATTAATTGCTGTCCATGGTGCTAGTTTGTGCCTCTTAATGCTGAGCTCTGCCATTCAAAGGGCTGCTATGTGTTAAGACAAAGTTCCCACAGCTTCTTCCTAATAAGAAATTCTGTTGGTTGTGTACATGTGGGCAGGAACCTGCTATATTTATGTGGTGAAACAGCTGTATGTTCATCACACACAATTTATTACAAGCACCTTCCTACTGTTCTGCGAGGAAGATTCCGTCTTCTCTGAAGGGGCTTTAAAAATTGTTGATTAGTTGTCACCGTTGTGTATTTTAGCACAGGCTTGCAAATAATCACTAGTCTGGTCACCTGTGGTGAGTAAAAATTGCATTTAGGTAACCAGGCAGAAAAACTTTTTGTAAACAGTAAAATAAGTCAGCTCCCCCTTTTTCAGGTCATTTCTGTTTCACATTTAACAATATCAGTAATGTGAGGGATGGTGAACTATTAAAAAGAAAAAAAACTTGGTTGGTTAACAGCCTTTGCAATCCTGTTTGCAAAGTTTTTGTTATATCTACCTTAACTGACAGTACAGATCTTTTGAGGTTGGCTGATTTTACTACATCATCATTATTAGCCCACACACTGATTTCAAGTTTAATTGAAAGCAAATGCTCTGTTTTAATATCCTCAACATTTGTTTTCAAAACAAGGATGCATCTCATTGGTTTTTATGTTGAGTTTAAATAATAGGATTCATAATTATGAACATAAACTTCTAATATGGGCAGAGAGGGAGATTTTTCAAAAGAAACATATTGTGTATGTGTATCTCACTTCCATCTTGGGTACCAACTAAGGCAGCTATTAGCAAATGGAACAAGGCAGTGAAGGTTTTATGTAACATTTGACAGGGATAGTTGATTGTGTTTTGGCATCTTTCCTCCTTCCAAGTTGCACCTTGAAATGAAACTGTGGTTGTGTATACATTACTGTCTTAAATCACAGATAGCTCATTCTCAACTTGGATCACAGCTGCTTATGGGGGAAATGCATCAAAATTCAGTGTTTTATAAAGAAACAAAGAAATACATATGGGATAGATATGGATTGTGGCTATCGTCAAACAAGCAGTGTGAGTACACTGGGTGCAGAGTAAACAGGAGTGTCTATCCTACATAGCATCAGTCTGAGGGAGTTCCTGGGAAGAAATATTGACTGCAGAGAGAATTTGCAGCAAAACCCACTTCACCCACTTTCACTGCCTGCAAATGTGGGAAGACCATTTCATCTCCCTCCCACTTTGGAGGAAGAATAAAGCTTTGCGTTGCATATGCTGAACACTTGACAGCTTTGTTTCTAACCAGGTTGCCAGGTTCTCCAATGATTGGGTGGGATTCACCCAAATAGCCCCAACAGCAGAAGCCCTGCACAATGACTTCTGCTTGTAAAATAGGGCTTTACTGTCCTTCTCCATCACTCGCAAACTCTGCCCCCTGAAAGTGGCTTGGGGAGGTGCATTGGAGAACAGCTTGATATTGAATTCTACACACTTGATGTTTTTCTTATTGGGTCCTGTTTAGAGTCTATGACCTAGACTTCAGAGACTGGGATCCTCAGTTGCCCCACCATACAGATAAAGGGCAGAAGAAGGATCTCTTCCAATTGCCATCTTCTGTACCATACCCAATGATCCCTCAACCCCTAGGAGCAGATTTTGGGGGGTGGGGTGGGGAAGGATGCTGAGGACTGCAGAGAGAAGGGGGTGGCAGGGAAGCCCTGTTCCAGGAACATAAACTCTTTCTAGTCATGGAAGGAAAGTTATGATTCCAGCCATAGTGCAGTATTTGTAGCAAGCCTTCTGGTTACTTTCTTTCTGTGTACACAAATCATGCTACTAGTAACTTAAACTTTAAACTATAAACTATAAACTATAATTCACGAACAATCTCATTGTTCTTGAAGTAGTTGTAAAAAAATTACTTCCATCCTGATCCTAACTGCAATGAGCAAGAAATGAAGTTTAGATTATAGTTGTTTTTTAATGGGAAAATTGTACCCCCCCCATCTAAAGAAACCATATGAAACTCTTCTTCCTTTGGAAAAACAAAACTGTTCTTGTTGCAATAGGCATCCTTCTCTTTATATATATTCTGATGAGAACTGAAATGAAGAATAAAATTCTGAATAGCAAATTAGGTTGTTAACATTATTTTTTATCAGCATGACCTGTGCCACGTAGATCTTTCTGTTACACCATGCACATTTTAAAGTTGGAATTGGAACAGTAAGGCATAAATGATAATTACCAAAAGAAGAGGAAACCAGAAAGTTACATGTGGCATACCAAAGTATAAATCTAAAAGGTAATTATTCACTTTGTGCTGGTTCCACTGTGCACACTCTGAAAGGTTTTATAGTTGCAGAACCTTATTTTAGCAGTTATTAAACCAAATTGGACACAAGGGAATATAGTTCTCTATTTTAAGTTACTCCATGCAGAGTACATGCAATTAAGTGCTATAGTCCACTGGCAAACATGGGCAGAGAACCAAATCAACAAAATACCCAAGTTCATACCTCTATTTTAGCACACACACCCCTTGGCTGGATAATTATCAATTTGATCTCAAACCCTGAATACTCACTAACTGCCCAATTATTTTCTGCTTTCAAGTAATGATATTTGCTAATTTGTATAAACCTGGAATATCTCCTTGTGATTTGCATGTAAGAATTTCATTTATGCTTTAGAAATATGACTAGAATACTTTGGCTAGGAAAATCAATATAAAATAGTGGAAATCTGATATTTTAAATTTTATATATCTATATCTATAAATCTGTATCTATCTACATCTGTGTAACCTACTGGAAACTGAAGGTTGTATCAAATAATCCTACTCAGAGTAGATCCATTGAAATTTATGGAGCTAATTTGGTCATGTCCATCAATTTTCATCAATTGACTGAAACCTGGCATGATTAATATACTTGGGGGGGGGGGCTCCTTTGCTTGCAAGCTTCCTCCACTTGTGTGAAAAGAATGAAAGTTAACAGCCATGTTTAGATTCCCTATCAAGGTCAATGAGGCCAAATCGAGGAGATTTGGATCCCAAAAATGAATCAAATTGGAACAACCCAGAGTGGATCCAAAACAAATGGGACTGCTTCTAAATGTCACTGAGGCAACAGGATCCTGTAGCCCTGCAGGTTTTGTTGAACTCCAGCTCCCATCAGCCCCAGCCATCACGGATGATCGTTAGATGTGATGGGAACTGTAGTTCTCCAGATGCTAAAATACAGGTGCAAAATAGATCTTATGGCTGCAGAACCCTACTGTGTACCAAAATTGATCAAATATAAGGTATGTTTTCTTGGAGAACGATATGTACAGTGGTACCTCGGGTTACAGATGCTTCAGGTTACAGATGCTTCAGGTTACAGACTCCGCTAACCCAGAAATATTACCTCAGGTTAAGAACTTTGCTTCAGGATGAGAACAGAAATCGTGCAGCAGCGGCGCAGCAGCAGTGGGATGCTCCATTAACTAAAGTGGTGCTTAAGGTTAATAACGGACCTCCGGAACGAATTAAGTACATAACCAGAGGTACCACTGTATATGCTTTTGAAAACAACCTTGGCCAGTACACCAAATGGAATACAGTATCTTCTAGTCCACATTCCCAAGTGTTTTTATTTTCATTATTAATTTAAATTGTGGTTCTGACATTCACAAAATGATTTGTACAGAATGAATATGAAAAATAGCTGTGCTTAATTAAGGTTTTGAGTTGTTGTTTTAATCTTGGAGGTATTCTCCCTCAAAATAGAATCCTGAACATATTTATAGACAGGAAGCCGCAAATGTGCTATGTAAATTGAAAGACTAAGTTTTGGGGGTTTAATAAGAAGAGCGAAAATATTATATGTGGTGTTCAGGTTTTTCAAATACAACAAAAAACCAACCTGGAAATACTCTACGTATGTAGTGTCAAGTTTCTAAAATGTGTAGGAACTAATTATTTCATTAGCCTACTTTTCGGATAACCACCAATTTCATTTTACAAGTTGGTACCTCAGTCATAAAAGCAAGGATACTGGAAAATTCCACAGTGCTGAAATGGATAGTTAATCTGATTGGGCCCTCTAGAAATAAATCTATAGATCTCTTTGATATGGATGTCAGCATGGTTCAGATTAACCCTAATCCTTTAGAATGTATTTAGCCCCATCTTTTTTTATTATTTTTACCCAATAAATTTACATTTGCTTTAATCCTGAATAAACCCATGCTTAGCTGAAATTAAGTTGTATTTCACCGAGTCCTTAAAAATCACTGGCTTTCTACGCTGCTTTGGATCAGACCACATCATATTTCTAGCACTGCTTTCTGATACTCTATCGTACAAACTTTCAAAAAACAAATAATTTGAGAAAGAAATAAAAACATGGAAGATAATAGCTGCAATTATGGAAAAAGCAAACTTAATTGATCCCTTAAAGAGCAAAATGCAGTTGTATAAATCTGCAGTGCTGCCAGCACATTTTGAAGATAACATGGTAATATTTTATATTATGCTTTGAATGCTTAGGTTGCATGTGATATGATATTTCTATACTGAGCATATTTAATGCAGGTTGTTGTATTGGGTGGTATTTTTAGGCTAATTGTGTGGACATTTTTATTTTGTTTTTTACTGCCAAAATTTTTCCTTGGTGAAGTAAATGGATTTCTTTTGAATGCCCCAGGAATATTCAAATTCTGTGTAGCTGTCTTTTTGTCTCTTCGGTGTCTGCCTTACAGCTGCTTTTGATCCCCATTGTTTGTAGAGATGATCCCTCCATTAAATAAGTTTGGAGGGCAATATACAGAAACAGTCAAAGAAATGTTAAATCTATTTATGGAACATTCTAATTTGTGAAAAAATAGGTAATTCCTCTAATGGATGTATTATTGTGAATTCTTGAGTAAAATTAGAATTGCCAAGCATATCAGAAGAAAAATAAGATCTGCACTAGATGTTATTAAGCCTATTAAGACCTAGTCTGAAATGCCTGCACATGCTTGCTTGCGAGGAAGCCCCATTAAACAAAGAGACTGATATTCTTTTAAACAGTTTATATAGCACAAGCACTTTTGGCTGTGCAATGGAACTTCCTCTCCCTTTCCCTGTGTGCTCCCTAAATATGTTCTGAGGGTTCCCTCAACCCTCCAGAGCAGATTTTGGGCATGCACAGGGAGAGTAGAGGTAGGGAAAGTTCCATTGCACAGCCAAATGTATTTGCACTAGTGGAATTGTTTAGTTGGATACCAAACAGTGGTATCTGAATACGTAACAGGGCATCCATAGTTCACATCAGCATTTTTTATCTAATTAGCCCCTTAATTTTTCAGTGAAGCCTGCTCAGAATTTATTAAGAGGAGAGGGTATGTGGTACTTAATGAAGAAGTTAAAACATATGTAATGCTTAAGGCTGGAAATGACCCATAATTAGTTGACTCTTAATGGCCTCTGTAATAATAATAATTTATAATTTTAGTATTTCTGCCCTGCCCATCTGGCTGGATTTCCCCCACCCACTCTGGGCGGCTTACAGCATTTATTAAAACAATAAAACATCAAACATTAAAAACTTCCCGATACACGGCTGCCTTCAGATGTCTTCTAAAAGTTGTGTAGTTCTTTATGTCCTTGATATTTGAAGGGAGGGCATTCCACAAGGAGGGTGCCACTACCGAGAAGGCCCTCTGCCTGGTTCTCTGTAACTTTGCTTCTCTCAGTGAATAGCCCATCACTATTGATATACAGCCTTTCAACATCAGTTGGGGTCTGGGGCTCTCTGTTTGGCCCATGGGAATGACCCTAGGCAACATCCCTCTGTTCTGTGCCCCACTTAAGGGCTTTTCTTTGAACAGTGTTCTCAAACTGCAATAAAGTCTCTTCCAGTCAGGATGGAGAGATGTGGATAGGCAGACCTTCTTTACTTTTGCCTTGATGGAATGTACAAATTCAAGATTTACATATTTTCCTCTGGCCATCTTTGCATCGGGCCATGTCAATATTTTTCCTGGGGGCACGTGAAATTGGTGGGTGGGGCACCATCAAAAGTGCTCATAGTGTTCATGCTAAGCCTGTTCCATTCTGGTTTTTGTATTAATTTGTAAATGTTTTTTTATAATAATAATAATAATAAAGTTCAAAAGTTGTATTTTATCACAGAGCATGCATTTCAATACAGTCATACCTCAAGTTGCGTTTGCTTCACGTTGCGTTTTTTCAGGTTAAGAATGAGGCAAACCCAGAAGCTACTTTCGGGTTGGCTGCTTTGCACATGCACAGGAGCGATCTGCATGCTTCGTGCATGTGCAGGAGCGCTCTATCGTGTCACGTGCATGCGCAGGAGCGGTGCTCTACTTACAGACTTTTCGGGGTGCGAACGGCACCCCGGAACAGATCGCATCCACAAGTAGAGGTGCCACTGTATATATTTCACGTCAAAATACACGTATCTAAATGCATTTTCGGGACGCAGGTGGCGCTGTGGGTTAAACCACAGAGCCTAGGACTTGCCGATCAGAAGGTCAGCGGTTCAAATCCCCACGGCGGGGTGAGCTCCCGTTGCTCGGTCCCTGCTCCTGCCCACCTAGCAGTTCGAAAGCACGTCAAGTGTAAGTAGATAAATAGGTACTGATCCAGTGGGAAGGTAAATGGCGTTTTCGTGTGCTGCTCTGGTTCGCCAGAAGCGGCTTAGTCATGCTGGCCACATGACCCTGAAGCTGTACACTGGCACCCTCGGCCAGTAAAGCGAGATGAGTGCCGCAACCCCAGAATTGTCTGCGACTGGACCTAATGGTCAGAGGTACTTTCACCTTTATACCAATATACAATACAAAGATCCCAAGAGTATAGCAGGCACAAAAAGCAGATTTTGTGTTTTCCCAATGTCACTTTGGGAAATCTAATATGTGACTAGATTCTGCTATGGAATATCAAAAATATAAATAGAATGTGTGAAATCTAAAGACTAAGAGCAGAAATAAAAAATAAAGGCACGTTTAAGAAGCTAACGGAGTGGGGGGAACATAGCTACATACTCTACTGTGTAAATTTTTGAAAGACTTGTTACTTGATAACATTATTGATATGAGTTTGGGTAGCGGTCAATCTGGATGATACTCCAGGTCCCTTCTAATTCTTGGGATCATGTGAGGCTAGAAGGTATAAGAGCGAACCTGGTGAATAGGTCACACTAGTCAATTTGTCAGGGAAGTGGCTTTAGCTGGCCAGTTAAGTGTTAATAAGCACCTCAAAGAATGTTCTAAGTGATGTTGCTGTCCAGGAAGGAAGTAGGCATTTTAGCCACTCCCCTCACCTGGCTGGAGGCCTTGTGATCTTAGTTAGAAAAACAAGAGCCAGAGTTGTTGTGAGAGAGATCTGAAAAGCTGGGTGCTAAAAGTATGTGTTGAGTTTTTGGGGCTCCCCTGGAAATCTAAAGGGGAAGTTAGATATTTGGAGGCGTGATGCTGTGAACCCCTCCATCCTATGCCTAGGTTGTATATATGTGTAAATAAAGCCACATATCCTAAAGACACCAAAGTCCCTGCTGACATTTATTCCAGGGAAACTGAGCCTGGGTAAGCACAGGAACCCCTGGAATCACCAACCTCTAGAAGGCTGGGGTGGTGTGTAAAGTTATTAAAGGCACATTTAAATCTGCTCTCTCTCATGCTTAAGGCATGATATATATATATATATATATATATATATATATATATATATATATATATATATTCATTCTGATGAACTTTTAATGAAGTTTAACATTTTTTAAAACCATCCTGCTTTTAACCTGCTCTTGATCTTATTATCCAATATTGTTTTCAGTAGTTTGTTTTGATGCTTTTTTTTGGAATTTTGTATGTTTGATTTATGAGGAAATGTAAGACAGACATTTTCAAATGAAGGTCATAATACACACATACACGTCTGTATGACTGTGTGTGTGAACCAGCTCTACAACAGACCTAGGGGAAATTAATTGCCTTGATTACATCATGTTGGTTTGACAAGTAGAGGCAATAGAGAACATGCAAGGTGTTATTGTAGTAATGTAACATTTGTTGCAAACCTTTTCTTCAAAAACAAACAAACTCTGTTGCAATAACATAACTTGAGTAGTAACTTTGAAGCATATTTTGAGTTTGGACAGAGCAACCATGGCTACTTTTTGTTTAAAAGGTATCTTATTAGCTATGTGCCTCTGCCTTTGTAAAACACAACCACAAATAGCTCAGACTCCATCTGAAAATACTGAGAAGTTCCAAAAATCAAAGTAGAAAGAGTTTGGGTCCAGAAATAATCTGGAGCTGTTGGATTCTTTTCCTACAATCTGGAAATAATCTGGTAAATCCACATTTTCCAGAATGGAAACCTGTTTGGTAAACAAGGTACACCTATCAATTTTGAAAATCACAGTCATAGTGGGCTTTAAAAGTGGTTCACAATATCATCAGATGTATAGGCAGATGATATTGCCTTCACAATAACAGATCCAAAGTACTAGGTATTGCAATGAAGTACCAGGTACACAAATCCTGGATTGTTCCCTTCAGAGCTGGTGATAGTTGCAAAGAGAAGTACAGGAGACAGGTGCTCTTTTAACTCCTCTTCCCAGTCCACCAGGTGTTAACACGACTGCTCTGAGCAGACAGTATCAACGGCTTCCAGCCCCAGACAGAAGTCAATGACATTGGCCCACATCACAACACGAAGACTACGATCCCACCTTAGGTCTTACCCACCCCGCCCCCCAGCCTCACATCAGTCAGGAGTGGGAGGTGGAACTCTTCTCAGTGGAAGTGACAGCAGTAGCAACATGCTGGAGCTCAATCTGTTATTCAATCATTCCACACACACATTTTTCTAGAAATATCTAGAATCAAAACATGACCCCTGCAGTACATCAGCCATTTGAGTCTCTTGTTCATTTTGAAACCAGATGATAGTTTAAGTGCTAACTAGCCACCTGTACAACATGCAGAAACTTCATTTCCAACCAAACATCTAATACTATCAAAGCTCATGGAAGTATCAAAATCCTGGCTAGAACACCCACCCACCCTGGCATCCTACACACACACACACACACACACACACACACACACACTTTCTGATAGTTTCTTGTGTTGACGTTTTTACCTGGAATCACATTGTTAAAAGGACTTCCTTTTCAGAAAGAGACTTGTGTGCAATATGCAATCAACTCTTAAGCTTCTTTTTAGCATCTAAACACATTGATCTCTTAGTCTGAAGCAGCAATTCTCCACTCACACTTGCAAGTAAGCCCCATTGACTTCGATGGGACTCATTTTTGAGTGAACATATTTTATTTTATTTATTTATTTATTTACGGCTATTAGCCCATAAAATATGTACAAACACAAAAAAGCACAAAGGCTTAAAAACTGAAATATCTGACAACAGAAGGTGAACACTGCGATGCAAGGGTGGGTCATTGGGCAAAGCCAAATAACAGGATGTGGCCCGGGGAGCTCCAAGGGACGGTTCACAGAAAAAGGAAAACTGGAGACGAGATCTGACATGCACTCTCATCATAACTGTCCGATTAGATTTTGATGTTGTTGTTGTTTTTTGGTGGTTTTTGCATGTGAGATAACCGCATTCAGGAATCTCGCCACCTGCAGAGTAACAGAAGGATCTGTATCCTGCAAAAGCAGTGCGGCATGTGACTCAACAGGCCTGCTAACCAAGCGCAGTAAAGCAGGGCCCAGGAATTTAGTCCTGGCTATGCTATGTAGGGGACAGTTGAACATTATATGTGGAAGAGATTCAACAGTTTTCCCATCACACACGCATAGCGGAGACACCAAACCCTTGGAAAATCTGTGGCTCAGCAGGTTCGATGGAAGGACATTGAACCTTGCACGAATAAATGCAAGTCGGTGTGGTACTGATGAAAGAGATGACATGTATGATGGAAGGTCAAGTGGTGGGGTTATTCTGTGATACCTGGGGGAGCAGACACCCCCACCTCTGGCAAGGTTGTGTTGATTTTCAATGTCTGCTAATCTTTGCTCAATGAGGCTTTTAGCTGAGCGTAAGTTCATCTTTAGGGAGTCCGCTGGGGAAATTCCGATGCTCAGAAGTTTGGCATGGATTTTTCCTACCCACGGATTAACAAATTCGTCCCGCCAGAGGCACTGAAAAAGGTAATGGTCGGGAAGCCTATGCCAGCTGGACAGCCAATAGCCAAAGACTCGCTTCCAGATGACAGTCTCCAATGTTGCAATCCTTAACTCCAGACGTATGGCTGCGTTGCTCACACACATGGGGAGTTTCAGGAGGCGACGGAGAAACTGATTCTGCAATGTCTCCAGCGATGTTAAATTGGACCCAGGGGCCCAGAGCGGGGCAGCATAGCAGAGGGTGGAAACCACTTTTGCGTGGTATACCTTCAATGCAGAGGGGATGTGGGAGGCTCCGTCAGCCGCAAAAAATTGGAGTAGAGCATAAAGTATTGTTTTCCCTTTGTTTAGTAAATACTGTATCTGTGGCTTCCAGCTTAGGTTGTAGTGAAAAAAGACTCCCAGGTATTTAAATTTGAAAACCTGTTCTAATTGGACTCCATCTAACTTCCAGCTGTAAGTTTTCCGAGACCTGGTAAAGACCAGGACTTTAGATTTCCCATGATTAATTGTCAGATGGTTGAGTTTACAATAAGCCGCAAAAATCTTTAGAGCTCTGCATAAACCGACTCTAGAGTAGGAAAGGATCGCTGCATCATCGGCGTATAGGAGCAAAGGGCAGCGAAAATCGGCTAGGCGGGGGGCATGAATGTTGGCTTGAGACTCATTCAGAAAGAGCTTCATATCGCTAATAAACAGGTTGAAGAGGAGTGGGGCCAAAATGCAGCCTTGGCGCACACCTCTATTTATTGGGACCTCGTTGGATAGGTTTCCCGCAGGTGTGAGTCTCACTCTAGCCGACGACCCGTGGTGTAATTGGGTTATAAGCCATAACAGTCTCCTATCTATGCCCCATCTCTCTAGTTTCTTCCATAGACAGTTTCTTGGGATACTATCGAAGGCGGCCTTTAGGTCTATGAAAGCGACACATAGGCGCCCCCGCCTCGGGGCAGAATATTTTCTGGCAAGATGATACATAATTACCATATGGTCAGAGGTCGAGTAATTGTTCCTAAAGCCCGCTTGCTCATGGCCAATCAGATTTGAGTCGTTTGCCCAATGAGACAGCTTAGACAGCAAAAATTTTGCATAGATTTTCCCGATGATAGACAAAAGGCTGATGTTCCGATAGTTCTCCAGGTCAGCAGGGGGACCCTTTTTATGGACTGGCACGATCACGGCCTCCTTCCATGACCTAGGGATAAGCCCCGTAGAATTAATTGCGTCAAAGACTTTGGCCAGAATTTCAGCCCACCACCTCGGTTGCGCAACAATAGCCTCAGCAGGGACTAGATCCGGCCCGGGGGCTTTGCCCGTTTTCAAATCTAATATCAAGTCCATTATCAGGTCTGGGTCGGTAGAGGGCCACAAAGGTAGGTGGTCGGCTCGGAATTCCGTGGATGAGTTGGATTCCTCTGCCAAGGAGAAATATTTACTCAAGAATTTTTCCCATGTGGGCGCAGGGATAATCGTCAGTGGGTACTTCCTTCCTCTTATGTTTATCAGAGCCCAAAATTCCTGTGGTCTGCGGGATCTAGAGGCCGCTATCAAGGCTTGCCAACGCTTTTGATGCCACTCGCGTTTGGCCAGCTTTAAAGTCTGTTTGTATGCTCTTTTGGCTTGTAAATAGGAGGATGGTAGAGCTTGGGCATTAGAGTTTTTGTATTCATTATAGATGGAACGAAGAAGGGATCTTGCTTGTTTGCAAGAGGTGTTAAACCAAGGGGCCCCAGCACTGCAATGCACCACTTTCGCCTTTTGAGGAGGTGATGTAAAAAAAGTGGTAAGGTTTGTTGTAAGAAGGTTAAAAAGTTTCAAAACCGAATTGGAATCTTGTAAATCAGTAGTTATTTGAGGTAGATAGGCAGTGATTTCCCTATGGAAAAAATCCTGGTATTTTTGGGCCACAGCCTCCGACCATTTGATCCCTCTTATTTGGACCGATGGTGAGGTTTCCAGAAGGACTGAGTGTTTATAGTCCTTCTGGCGCCGGAACAATGACAAAGTGGTCACTACTGGGAGGTGATCACTGAAATGTTGATTTTCAACTTGGAAGGAAAGTACATTAACGGCCAAATTTGCGGAGATCAAGAAGTAATCGATAACACTGTTAGATGTTGGTCCCAGGTGAGTGAACTCCCCCGGTATATCGGGGGGGGAAGGTGCCGTTCAAGAATACTAGATTCAAGCGAATGGCCATTTGGTAAAGGGTCACTCCTGCTTTGTTTACTCTGTTGTCCTTTGAAGTTCTAATTCTGGTGTATTCCAAGTCAAAGTTGTCCAAACATGGGGGAGTCCACCATTTGGACTTGGTTAGTAGGTCCCAATTAGTGGCAATACGAGCATTAAAATCTCCCCCAATTAAGGAATACGAGTTAGGGCATTTGGTATGACACGACAATAGGTGATTTTCAAATGATTCCCATCTCCAATCAAGATCAGGTGCTGAGCCTTCGGGGGGGAGATAAACATTAGTAATTAGTAATGAGGACTTCCCTTCTGTGATCAGTCCAGATAGAGCAAAAGGCGGGGAAGCCCGTACCAGAGTGAATTTGGCGTGAAGTTGGAGTGAGATCCCAATCAAAAGACCCCCTTTGGGGCGACCTCCTTTCAAGGAAGGGGAGGCCGGAAGTGTTAGAAGATCGAAGCCATCTATGATAATCTCTTCCTCATCCCACGTTTCTTGGAATAGAATGATATTAAATGAGTTTATGTACTTCCTGAATTCGGGGTCTGATTTTTTGGTTCTCCAACCAGCGATGTTCCAGCTAAGTATTGATAATGTCGGGTCCTTGTGCTGTCCTGGTAATTGTCACTTTGAGTTGTTTAATGGGTTCTTGGAGGTAGAACGAGGACCTATAAGAAAATCGGTAATTTTAGTTTGTGTGGATAAGGTCTTCTTCTGTGTCGATTGAATCCATGATTTGGTAACATTAACAGGCAGGAAGGGTTTTGCCGGGGAGGAAGAATTAGGCAAAGTTGGTGAGGTTGGATGCTGTTCATTGAGGTGAGTAGTAGCAAGTCTTTGATGGGCTCTACTAGTAGATCCGTTGGAGTTGTCAGTCTTAACCAGGGTAGCGCTAAGAGGTGTTCCAGCCTTCACTTGTAGTTGCTGCGCAGATGGGGAAGAATTATCACGCAGATGTATAGAAGGACGTGAACGTGGGGATGGTGCATGTGTAGTCATTTCCTGGTGATCTTCAGGCAGGGATGATTCTAGCTCAGGCATTGAGGCAAAGGAATCATCAACCTCCATATTTTGAATGGACATAAGGTCCATAAGGGAGACACTTCCCATCGCCTTTATAGCACTTCTATAAATACAAGTGTTTCACTTTTCATATGGCGTTTGATGTCTAATATGCATAATACTTATATACATATTGGATTCCCGAGCAACTAGAAAAGTGAACAAACTTGAAAATGCCACAGGACTGCCGAAATCTCTAGTCAGAACTGCAGGGCTGAACATATTACCATATACCACTTCTTTTTAACTTTAAAATGGGAGCAGATCGGATCCACAAGTAGAGGTGCCACTGTATATATTTCACCTCAATATACACGTATCTAAATGCATTTTCGGGATGCAGGTGGCGCTGTGGGTTAAACCACAGAGCCTAGGACTTGCCGATCAGAAGGTCAGCGGTTCAAATCCCCACGACGGGGTGAGCTCCCGTTGCTTGGTCCCTGCTCCTGCCGACCTAGCAGCTGGAAGCATGTCAAAGTGCAAGTAGATAAATAGGTACCACTGCGGCGGGAAGGTAAATGGCGTTTTCGTGTGCTGCTCTGGTTTGCCAGAAGTGGCTTAGTCATGCTGGCCACATGACCCAGAAGCTGTACGCCAGCTCCCTTGGCCAATAAAGCGAGACGAGCACCGCAACCCCAGAGTTGGTCACGACTGAACCTAGTGGTCAGGGGTCCCTTTACCTTTACCTTTTAAATGCATTTTATCCTAAAATACATTTTCATGCATTTTGAAGTGAGGATCCAAGGATAATTATGTTCCAATCTATGTATCAACCTGGGAGGTGCAGATTAGGCCAGTTCCAAAAATGCAAAGCAAAGGAAGTTTTCCTCCATCCCTAACTACAGGAGGAGTCATGGATATACGCTTCCATGTAACTGGGCCTTCTTTCCCTGTTGATAGATGTGCATTGCTAGCTCATATATGTGGTTCATGAAACATTAAAAAACTAACAAATGTGGCAGAATTGTGGAGCTGGAAGGGACCCATAGGGTCATCTAGTCTAGCGCCCTACAATGTAGGAATCTCAACACATGGTCCCCCATCCAATTTGAAACCATACCAGACCCTGCTTAGCTTTGCAAATGTGCTACCCAATTGACTTGTCGCTGTAAAGTCTTTGAATTTACTGTTTCACTTTATACATAGGAACAGGCAAACGTGCATTAAGTTTCTGTGAGGATTGTTGCAAACATTCCAAGAAGATGATGGCTCAAATGGCTCCTTAAAGATGATTCTGAGAATGGAATGATGCAGCCCATCCTCTTTTGTGCCATGAAGGCAAGTCGTAAAGCAATTTTAATCATGAATATATCACAGCAAGCACAAGCGCAACAGAATTTAAATTGAAGATACCTGAAATGCAATTTGTAGTTTAGATAATGGAGTATGTTGTCATTAATAATACCAGCTAGAATGATTAACTTGTTTTCTTTCTATTGTAACAGAAGTTTTATAAATTAATATTTTAACATTTCAGTGTCACTTCTACTAAAACAAGCGTAACAAATAATTAAGCTTTAGTTTTTGACAATCTAAACAAGCGTTACAGAACTGAAATGATCTTGAAAAGTGTCTGGTGCCTTCAGAATGAAAAGCTAAGAAAGGCTGTTTTCCTTTCTTGCTGTAATCATAACTACCTGTGCTCGAAAAACTGCATGCTGAGAGGATAGCCTGCAGACGTAATAGATTAAATGTGATATTCCCTCTATACAAATGGATAGCTCAGTTGGTTAGAATATGGTGCTGGTAATGCCAAGGTTGCAGGTTCGATCTCCATATGGACAGCTGCTTATTCCTGCATTGCAGGGGGTTGGACCAGGGTCTTAATGATCAGAAACAAACCATCTGAAAATGAGATAGGGCATTTGCTATGTCATTATTAACTCCTGGGATAAATTTGGCCACAAAAATGATGTTACACTCAAGGCACAGCAGCACAAATGATCAAAGCAGGCGAGACACCCTCTCGGAATGCGATGACTGTCTTGCCAGTACGTTAACCACAGCCTGGTTATCAGTCGAGAAACACACCTGGCGATTTCGGAATTCCTTGGACAGCCACAACTATAGGAAAAAACTCCAGAAAAGTAAGATCCCGAGTGATGGCTTTGTCTTGCCAACTATCTGGCCAGTGCTGAGCACACCAACAAGAAGAACAGCCCGAACCCCAGTGATCCTGCCACATCAGGTTGGACCTGGAAATCTGCGGACAAATTAAGATTGTCTTGCCAATCTTGAAAGACCTGCATTGGCTCCCAGTACGTTTCCGAGCACAATTCAAAGTGTTGGTGCTGACCTTTAAAGCCCTAAACGGCCTCGGTCCAGTATACCTGAAGGAGCGTCTCCACCCCCATCATTCTGCCTGGACGCTGAGGTCCAGCGCTGAGGGCCTTCTGGCGGTTCCCTCATTGCGAGAAGCAAAGCTACAGGGAACCAGGCAGAGGGCCTTCTCGGTAGTGGCACCCGCCCTGTGGAACGCCCCTCCAGCAGATGTCAAAGCGATAAACAACTACCTGACATTCAGGAGACATCTTAAGGCAGCCCTGTTCAGGGAAGTTTTTAACGTGTGATATTTTATTGTATTTTTGGTTTTTATGGAAGCCGCCCAGAGTGGCTGGGTAGGCCCAGCCAGATGGGCGGGGTATAAATAATAAATTATTATTATTATTATTATTATTATTATTATTATTATTATTGCCATAAGGAGATCCTACTGTAAACAGTCCAGTCTGCACAACTTGAAAGTCAAGTGTACCCACCAGTCTCATATTGTGACCTGCCAGATGTGCAATAATCCTTCATTGTTTTTTCAGTCCCCAACAGCAGCAGAACAGGATGTTGTCAGTGGATTGTGGTTGGATTGCTGAGTGCCAAGTAATGTAGGCTTAGTTTCGGCTATGCAGTGGGCAATTTGGGGGGAAGTTCTGCACACAGAAGTAGAGAGTAGGATGAGCAGGGGAACAGGCAAACATGGCTGACCATCACCTGTCCTGGCTAATGCATGTCAGTCAGTGGAGGGTGAATTTTGGAGCCAACAGTTTGAGGTGGTAACCATGTCTTCCTGTCATGCTTCACCCTGCAACATGTTCACTGAGTTCCTCATCCCACCCCACCCCATGATATTGGACTATAGACATAGACAACTGTTGGAATCTCCGCTCGACCGAGCAACCCTTCCGGAATAATAATAATAATAATAATAATAATAATAATAATAATAATAATTTATTATTTGTACCCCGCCCATCTGGCTGGGTTTCCCCAGCCACTCTGGGCGGCTTCCACAGAAACCAAAAAACACTAAAATATCATACATTAAAAGCTTCCCTGAATAGGGCCGCCTTAAGATGTCTTCTGAATGTCAGGTAGTTGTCCATCACCTTGACATCCGATGGGAGGGCATTCCACAGGGCGGGCGCCACCACCGAAAAGGCCCTCTGCCTGGTTCCCTGTAGCTTCGCTTCTCGCAATGAGGGAACCGCCAGAAGGCCCTCGGCGCTGAACCTCAGTGTCCGGGCAGAACGATGGGGGTGGAGACGCTCCTTCAGGTATCACCTCCGACATGATTAACGACCTGAGCCTTTGATGAGGCTCCAAGCACGTTCCCATTACGCCGAGTATCAAAGCAGCAGAAGTGACGAGATTTATGAGCTACATTTCAAAGAGCGTTTTATTTCTAACTATGCAGACAGAAAAGAAATCATCCTCTCTCTGTGAAAGACAGCAACTGAAAAACAAAGGAACAGGAAACCAGTAACCGTCTCCTGTCTTCCGTGAGACTTCCAACAGTATGGAATCTCTGGAATGTAAACAGAGTCTTGTGACTCCAAGCAACTGCACAGTGGCACAAATAGAAACTAACAGCAACAAGATATTTTGTCTCTCTGTGTGCATTTTCCCACTTTTTAGTTGAATTGACTACAGAGTTTTTGGTTTGTCTACTCTTTACTGCTCTGTTGGAGAGGCTTCTGTTGTGATCTACACCTGCTATATGTGCTTATTTTGGCAGTAGCTGGCAGGCAGCATTCAAAATTCACCAGGTGCATTTTGCATCTGGCTATTGGCCACTTGCGACCAAGTGAAGATGCCCAGGCTCCAGGATGGTGCCTGACATCACCACCATCTGGAGATGCATGCCCGGGCAACCTTTACATATCACTTGATTGCAGACCCCCACCCCAAATCCCTACACCACGAAACCAGAAGCCTTTCTGCTTGGAATAATAGGAATGGAATTGCCTAAAAAAGACGTTAGACTGTTTTTGTATGCTACAACTGCAGCGAGAATTTTACTTGCCAAAAAATTGGAAATCACAGGAAATACCAACAGTGGAAGATTGGCAGATGAAGATGTTGGACTTTTTGGAGTTGGCCGACCTTACTGGAAGAATCCGCGATCAGAAAGAGGAGGACTATCAAGAAGAATGGAAGAAATCTAAAGAATATCTAGCAACATATTATAGTATAATAGAAGTGAAAATACTTGCAAGTATTAAATTTGGTTTAGGATTAGAGTATGTTGAATTGTATGGTAATATGGATTGAGAATATTATGAAAAGAAAAAAAGTTAGTAATTTGAACAAGTTAATTTTATTAGAAAGTGGATATTGGAAAATTGCTAAAATGTGATTTAATGAAAATCAGGAAGGATTTGACAAAGTCATATAACAATGGAAATTAATTTGGATCTTTGATTGGAAGATGTATGTTTGCTTTTTGTTTGTTGGTTTTTTTTACATGTGTTTTGTTTTTTGTATTTGTAATAAATTTGGAAAATTAATTTTAAAAAATTGAGAGAGAAAACCAAAAACCCTACGCCGCAAAGTGGTTTACAAAAAGAATAAAACAATGAAATTATTACTAAAAGCAATTAAAACATCCCAAAAATAAAACCAGCAATAAACCCTAAACACCAACAGCATTATTGATATCTGGGTAGGCTTGATAAAGGTGTGTCCATTCATCCAAGACAGTGTTGAAGGGAAAAATGAGATACTTACCACCAATAACTGGGTCTTCTTGAATGAAACAACTTTTTATATAAAGCACACACAGTCATTTTTTCCTGTCTGAAATTCTGATTTGCTGTTACTCAATTACAGTTATAATAGGCTCATCAAATCAATATGAGGGAATTGAAACAGGGATATATTTCTATCAACATATTAGAGAAGTGGGATTTATGCTCGCAATCTAGCTGTGATGGCCCTTTATCCTATGCAGACTTTTTAATGTCTCTCTCTGAGTAACAGAAAGCAAGAGAGAGAGAGAGAGAGAGCTCTGTGTGTTGATTTCTCCAAACAGCTGTTTTATCAGCATCAGCAATTTTATTCTCACTTACAATCTGCTTTCCTTACATTGGAACATTGTAATTCTTTTTTTGTGGCATGTTACTGCAAAGTACTTACACCGGTAGCATTTACTGGTATAATATAGAAATGTTAATTCCATTGTGGTGTTTGCTGTAGTCAAATATTTCCTGCATGGCCAGCAGGGGGATAGTGCAAGGAGTGTACTCTGCAAGTTTTGACATTTTGAATTTATAAGTGGGGCCTGCAATAGAATGTTGCAGCATATTCCTAACCCTTGGCAGGTGTGCTTCAGTTCAGTACTCCAGACAGCCTGGAAAAGAAGCTTTGTAGCCAGGGCTGGTGCTATCATTAGGGCAACTAGGGGTTGAGAGGGGTGTGTAGCACTGACCTTTGAGGGGCACAGTTTTATACAGATTTTAAAATTTAAAATACCTAACTATTTTGTAAAGAGAATCAGAGAAATAGAATCCAGTCATTAAAAAAAAAAGGATCAGCCAGATAATTTGAGGTTACAGATCTTTCTTATACCAGTTGCCAGTTATCATTGGCAGTTATATTTCTCATTGGAGATTAACATCTCTGATACTGTACTCTCCCCCCCCTCTCTCTCATTTTGACTTCTAAAGATATACAGATAAGCTGGCAGAAGCTACAACCAGTGGGACAAAGAACACTAGCGTTCCTCCTAAGTCAGGACATGTGTTTTTCCTCTTTTAATGCTAAAACACCACTAGGCCAGTTACGCGCACCTGTCGGCCATTCCATTCTTATTTACAGTGAACTGCAGAGCAGTTTAAGTGAAAACCTGGTTCCGTGTTGAACATCTGCTTCAAGGTTATTAAGACACAAGATGCTATTGTGATAAAAAGGCCTAGTACTTGCGTAGGCCTTGTGGTATTGTGGTATCCCCCCCCCCAGTTCAGTCTAATGGAACAAGTGATCTCCTACAGGTAGCACTTACGTGCCTTTCAATATGCTGACTGAATATTCCTTAACCGGTTGTGACTTTTATCTGATGGATGACAAACCTCTCCACAGAAGAGTGGGTGGGTGAGAAGCAGAAGTCAGAATATGTTCCTCAGTTGTGTGTCCTCAAAGGTGTATTTCATTGTTATGTACTGAGTTGAATAGGATCAAAAAAGCAGCAATCTGATTGGTCCTAGAACAATAGGATTCAGAATGCAGCAGTCTGATTGGTCCTAGAACAATAGGGTCCAGAATGCAGCAGTCTGATTGGTCCTAGAACAATGCAGTAGTATGATTGGTCCGCAGGAGCCACCCAATCCAGCTCCAGGTGGAAGTGTATCCGCAACCTGATTGGCCTACAGGAGAATCCCAGAATTAGCCAATCATGTGCGACCCATTGTGTAAATAATGTATATAAAGAAGATATTTTGGGAGAACTTTCATTCCTCGCTACTATGAGCTGAATAAAGAGCATGAAATCCACACTCGACTCCGAGTATATTTCATTCGTGATGTCTGGAATAATATTGTCAGGGAATGGTCTGGATCAGAGGATTGGGGAATGCATTCTCAGGCACAGAAGCTTCTCTCTGATGAGGAGCTGGAGGGGGAAGATTCACCCCTCCTTGTCTCCAGCGGTTTCAGAAGCAGGGAGAGACAAAGACACAGAACAAATTAGACAAGAGTTGCCTAGCTCAGGGATTCCCAGACTTGGGTCTCCAGCTGTTTTTGGACTGCAACTCCCATCATCCCCAGCTAGCAGGACCAGTGTTCAGGGATGATGGGAATTGTAGTCCAAAAACACCTGGTGACTCAAGTTTGGGAAACGCTGGCCTAGCTACAGGATAATGGACAGATAACCAGGAGGGAGGGAACAACCAGCAGAGACATCATTAGAGAGTATGAAAGACCCTTCCTCCCCAAGGACTAGGAGATCCAGCAGTATTAGAGAACAAAGAACGCAGAAAGGAGGAGAGACTTCCTGTTGGCACCCATAATGTTGTGAGAGACGGAAGGGGGAGGGTTTAGAGTACACTGATATCTTGTGTTACATACTTAATCCGTTCCGGAGGTCTGTTCATAACCAGAAACCGCTCGTAACATGAGGCGCACTTTTGCTAATGGCGCCTCCTGCTGCTGCCGCACTGCCAGAGAGACTTCCGCTCACATCCTGGGGCAAAGTTCGCAACAAGGGGCATCTACTTCCAGGTTAGCAGAGTGTGCAACCCGAAACATTCGTAAGGGGGGGGGGCGGTACGTAACACGAGGTACCACTGTAACCAACTGCTCTCCTTGTGGCGGGATGTGGATTTTTGCTTGCAACCAGATAACTGAATAAAAAGGACTATAAATATAAACTGCTCATTAATACTTGTCTTTGAAGTTACTGAAGGGAGGGGAGGACTCTCCATGCCTGACAAATATAGTCATTTTCTAAGTGGAAGGAACTGTACACTGTCAGAATTTCCATGCCAAAATTTATATAAAGCATATAACGAAAGGTGGGTGGAGGACCCTTGACCCAAATCCACCATCACCCTGCAGGGTTCCTGCAGCAGTGGACCTTGAGGTCTCAAATTTCAGCAGAACCTGAATTCGGCATCCGCCATCTCTTGCACTCCATTCTGTCATACAGTGGTGCCCCACAAGACGAATGCCTCGCAAGACGGAAAACCCGCTAGACGAAAGGGTTTTCCATTTTTGAGCTGCTTCGCAAGACGATTTTCCCTTTGGGCTTGCTTTGCAAGATGAAAACGTCTTGCGAGTGTTCCGATTTTTTTTTTTGCTCCCCCCTTTTTCTAAGCCGCTAAGCCGCTAATAGCCTTTTAGCCGCTAATCCGCTGAGCCTTTAATAGCCACTAAGCCTTTAATAGCCGCTAAGCCGCTAATAGCGCTAATCCGCTAATAGGGTTGCTTCGCAAAACGAAAAAACTGCTAGACAAAGAGACTCGCAGAACGGATTAATTTCATCCTGCGAGGCACCACTGTAGTTGCAGTGCTCCCAAGGCTCCAGGCCAAGTGCAGCTGAACTGGTCAGGCTCCCCTAAATCCACCTCTGGTTCCTCTCTGGTCTTTTGCATCTTCTCTCCTTGCCAGTCTTGAAATGCATCCTAAAAAAATTGCTGGGAACCCAGTAGAAAATATAAATTTGCAGCTTTCTTAAAAGGGAAATGCCGATACAAGAAGTGAAATACTGTAAATGTGAATGGATGGGTTTGCGTGAGAGACAATTAATGGATGATGAGGGGGACAAAGACCAGAAGAGAAAAATGAAATGTCAGTGAGAGCAGGGGAGAATTGAGGAGTGTGTTGATGGATAGATGACTGTAAATGGGATGTGTATCTGGATTTGGTCATGGTATATTGTACACCACCCTGAGATCTTTATTTTATTTATACTGGGTTGTCCAAGCCATTCTGGGTGGCTTCCAACAAAATACTAAAAACACAATAAAACATCGACCATTAAAAAACAGGGCTGCCTTCAGATGCTATATATAAATTGAATAAATAATAATAAGATGTGACTTCCGAAAGGTTACCTAACCCTGGTGTAGCACATTCCTTAAGACTAATCTAGGCTGCATTTTCAATTCATTAGAGATGTCCAACAATAGGCAGAGGGCAAGAACATTTTACATTTATGATCCCCCCCCCCAAGTAAAAAATGACAGCGCAGGTTGAAAGCATGGCATTGCAGCAGCTGAAGCACTGAACAAGTGGAACACATGAAAGATCTTTTGCTGGAGCCCTGAAGATCAAGATTGGCCTATAACAATTACACTCTCTAGGAAAGCCTTTTGCTTCATTAAACCAGAATAATCTAATCTACTCTCTTGGCATCCTTCCAAGGACACAGATGTCAGCCCAGAAAGAAGTGTTGTTGTTGGTCCTGAGAAACCTTGAAATATGTTGTTTTGTCTCGATAGCCAAGCTTTTCCTCCCTGGATTTGATTTGCTACAGAAATGTAGAAAACAGTTTATCTAATGGACTAACTGAAGTAGGTTGTGGCACGCTCTGTATCTTTTAGAAAAGCAGTTTTTGGAGATGACTATTAAGAATGGGAAAGCAGTAGGAGGGGAGGTACTTAACCCTTTTGGTACCATAAACTGCATTCTTAATGCAATTCTATCCCCTATGTTTTAAATCCTTAACGCGTATTGTTTTCACACAAGCTACATGTGGAATAAAAGTGTGGTGGAGCAGGCCAGGACACAGGAGAGCACAGCTCTTGGATTTTTTTTCAGAGCAGCAACAACGGTATTTCCTGCTAGAGAACCAGGATAATCAACAGATCCTTGCTTTGACAAATGAACGGAAACATTCAGGTTCTCCAGTTGGGTTTCTACTTCAATTTTAAGTCATGTCACTTCTTTGCAAGGCTGTTTACATTTCTAAAGCTTCATGTTACATTTCAGCTGCTTTGGTAAAGCTTGATACGTACTGCAAGTTGAACTTGTGCAGTCAGAAGTAACCCAGTGAAGGCTAGCCCATTAGGGCAAACAGCGCACCACCTCACCCAGCCATCAGCCAGCCCCCACCAGCCTACTTTTCAATGTACAACCAGCTGTGGTCACCCAACTGTGGCAACCACCAAGCAGCAGCAGATTCTTTGGATCTCAGTAAACGGAGGGCAACAAACTTATAGGCAGCAGAAGCAAGCTTTATTAACTACTATTTTAATAAGCAAAGAAGCAGCAACAGGTGCTATATACAAAGTAAAGATAATTGTTGTTTGTTGTTGTTTAGTCATTTAGTTGTGTCCAACTCTTCGTGACCCCCTGGACCAGAGCACGCCAGGCACTCCTGTCTTCCACTGCCTCCCGCAGTTTGGTCAAACTCATGCTGGTAGCTTCAAGAACACTGTCCAACCATCTCGTCCTCTGTCGTCCCCTTCTCCTTGTGCCCTCCATCTTTCCCAACACCAGGGTCTTTTCCAGGGAGTCTTCTCTTCTCATGAGGTGGCCAAAGTATTGGAGTCTCAGCTTCAGGATCTGTCCTTCCAGTGAGCACTCAGGGCTGATTTCCTTCAGAATGGATAGGTTTGATCTTCTTGCAGTCCATGGGACTCTCAAGAGTCTCCTCCAGCACCATAATTCAAAAGCATGCATTCTTCGGCGATCAGCCTTCTTTATGGTCCAGCTCTCACTTAAAGGCTATTAAAGAATACTTAAAGATCAAGTTGTAAAGCTAGCTCAGCCTCATGACATTTCTGCCAGGGAGATTGCAGAAACTGGTGATGGCACCCCTCTTCCTCAGGCCAAAATATGCTTGGCACTTTACCTGGGCAGTCCAAACTGGAACCATGATGGATTGCTGGAGCTGGGGCCTTATATAGCGTCTGCAGTGGCCCTGTGCCAGGATTACATAGTCTTTGATGCCAGGTATTCATGTTGTCGTCTCCTTTTCCCATCTACGTCTAAGGGCACCTCCTTAAGAGTTCACACTTTTATGTCAGTGCATGAAGTGGCTCAGGGCAAGGTCAGCCTTCGCTTGTGTTCCTCCTTTACCACTGCAGTTGGCTCTGAGCAAGGTGGCTCCCTTCTTTCTCACAGCCTACAGCTGTGAGAAAGCTGTAGCTTCTATGGATATAGAAGCTACAGCTACATTGAAAACAGGAGCACCATCTACTGGCTGCTTCCCTGGCAATACACCAGTCTAACTTAGTCTCTGTGTTGCACAACTCAGCATGGAGTTGGCCCCAAGTGAAGTGTGACCAGGAAGGAGGTATTCTTGGTGGTAGCAAGCCAGCTGTGGAACACCCTCCCCAGGGTGATTTCTCTGGCTTTTTTAAATGGTCATTAGTCACATTGTAAAAAAATAAAATAAAAAATTAATTATTTCTTTTGGAAATGTTTATGCTATCATTTGTTGTTTTGTGATAATGGTATTTTAATACTGCATTTTATTTATGTTGCATAAATATGGCCTGTATGGATAACTAAATATGATATTAGATGTGGGGGAATCAGGTCATGACCCTGGAATTATGAGTATCAGTTGTATGATTGTACTGGTATTGGCACCCTTGCCACCTGATTCACAGCTGGTCTGCTCACAAAGCTACTTATGTTGTTGTTGTTATTATTATAATGTGTGTGTGTGTGTGTGTGTGTGTGTGTGTGTGTTTTATTTCACCACCCAGCTCTGTTAGTCATCAAAGACAAGTGTTAGCAGTTCTTCAACAAAAAATTAAAAATAAACTTTGACAGCCAGAATAGCTTATTCAGTACCACACTGATTATATTCAAACACTGTGCATAAATCAGCCCCCTCTGCTCACATCTTCCCATTGTGACCTTAGCCACATATCAGCTGGTGAATATAAGCTTGAAGAGACACAAACACTTCTTCTCTTCCTGCAGCTGTGTGGGCGTCTGTGATTAAGTGGCAGGATTTGAACATTATTACTATTATTGTTTATTAAATTTCTGTGCTACCCTTCATCCGAGGATCACAGGGCAGTTTACAGTATAAAAACACAAAAATACATAGCATAATAGCAAACAAAAACAATTACCACCCTCTCCGGTTTAAAAGGTAGAGAGGGAGGAACTGTTGTGCACAGATATTCTTCATGAATATAGATCAGGGTTTTCCAAACATGGGTCTCCAACTGTTTTTGGACTACAGTTCCCATCATCCCTAGCCATGGTTCCTGCTAGCTAGGGATGATGGAAGTTGTAGTCCAAAAACAGCTGAAGACCCAAGTTTGGGAAACCCTGGTATAGATGAAATTATTAGAAAAAGCATACTGATCATTCCATTGCATGCGTAGCTATGCTGGGGAGGAGCAATAGACTTCACTAGTATATGTACTGAGTGTGCACCTTGAAACAAGTCCCTGAGTTCTCTCTGCATTGTGCAGGTGTTCTGCCTTGTGGGAAATCTTCAAGAGAAGAAAAGTCTAAGGAGTAAACTCTACACAAATCTGGAGTGGAGTCTCTAAGACTCTTGGATGGTGCCTCCTTCTGGCAACTCCTGCAGCCAAGCTGGTGGCAAATGCATTGCTCTGCTTTCCTTAGAACCACACTGGTGAGGCCAATAGAGGGGTATTTTCTTCTGGGCAGCCCAAGACTTCCATGCACACTGCCCAGACCTGTGCCTCAGGGACTTCACTTCAGTGATACTAATGCAGCAAAACAGTGAGAGAGGCAGCAGTTACGAGGTACTGATCTCTGCAGCCACAGCAGGCACTGTGATTCTCCAGCAGCTTGTCTTCACCCCCAGAGGTGCACTCCATTGTCTCTCGAGACAGACAGATGCCAACTGCAGCAGGAGTTCTGTAGCTGACTGTCATGAAAAGTGCTCCTAGAAGCCTGGTAAATCATTGAAATAAGATGTTTCCTATATCATAAGTACATACTCAAAATAAAAAAATTCCTTCCTGTAGCACCTTAAAGACCAACTAAGTTAGTTCTTGGTATAAGCTTTCGTGTGCATGCACACTTCTTCAGATGTGTATCTGAAGAAGTGTGCATGCACACGAAAGCTTATACCAAGAACTAACTTAGTTGGTCTTTAAGGTGCTACAGGAAGGAATTTTTTTATTTTGACTATGGCAGACCAACACGGCTACCCATCTGTAATAAGTACATACTGTATGTGAATCACAAGTTAACGTTTTACTTTAGATCTTACTGGGTAATAATTTCAAGAGAAGCACATGGGGTTATATTGGCTGTGTTCATGATCCAATTTTTAATGACTGATGCATAATTTTTAGAGAGACAGGAATTGTGCACCATAAAATTACTAATGGCACGTCAATGCAATTAATATTTGATGGATATCCTGTGCATGACTGCTTCCAAGCGTTTTTGAGTTCTAGAGTTGTGCAGAGTCAAACTGGAACGTGGTTATTTTGTAGGCCACACAGAGATTAGAATAGCTTTTTAAAGGTAAGTTAAAAGGGAAACTTAAGGTAAATGCCAGGTATGATGCTCCCATTTCTTGTCCCTTCAGTTAGCAGAAAAATACTATAGGATTTCTATGATGTGCTGCTTGCAGCTAAAACTAATTTACTAACTAGAAGATTATGGTAATAACTGCAGCTGCCTGATTGGTTCTATTTTCATAGGGAAGTGCAATTACAGCTCCATTCAACTTTGAGAATAATCTGTGTAGCCACCTTGATTTATATGCTTAAAATCGTATGTACTAACTGCCATAGTTATCTTTATTTTGGTGTATACTTGCTTTATTCTGGAATGGGAATTCTTGAAGAGATTTCAGTAGTTTGCAATTATTCAGCATTTTAGTGAAAATTTCTCCTAATAAACATTTTGTTTGTTTTACACACACACACACACACACACACACACACACACAAACACACAAACACACTTTTGCAAGCAATTTCTCCCAGTGTATTTGTGTATGTTGTTTTCACTGATATACTCATTTTATATACATTTCATCTTATATGTGCTTTCTTTGTAAACATTGTTTGGTTAGAGAACTGCATTACAAAATTCAGATAAAAGCAATTTTTAAAAGTTTGGCTGCATTTCAGTTCTTTTTGGGAAAGTTCAGATTTGATAAATTTGTCTTTAAACTAGAACTAAATTGAATTTCTCCCCCTTTCAAACTTCATAGAAAAATATGCGTAGGAATTCATTTTATCCTAGTGTGAGCATTTTTTCCTATCCTTGAAGTTTTCTAAAAGCAACTACGGTATTTTCTCTTATAACACGATGCTATGTGAACTGTTTTACTTCCTTTCGAATCTCATTTGAAAGGAAGCAACTTGTCTCCAAACTGATGTTATTCATACATAATAGTGAATGTATTCTGGCATTTTTTGCTGGTGTAATTGGCAATTATTATAAACAAGCTAAGGTTTGCAGAAGTGGGGTGCCTCCACAGGCTAGTTAATCCTTGCATCCTACAATTACATGTTAATTTGGCACAGACAGTATACATGTGTTAGGGCATTGGTCTTCAAGTGGTGAGTTGTCATAGCCAGTGATCTGATGTGGGGGCGGGGAATCCACTGCTTTATTGCTTTGTTTGTTCTATTATTATTATTATTATTATTATTATTATTATTATTATTTCTTCATAAAATTAATTAGGGTCAAACCATGTTCTCATTTGTCTTTAAAGCAGGGGTGACCACATGTTTAATAAATTAAAAATAGTTTACTTACAAACTCTTCGAAGGTAAGAGTCATGTGCTTTTCTATACAGCAGTAAGAAAAGACTGGCAGTATAACTTAAATTCCAAAGTGGTAAATGTTTCCAAATTATTAGTATAGAAACACAAAGATAGCTTGCTTAAACCATGTGGTCTAAGCTTGGAACATCCATCTTAGACTTCTTTACTGGTAGGGTTCACATGGTGGAATGGGAAGAGCAAAGGCTTGATAACCATTCCTCCCAAGGTGGGGGAAGTGACCTAGCTAACTCAGGCAGGACAGCTTACTCTATGGTCTTAACCTCTTTGTGCATTAATTAGACAAGCGTATTGATTATATGAGGCTGAATATCCTACAGTTTGTACCCTTTGCCTCATATCTCAGGTTCTAAGAATGCAAGAGGTTTATTTAAATGAAAGCTGGGAATCTGGGAGTTACTGTTCATCCAAGGGCATTAATTATTATTATTATTATTATTATTATTATTATTATTATTACCCCGCCCTCCCCAGCCAAGGCCAGGCTCAGGGCGGCTAACAAGCAATAATAAAAACAAGCTGAATGAATACAACTTAAAAAACAAAATTAAAATACATTAAAATATTGAAACATTAAAATATTAAAATGTAGCCTCATCACAGGCAGAGAAAGGAAAAGAAAAGGAGGAGGGAATCAAATTGGCTCCAAGCCAAAGGCCAGGCGGAACAACTCTGTCTTACAGGCCCTGCGGAAAGAAATCAGATATTGCAGGGCTCTGGTCTCATGAGGCAGAGCATTCCACCAGGCCAAAAACTAGATGTTTTCTCAGGAGGCAATATTATATTGTGTGATACTTCTGGTTTGCCCACCTACACCTTTCAAGTTAACTCAGAAACAATGCTAAATAAGAGAAGTGAGAATGAATCTGAGCTGCATGCCAGTATGTATGCTGAACTATTTTCAAAACCTTTTATGCGGTGGCTGTGCATGTTGTGTGTAAATATAAAGCCTCTGCAATATTAATTATTTTTGTTGGCATACCGTAGCACTTCTTGCTGTTGCAGAGAATCCCTTTCATGGACTTCAAGTAAACTTGCTATACTGGCTCACAAAATCTTGTTGTTGTTTTTTGCTGGTTAGTAACATTTTATTTGGCCTTTGGCTTGCTTTCTACATCTACTGCATGATAGTTGTGCATACTATCCGCATACATAGTTTCAACACTGCACAGGGGTTTGATAAAACGGAAACAGTTGCTTGGGGCAGCAGATTGCAGAGTACTGTGCCCAAAACAGCTGCAGCCGTGAGCAGCTTTTGCAGCCACTCAGGGAGTGGAAGGGCCTGGCAATAGACTTCCATATGCCAACACTGGGGAGAGAGCAGGGCTGATGTGGGGCCTATTTAAGCCCCCACCCCTCTCCTGGCCTGTTTACTCATTGGGCTTCCCATTCTACTGGCAGTGCAGGCAGTGGGTGGTCACCTTTCGTGGGGCCAAGTAGGAATTTTTTGTTTATCAGCTAATTTGATTTGCTGGCTTTTTTGCTTACTGTGTGCTGATAATTGGTCACAGGTAGGTGTGGGTAGTTATGAGGGAGTTAAGGTTAAGCTTTTTGGAGGGGTCAGTGGTGGTGTTTTTTTGCTCGAACTTGTTGACCTTTTGGGGGGAACATCTTGTTGGGTGATAACGCCGAGGCCAGTGCCTCCACCCCAAAGCAGCATCACCTGGGGTTCATCACTCGAGTGTCCCGTTGCACTGATGTGACCCATATCAGTGATATGGGTGATATGTGATATGTGACTCGGGTGTCCAAGGACATGAACACACGACTAGCAGAGTCCAAACAGAAGCTGAGCCTTGAGGTCTAATTTAAGTCTAAGCCTAATTTATTGCGCACAAAATCAAACGTAACATAACAAAGAAAACATGGCTTCTCTCTCTGTCTTTCTTCCTCGGAGAGAGAACTGCAAATGCAATAGCTGTACAGAACGGAACAGCGTATCTCAATTTCCACCCACAAGACTCCAACAATCAGCGCTGGAATGTAAACACAGACATGTGACGTGTAACAATCCCACACATCTGCAGCACGGGAGGAATGGAATTCCCAACACATCTCCCCCCAAAATCTAAGTTGATGTTAAAACTTGCCATACATTTTGCCGATTTGCAGAAAATCCGCCCCGGCACCATTTTCCTGTCCAGTTCCTGGATGTGTCCAGGAGAACCCGGACGTATGGCAGCCCTTTTAAAAGGGAAGAGTGTAGTCCCAAGGCTTGCCTTCAGGGCTGTGGTGCTCAATGCCATGGTTAGCGAGCAACTCTTTGGGGTCAACCTGTAGCAGAGCAACTACCTGAAGTAGTTATTTAGTAAATTTTATTTACTAAACTTGTGTGATCTGCCTAATAACAGAAGGCATAAAACGCAACATAAAAATGCAAAATAAGATGCTTAAAATGAAATAATAAAGCGATAAAATGAACCATAAAAACTTGCCTTTGTAGGAGAGAGAAAACAGAACCAATTAGCAACCGAGATTATAGAACAAGTCATAATATAAGCATTCTTACAGCCTTATTACATGACGCTTTTATATGTGCACAGTGGCTGTGATCACACATCATGGTAAGCCATAAAGCATGGCTTACCATGCACAAGTGAGTTGCACCCACGTTTTTTCTCCTCATGCATGCTGGGAGGAAATGGGTCTCAATCTCTGGTTTAACTTTATCTCCAAACCAGACATTGTGGTTTGTTTCACTCCCAAGGAACCATGGTCCATAGCTAAGGTTTGCTTACTGCTCATTTTTTGTTTTGGAATGTAACAAACCATGATCCCTGGCCTGGGTGTAACACTAAGCTAGGGATTATGTTTCACAAACACACACCGCCAAACATGAGTAGGAAGTGGTCCACAGCAAACTATTAACTAGTGTTTACTTCAACTTAATGCCCTTCAGATCATTTTAATAAGTGTTTGACACTGAGGTACAACAGGTATAACACCAATCTCTCAAACAACAAAGCCCCTGAACACTTTCCACCTCTACCATCAACAGAAAACATGTTGTCACCTTTGTATGGTGTGTTTCAATTGCTGTGCCAAGTCTATAAGCAAGCAGTCCTTTTAAACTTGATCCAGTTTTCTTGAAGGATTGAGTGTGAACTTGGAGGTCTCATGATTATGTCCTGTGTGTTTCATTACATTAAAAAAAAAAGTTTCATCAGAATTATCTGAAGCTACACAGTTCCAAGCTGTCCTTATGCCCTGTGTCAATTTCTCTGATACAGCAAAATCTGGCTAACAGCTTTAGCATACTTGTTCTACTTTATTAACTTTTTCACACAACAAGGTCCCAGGGCAGGTTACAGCAATAAAATATACAATTATAAAACAGATCCGTTGCAGCCATAAAACATGTGTAAAAAAAACTGTTCCATATCTAAACAATTAAAAACAATTCCAGGCATAAAACAGTACAAACATATAAAGATCCAATCAGCACTATACGTTTAAAGCAGTATTATAACACTTTAAACTATCATGGTTTCTCCCAAAGAATCCTGGGAACTGTAGTTTGTTAAGCTGCTGAGAGTTGTTAGGAGACTCCTATTCCCATCATCCCCTTCATGGATCACTGAGGAAGAAATGGAGGCAGTGAGAGATTTTACTTTCTTGGGCTCCATGATCACTGCAGATGGTGACTGCAGCCATGAAATTAAAAGACACCTGCTTCTTGGGAGAAAAGCAATGACCAACCTAGACAGCATCTTTAAAAGCAGAGACATCACCTTGCCAACAAAGGTCCATATAGTTAAAGCTATGGTTTTCCCAGTAGTGATGTATGGAAGTGAGAGCTGGACCACAAAGAAGGCTGATCGCCGAAGAATGGATGCTTTTGAATTATGGTGCTGGAGGAGACTCTTGAGAGTCCCATGGACTGCAAGAAGATCAAACCTATCCATTCTGAAGGAAATTAGCCCTGAGTGCTCACTGGAAGGACAGGTCCTGAAGCTGAGACTCCAATACTTTGGCCACCTCATGAGAAGAGAAGACTCCCTGGAAAAGACCCTGATGTTGGGAAAGATTGAGGGCACAAGGAGAAGGGGATGACAGAGGATGAGATGGTTGGACAGTGTTCTCGAAGCTATCAGCATGAGTTCGACCAAACTGCAGGAGGCAGTGGAAGACAGGAGTGCCTGGCGTGCTCTGGTCCATGGGGTCACAAAGAGTTGTACATGACTAAACAACTAAACAACAACAACATTCCCATCATAGTGTTTTAACTATCAGTCCCTCTTCCCTGTGTTTGAAAGTTTAGGGAAGATAGGTTTATTGTGCTGGTAGGAAGTTATTTATACCACAGCCCTATATTTTAAAATTAAAAACACTTGCACTTTACTAAATAATTCTTGGATAGATTGGGCACAAATAGTTTAGCTGATAAGACAACCTATAAAAAGAACTGATTGTGGTCCCAGCAGTGTTCTTGTAAAACTTAAGAATGAGAAACCTCATAAAGAATTTAATGTGTACTCAACAGAAATGTTCTACAATTATAAAGAGACTGCCTACACATTTGTGGAACTGAGTAGGATTGATCTGTCATTATCAGCATATAGCATCTGATTTTTAAGTACATTGTTTCCAAGCTCTGTTCTGTGCATATATTGTGAAAAACTGTGACCTCAGTATTTGCTTATACAGTGGTACCTCAGGTTAAGTACTTAATTTGTTCCGGAGGTCTGTTCTTAACCTGAAACTGTTCTTAACCTGAAGCACCACTTTAGCTAATGGGGCCTCCTGCTGCTGCTGCGTTGCCGGAGCCTGATTTCTGTTCTCAGCCTGAAGCAAAGTTCTTAACCTGAAGCACTATTTCTGGGTTAGCGGAGTCTGTAACCTGAAGCATTTGTAACCTGAAACGTATGTAACCTGAGGTACCACTGTAGTTCAAAACAAGTTATACTAGCTTTTTCTTTTTAGAGCTTTGGCGGGCACACGTGCTGCCTGCGAGTAATTTTTTTGTTGCCGCAGCTGCCCTTAGGTTGGTCTGGTTGCTATGAGTCTGCCTCTCAATCCAAAGCCCTTCCTAAACGGGCTGACTGGGAAGCCAGTGATGGTGAAGCTGAAGTGGGGGATGGAATACAAAGGCTACCTCGTCTCCGTTGATGGCTACATGAACATGCAGCTTGCAAATACAGAAGAATATATTGATGGTGCATTATCTGGACACCTTGGTGAAGTTCTGATAAGGTGCAATAACGTCCTTTATATAAGGGGTGTGGAAGAAGAAGAAGAAGATGGAGAAATGAGAGAATAACTATTTTGGGGGGAAAGTTGCTGTTGTTTTTTGACTGTGCTAAGAAATTTAGTTGTCCGGTTTTGTTTGCTTGCTTTTTTTGTCAAGTTTTGTCAAGTAACATTTTTTATGGCCAAACAATAAACATTGTCATTGAAGAAAAAACAAAACAACAAAAAAAGTTATACTAGCTAAGGTCTTGCAACCTTGCCTTGTGTGAGAGAGAGAAGGGGGGGGGGAGAGAGAGAGAGAGAGAGAGAGAGAGAGAGAGAGAGAGAGAATTAGTTAGCTGACACCTTAGGCTATGTATTTATCGGATTCCCATACATCCCTTCAGTATGAAATTATTACATTTTACAAAAGCCACAAGAAAAAAACAATACCATCTGTAATAAGACTTCTGTGATGTTAGAGGGGCAGATGCTAGCTGCAGGTGCCTTACCTATGTATAGCTCTGATGTAAAATACGCTTTACAATACTTCACCTCCACAGCTGAGATTACTTAGGGTAAGTGGGGAAAACTTTGTGGGGGGTTTTCAATTTTAAAAGATAAAGGACTTTTTTTAAAAAAATAGTGCTGGACTGTAATTACATGACTTTTCAGCTAACATCTTGTAAAAGTAGAAAAGCTTATTACTGTATTGTTTCAAGGTTTAATTAGAGACACAGCATACACAACATTTGCTCATATGTTTTTTATTAGTGTTACCTTAGAGTTTCTGGACTTCCTTTCTGTTTGTTTTAATGTTTTGCTGAAGTTTCATACATTTGATCCTTAATACCTTCAGTTAGGCTATACTTTGCATTGCTGATCATTGAAGTAGCTGAGAGGGATACAAACCTTTCTCAAATTTGTGAATTATAGGCATACTTCTGGGAAATGTGTTCATTAATAAAAAGCAGAAGGAGCTCCAGCAGAAGCTTCAACAATAATTACTACCAAATTACATTGTATTTTTGTTTAGCAGAAGTCAAATGCGTTGAATCTAATTACTGAATTATTTAGTGGAATACTAATTACTGAGTACCTGCATTTGCTAGAAGCAGGAGCTACAATTTTACTAGCAAAAGAATTCAAATCTCTTTCAAAACATTTCTTGCAGAATGGTAGCTATGCTCCTTGTTCTCTACCAATGCCGCCAAACCATTTTTCATTTACAAATTTTACAGCCTTCATATTTTTGTGATCTATTAATTTTTCCAAGATGATTTGATGTGAATTTCCCCAGTATGTGCTCTCCTGCCCCCATCCTTTCCAATTGTTATGTAGAACTTCTGATTATTTGAAGCAACTCCAGAAAACTGCAGTTGTTCATAACTACCTCCTTGCAGATATCATGCAGTACAGTGGTACCTTGGGTTAAGAACTTAATTCGTTCTGGAGGTCCGTTCTTAACCTGAAACTGCTCTTAACCTGAAGCACCACTTTAGCTAATGGGGCCTCCTGTGTCACCGGAGCACAATTTCTGTTCTCATCCTGAAGCAAAGTTCTTAACCCGAGGTACTATTTCTGAGTTAGCGGAGTCTGTAACCTGAAGCGTTTGTAACCTGTAGCATTTACAGTGGTACCTCTGGTTACGTACTTAATTCGTTCCAGAGGTCTGTTCTTAACCTGAAGCACCACTTTAGCTAATGGGGCCTCCCGCTGTTGCCGTGCTGCTGCTGCGTGATTTCTGTTCTCATCCTGAAGCAAAGTTCTCAACCCGAGTTACTATTTCTGGGTGAGCGGAGTCTGTAACCTGAAGCGTTTGTAACCTGAAGCATCTGTAATCTGACGTACCACTGTATATGAACTTGCATTCCGCCACCTCTCCAGTTGGACTGTAAAAAAGGACACAACACAGCTTAAATGGGATCAGATCAGGCCACAAGTTTTGACTACAAATGTAAGAGATTTCGCATAGGCATTGGGCAACCATTTACTTCGAGCCTGCCTCCCAGAAGTGATGCCAAGGATCAACTTTGCAGCATGGGATTCCTATGATTTACAGCAGATACGGGGATCCCCGTGGGGACTGCAACTTTGAGGAGTGCTGTGGCCCAAGCCCCCACCTGGGCATATGTACAGAAGCAGCTCCTCCTAGATCCCTTTAATGGGATACACTGAATCTGGAGGGGCAGGCAGAGATCTACAACCTCCAAGATGAAGGTTTACCCACTGCCCAAAGTTGTGACAAGGGACGCGGGTGGTGCTGTGGGTTAAACCACAGAGCCTAGGACTTGCTGATCAGAAGGTCGGCGGTTCGAATCCCCGTGACGGGGTGAGCTCCCGTTGCTCGGTCCCTGCTCCTGCCAACCTAGCAGTTTGAAAGCATGTCAAAGTGCAAGTAGATAAATAGGTACCGCTCCGGCGGGAAGGTAAACGGTGTTTCCGTGCGCTGCTCTGGTTTGCCAGAACCGGCTTAGTCATGCTGGCCACATGACCCGGAAGCTGTACGCCGGCTCCCTCAGCCAATAAAGCGAGATGAGCACCGCAACCCCAGAGTCGGTCACAACTGGACCTAATGGTCAGGGGTCCCTTTACCCTTTACCTTTAAAGTTGTGACAATTGCTATGAGGTAGGCAAAACCACCAGGTTGGAGCCAATTTCTAGGAGGACAAATTCCTGCCCAGCCCTGAATACAGCAACCAACAATGCCTAGTAAGGTCAAAAGTACTAGACATAGTATAACAGAAGGTGTGGGTGGGAGAGAGACCCAACAAGGAGTGCTAGGGCTAGGGAAGTTTGCATTAAATATCCTGGGAGTGGACCTGAAGGAAGCCTACCTGCTCCATCAGGACTGCCCCCAAGGAGGGCCCTGTCTCCAAGCCTGCCTGCCATTGGCCACTTTTGCAAGCAGGCTTGGATGCGAATTCCCAGGACAGCCTTGGCTCCCATCGGATCCTGGTGACAGGAGGCAATGCCAGCCTCCAACACTGCCATACTGGAAGGATATGTTGCTTCTGTCAAATACACAAATGACTGTAAAGAAAAAGGCTGCTTCTGTAATTTATTTGTTTGCTTGTTTGTACTCCTTAATGTGGAGCAGTTGCTTTTGGTGATCAATTTTTGTGTGACTCTGCATACCGGAAGGGTAAGCGGACTTGTATAGAGTGAGAAATTTAAATGGCAAACCAAACAAAAATTTCCCCCAAAAAATCCCATTAAACCGCCTCAAGTTATCTTTGATTATTTTTTTTTTACACCTGCCTCCTAAGCACACCAGTGAAGAAAAAATGCCTAAGTTTTTTTCCATCGATAATGTTGAGTAACCCTCCTACATCTTTACTATATGTTAATTGCAGCATGAATTGCTCAGTGGATTTTGTGCAGGAAGTTAAATCTATTACTTATAATGCTGCTAGGGATTTTCTAGATTGTCAATATTATCTCATATACTTGGCTTGATTTGTTTTGTTGATTTGGTTGTTAAGATCAGCAGAGGGGTTCCTCTTGCTAATTCCACCTCTGTGGGGGAGGGGGAGCATTCTCTGTGACAGCCCTTAAGTTGTGGAATTTACCTCCTTACTCTAGCCTTTGACACCTGAAGTGTGTGTTTTCAGGGCCCGCCCTTTTCTTATAAATGTAATTTCTTTTAACCTTTTATTATTATTATCAGCTTTAAATTGTTGGAGCCTGTTCTGGGACTCAGCCAAAGCTTGATGAACCAAGGCCAGTGTAATTCCAAAAGGGGCCATTCTTAACATTCCTTATTACAGTGGTACCTCGGTTTACATACGCTTCAGTTTACAGAGTCCGCTAACCCAGAAATAGTACCTTGGGTTAAGAACTTTAGAGAACAGAAATTGTGCTCTG
Source organism: Podarcis vaucheri (assembly GCF_965113315.1). Classification (NCBI taxonomy): domain Eukaryota; kingdom Metazoa; phylum Chordata; class Lepidosauria; order Squamata; family Lacertidae; genus Podarcis; species Podarcis vaucheri. Next base: position 16,262,470 of record NC_138766.1, read on the forward strand.
GCGACGCGGCAGCAGCAGGACGCCCCATTAGCTAAAGTGGTGCTTCAGGTTAAGAACAGTTTCAGGTTAAGAACGGACCTCCAGAACGAATTAAGTACGTAACCTGAGGTACCATTGTAAACTTGCTTTGGATTGGGCTACCGGTGTTAACTGTTCCTGAAGGTTGCATTTCTGAAGGTTCTCACCAGGGGTGATGTATTATCACTTTGCGTAAATATCTTTTTTTTTTAATCATATTTATTAAAATTTCCAATAATAACAGAATAGAAAAGATAAGAAAGATAAAGAAAAGAAAGAAAAAGAGAGACTAGTTTAGACCCTTCTTTTCATAGCCTTCTTTCTGGGACTTCCTCCTTCCCCTCCCGACTGTATTCCCCTTTCCCTAAGTTGGTTCCACAAGTTCTCATCCCCAAATTTAAGCCTGATATATTTTACTCATAAACCAATTTAAATTTACACAATCTTAACATCACTCCTCGTCTTATAATAAAACAAAATTCCCCCCCCCCAAGATCAGCTCTCATTCCTTCCACGAGTTCCCCCTTTCTAAAAAAGGAAAAAACGAAAACATATAGGATCAAAGTTATAAAGAATATAAGATAGAATATATAGAAAAGTTCAAAAAATTGGTTACAAAGCCTTTGGATTCTAGGGTTCCCCCTCCCTTCCCCGGTTTTGATTCCCCATGTCCATTTGTCTATATGTTGTCGGCCTGGAGATCTTAAGTCCACAGCCAAATTTTTCTCAGTCCATCTTGCCAGTTTCTTCAGATTTGGTTGTTTTAATAATACTTAACTTCATAAATCCAGTCTAATAGAGGCCTTTAATTTTCCTTAATCTTTTGTTGCTCCTCCCGTTGTTCTTTCCGTGTCGTATTTAGTCATTTACTCTTTTGTTTCTTGTTTTCTCAGGTTTCTGTCTTGTTCAGCTGTCAAAACATTCTTGTTTCAAAACTTAGTGTCTCTACAGAGGTTTGTTATTCAGGGACAAAGACTTACGTCCAGTTCCTTTCTTGCTTCAATAGAAGATTCTATTGTATTATGGTCACCTCTGTAGACAAAATAATATTTCAGTTCTGCAGCTTTCCCAGGAGATAAGACCTATGCACATCCCAGAGTAGTTTTCCACATACGACACTTGTAATGTCCCGAAACCCCTCTAGGGGGGTTGCAATAACTTTGTATCCTCTAGTCCAAAAGTCAATTTGTTGTTTCTTTTTCCCCGACAGTTTATATCCATATTTATATCAAATTGTAACAAAATTAACCAGCAAAAAAACTTGTAGCAAAGTCCTCTTTATATTTTCCAGCTTTGACAGCTCCTTTGACAGCTGTCAAATTCTCCATCTCTCTTCGCCAGGTTCTCCGAATCGCCCCGGTTCCCAGGGGGGGGGTGCCTTTTTCCTCTCACCCTCGACTCTTCTCCTCCAGCACAGTTCTTATAATTCACATCGTGGAGTTAGTAATTTTTGTCATCAATAAACTTCTAAGTCGATCTTGGTTTCTCAGTCCTTGTTTTAGCATGTTTACAAATCAGGGAGGGGACTGACTTCCTTTTTGGATCCCCTCCCGCTCGTGCCAAATCCGGAAAAATTTTTCTTTTTTCCTCCTTTTATACCCGGTTGCCCAATTACTCACGGGTTGTTGTTAATTGTCCGAATTTCCTTTGGAAGAAGCCAGCGCTCTCCGCCGGATGGCATGCGGCTGCGCCCGGCAGGGGAAGCGGAGGACTCAAAGCACCACGCCACTCCCCGGCGCCCGATCCGTAGCCTTTAAAAAGGCTCCTTCACGAGCCGGGAGGGCGATAACGGTGCCAGCCGAGTCACCATGTCCACGGGATCCGTTCCCGTGGTTTTTAAGGGTCCCTGCGTCGCCGGCGCGGTAGGACCCGACCCCTGCCGAGCCGACTCCCTCCGGAGCTCGGAGGGAGTCCGCCATTCGGCGATGGCGCTAACCCGGAAGTCCCACTTTGCGTAAATATCAATGAATTGTGAGTTGTGCATCTCTGCAAGGAGAGTGGACGGAGTGAGAGAAAAACAACATAGTCTCCACCTCCTATAACCACCTGGCTCTGGCTTTTGTGACCAGACCTGCCGTGAGCTGCCCTATCCACCATCCCCAATGGGGGGGAGATGCCACTGTCCACCCCCCTTCTTAGCGTATTTAGCAACATGTCAGTCTCATAATCTGAAGGTCCTGAGTTTGAGCCTCTGATTTGCCAAAGGGTGTGTTCAGCTGCACTCTCTAAGAAGGGGAAAAGGAAGACTTGATGTCGTGGGTGGTGAGTTGGGGGTCTTGATTGCTGTTACTTATCTATATTCAGCATTTGCAAGTAATAAATAAATAAATAAATAAAAATATTCCTTGACCAGCAATTGAAAAAAGGGGGGCATTCTGTGACTTGATAGGTATGGGACAGTAGGGGGGCCCAGATCCTAAGCCTGTTCAGCTTGGTCATATGCCCTGGCAACCTAGTGTAAACCTACAAAGGTCTCCCTTCTGCCAGATTAGGCAGAGGGTGTGGCATAACTTTAGGTGGTTTATCTTGCATTGCCTTGCTTTATGCCAGCTTAAACTGTAGAGGATTGCCCCCTTAAACACAGTTTGTTATTTTTCTTAAATGTCATAAAATTTTTCTTAAAATAAAATTGTAGCTGGCCAGCACACATTGCAGTGGAGCTGGAGCTGTTGAGCACGCTGCTGATTTTTAGGAGGCAACAATAAAAAATTGATATGGTTTGCAAATATATTATGCCGTAAATGTAAAATATTCTAATTTTAATTTTAATATGCAAAAACAAAATTCATTAAACATAGTAATCCACTTTATGAAATAAATGCCACGCAAGTTTAATTTTCAGAACATTGCTTGAGGCAGCAGTTTGACATTTTCATGAAATCTGATTAGGTTTCAGAGTTATGCTGAGAAATAGCTTTTCTAAAAGAAAATGCCAGTTAATTAGTAAGCCTTAGTAAAATTAGGGGAAACGCTTTGATATTTTTTTGTTGTGCTTTCCAGTAAGAGGAGACAGAAGATATATTTTCTCTGATCCAATTAGGAGCAATATGTACTCAGATCAATCCCCATATTTCTCAAGCTGGATGACAGCGCAGAAATACAAAGCTCAGCATATTTACTCAAGGAACACCCTCAAGACCTAACAACATCAGCATGCCATCAAGGGATTTCACCTGCACACCTTCTGATGTAGTATATGCTATTATGTACCAGCAGTACTGACCTGCTACTTACATTGACCTAAGTAGACCTCTGCAATGCAAGAGAGAACAAATAGGTAGGCAGGAGTCTTTAAAAGGTGACTCTCGGAAATTACAGCAGGGGCATGCCAAGCTAGGGCTATTCTACTTTCATTTTGTTTTGGGGTTTGTCTGATTTTGAGTGGGGCATTTCTGGGTGGCCTGTTGGGGCTGAAGCAAAGGAAGAAAGGGGTTGTTTGGAGATAGCGTGTTTATGTCAGCACATGGAGCTTCCTTCTCTCACTCTTTTTTAATTGTTAACAGAGCAAACCTCTGTTTGCTGTTCCATCTTTTTCAGTGTGCTTTTGGGAAGACATTGTCCATCTTGTTCCCCACCCTGCACTCAGCTCTCACCTGTGGCTCCTAGAAGTTGTCAGCGTGCGACAGCAGCCACACCCCAGGAGTGACTTCAACTGGCCAGCTAAAACAGGTGATGGGTCTCTAACTCTCAGTGAGTTATGGACTTCCCCTGCATGAGAAGACAGGCTCCTGCAGAGTGAGTGGACAAAACCAACAGTGGCTCCAGTGGTCAGGAAGGCAGTTTCTGCACATACTGTAGAGGGAAGTGAGAGGTAGATGGGGTGTGTTAACCAGGGAAGGGAGCCCATCTAGGAGAAGGAAGACCCCAAACCTTCACTGTCTTGTGGGATAGCTTTGGGAGAAGAAAAGGCTAAGGAGTAAACCCTACACAAATCCTAAGACGGTTGGATGGCACCTTGTACTCCTCTTTCTGGCAACTCCTGCAGCCAAGTTGGTGCTCTGCTTTCCTTTGGACCACGCCAATGAGGGTGGTCTTGTTGTCTGAGCAGCCCAGGACCTCCATATACACAGCCCTGGCTTACATCCTGGGGAGGTCACTTCTGGGCTTCTAATACAGTGGTTTTGCTTCACCTCCAGATGTGTGGGAGCCACACATCAATGGTGGGTGTGGCCAGAAGTTTGTGCACATGAATGCACAAACTGACCTCGCGCATCACGACACACACTGCCTCTCGAGACAGGCATATGCAAAAACAACAACAACAAACAGCAGGGTCAAATTGGCAGTGGCAATTCTTTATCAGATTTCCACAGCTGCTTATTCTACACCAGGCTTCCTCAATCTCGGCCCTCCAGATGTTTTGAGACTACAATTCCCAGCATCCCTGACCATTGGTCCTGCTAGCTAGGGATCATGGGAGTTGTAGGCCAAAAACTTCTGGAGGGCTGAGGTTGAGGAAGCCTGCTCTACACTCAGTCGAACTCACAATCTACAATAAATTCAATGTCTCTAACAAAAACACTTCTTGTTGTGTCCTTTACATATTCAAAGTATGACACACACACGCACACAATATTTTACATTAAAGTAAATGGGAGTTATATTGGTGTTGGTGGGTGAGCCTGCATCCAGTGCTTCGGAAAAGTATTGTATTGCGTGCTTAAGGGGCAATTCACTTGAGTAAGGAAATCATTGCTTTTGGCTGTTGCTGCATTGCAATAGATGGAGGTGAACAGATTTTAGTTTATTACTCATTTAAAAGCTGAAGCAGAAATGGCCTTCAACCATATGTCACCCTCTCTTTTACTTTTTCTTTGAAGGACTCTTTAGAACACTTGTTAAAACGCTAGTGGCTGTTTTCTGGTTGTCTAGTTTTCTCTTCAGTACGCTTGTTCCTTTCCTTTAAAAAAGAAAAAGAAAAAGAAACCATTCAAACATGTATAAATAAAATGGCATGTTTTAAAACAAACCATAAAAAACAAATTCAGCTAATTGGCATTTTCTGCAAATGCAAACATTTTAGGAGATAATTTTTTTGAGCTTTCTGAATATTTTAATGCATGGCATACTGGCTTAGACATAACAGCAAACCATGCTTTGCCATTAAAAGAACTGAGCTTGCGTGAACCTCAGACCCATGCACTCCCGAAAGCTGCAATTTTTCACTTTTCAATAACATTCATACCTTGGAAGTCGAATGGAATCCATTCCAGAACTTCCAAAACGTTCAGAAACCAAAGCACAGCTTCTGATTGGCTGCAGGAAGTTCCTGCAGCCAATCAGAAGCCCTGTCAGATGTTCGGCTTCCAAAAATAGTTCGCAAACCAGAACAGTCACTTCCAGGTTTGCAGCATTTGGGAGCCAAAACGTTCGAGAACTAAGCTGTTTGAAAACCAAGGTACAACTGTAGCTAATTTTAATTAATTCACAAAATTATATGCCATTTGATTGTAAAAAGGGGGGGCAGACCTCAAAATAGTTCACAAAAAGAAATAACATTTAACAACAATTCCCCATTGCATCCAAACTTGAGAAACTCTGGCTAGTTAAAATGAAACAAACCAGTACAGAGGTGCCCCGCAAGACGAATGCCTCGCAAGACGAAAAACTCGCTAGACGAAAGAGTTTTCCGTTTTTTGAGTCGTTCCGCAAGACGAATTTCCCTATGGGCTTGCTTCGCAAGATGAAACGTCTTGCGAGTTTGCTTCCTTTTTCTTAAAGCCGCTAAGCCGTTAATAGCTGCTAAGCCGCTAATAGCCGCTAAGCCGCTAAGCCGCTAATAGCCGTGCTTCGCAAGACGAAAAAACCGCAAGACGAAGAGACTCGCGGAACGGATTAATTTCATCTTGCGAGGCACCACTGTATCTGAAACCCCCTGTTTCTTTCGTATATACAGTGGTGCCCTGCAAGACGAATGCCTCGCAAGACGGAAAACTCGCTAGACGAAAGAGTTTTCCGTTTTGGAGGTGCTTCGCAAAACGAATCTCCTATGGGCTTGCTTCGCAAGGCGAAAATGTCTTGCGAGTTCCTGCGGGTTTTTTTTCCTTCCCCCCCCCTTTTCTAAGCCGCTAAGCCGCTTATCAGCTGATCCAATAAGCCGATAAGCCGCTAAAAGCCGCTAATAGTGCTAATAGCGCTAATAGCGCTAATCCGTCAATGGGCTTGCTTTGCAAGATGAAAAAACCACTAGTCGAAGAGAATCACAGAACGGATTCTTTTCGTCTTGCGAGGCACCACTGTATCTGTAAAGTGACATATAACCTGATGGTGCTATATAAAAGAAAATGTGAAAAACTGTGGTGTGCTTAATCCCTATTTCCTAGCACAGCAAAAATTAACCAGGCCAGGGCTGAAATGTGCTTTGGCTGCAGGAGTTCATAGCAGGAGAAGGTAAAATAAGGAGACTGTAAGCATCAGGGTCTAGATCAGGCATAGGCAAACTCATCACTCCAAATGTTTTTGGGACTACAACTCCCATCATCCCTAGCTAACAGGACCAGTGGTCAGGGATTATGGGAACTGTAGTCTCAAAACATCTGGAGGGCCGAGTTTGCCTATGGCTAGTCTAGATGTTAATGGTGTTCTCTTTAATCAAAACTTTAATCAAACTTAATTTATTTAACAAAACAGTGAATTTATTTAACAAAACACCCATGCTATGTAACAGGATAGTCAGACACTGTTGAGTCTCCAGGTCAAAACTACCTATAGCTGTTTATTTCCCCAGATTAGGATGTAATCTTATGGTTTACAGACTTATTGAGCAGTGTGACATTGAACTCAGTGGAGCTTCCTTCTGAGTAGAAATGTATAGGAATCCACTATTATTTGGGTAACAATGGGCATCTATGGGATGGCATTATTAAGGCTGAAAGTGACTGTAAAAGGCCACCTAAGATGAATTATAAATAGAACCCGACAGATGTTATCATGAGCCTATTTTTGAAACTTCCTTTTGCAGATCCCAGATGTTCTCTTACAAATAGCATTACTAAGCCAATCCCTGTACTTTTAGTGGTATATGTATATTTTTTTGTATACTACAGCTACACAGATGGCAGCTGTGGCCAGTTTTAAAGCGATGCTAAACTAGACAGGCATTCCTTTGCTGTTAATGTTTATGCATGTCTCACCAACTAAAATGCTCTGAGAAAGCCTGTGATCCAAAGCAAGGAGAGAGAAATGAAAGCAGATTTACTCCTCTTGCCTTTTCAGCATTTCACCATTATAATGTTTGAGTGCACTACTTTTATAAACAGGTTAGTTAGTCCTACTAGCGTGAATTATGTTATTGTTTATAGATACAACTTAGTGGAATTTTGATATATTTGATGTAAAATTGCCAGTTGTGTCCTCTCTCAGACAGGGATAATCTTGCAACTGGGACCTGTGCTGTGATAACATCTTATTTGGTATAATGTAATGTGTTGTATGGGGATGTGGGTGGCGCCGTGGGTTAAACCACAGAGCCTAGGACTTGCCGATCGGAAGGTTGGCGGTTCAAATCCCCGCGACGGGGTGAGCTCCCATTGCTCTGTCCCAGTTCCTGCCAACCTAGCAGTTCGAAAGCACATCAAAGTGCAAGTAGATAAATAGGTACCGCTCTGGCGGGAAGGTAAACGGCGTTTCTGTGCAGTGCTCTGGTTCGCCAGAAGTGGCTTAGTCATGCTGGCCGCATGACCGGAAGCTGTACGCCTGCTCCCTCAGCTAATAAAGTGAGATAAGCGCCGCAACCCCAGAGTTGGTCACGACTGGACCTAATGATCAGGGGTCCCTTTACCTTTACCAATGTGTTGTATGTGGGGCAGCGCTTGAAGATAGTGCAATTACTCTGAATAAATCTGCCAGGAATTTAATTGGAATGGATTGCTAAGAACATATCTTGCCAATTTCAAGAGATCTACACTAGTTACCAGTTTTGTTTTCATGCTCCGTTCAAAGTGTTGATTTTAACCTTTTGAAGCCCTTTGTGGCTTGGGACTTGGGTAGCTTCTACTATCCTATACAGTGGTACCTCAGGTTAAGTACTTAATTCGTTCCGGAGGTCTGTTCTTAACCTGAAACTGTTCTTAACCTGAAGCACCACTTTAGCTAATGGGGCCTCCTGCTGCCACTGCGCCACCGCTGCACAATTTCTGTTCTCATCCTGAAGCAAAGTTCTTAACCCGAGGTACTATTTCTGGGTTAGTGGAGTCTGTAACCTGAAGTGTATGTAACCTGAAGTGTATGTAACCTGAGGTAGCACTGTACTTCTCAAACATTAAGAACTTTCCCTGAGGTCCTAGTTCCACCACGACCAGTTATCAAGCAGGAAGCCACCAAATATTGGACTATTTATCTATGACCTCCCAGTTGCGATACTAGCTCCCCAAGACAGTTTGTTGTCTTTTAGGTGTCAGGCTAAGACATTTTTAGGATGCAATCCTACAAGTTCTGCTGAGATAAGCTACTGAGGGTGCTGTGGATCTCTTGCTGAGCCAAGAGGATCCTGGCTCAGTCAGCATTAAGGCTGCAAACGTGGTTCAGCTGAAGTGGCGTAATTTGCTCATCCTGGCTCAGTTGGGGCTTTTCTGATTGCACTGAAGCTGGCTGAACTGAGTTCAGTGTAAGTTGCAAAAAGGGGGGAGGAGGGTTGCAGGGACATGAAGGTGGGGAGACCAGTAAGCAGGGACTTAAGCTGGATCCTAGCTCTGTTCAACTCAATCATGTGACCTGGCAAAACGGATGGCATAAGTCAAACTTTACTTTCAAGGCTTGTTCTGTTTCTGATAGGCATGGGGCTGCACAGCCAGCAGTAGTCTTGCTCCTCAACAAGATTTGGACCCAGCGTAAAATTACGCCAGCTTGCTTTATGCCAGCTTCTTGTATATAGGACCGTTCCCTTATTCAATGAGACATTTTTAATGATTTTTTTTTTTTTGAGCATTGCAAGGAAGATGAACAGACAACTCCCCACTGGCACACGTTCAAGGCACACACAACCGCCGACATCCCACCAATGTGTGTGGTGCCTCAGAATGCAATCCCTACACACATGGGGAATTGCTTGTATTTTAAAACACTAGAATTGAAACATTCTACTCTGCTGTTTAAATTCAGATTTGATTGCGCTGTTTTATTGTTTTTTAATTGTTTAATTGGTTTTTGTTTTCATCTGCAATGCAAGCCACCTTGGGATAAATATTTCTCGAAACAAACATACCGTATTTTTCGCTCCATAGGACGCACTTTTTCCCTCCTAAAAAGTAAGGGGAAAAGTCTGTGCGTCTTATGGAGCGAATGTGTGTTCCCTGGAGCCAAATCGCTGTTGTCTTGTGCCCCTGGGCTGCTCTTTGGGGGTGGGGGGAGGAGCCACGGTGCTCTGCCGGCAACCTCCTCTTTCCCCTGAAGCCCCGGCAATGTTTACAAGGTTTGCAAGCAGAGGGAAGGCTGTGTGCTGCTGGGCTGCTTTTTGGGGGTGGGGTGGGGAGCTACACTGCTCTGCCTGCAGACTTTGCTTTCCCCTGAAGTCCCGACAAGGTTTGCAAGCAGAGGGAAGGCTGTGTGCTCCTGGGCTGCTCTTTGGGGGTGGGGGGAGGAGCCACACTGCTCTGCCTGCAGACTTTGCTTTCCCCTGAAGTCCCGACAAGGTTTGCAAGCAGAGGGAAGGCTGTGTGTTCCTGGGCTGCTCATGGGGGTGGGGAGCAGCAAATTGCTGTCTCTCAGTGCCTCCTAATTCAACTGCAAAGGATTGCCTAACTGGATTCTGAGCTCCATTTGAAGTTTAAAAATAGTAAGTTTGGGGATTTCTTCAAGTAGCAGTTTTGCAGAAATAGTCATCAATACATGCAAAGCATCTCCACAAACCAGTAATAGTAATTTCAGCTAAAACTGAGCAGGTATCTGGCTCAGGAACAGTTTAAACTGCACAGCTATAACCAGGCATCCTGTGTGTGTGTGTGGACCATGTTCCTAGTAGCTAATCTTTACTACTGAAAAGAGGCTCTGATATTCCACTCCATTATACAAATTCTTACAAGTACAGTCCACCTATACCAAACCAAAAACATTGTGTTCTCTTGGTATTGAATGGAAGCTATTTATCTGCCCTCTTTTCCTCCTCTGTTCTTTGCTCAGTCACTCCATTTTGAATCTTCCTTTCAAAACAGCCGTGCCTGCTTTGAGAAAACTTCAGAGATTTAGGAACTGGAGCGCAATCATTGGATCTTTTTGCTGTTCCTCCATACTCCAAGCACTTCTCATTTGCACAGCCCTGGTTTCTCTCCCTGACTATTAATATTCTTGATTAATAACAGTAAAATGCTCAAATTTTAGTTTTTGTGACTGCTACCAATACTGACTTCCCAGTGATAATGAAAACAGCTACATTATAATGGAATGTGTCCTTTTTCCATTCTCATCATTATATACCGTGGCTCGCTTTAAAGCAGCAAAGTGGACAGGAGCCACACACACTTAGCTGTTTTAAATAGTTTAGTACAACATTCGAGTCAGATTTTTTTCTTGTTTTCCTGCTCTAAAAACTTGGTGCGTCTTTTGGTCAGGAGCGTCCTATGGAGCGAAAAATACGGTAATGGTAATTCCCAAGGAGACCCCAAAGATCCATCATTAGTTACCTCATATCAACCAATATTGTTAATGAATGTTGATTGTAATATGTTTACTAGTCTATCAGCTGAGTATTTGAATACTATTTTACACTACCTCGCTTCATGCCAGCCTCTCGTGCATAGGCTTTCTTCCTTAAAATTGTATGCTGTTGTATATGAAAACTTTTGGAGACTACAACTAGTATAACTGTTAAGGCACATTCTAGCAGAAGTGACTCAATAGAAGTTAAATAAGTAGCCTTCTTCATCCCACAAATTAGACTTGGGAAAGAGAAAGGCATGGGGAGGAGCATGCACAAGCTTAAACAGAGCCATAGCTCAACCTAAGAATCCGTTTTATATCAAATACACTATTTAAAGAAAATAGCTTATGCCTTTGATTTAGTGCTTCCCACAACACAGGGAAACCACAGCCCACCCTGATGGCCTGTATGATTATCATTTGAGGCCAAGCTCTCAATTTCAAGTGTGCAGAAAGCACTTCACCTCTGAAGCTGCCTAATACTGTGCAGTCATGAGGCTAGCTTTTATTCGTTGTGCCAGATAGTAAATAATTTATTTCCATCCCCAAATAGTAGCGAGTCCTGCTTGGTGTGCAGTTATGTAGACATGGTTCTAGGCAAGGCTCCATAATTCATGATTGCATTCCATTATACCACCTTTTTTTGAAGCCATAAAAGTATGTAGCATGAGAATGTATTGATTCTGCCCCCGCCCCCTTTGGTTCTCCTTTTATAGAGTAACCTGTTCATTAGTTTCAGTTACAGATAGGTAGCCGTGTTGGTCTGCCATAGTCAAAATAAAAAAATTCCTTCCAGTAGCACCTTAAAGACCAACTAAGTAAGTTCTTGGTATGAGCTTTCGTGTGCATGCACACTTCTTCAGATACCAATCTTGGTATGTTCTTGGTATGAGCTTTCGTGTGCATGCACACTTCTTCAGATACCAATCTTGGTATGTTCTTGGTATGAACTTTCGTGTGCATGCACACTTCTTCAGATACCAATCTTGGTATGTTCTTGGTATGAGCTTTCGTGTGCATGCAGACTTCTTCAGATACCAATCTGAAGAAGTGTGCATGCACATGAAAGCTCATACCAAGAACTCATACCAAGTAAGCTCATACCAAGAACTTACTTAGTTGGTCTTTAAGGTGCTACTGGAAGGAATTTTTTTATTCTGTTCATTAGTGTTCATTTGAAAAAAAATTCAAGCTTACATTGTATTGGTATTACATCATATTTGGAATTAAGCAGAATAAATTCTGCCTTATGCTAACTGTTTACCAAGAAGATAACACCCTTAAGTGCCATATAATTGTGACAATTTGAGTACCTTTTGAAAATAATTGGCTTCTTACTCATAGAATAATAGCATTGTAGAGTAGGGTCAACTAGTCCCACCACCTGCAGTGCAGGAATAGCAACACACCATCTCCCATCCAATTTGAAACCGGACCGGACCCTGATTAGCTTTGCAAATGTGTTACCAGTTTTATTGCTGCGCCCTTGGAATAAGCTTTTATTTCTCAGAATGTGTTTGTTCAATAGGAAAAGGAAGTAAAAATACTACTGCCCAGGGGCAAATATAGCCTTTCTAGGCAAGGTGCTTGCGAAGGTGGTGGTAGTCTACCTTCAGGCATGCTTGGAGGAAACTGGTTACTCGGATCCATTCAAGTCTGGCTTCATGTCTGGCCATGGTACTGAAACTGTATTGTTTGCCCTTGTTGATGCCATTTGTTGGGAGAGAATGTCAATATCATATACCCTACACAATGCTTGGATCCTGACAGTGGTTCCTTCCATCTGTACATTAAGCCCCAGTTTTGATAGTTCATGAACACCATGGTTACTATATTTCTTATTCCAGATGATAATATTCAGGTTGATTGCTAGGTGCACAAATTTCAAACACTGCATCTTAAGGAACTGCCAATATTGATTTATGCAAATATCAAATTATCAAAAAGCAATTGCACTGAATTAGGAATATCAAATAGAAAGCTTTAATTAAACCATCATAATACAATAAGCAAAACAATAAAAGTCCCTTGGTATCTCCTTAAACAATGAAAAATTATTCAACAGGTATATTCTGAAAGTGAAGCAGTAATGAATTCTTATAACACAGCAAGCATTTAAATCAATTACTGCTAAACTAATTTGAATCAAAATCTTGAAATGCAATACAGTGCATAGTAAACACATGATTTAATTCATGCCTTAGGCATGAATTAACAGGCCCTACATGTTCTGTGTATTGTATCTCTTCATCTACCTTCTTATTCCCTTTCACCCACCAAGCTTAAAGATGCATTTTCTTGCAAAATACAGTATTTCCAATGGTTGCTATTGTAGAAAACTGGTAACACACAAAGTGAAAATTATATGTTGATGCAAAGTTTTTATCGGTGGTTGCAAGAACAAATGAGCCCTATATTCTAAACAAAATGCTTGATTAACCTGGAGGTAGACTGTACGAATTGTGTATTGATTTGTAATGATTTCTTGGGTCTCTGGACCGTAATAAAGATTGATTGATGTATATATATATATATATATGCAGGTTTTGGTGTCTTCGGGTGTCTTCCCGTGTAAGAGTCGGGGTGTCTGTGCGACGTTTCGACGAGGTCTCACTCGTCATCTTCAGGCTGGTGCTTTCGGCTTCTTGTTACTGGAACAGAGCAGAGTTTGGTGTTTGAGTTCCTATAAATACTGTTGAGGGGTGTGGTGTATAGCCTCCAACGTTCTGGGCAGAGAGGAAGTTCCTAGATTAGTGTGCCTTTTCTTCTTTTGTTCCTTAATTACTTGAGGGATATCTTGGGTGATTTCATGAGTGATATTCTGAATATCACTGGGTGGGTCATTAAGTGTAGATTAGTTGCTAAAGCTTACACTTAATGACCCACCCAGTGATATTCAGAATATCACTCATGAAATCACCCAAGATATCCCTCAAGTAATTAAGGAACAAAAGAAGAAAAGGCACACTAATCTAGGAACTTCCTCTCTGCCCAGAACGTTGGAGGCTATACACCACACCCCTCAACAGTATTTATAGGAACTCAAACACCAAACTCTGCTCTGTTCCAGTAACAAGAAGCCGAAAGCACCAGCCTGAAGATGACGAGTGAGACCTCGTCGAAACGTCGCACAGACACCCCGACTCTTACACGGGAAGACACCCGAAGACACCAAAACCTGCATTCCTGTACCCGTGAAAATCTACGAAAGCATATATATATATATATATATATATATATATATATATATATCTCAAATGTTTTGAAATCAACACCCACATTTTCACTATGTACAGTAACACCCATTTGTCTTTCCTGTAAAACAAGTTTTTATATACGTACTATTCCTACAGGTGTAAGGGAGGTAGAGGTCCCCCCTTTATTTCCTCCTTTCTCTTGCAGTCTCCTATGGCACCCCAAATCTGCTCTGGATGGTTGTAGTACATGCTGGAACAGCATTCAGTGTTTCTCAAACTTGGGTCTTCAGCTATTGATGTACTACAACTACTGTCATTCATACCTGAAAGAGCGTCTCCACCCCCATCGCCCAGCCCGGACACTGAAGTCCAGTGCTGACGGCCTTCTGGCAGTTCCCTGGCTGCGAGAAGTGAGGTTACAGGGAACCAGGCAGAGGGCCTTCTCAGTGGTGGCACCTGCCCTGTGGAACGCCCTCCCAGCAGATGTCAAGGCAATAAGCAACTATTTTACTTTTAAAAGACAACTGAAGGCAGCCCTGTTCAGGGATGTTTTTAATGTTTGATGCTGTATTGTTTTTAATATGCGCTTGGAAGCCGCCCAGAGTGGCTGGGGAAACCCAGGCAGATGGGCGGGGTATAAATAAATAAATAAATAAATAAATAAATAAATAAATAAATACTATTATTATTATACTTAGCCAGACCAATGGTCAGGAATAATGAGAGTCGTAGCCTAACAACAGCTGGAGACACAAGTTTGAGAAACACTGTCAAGGGTGGTAATTCTGAGGGAACAGGAAATTGCTGAAAATGGCATAACCCCTCTGAAAAGGGGCTTCCACTGGATCTAAATAACATCTGTGAACTGAATGAGGCCTTCTGTTCATGGAACAGAAATTTTGCATTGAACACAATGGAAACTTCTGATTTGCTAATTCATATGAGCAAACTTTAAAGCAACATACAGTCCTGCTTTAGTTTTATAATGTAGTTCTTTTAATTCCAACTGGTTGCACCCCTCTCAAAAAGCCCTTTATAAGAAAATACATCTCATTCTTTTTTTACTGCCATTGCTTTCCCTGCCAGGGAGATGGAGAACCTCAGGCCGGGGTGGGATGGGGGGCAAAAACAGGCCCTTTTAACTAGCCCTTGGGATTTTTCCCAGGCTATATACCCTCCTGAGCCAGACCCCTTGCTGGCTTGGCACCCTTCTTTGAGTGCTTTGCCTGGCTGGAATGTGTTTTTGGACTCCAATTGTGCTCTCCTGGCTTGTCTGAATGGTCTGAGGTAGCATAAGGCACCTTCATGTGTTCCTAACTTACACTTAACCCCAATGCATTCTGGAGGAATGACTAAATTCTAAAGCTTCCTAGGACCCAGTCATTTCAATTGCCCATTGTGTGTTTGGCAGCGGTGTGGGGGCAGGGACGACAACGACCCTTTTGGAAGAGGACTTCTTCATATCCGAATTGCATGGGAAATCTCAACTCGTCATGTGAGAAATAATAGAAGCAGCAGGGAGATGCCCTGTTGAGAACACTGCAATTTTGCACAGGCAGAGAGGAGTTGCTACACTAACTACACAATCTCAGAGTTGCTGTTGTATCTCCTGCATGTAATCATGGGCACAAAGTTTGTATTATTGCTATAGGAAGCATATGCATAGTAGATGCCTAGTGTAAAAGCTGACAGGATGCTGTGGAGTGCACAGACGCCTCCCCTACTGATTCCTTGAATACGCAGCTTGTTATCATACTGACAGGCCATTTGCTAGTACACAGTAAGAAGCGTCTAAATGCCAGTTAACACATGAACCTGTTCATTTTCTGTGAAGCATTATTTAACCACGTTTCAGCCTTATTATTCCACCAGTGGTTTCTCGAGGCTGCTTTACATCTGAACCATCAGCAATGAATAAGCAACAAGAAAAAGTGGGAAAGCAGGTTGCATTATTTACTATCAAAGGCTCAGGAGAAAAAAACAAGACTGTTAACCTGGTACCTAGTAGAAAATAACATTGGCACCGCAAAGATGTTTGTTCAGAATATTCTGTTGTTGAGGATATCCTGCAGTCAAGGTGCCGCCACAACAAAGGCCTAGCCTGCCTGGTAACAAACCTACCGTATTTTTCGCTCTATAACACGCACCCGACCATAACACGCATGTAGTTTTTAGAGGAGGAAAATCCGTAGGCATGCCACCCGTAGGCATTCCCTCCATAACACGCACAGACATTTCCCCTTACTTTCTAGGAGGAGAAAAGTGAGTGTTATGGTGCAAAAAATACGGTATTTAACTTCCAAAGGCAGAGGTGACCTAAAGTAAGCTCTCAGATAATTATCTTAGCAGATTGGTGGGTTCATATGAGGGGGACAGCCCCTTTAGGCATTTTGGTACCTAACCATTTAGATTTATATGTCTTGACACCAGCACCTTCTGCTAAATTAAAGCAGCAATACTTTCTAGATGTAAAAGTTCTTAATACTATTAGTTTTTTATATAAAAAATAGCTAAATATTAAATTCATGCCTAGTATACAAACTGGAAATCAGACCTGGTGAATAATTCATTAGGGTACAAAGGGGAGGAAGTAATAGTGGAAGTATCTTTGTAGAAGTGTTAACACCATTAAATTGAGACTTAACTTCTTTAGCACTGCCTTCCCACCCCCTTCATGACAAAGGACTGTAAAAATCTCCAAGAGCAAGTACTACGTTTCATTTCTTCTTTTCAAAAAACCACACAGGCTTCAGCATTCTTCTTCTTCTAGCTTCTGTGTTACACACACACACACACACACACACACACACGACACAGGTCTGGCTTTTGTCTTTTCTTACTACCAGCAAGTTGAAGGAGGGGCCCCCTCATCCATTTGCTGTCTGGCACAGAGCCACTTTCTTTCTTACCATACTTAAGAGGGCCATTACCAAGAGACTTGTCTGGCTATTGAATCGTTGCTTAGATTTTTAACACTTGCTGGATCCAGGAATTAGAAGGGTCTTTGTGTACAGCCCTCCCTGCCCCCTTCCCTCCCCAACTCACAACAATACTTTGAATTCGTGACAACAGCAAATGTGTAAGGCTAGGATCGAAAGGACTGCACAACTACTTCCATGCACTCAGAGATATTGGACATGTATTTTCTTGGACAGAGGCAACTTGAGCCATAGGAAGACAGTGTGCTGTAGTGAACAGTGTGTCAGACTTGAACTCTGGAGATCTGAGTTCACACACATGTATGCTCAGCTGTGAAACTCACTTTGGGTAGCCTCTGTCTCTCAGACTAACCTGTTTTACAAGGTTGTGAGAATATAGTAGGGTGACTTCCCTATGTACTTTGCCCTGAACTTTTAGAATGATTTTTTTTAACACCTCATGGAGCACATAGAGGCCAATCAAAGTATTTGGCAACATGTGTCCCCTTTGGTATTGTGCATGTTGCAAAAGGAAATCTTAGAGTCACCATACATGAAAACAGAAAAGGTGTGTGTGGAAAATACAAGGGGAAGTTCCATGAAAGAAAACAATTTTGGCCATCAACCAAAACAAGAAGAAACTTTAGACATTCCTTTCTTGAAACCAGGTCATCTATTTCTATGCATTTTGAATTCTTGATAAAACCAGATGTGTAATTATGCCTTGGTTCTGTGTTACAGGAGCTATGCCTGTTCCAGACCAGCCATCGTCTTCTGACAAGACAAGTTCCCTTAGCCCTGTCCTCAATACATCTAACGGAGATGGATCTGAAACAGAGACCACATCTGCCATTCTGGCATCAGTCAAAGAACAAGTAAGCAACAGAGACAAATTTCAAATAAACCATGGTGCTATTATTACATTTTGTGTTATACACATGAGTTCTACCTGTTACTTGCTTGAGTACCTTTAAGGCGCAAGATATATTCTAAAAATTTTTTTATTTCTTTAATCCACTTGCATTATTTTGTCACTGAGACATTGGTTTGAAGTCTTCGTTTTTCTTCCTTGCCTTAAGGGAACTGAAAATTAGTAAGCTATTCACTCAAAATGGTGAGTTTGTATACATTTATTTGCATTTGAATGTATGAAATGCAAATGGCATATGTTTTCCTTACTTTTTGCTATAGGTTTGAGTGGGAAATTCTTAGGTGTGAAATAATTTGCTGGAAGAATTTGTTTTCCTTTCCTTGGAATGATAATATCTGGACTTCCTTTTTTTTTACTGTTATCTAGGCCATGTTAGAATTTTTGTACCGAAATCCATAAATCTGGGGAAGTTAGAGTAGTTTTGTTCTGTTCCATGGACAGCTACGTTGATAAACAGCTATAAGATTTTGACACATATCCTGGGCTTAATAGGTAAAGGAGATAAATTTAAAGATGGAAGGGGTCTACAGTCAGTCAATGGCAGAATAAATACCAAAGGGAGTTTGTGCTTGCATGCTTGTCTCTGTTTCCTTGGTGCTTTATTTCATTTCCAAATTTCAGTGTTAAACTTTTGGATTGACTGGACCTTGCTTTAGATTTTATGGCAGAAAACATTGTGCTGCCAAGCAAAAGCTCTAAGGTATTTCTCATGTGCCCTGACGTGTATATTGGGGTGCATATGTACATCCGTACCTGATATTGCAATAAATGAGGGAACTCTTCAATACGTTGGGTTTCCTGTGCATGCAGTTTGGCTGGCTCTAGGTACTAAAAAGATGTCTTGGTTGACACCGGTGCACGTTTGAATACTAATGGGAACAATCAAGCTAAAGTTAAAGCATAACAGACACCATTGATTTCACTGGGGTAGTTGCAGCTTTATTCTGTTCCATTGAAATCAATGAGGCAAAATTTCGGTAAAGTACTTTTTAACTTAATTTTTACATGATCCAGCTAACGTACCGGTAATTTTAAGAACCAGATTTGTCTTGGAAAATAAATATTTTGAAAATAGCTAAGCAGGGTGGACATGTGTTATTATGTTAGGAGCTTGCTTTCTGCTCATATCTCTCCATGTGGCGAATGCCTGTGTGTCTTGCCTGCCTGCAGTGTCGCTTCTGAAAGTCACTTGACCCCTTGGCTCTGTTCCTCTACGTTTAAAGTTCTTTGAGAACCCATATGCAAAGTACTTTATCTGTCACTCCAGATTCTTTTGTTGGCACCTCTCACAGTAGGATATGAGAGCCTTTCTAGAGGAGCCAAGAATTATTAAAAGACTACATTTTTGTGCCAGAAAACCATAGCTTATGTAAGGTTTCAAACAGAGAAGAGTTTATGCTAAGCTCATGTTCTGTTTTCTGTATCAGCTGCTAGGATGTTCCCTGAAAAGTTTTCATAGCTTCTCCTTCAGGTTTTGAACATTCTAAGCTTCAATAAAAAAACCTTTTGGGTAATCTGTTACTATAAATGAGTGTGTGTGTGTGTGTGTGTGTGTGTGGTCTCATTGCTGAAAGTGGGGAGGACAGGAAGCTGGTACTTTTTCATATACTGTGAATTACTGTAGCCATTGAACTGCTGTGCTTTAGGGTAAGGTTACCAGAAGTCCCCATTTCTCGGGGACAGTCCCCGGATTTACAAATCAGTCCCCATACAAAATCCATTGAAGTTGAAAAGTGTCCCCTAATTCATTGAAAGAAAATCTGGTAACCTTAGTTTAGGGTTCTCCAAAAGCACTTTGCAAGTGTGTCCTCATCATGGAGGGCACGTGTTGCGGTGAGATCAATAAGACCAACCTCACTGTTTGTGTGGGTGGGACCGTCTGGATAGCCACAACAACCCGATTGGTCCCTCGGTTGCTGGGGTAATTCTGGCCAATGGGGTTGAGAGAATTTGCAGCCGGGGGGCCTATTTATGCCGCTGCACATTGCGTCGAGCGTCCTCTTAGCACCTCGTGCATCGGATTTAGGGTCTTGCTATGACCTTTCTATGCTGTCGTGGGTCATCTGCTTTTGGGGGCAGGGACCTGGTAGGAATTTCCCCATTTGGCGGATTGGCTGGTGCCACTTGAGCTTCGCCTGCCGTGTAGCAAATCGTCACAACTTTGTAAGGTTTGGCAGTTAGGGATTGGATCAAGGTGTGGTGGAGGGGAGGTTGTCACACCTGCCCCTGCCAATGTGCGATAGGGTATTCCATTAAAGGAATCCAGGTGCTCACCATGCTTTTGTCCGATCCCCTTCCAGGGGTTAGGGCCACGCCAGAGCACCTAGGAGCATTTTGGGGTGAGGTTGCATCTGTTGTAGGACCAGTGCTCCCCCGGTATGTTTACCCTTACTGACTTCTGCCGGTGTCCAGTTGTCAGTGCTGCC
This sequence comes from Podarcis vaucheri, assembly GCF_965113315.1. Lineage (NCBI taxonomy): Eukaryota > Metazoa > Chordata > Lepidosauria > Squamata > Lacertidae > Podarcis > Podarcis vaucheri. Next base: position 16,282,592 of record NC_138766.1, read on the forward strand.
CTGCCGGAGGTGTAGGTGCAGCTAGTCGAACCAGTGCCTAAGCAAAGCACTCACATTCTGCAATCAATAAAGTTGTGGCCAAAATTATGCCAATAACCTTAAACTAATATTGGTGTCAACTGTGTCTTTCTCTAATATTGGTGTCAACTGTGTCTTTCTGAGAGCCAGTGTGGTGTAGTGGTTAAGAGCAGTAGTCACGTAATCTGGGAAACCGGGTTCGTGTCTCCGCTCCTCCACATGCAGCTGCTGGGTGACCTTGGGCCAGTCACACTTCTGTGAAGTCTCTCAGCACCACTCACCTCACAGAGTGTTTGTTGTGGGGGAGGAAGGGAAAGGAGAATGTTAGCCGCTTTGAGACTCCTGAAGGGGAGTGAAAGGCAGGATATCAAATCCAAACTCCTCTTCTTCTTCTTTGGGAGGCCTTGGGGGTCTTCACATGCAACTGTAAACTGTGCAGACAGCAAGAACTGCTTTTAAATCATTGACCTCTGTACACAAAGTGGGCTTGCCCACTGTGGCTAACTTGCATCTTTGCTCCTTCCACTTTCAACACACATTGCTTCCTCTCCTCTGCAAATTTTCTGAAATACCTGCAGTCCAGAAGAACAGACTGTGCAATCTCAGCTAGTTATATTGCACTCAGTGTCTGCCCAGAGGCTTCATTCTCTTGTACCATGCAAGCAACTCCATTGCTACATTTTTCTCCGCAAGGTGATCTAGGTATGCTCCCTCTCCTTTCAACATCCACTGCACTTCTTACAAATAAATAAAATAAAATCCTGGAATTGTGTTGATATACCAATAGTTTGGTAGCAAAAGCTGTGCAGGTGCAGTAAATTATGCTCAGAGCTGCCTTTCCCTTGAGCTGCAGGCAATTTCATGACTGTATTTCTCCTTTTGGTCGGTGGGTGCAAGGCGTTCTGCATTGTGTCCAACTAATGTATGCTCAGAGAACACCCACTGAAATTAATGGCCCTGAGTTACTCATGTCATAGAATCATAGAGACCCTGAGAATCATCTAGTCCAACTCCCTGCAGTGCAGGAAAATGCAGCTGTCCCTTACAGGGATCAAACCTGCAACCTTAGCATTATCAGCAGCACGCTCTACCCAATTGAGCTATCCTGTCTTTTAGTGTCAGTGGCTCTACTCTGAGTACAAGCTTCTGTGTATGCCCGGCGGTTTCCTTCCCCTATACCATGCAGGAAACTAAATGACTCTTTTTACTTTGGGCAAGGCACTCTGAATATGCTCAGAAGCTTCTTGCTTTGGTGTCACATGTGGCTCATTAATAACAGCAATGTCTATTTTATTGCAAGGCTCTTGTGGATTGGTATAGGGAGTTCACTAGGTTGGAGAAGGCTGGCTTAGAAGGCTTCATCCAGCCATCTTTACCAAGTGCAGGATCCATGCATAAAAGGCCCTATTCAATATGGTGGTTAAAGCATGCAGTTCTCCACCCTTGATTGTAATGAACAGGACAATCAGTGCACACAGGAGATCAGATGCAAAAGTATTTGGATTGGAGAAGCTGCCCTGTTTTGTTAGCTGACAAATTCAGCATTCATAATTACATTATGATTTCTGTACAACCCAGTGCAGTGGCTAATTTGTTTAGCTCATAGCAGTGGGTTTCCTTTTTTCCTTCACAAAGGAATAAATTTGTGTTTTGTATTAATGGTGCTTCTGTAATTTCTCTACTTAAGCCATTATTTGTTTTTGTAACCACTTGGGGGCTATGTTTGTTTTTCGCTTAGCTTGTTTGATTTTGATTACTGTGGGGATGAAACTTGGGTTCATCATTCAGTAATAAAAATCAGAGATATGGCTATACTTCCTCTAAATTCTTCAAATGCCGTCATGAATGGCAGGTGTTTCTGCAGGTTACTGGATTATATTATCACTAGAGGGCTGCAGTAAACCCAGCATTTTGACACATAAATGAGAGGCTTCTAGTCAGATCCTATGCAAGTTTACCAGGAAGTAAGCCCTACTGAGTGCATTAGAGCAGGGGTCAGCAAATGTTTTCAGCAGGGGACTGGTCCACTGTCCCTCAAACCTTGGGGGGGCGGACTATATTTTTGGGGGAAAACATGAAAAAATTCCTATGCCCCACAAATAACCCAGAGATGCATTTTAAATAAAAGCACACATTCTACTAATGTAAAAACACCAGGCAGGCCCCACAAAAACCCAGAGATGCATTTTAAATAAAAGGACATATTCTACTCATATAAAAACACACAGATTCCCGGATTGTCGATGGGCCAGATTTAGAAGGTGATTAGGCCAGATCCAGCCCCCGAGCCTTAGTTTGCCTACCCATGCATTAGAGCTTACTCCCATGTAGCTATGCATAGGATGATAACTCTTTACTGTTATCCACCTCATACACTGGCCAGGACAGAAGAGTAAGAAAAGCTGCTGCAAGAATCCTATTCTGATCCTCAGAAGGTGCAGCTATAATTACAAGAAGCTGTTTTCCATTTGCTCTGGCAATAGCCGCTTTGTGAACAGCTGCTGCGGGAGAAAATGCCCGTGCCTCTGGCAAAGATAGCCACCACTGCTGCAGAGGACCAGATGGACTGATGGAGGGCAGGTGCGGCGACAGCTTCTCCTACTTTTTCCTCCAAGAAAAAAAATGCATTCACAGTCTTATGTCCAACTGCAAATGAGTAAGTCCTCCAGCTGAACTCCACCAGACTTGCTTCTGCATAAACACATATAGGAATGGGTTGTAATCAGGTGTGTGACTCTTGCATAAGCTACCCATTTTCTGAGTCTCTCCCACCCCTTGATCAAAGTGAGGGACAGGAGTCTGTTTCCCCCCGCCCCAACCCAAACATCTGAATGAATGCTGCTGTAGGTGTCCCATGGTGCCTGATAATTCTGCTGCTTTCTCCACACAATGAGATATTTGCATCCCATTTGTATGTTTATATAACATTTATATATTGTTATTGTGTATTATATTTGCATTCCACCACCCAGTACAGTAACATAGTGCTCATCTGGGAGCAGGCTAAGTCATTTCCTTAGTAATCTAGCTAGCATATCTCAAGGAATTCAAAACCCAAGGAACCAGCAGCGTCCGAATGGACCTGGAAATTTAATTGCATTGAACTCCTTCAGGAATTCGAACCACATCTTGAAGTCTGCCCTGACCTCGCTAGTCAACCGCACCCGATGATGGAGTGACTGCAGGCCTGCGGAAAGTTTCGCTTAGCGTGCGCAAAAGGAGCGACCAGGGGCTACCACCCTGTGTGCAAAATTCACATGGCCCAATAGGGACTGAATCTGCCTGAAGGTAACTTTTTCCCGTGGCAAAAATTCCATACTGATGTCACACAAAGCCACCAATTTTACTTCAGGCAAAGCGGAAGTTAGCGCCACAGTACCCAACTGAATTCCAAGGTAAGATAACCTCATGACTGGGCCTTCAGTTTTATCAGCTGCCAAGGGAACACCTAACTCCTCAGTTAGGTCATTAAAAGCATGCAATAATAGCAACCATTCATCTGAATCGGCTGCAGAACTTAATAAAAAGCCGTCGAGGTAATGGGTCACGCCCCTAAAACCTGTCTTGGTACACAAGGCCCAGTCCAAAATGTACCGAAGGCTTCAAAAGCTACACAGGATATAGAGCAGCCCATAGGCATATAATAAGCTCCATCCAACTGGATCCCAAGCAACTTAAAGTCATGTGGGTGAAGAGGAAGTAAGCGGAAGGCAGCTTCAACATCACACTTTGCCAAAAGTGCACCTTTCCCAAAACTCCTGATCAACTTAACCAATTGGTCAAAGGTGGCATACTTAACAGAACACAACTCAGAAGGGATAGCATCATTTACTGATGAACCCTGAGGGTAAGATAAATTATGAATTAGGCGAAATTCCCCAGGGGCCTATTTAGGCACCCCACCCAAAGGGGAAAGGTGCAGATCCGGGTAGGGAAGGCACTCAAATGGGCCATCTATCCTACCCAAAGCCAGTTCCTTCCTGATCTTTACGATCCCATCAAGCAGAAGAGATCGTGGCAGCCTGACGTCGAAAACTCTTGTCGTAGCGTATAGTGGCCCTTATTCTTCCCATCCTGCCCAAACCCTGCTATTTGCTTTCAGTTTGCAGCAAGTGTTTATCAAGAAAGGGGAGCAAGGAGGACTATGTTTACGTCTTCTAGACTAATGTTGTTTTGAAAAATGGATTCTCCATCAAATTGCTATTTCTTAAAATATTAGTGGGGAAAGGCATCGTTCCCCACCTAATGGAAGATAACAACTTATTCTCTTACATGATTTTTATAGCTATTCTATTAACAGAAACGCTGTTGTTCAACCTCCGTGTGTGTTGTTGTTTTTTTAGTTTCCACCTGAATTCTTTATCCACTGACTCAAAGCTGTCAGAGGTGCTGCTTGATAGCATCTCATGATGTTTGGAGCAGCTAATCCTCCACTTCTAACCTCCAACCTTAGGAGCAATTCTCCCTGTCTTTATAATATGATATTATCCTGTTAACACTTGTCTGAATAGTACTTATGTTAAGCGTAGGAACTTTTAATGGGTTAGCCTAAAAGAAAGAAAGATGAAACATTGCAATTCCTTCATCTTTACCTTAATCAAATTTCTAATTATTTTTTGTGTGTGGCGGGTTATTTCTCTCCCCCCCCCCCCGTGATGTTGATACACTCTTGTTATTTGTAGATTAAAGGGATGTTTTGTCACTTGAACAGCTGTTGTGGAACAAACTGTTATCTAAATATGAAAATATATATAATGCTTTATTTTCAAAACAGATAGGGGAGAAATGCATTTTTGTTTTGAAATATTTGTTTGTAGGGTTTCTGACGGGCTGTGTATTTTTTATTTTATTTTGTTATGTGTGTTTACTTGGAAGTAGACCTCGTGTGCATAGGAATGCATCATCAATGTCATTGTAGAAACTTTATTTATTTTGCTATTACATTTCTACCCCACCTTTCCTTCAAGGAGCTGAAGGTGGTGTACATGGTGCTCCTCCTTCCCATTTCATCCTCATAAAGAACCCGGTGAGGTAGTCAAAATAAAAAAATTCCTTCCAGTAGCACCTTAAAGACCAACTAAGTTAGTTCTTGGTATGAGATAGAATGTCCTGGGAGATTGAAGTGTTCTCCTACTGGTTTCTCTGTTTTGTGATTCTTGACAGAGAAACAGAGAAACCAGTAGGAGAACACTTCAATCTCCCAGGACATTCTATACAAGATCTCAAAGTAGCTGTTTTACTACAAAGGAATTTCAGAAATAGACTGGAAAGAGAAGCTGCTGAATTGCAACTCATTACTAAACTTAAAACCATGGAGAGACCTGGTCTGAACAAAGACATTGGATTCTTATCTCATTATACATGACTAAGACATTTCTCACCTTCTCACCCCTTGCCTTTTCCTGTAAGCCCTATTAAGGTCGTTAAGAGTCGTCAACAGGCTCATCTCAGCTACCTGCCAATCTCCCATTCCCAACACCCTTCTGAGTAATACCCCTCCCCACCTTCTCACTATATAAAAGGATCTGGCAACTTCTGTTTCAGTGTATCTGAAGAAGTGTGCATGCACACGAAAGCTCATACCAAGAACTAACTTAGTTGGTCTTTAAGGTGCTACTGGAAGGGATTTTTTTATTTTGACTATGGCAGACCAACACGGCTACCTATCTGTACCTGTGAGGTAGGTTAGTTTGAGAGACAGTGACTGGTCACCCAATAAGCTTCATGGATGAATGGGGATCTGACCTCCTGTCCCCAGGGTCCTAGTCTTAGGACTCAGCTAGTAAAGGTAAAGGGAACCCTGACCATTAGGTCCAGTCACGGATGACTGGGGTTGCAGCGCTCATTTCACTTTATTGGCCGAGGGAGCTGGCGTACAGTTTCCAGGTCATGTGGCCAGCATGACTAAGCCGCTTCTGGAGAACCAGAGCAGCGCACGGAAACGCCGTTTGCCTTCCTGCCAGAGCAGTACCTATTTATCTACTTGCACTTTGACATGCTTTCGAACTGCTAGGTTGGCAGGAGCAGGGACCGAGCAACGGGAGCTCACCCCGTCGCGGGGATTCGAACCGCCGACCTTCTGATCGGCAAGTCCTAGGCTGTGTGGTTTAATCCACAGCGCCACCCGCGTCCCTAGGACTCAGCTACACAGCTGCAAATAAGACATAAAAATAAAATGTGTTGTAAAGTGCAATATACAAATGTGACACTAGATGGCAACAGTGAGCTATGCAAAATTCAATTTATTTTTCATAACTTTTTCCTCCAAAAAGCATTTCCACAATTTTTTTTTTAATGTGTGTAGATCCCACCCTGCCCTCAAACCATGTCATCACACTGGCAGAAAGACTCCCAAAAATGATTAGGATGGGTGTTAAAATACAATAAAACCTAATTCTAGGATACATTTTTACAGCAAGTGTTTAGAGGATGAATGCAAAATGGTAATGGACTCCACAGTCAACTGAGAAGGTGAATCTGTGCTGCTGAGCTTGATTTCGCCACCCTGATCATTTTGAGTGGATATGTCTCCTATATTATATAGGCGTACAATCCAACAATATCTCTTCCCTAAGGCATGTGAATCCAGAGAGATATATGGAAGGTTACTTTGACAAAGGATAGCAGGGAACAGAGTAAGTACCCCTGGAAGCGCTGAGAGGACCTTTCTACTCAGCCTATCCTCATAGGTGCTCCTGTGATTAGAAGGAAGACCTATACAATAAAGTTAGAAATAATGAAACAACAAAGAACGGAGTAGTTGTTTCCTTTTTTAATAATTATTCTGCATAAAGCCATTAACTTTGAGATTTTCAAGTGGTACTAAATTGATAGGAGGATAAAGCATGGAATACATTTGTAGATAATTGTATGTGAAACATTTAAAAACAGCAGAAGGGGAAACTTCCACTCACCCAAAGGCTTGATCTGACACCCAAAACTTTACAACTATGTTACAAAATGCACCGAGGAACAGGAGGGCATTCCACAACTTGGGGAATCCTACAAAGCATATATATCATCAAGCCACACAGGACAGTAGTACCCTATCAGGGTTGATATGGAAATAGGTGCTTCATCCGGGGTCCAAGTCATTTAGGTATTTGTGTGCCTTAATTTGGGCTCTGTAGAAAATGGGCAACCAGTGCAGGTTCTTTAAGGATGTTGTGATATGAATCTGCCAAGAATATTTACATTTTCATATTCTTGGAAGATAAGGACTACCTAAGTGGCAGTTAAAATAAGTTATTATACCTATGCATTACAGATGTCAGGCATAGGCAAACTCGGCCCTCCAGGTGTTTTGGGACTACAACTCCCATCATCCCTAGCTAACAGGACCACTAGTCAGGGATGATGGGAATTGTAGTCTTGAAACTTCTGGAGGGCCGAGTTTGCCTATGCCTGGAATAGGAGCTTAGGAAACATGGAGAAGGAGATTTTCAAGATACTTAAACACCGTTCTCAAAAAACATACTAAAAGCCACCTTGCAACCAGAGTCTTCAGTAGACATCTCCCAAACTTTTGGCAGCAACTGCTAAATGCTGCCTTTTTGAGAGCGGATAGTTTGCTTCTCAAGAAATTTGAGTTTTATACTGGATTCCAGACCCAATGCCATTTCATCATGCTGCTTCCTCTGGTGGAACCCAGCAAGATAACCTAATTTTCTTGGACATAAGGATTTTTCCTGTTAGTACAGCCAGTCATCGTAACTGAAATGCTTTGGTTCTTCAGTTTGTGTAAATTGATCATTTTGCCTCCAGTTGTGTTATGATTAATAGAATGTCTCTTTATCTTGATAACATCAGAGCCCTGTGGTGTGCTGCATGCATGTTGCTCAGTAGCTTGTTGTGATTGACGTTGGGATGTTAAATTACCTTTTGGTACCTGAATAGCACTTAGAGAAACACATTGCCAACCTGTCAAAAGCAGGCACTTAGCACTTTTTAGACGAGGGTTACCAAAGCATGTGTGTGCCCTTTACCCCTTGTGAAAGTCTACAAGGGACTCTGTCCAGTGAGGTCAGTTGTTTTCATAGTTTACCATTTAAAGCCTATGAAATAACTCGAGCAAGCAAATTCCCATGTTTTAAACTATTTCCATTATGAAACTCTAAAGTCATCAGCCTAGAAATTTGGCTTAAAAGAAAAGAAAGAGCAATTCCGTAGACTGCAAAAACAAATGATAGGATAATTAAATATGAACCCCATCATGATTCATCATAGGAGTGTGTTATTAATATCCATATAATGAGTCAGAGGGAGGTTATTTTTAGCATGCAATGTTAAAATGTAAATATATTAATGACCCAGTTGTAGAAATGTGTTTTTATTAAACCTTGGGGACTTATAAAAATAGGTCTTCAGTTTCCAAGAATGTTTAACAAGAAAAAAGGAAGTAGGAAATCAGATTTACATAGAAGGTTATCATAGTGATTATAATCTGACAGTGACAATAATATTTGATTTATTCTACCTCATTTGACCATAATGCCATTAGTAATTTTCCTCTTACACTAGATTGAGTCTGTGTACATTGAAGGGTAGTCATAAAGTACCGTAGGTGCCACATTCTCTGCCTTCTAGGTGCCTTAAATAATTTTGAAACAGTTATGAATGGACCTCGTTTTGATGCTGCTGTGTAAGACAAAAGAAAAAAAGAAAGAAATGGATGGATTGATATTCTTTGGTTGTGGTATTCCAAAAATATTCCAGTAAAACCAGGGATACCTTACAGAGGAAGAGGATACTATAAATCATTCTCACTCTTAAACATGGTACACAAATCAGATAGATGGGTTTTTTGGTGCGGCAGGGATACTGGTTTCTCCATTCATTCAAAAGGATGGGCCGACTAAGAGTTGTTATTGAAGTTTCAACAACTGTGAAATTCAAATGCAGGTTTCTTCTTGGGCAAAATGTATGGAAAGTTTTGAATGAAGCCAAAATATTTTCAAGAAAATTTTTATACCATAACTTCTGAATTATACGTTACATGACTTCTTTGTTTTCCCTCTATTGCGGTAGAAACATAACTTGTTTCTTTCATCAGTCTCATTTATTTTTCATTTACAACAGCAAGAAAACGTATTTTAAATTATTGTTAAAAGTAAATTAAACCATCACTCAATACTACCTCTGTGCTAGAAAATTCAACGCAAAATCTAATTTTCTATGAATATAACATTTAACTTGCTGTCAAAACTGCAATTTAAATACTAATATTGCTAAATTACTGGCATGTATTCTTAATGTGATTTTCTTTTCTTTTCTTCTCTTCCTCCTCCCTCCCAAGGATGTGATCAGATTTATATAACTATGTGGGATTTTGATGCAGACTAGAGAGTTATCTATTATCTGCATGAAAAGGCTAACACTATTGGAGTGGTAGCTGATTGGCTGCTTAAAGCTATACTGTATATTTCTGGAATGTCCAAGTTAAGCACTTTTCAGTCTCACCAAGCATGTGCTTAGATTTGTTGAAGTCAATGAGACTTCAAAAGCTTTAACTTTAGTTTGATTGTGCCTCTAAGGACAGGATGGTATAATTTAACGCTTAGTAGAGTTTCTGTGAGTGTGTGCATTTATTTAGCACACTGATTCTTTTTGCCCGCTGTGAAGGGATGATGAGCTGCTTGTGCGTAAAATCGTAGTCCCTTAGAGTTTGTTCAAGTCCACAAACCTCTGTCTGTGACGGAGCCCCTCAGACATGGCTCCTCTAGTCACTGGTAGTTTCCGACAGTGGTTGCTTTCGGAATCGCTTCCAACATAAAAGCTCCTTAACGGAAACACGTCTTCTGGACTCGCGGCGTGACAGTTTCCGGCGAGGAGTGGGTCTCCCTATGGGAGGTCCAGAAACCTCCCCACTGTTCTCGCTGGACGTTTCCCTGAGCCCTCCCTCTTGCTCGCTTTCCCTCAGAGACCCACCTCTCCCCCTGCTGGTTCCTGCTTCAGCTGCTGGGTCTCTCCCAACCTCCGTGAGCCCTTCCACCACCTGTCCCTCCGATGGCAGTTCCCTGACATCCACCTCCCCTCCAGGGCCCCCTTCACCCCCTCCCGTTCCCTCTCCTCTGGGCGGTGAGGAGGTAAAACCCCGAAAAGAATCCTCTTCATCTTCAGACGTCTCGAACATTTCCCTCCATCGGTTGCTGTTCCGGGTCGCTGAATCCTCCTCCTCCTCGGAATCTGTGAACCCCTCCAACTCCTCCTCCTCATCTGTGGTAGCAAAGTATTCCCTCCGGAACCTCGCTACAGGCTGAGGTTTACGTGGGAACCTCTGATGAAAAGTTTCTATTAAGACCTCGTCATTGACATCCTCTGCCATGACCCAGGTGTTTTCCGACTCCGGTTCCCCTTCCCACATTACCAAATACTCCACTTTATCTCCCTTCCACCTGGAATCAAGGATCTCCGCCACATGGTTGCTGTGTTCCCTTTCCTCCATTGCTGGTCCCCGTTTGAACCTCCCTTCTCTGTCCCCTTTATACGGTGACAGCAACGACCTGTGGAAAACTGGGTGCAGCTTCATGTGGTTCGGTAACCGGAGTCTGAAAGCCACTGGGTTGACCTGTTGCGTGACTTCAAATGGGCCCAATCTTTTGGGTCTTAACTTCTTACAACCCCCTTTGAATGGTAACCCTTGGGTTGACAGCCACACCTGGTCCCCCACCCTAATGGTTTCACCTTCCCTTCTGTTTTTGTCTGCCTGCCTCTTATACTCCTCCTTGGCCCTGTCTAAGTTGAGTTGGAGCTGACGATGGATCGCTTCCATTTCTTCTACGAACTGTTTGGCAGCAGGGACGCTCCATCTCTCCCCTTCCCCCCCTGGGAAAGCACTGGGATGGCACCCGTAATTAGCCAAAAAGGGGCTCATCCCTGTGGACACGTTCTCCGCATTGTTGTAGGCAAATTCCGCCAACACCAGCTTCTCCACCCAATCATTCTCTCTGTCATTGACATAACACCTCAGATATTGCTAGAGGATGCCATTGGCTCTTTCCGCCTGCCCGTTGGTTTCAGGATGCCGGGCAGTCGAAAAATTGACCTCTACATGCAGCAAGCTCATGAGCTTCCTCCAGAACCTGGAAGTAAATTGTTTCCCTCGGTCTGAAACCACCCTCAAGGGGGCGCCATGCAACCTAAACACATTTTCTACAAACAATTTCACTGTTTCTTCTGCCGTGACAGCATGTGAGCAGGCTATAAAGTGGCCCATTTTGGTTAACAGGTCTACCACAACCATGGTGGCTGTTTTCCCTCTGGACTTTGGCAGATCAGTCATGAAATCTATTGACACTGCTTCCCATGGTCTTTCAGGTGTGGGTAGCGGTTCTAATAACCCCGCCGGCGCCCGCCTCTCCCCTTTGGCTCATTGGCATTGATCACAACCTCTCACATACTCCCGCACATCTTCCCTGACCTTGGGCCACCAAAATTCCCTGGTAACCAACCACATGGTTTTGTGTTGCCCAAAATGCCCCGCTGTGGGGCTATCGTGCAGCTGCTTGAGTACCTTCCCCCTCAACTCTCCTTCAGGTATATACAGCGCTCCCTTGTAATACAACGCCCTGTTTCTCTCCTCAAAACCTCCGGGTTTATCTCCCTCCCTCCTGAGACCCCTGAGTTTGTCCTGGGTGTATTCATCATTCTCCGTTCCCTCTACCAGTTCTCTTTGCCCCACCAATGCCGCCCCACACACCCAGCGGTCCTCTGGAATGACATGTCTCTCTTCGGGTGCTCCCTCCCCCTCCAAATATTCAGGTTTGCGTGAGAGAGCGTCCGCCCTAATGTTCTCTGGGCCTGGCACGTAACAAATCTCAAAGTTAAATTTGGAGAACTCCTGGGCCCATCTCACTTGTCGTTGGTTGAGCACTTGTGCCGTTCTCCAATACTCTAGGCTCTTGTGGTCAGTGCACACTTGCACCTTATGTTGTGCGCCAATTAGCAGGTGCCTCCATCTCCGGAAAGCCTCATGAATGGCGAGTAGTTCTCGGTCGTACACCGTGTAGTTCCTCTCGGATTTGTTCAGCTTTCGCGAAAAAAAGGCACACGGTCTCCACTCTGACTCCTCCTTCCCTGGCTGCAGAAGCACCGCCCCGATCGCTCTGTCTGATGCGTCAGTTTCTACTCTCATCGGTTTTTGTAAATCCACATGCAGGAGTTGTTCTTCCGAGGCGAAGGCCCTTTTTAGTTCCTCAAATGCTCGCTCCGCCTCCTCAGTCCAAACGAATTTCTTCTTACTGCTGAGACAGTCCGTAATGGGCGCCGTCAGGTGGGCAAAGTTTCGGATGAACTTACGATAGAAGTTCCCAAACCCTAGGAACCTCTGCACATCCTTCTTTGTTTTGCGTGTTTTCCATTCCAGCACTGCCTGGACCTTGCCGGGATCCATGGCCAATCCCTTGTCTGACAGGCAATACCCCAGGAATTCCACCTCCTTGGTATGAAACTGACACTTCTCCAGTTTCACCCACAGCTGGTTGGCTTGCAGCCTGCTCAACACTTCTCTGACGTCTCTCACATGCTGCTCCTCATTCTCAGAATACACCAACACGTCATCTAGGAAGGCCACACAATTCTTGTAAAGCAAAGGCCCCAGTACGTGGTTCATAAACGATTGAAAGCACACAGAACCTGCTTGTAGGCCGAAGGGCATAACTAAATATTCAAATGCCCCCAAAGGGGTGAACATGGTGGTTTTCCATTCATCCCCCTTCCTTATACGTATCAGGTTGTACGCCCCCCTTAGGTCCAGCTTTGTAAAAATCTTTCCCTTCCGCACCCTTGTCAAAATGTCGTCAATTCTGGGCATAGGGAAGGCCACTGGTTCTGACACTGCGTTTAATGCCCTGAAGTCACACACCAGCCTCGGCTTGTCCGTGGTTTTTTTATCCACAAAAAACACTGGGCTGCCTCCAACCGCTCTGGACTCTCGGATGAAACCCCTCTTCAGATTTTTGTCAATGAACTCCCTTAGTTCTAACATCTCCCTGTCTGACATGGCATACAACTTGCCTACTGGGAGCTGTGCCCCAGGGAGTAAATTGATTTGAGAGTCAAAGGGTCTATGCGGGGGTAGTTGGTCAGCTTCCCTTTCGCTGAAAACGTCGCTGAGATCTGCGTATTGTCATGGTACCTTCACTTTCTCCGTTACTTCAGTCCCTGCTAGGGTGGCTTGGGCCCCTGCTGAACCCTTTCCCTCTTTGCAGTGTTCTAAGCAATGTGCTGAACCAAAGGAAACCACTCTCTGATGCCAGCCCACCAGCGGATCATGTAACGCTAGCCAGCTCATCCCCAAAATAATGGGAGCACCTCCCAAGGTGGCCACATTAAATGCTATCAGTTCGGTGTGCCCTGCCACCTTCATTATCATTGGGACGGTCTGCAAGCTGACTTCTCCTCCCAACAGCTCCCTGCCATCGATCGTGGTCACCTGCAGGGGGTTGCTTAAAGGGATGGTCTGTATCTGGTGTTCAGCTGCAAACTCCTTGCTCATGAAATTGCAGGAGCTGCCTGAGTCCAACAGCGCCTTTATCTTTAGAGGGTTTCCGTTTGGCAGCTCTAGCGACACTTCTATCACTAGGGCGGGTTTCGGAGGTTCTGGCGTGGGCACTTTCACTGCTCTTTGGCCTGGCTGCTGTGCCCCGACGGTGGCAGCCAGGCCTTGGCTTTTACTTGCTCCTGTATTTCTTCCTCTCTTCCCTCAACAGCTCCCACCATCCCTTGCCATTCCTTCCTCTGGGGGCAGACTCTGGCAAAGTGACCTGGCTGTTGGCAGAGATAGCATTTCCGGGCGCCTTTTCCCTCCTTCTTTCCCCCCTCACTGGGCTTTGAAACTGCGCACGCGCGCGCTGTTCTGATTTCCATCAGCTCTGCCAGCTGGTCCATAGAATCCGCCCTGGGACCCCGGGAAAGTTCGTCTTTCACAGCCGAAGCAAGCCCTTCTTGAAATAGCATTTGAATGGGTTCTGCTGATAAGTCCCACCCCAATCTGTGAACCAGCATGGTGAACTCAGTCCAGTACTCACGGACAGATCGGCTCCCCTGTTTGCAAGGCATTAGCTGTCTGCGCACCACTCCCTGCTCAATATCGCTGGAAAACATCAGATCCATGGCGCGAAAGAACTTCCTCGTGTCCTTTAGGATGTCATTATTCGCTGCCATCAGTGGTCTAACCCAGTCTCTCGCCCCCTTTTCAAGATGCCCAATCACGAAAGCCACTCGCGATTCCTCGTCAGGGAATTCATCAAACTGCAGATTGAGGGCATATTGCATCTCTGTCCGAAAGGCATGATAGTCCTTGGGCTCCCCCCCCCAAACTTCTGCACCAATCCTGGTACCTTTGTGGTGAGCTGGGTGGCTTTCCCCTTTTTGTCTGCATCCAGAGCCCTCCTCTCCTCAAGCCTCGCCGTCTGCAGCGCTAGCTGGACTTCCAACACCCGGTACCTTTCTTCCAGGCTTGGACCCGCTCCCGCTCCTGCTTCTCCGGTTCCGGCTGGGTCGCTCATGATGCCTTCTCCTGCACAAGCTGCTTACAGAGACTGTCGGAATGCTGTGAAGGGATGATGAGCTGCTTGTGCGTAAAATCGTAGTCCCTCAGAGTTTGTTCAAGTCCACAAACCTCTGTCTGTGACGGAGCTGCAAAATTAATTTCGTGTCCTGTTTCTTTCATGTGTTGGAAAAGAGAGGACAGCCTTCTGCACCAACCAAAAAATAGCCAATATCCTCAGAAACCCAAAAGACAAAATCCAGCTGGAAAACCAAGGGGTCTATGAAATACCCTGCAAAGTCTGCCCAGCCACGTACATTGGACAAACAAACAGACGAATAAATGCACGTATCGCAGAACACAAGAATGCCGTCAAAAAAGAAGAAAAAACTTCCTCTCTTTTCCAACACATGAAAGAAACAGGACACGAAATTAATTTTGCAGATTCCAAATTGCTCTTTAACATGGAACATCACCACAAGAGAATAATCATGGAAGCCATCGAGATAGAGAAACACCCTCACAACATGAACAAGCGTGACGACACGTCCCGCCTGCCAGACATCTGGAAATTAGCCCTCCCCACAAAAACCGACACCAGAACCAGAGGCACACAGAACGCCGTCTCCAATCAACCACACCAGACCCAAACCCAGACCCTCTCCACAGACATATTACAGACTCCATCCAGTAGCCAAACTATAGTGGCACCTCCGGATGCTGCACCCCCCTGCAATCCCTACACAGATCTGGCTGGCACAAGGCACAAAACCATAGCTCGCCCCTATACACGAAGCCAAGCCAGAGCACAACTAAATGCAGCACAGCCATCTTCTCAGAAAAACTCTTCACAAGCTCAAGAGGTCAAGACACGAGAGCTTTAGCAACTAATCTACACTTAATGACCCACCCAGTGATATTCAGAATATCACTCATGAAATCACCCAAGATATCCCTCAAGTAATCAATGACCCACCCAGTGATATTCAGAATATCACTCATGAAATCACCCAAGATATCCCTCAAGTAATTAAGGAACAAAAGAAGAAAAGGCACACTAATCTAGGAACTTCCTCTCTACCCAGAACGTTGGAGGCTATACACCACACCCCTCAACAGTATTTATAGGAACTCAAACACCAGACTCTGCTCTGTTCCAGTAACAAGAAGCCGAAAGCACCAGCCTGAAGATGACGAGTGAGACCTCGTCGAAACGTCGCACAGACACCCCGACTCTTACACGGGAAGACACCCGAAGACACCAAAACCTGCATATATATATATATATATATATATATATATATATATATATATATGAAATAATATTTATTAAGATTTTAAGAATTACAAAACAAAGTAAAAAAGCAAAAGCAAAAGTAAATAGTACAAATCAAAACATTACAGTACGTATAAAAAGAGAAGAAAAGAAAGAAAAGAAAAAAGACCAAAAAAACACCACCATACATCCGAACAAAAACAAAAGCAAAAACAATTAAAAAACACCTCCAATATTTCCATATCTTTATCTTTCATTAACTTGTTTCATCGACCTCCTCACACCTCCCTCCTTTGTATTCTAGTTATTAATTATTTCAGCAAATCCTTTCCATCTTTCACTATTTTCTGTCATTTAATTGTCTTAATTTATTTTAACCTTATCTTACCATTAAAACCCTAAAACATATATATACTTGACTCCTTATAACATTTCTACTAAAGCCGTATAATTTCATTCCAACAATTTTTCTAACACTCATTAATTTAACAATATTTCTCTAAATAAATTTTTAAAACTTTTTCCCAATCTTCTTCCACCATCTCTTCTCCCTGGACTCGGATTCTGTCAGTCCTTTCTATCAATTCCATATGGTCCATCAATCTGGTGATCTTCTATCCGAGGCTCTTAACTCTTTTCCATGTCCCTTCTGCAAGTCTTCTTCATATCTATACATGTGCTTCACTTTGTCTTCTGCTGATCTTGTTCTAGTTCCCTTCCTTTGGCAGTGAGGAGTAGATCTCGGGGAGACTCCAACCTAACAATGTCATTATTCCTTCTCGACAGGTCAGCCCATTCTCCATAGTCAGAACTAAAGTCCAAACGATATTTCAGAGCGTGTTTCAAAATCCCTCCAAAGCTAAAGGCCCCCACAACTCCAATCTCCCCCTGACCCAAATCCAGGTCCCAAACCTGCATAAGGGGATCTATCCAACTTTCCTTCTCCAATCCAAGCAGGACTCCATCCCTCCAAATCTGGCTTTCTCTGGATTTAATCATAAAGGGCAACAGCTTATGTTCATCAAATTGCCTCTGTAAGGCTGAGGCTCTATCCACTTGAATTACTTGAGGTTCAACAAAGACTCTCCTCCCTGGAAGGGAGGGGAGTGGTTGTGGGCGGGAGCCCGAGCACCGTGCCACTCACCCCACGTCGCTCCGGAACCCCGGAACCGGGTTTCCCCGTGAGTAGGGGAGGCGCAAAAGGTGCCAGCCGAATCCCATGTCCACAGGCTTCTCCCGCCTGTGGTTTTTAATGGGTCTCCGCCTCACCATGGCGGTCCAGACCCTGATTTCCACGGAGTGGATTCCTCCCGGTCAGAGGAAATCCGCCATTGCCGGAGGCGCTAACCCGGAAGTCCCCTTTGAGTATATTTTTAACAGTGGTTTGCAGAGTGGATTCCCAGGAGCCCTGGGGTTCTTTAGAAGTGCAATTCCTCAATCAAAAGATCAATAATAGGAGACAAGTCAACCTGAAAGGCTGAGAGCCAATTGCTGTCACAGGTGCATAATGGCTTTGGCAGGTGAAGGGAGGGCCACAAGAATGAACACAGGAGACTGGTATTGGGTTGAATCAGGCCACAACTTTGTTGATTATAGGAGTAAAGGTAAAGGGACCCCTGACCATTAGGTCCAGTCGTGACCGACTCTGGGGTTGCAGCGCTCATCTCGCTTTATTGGCCGAGGGAGCCGGCATGCAGCTTCCGGGTCATGTGGCCAGCATGACTAAGCCGCTTCTGGTGAACTAGAGCAGCACACGGAAACGCTGTTTCCCTTCCCACCAGAGCCTATTTCCCTTCCCACCAGAGCCTATTTATCTACTTGCACTTTTGGCGTGCTTTCAAACTGCTAGGTTGGCAGGAGCTGGGACCGAGCAATGGGAGCTCACCCCATCGTGGGGATTCGAACCGCCGACCTTCCGATCAGCAAGTCCAAGGCTCTGTGGTTTAACCCACAGGGCCCCCCACGTCCCCGATTACAGGAGTAGGTTTGGCTAAAGCATTGGGCATGTTGCCCCTGTGCTGAGGAATCACCCCAACAAAGATTGGGTGCCACAACCCTGCACAGGCCACCACTGGAAGAGGTATTTTGGCTCATCACGTCCCCAGTTGACTCCTGGGCATAGTCACCCCTCTTGGACCCCTCTAACAGGGTGCTCCTGTAACTAAGGACCCAGCCCAATGCCTTATCTGCCAAAGTAGTGACAGTTGCAATGAGGTAGGTGAAAACCTGCAAGCCAACCAATTTGCTTGTAGAAGACAATTTCTTCCTATCCCCAAATACGGCAACCAATTAAACCATAGCAAGATCTGTAGGCAATATGTCCACCCCCACCCCGGCCCCCGGGCAAGCTCCTGAAGACTGGGTTTATGGGTGGAAAATCCCACGACAATTGGCCAAGATAGTGGCCTTCAGCTGGCCACCCCCTTAAATAGGTTGGGGCAGGCTGGTCACAGCCCCCAAGCTCCTGCCTCTGATTGGCTTAGCAAGGGCTGCCTGTCCTTACCTGGCAAAATGTCCAGGAATTTTTTTATTTTAAAAAAATAATCAAAGAAAACCCCCCAAATGAATTTCCCCCCAGAAATGTTCCACTGAAAAAGCCAAACAACTTTAACCATAAAAAAATAGCTCACCGACTCTGTCCGGATTTTCACATTTGGGAATATGGCATCCCTAGTTAAGCTAAACCTAGGCTTAGCAAAACTGCACAGGAGTGTTCATGCACAATTCTTTCACGTATCACATATTTCTATCTTTGAAATGTTAGTGGTTATGATATGTTCACAATATATTTTTTTAAAGCATAGCCAACAATCATAAACACAATTTTCACTAATTTTATGCAGTATGGAATGTACACAATTGCTTACAGATTAATTCCAATTTATTCAATACAAATCTGCCTCTTCTATGGTTAATCAGTATCTTGCTAATACATTTTATGAATTTCATTTATTCATACAAGCTGTTGCAGTTTTAGAATGCAAAAAAAAGTTAGGTTTACATTGCCCAAAATAACACCTCCTTTT
This sequence comes from Podarcis vaucheri, assembly GCF_965113315.1. Lineage (NCBI taxonomy): Eukaryota > Metazoa > Chordata > Lepidosauria > Squamata > Lacertidae > Podarcis > Podarcis vaucheri. The sequence continues at coordinate 16,301,400 of NC_138766.1, forward strand.
AAAAATAGATGTGGCATTTGTTTCCTTCCGATACAGCTAGATATCAACAGATTTCCAATTTATTTTGTTTTTTTTAGCAGCTCAGATGGATTAGAATGCCTTCCTCTGTTTTAAAGTGCTTACAGTAGATGGAAAAACTGAACAGATGAATGATTCTTATTTTACTGTCAAGGTTTACTATCCTCTACCAGACAGTATATTGAAGGACTTTGATTATCACTCACATTGAAGGGAGAAACTGGGCTCAATTTTATGTTTAAAATTCCCTCCTTTATTGAATATCTGAGAACCAAAGTAGTCATGACTTTTAAGCACATTTTAATCCTGCAGTTATGACAGGTCACATCTGTGGTTTTTTTTGCAAAAAGCAGCCACATGGGGTAAATCGGGAGAAGGGAATTAGGTTAATTCCCCCCCCCATTAATTTTCCCAATGAAAGTATCCCACCCAAGCTGCTAATTGCCACAAATCAAGTACCGTATTTTTCGCTCTATAACACGCACCCGACCATAACACGCACATAGTTTTTAGAGGAGGGAAATCCGTAGGCATGCCACCCGTAGGCATTCCCTCCATAACACGCACAGACATTTCCCCTTACTTTTTAGGAGGAAAAAAGTGAGTGTTATGGTGCAAAAAATACGGTAGCAGTGAAGTGATGGAGAAATGGGTTAAACTTCTCCCTCTATTCCTAATCTGGATTCAGAGGCCCTACAAGTGAATGATTTACAAATCACACCTGGTTTGACGCATCATACTATGTGTAACTGAAATAATTTAGTTCTTGTCAAATCAGTCTTAATAAATTCCGTTGTGTTATTGTGATAAGTAAATTATGCACTCCAATTCTAGTTATGATATGATTAATAGGTGATATATTTATTCCAGCATATGAACTGTCTGATTTGACAAGTGAAGTAATTTAATTGTGATGCATTCAACAAAAATATGTTTTTGATTTAAAAGATAACCACCAGTAACAATGCAGAATGTGTGCCCAAGTATAATCCTTGTTGAACTTGCTGGACAGCATAAATTTATGAAACCGATATGACGTTTTAAGGCATATGGATTTCAACTATTAATAATTAATTTGATCTTGTAAGAAGATACACAGTGGCTCTTAAATATCTTACATTGAAGAGGGAATATGCCAGACAGTAATCTAAACTGTCCTTTCTTCTGCTGAATCTGGAGAAGACAGGTTCATGAAACAGCCTTAGTGTTGCAACTCTTCCTGGTAATTTTTTCTTAATTTCTGTGGAAACATGAAGTAAATCACCACCCAGCATACTCATATTTCCTTGTAAAATTTTCATCGTGCTACTTCTGTCAGTCAAATGGCAGAAATTTTTCCATGCATCTAAAATGTGCTGAATGTCCTAAGTGTGTATTCGCAGTGATGCAGAAATATTTATTTAAATTTCTCGTATTTTTATGATGACATCACAACTAACCATTTCCCGTTACCACCTTGTTTTTGATTGGGAAAGGCTATGCCATTGAGAGTGGAGCCTATATGCTTCATTTTCAGTTATGGGCTAATATGCAATTATCCATCACTGCAGCTACCCTTATATTTGCTGTGCACACCCTCAATTATTTAGAAAAGGCAATCATTTCATTTTACTCACATATTGAAAGGAAATCTTTTTCATGTTAAAAAAGAAAGCTAGTGGTAACGAAAATTTATTTCATTGTTTCTCACTTATATTTTTCCTAGGTTTGGCAAAGGTGTACAAGCGCTGAAATACAATGGAGCCTTTAGTGCTTATAGTATTGCCAATAGCTAGTCTGGGAGAAGAACTGTCATATAGGAACTGTCACATTATTTCTAGGGTGAGGGCAACAAGCCAAGAGATTCAAATCAGCGCAAAGCCTCTGGGCTCCATATTCAGATGGAGACACTGCAGTGTTTTGGGTCTGAACTCTGCTCACAGCAAATCTGTGTCAATCTTTTTACTGTACTTTTAACATTGTGTGTGTGTGTGTGTGTGTGTGTGTGTGTGTGTGTATCTTTTAGTGAAAGAATTGTTCTTGTGTGTCTTACTTTTCAGCATTGCAGCTCAACTTTTGAAGCAGCTTTAATTTAATTTAAACAATGGAGTGCTCAGTCATTTACATTTGGGGTTATGACAATGAAAATCCTAAATAAACAAGAGCTCCTGGGATCTTCAGAGTAGCAGTCATTGACCAGGGGGCAGCAGAGTGTTGTTCTTTTATATTGGTTCTCTCTCTCTCTGCAGAAGGATTGGCCTCAAGGTCTGTATAAGAAACTTGGGTTCACAACCGTACCAGCACAACACATTTCTTAACAGACATGCTTTTTTTCTTCTTGAAAAGCAACTTTAATCCATTTTCTTTTCTCTGGTGTCAACTATCTGTTGAAGTCACCACAAGCTCCCTTTCTTTTCTTATTCAACTCAATATTCTATGTGAACCTTGCTGCCATTTGGTGGTCCCTAGATCCAAATGTGCCTCTTTCTTCAAGTACAGTTACCTCTGTTCTTTAGGGGCAAGGAGCAGAAACAAAACCTTCTATGTATTGTTCGCAAAAGAAGACTGAGTTTATTACCAGGTCTGCTTGCTAGTCTATACACAAGAACACATGAACTTGCAAGGGGAATCTTTACTAGACATGATTGTACACCACAGACACCATTACAATGCACTTGATTGATAAATACTAACATTGTTTTGTTCATTTTGTGGAAACTAACAAAATCCAGTACATGCTAATATTACATTGTTTTCTTAAGGGAATTGGCAAAAATACCACAGGCTTTCCCTGACCACTAGCAATGACCCAGTTTCCCTGTGTTCATTCAGTTTCTCACCTGCCCTTCACCACAAGGTCCCAGGGCAAGCTACAGAAATTTAAAATGCAATGTTAAAATTAGTTAAAAACAAATGCAATTAAAAGAATAGGGGGAGTCCTAAAAATATGTTAAAGACTGTGGACTCAGCTACATTAGGTTGGTTTTTATAAACATGCAACACCAGATGGCGCTGTAGAGCACAAAGCCTTTCTATGTGATTTTACATAACATTTTTTTCTTTTGTTATAATGATTTGATTTATGACTTATTTGTAGTGGTTTTTTCCTGTGTGTAGCTCCACTCCAGGATAAAGAGGTGCATCTTCAGCATGCCATGGAAACAACATAGTGAGGGTGCCATTGTTACATCTGTGGCATTGTGGGGTTTTTTTTCCATATTGAATTTCTAAAGTATTTTGATTTTCAGCTTTGTAAACCACTTTAAGAATGCTTTGTTAACAGCAAGTGGCATATAAATATTATTAAATAAATAAATATTATGGCCAGAACATTTATTTACACAGATGACTGACAGTGAACAAGATGGATGCACTTTGCCTGGATCATAAGTCAATAAGACAGAGAGAAGTGGATATTGTCTTATATGGAGTCGTGGGGCGTATGTTTTAGAAGCCCAGCAGAACTGTAGGAAACAAACCATGAATGGGAAATGTTCCCGTGCAAGTAAGAAAGGTAGACTGACAAGTAAGAAGGCTGCAATGCAATGTTAGCTGTCCTGAGGAAAGAGGAACAGAAGGAAGAAATTACACTAGGGTTTCCAGGTTTTTCATAGTGACTTCAGGATGCATTCCAAGGAAGGTTAGTTACAGTCAAGTAAAGCTTGGTTAATCTAACTCTTCCTTCTGTGAAGGGAATGGCGAACCAGACCATCAGGGTTCAGGCAGCAATGGGCGGCCAAAAGTAGGCAAAGATTTTCTAGGAAGTCCTTGATACATGTGATTCCATTGGGTTTCTAGGAACCCTTCTAATATGGCTAAACATGGAGGGAGGGGAATCATTTTGGGTAACACTGGTTACACACAAGGGTCCTGAGTACTCCTGAAAAAGAAAAACAACGAACAAAAGTTGAAGTAGGGAAACAGGGAAGAGGAGAGCAAGGGATCAAGATGAAGTAGAAGATGACTGGCTCTTGGAATGATCCACATTGTTGGAGCACCTGGGCAAAGAGGACCAACCACTGTGGAATAGCCTGATTGGAGATGATTGAACTGATAGAGCTATCTCTTAGGTAGAAGATTGAACAAAGTGAGGACTAAGAAATATCCAGTTATAGGAAAGGAGCTTTCTAATGGGTATGGGGTCTGATGCAGAAGGTCATCTCGTTAAGGACAGAGCTGGATGGAAGAGACTTTAAGGGTGGTTCGACCCTGTCACTGATTTTGGGTGGGATCATGTCACATACCAGCAAATTCAGGTTGTGAAATTATAATTTGTCTGCCAGGGAGTGCCAAAGTCACACAGGGTCTCTTAAGACAATCTGTATTTTTTAAACAATTGGCAAAGGTGTTAGTGCTTTCACAGGAAATGTAAATTTAGCCAATCCACTAAAGATAAATTAGGACAAAATTTGATAACAGGGGTTACTTATTTATACCTGTGTGTGCATATATAGTTTACACTTAATAAATATGGACTTCCACTTGCACAACACAGCTTACCCCCCTGTCCACCTCGCACCCCACCAAATTAGCTCGGGGGGGGGGTAGGGAGAACATCCCAAACAGTGTGCGGGGGGAGAAAGAGCAGATTGTTCCATCTGACAAGCAGAAATGCATGTGTATATGAAACTTTCCTAATTGTGCAATGTTGAATCCAACCCCTGTTAACAATTATCCAACCCCACTGGATAATGTTAAGTTATAAGGTATGAATTTTAACAAGACTGATTAACAGATATATTTTCTCATTGTCTCTTGTCATAGTTTTTTTAGCGGATTAATTTGTAGCATAACTGAGATAATTGAATTGCCCAAGATGTCACCATGTATGTTTATAATTCATGTTTGTCAGTTTTGTTCATTAAATAAATTTTATTTAAATTTAAATTAGGCAATCCAATTACTGGGGGAAGGTGCTTGCTCTGATTACTGTCCAGAATTAATTAATGCTTGGAAAGAGTGTTTATTTGCATTAGAAGTGGCAGAAGTTCCAGGGACCAATTAGACACGGACTTACATGATCACTTATGCATATTGATCACTACTGGGAAATTCCCCTGTACATTATGGGTGTGGGGACAATATTTGGCTGGAACCCCTGAAACTTCATTACTAAGAGTCATTGATTTCTTTGTCCTACATGAATTAAATTCAGATGTACACCATTCTTGGTTTCTTTTTATGGTATGTATGTATGTATGTATGTATGTATGTATGTATGTATGTATAATGTGTGTGTGTGTGTGTGTGTGTATACGTACGTACGTACATACATATGTATTTACTTACTTACAGAATAATAATAATAATAATTCAAATAAAAATGTGCCCCTGCTCCCGAGACCATCATTTATCATAATTATCCAACGTTCCAAAAATTTAACACTTCTTGAGATATTTTGACCCCTTTCTACTTTAACAATACAAATTCCACAAATATCTTCCATATTTCCTCAAAGTCACTTCTGTTCCAAATTCCCCTTCTTAGCACACATTAATTTATCATTAATTACTATATCCCTCACTTCTTTCTACCATTCTTCTATTTGAAATCCTCCTTGCTTTTTCCATACCATTCTTGGCTTCTTCTGTGAAGGACATGAGAACTTTCCAAAGAACTCAATGGAAAAATCCAGATTTTATTCTGTAACTGTGATTGGCCACCAACATGCCCCTTGCCCCAAATAAAACACAGCAGCTTTCTTATTCAGGGGGGATATAGATATAGATATAGATATAGATATATAGATATAGATATAGATATAGATATAGATATTGGAGTGGGGCGAATGAGTTGTTGCTATTAACCATTTTTTAAGTTGCCCTGCCAATGTAATCCACTGTCCACATTTGAGGTGTTGCCACAGGGCAGGTGGAGAGACAGTGGTTTAGAACAGAGTTGCAGCATGTTATTACAACTTGTTTTACATGTTCATAAATGGTATGCAGTCAGGAGTGAGCAGTGATGTACCCAATTGTTCAGGATGAGAAGCCCCAAAAGATCAAAGTGGGTAAACAGGCAACAAAAATGGCAAGTAAGAGTTGATGCACTTCAGTGTGGTACAGTGCACATTGCAACAAAGAAATCCTAATGTCATATATATGGTTAAGAGAGTCCGAAGTGGAAGTAACTAACTGGGGAAGACATTTTGAGGTCATAGTAGAAATGTCTGTTGAGTATGTGGCAGTAAAAAAGCAAATGCCTTGCAAATAATTATTAGAAAAGGGGCAGAAATATTTCAGTATGTCTAATAACTAAAAACAGGTGGGCGGGAATCGGCTGAAGCACCATCCCTATGAGTAAAGTTTACAATTTTTGGATTTTTTAATTTAGGAAGAAATGCATTAATGATGGGTTATGACAGAGGTTCATAAGAATTTGTGCATTGTGAGTAGATAGTGGAGAGAATGGAAACTTCATCCCACTTTGAAGAATGCGGTCAGCCAATGAAACTGATCACAGTTGATTCAGAAAATGTAAAAGGAAGTCTTTACTCAACATGTAATTAATTTATGCACTGCACTGCTCCAGGATATAGTGGAGAGACTTTGCAGCTGCTGTTAATCATGACAGCTAAATGGAACTGTTGGAAGAAGGCAATAGCAGTAGAGGGATACAGTGGTACCTCGGGTTACATACACTTCAGGTTACATACGCTTCAGGTTACAGACTCCGCTAACCCAGTAATAGTACCTCGGGTTAAGAACTTTGCTTCAGGATGAGAACAGAAATTGTGCTCCGGCGGCACGGCAATAGCAGGAGACCCCATTAGCTAAAGTGGTGCTTCAGGTTAAGAACAGTTTAAGGTTAAGTACGGACCTCCAGAACGAATTAAGTACTTAACCTGAGGTACCACTGTATGGCCTTCATCCCTTGCTCATGGATGCATTATGGATTGGCATTCATAACCAAATCAGTGTTAGAAACTGAGATATGAGAGCTAGGAGCTAAATGGCACCTTAAACCTAGGTTATGGGCGCAACAACAGAATGTCTAGGCTCACTTTTTTATAACAATAATACAAAGCTGAAAATGAATGAACTGCAGCTAAAATTCATGGTCGTTTATATTCTTAAGAGGGTCTCTTCTCCAGTCTTCAGAGAATAGCTGGAAGTGGGAAGGCAGAAAAAGGTCCTCTTTTCCTTCCACTCTGCAGTTTTAATTCGAAATCTCAGGCGCAGTAGTGCGCCAGGGTTCAGAAACAGCTTACATTAATGAAACTCCCTGTCACAAAATGTGCCTGGAACAATGGGAGTTTCGAACACTGAACTAAATGCTGAAAGTGTGAATCTTCAAATGATAACATGGCAGCCCATGGACCAAATGCAGCCCAGAAACCATTTTTAGCTTGCCACAATATTCCTACCAAATAAAGGTACAGTGTGTGTGTGTGTGTGTGTGTGTGTGTGTGTGTGTCCACAGTTCAGTTGTAAGGAAAAGAAATTCAGTTTGAAAAGTTTCCTACACGTATTCTACTCTCTGTGTTGTGAAAGCTCTTTTTTAGTTTTGTATGTGCTGCAGTCAGTGCAGCAGTTAAATGCCTTTTAGATGAATGGTCTAAAGAGGGCTGCCTTCAGATGTCTTCTAAATGTCTGGTAGTTGTTGTTCTCTTTGTCATCTGGTGGGAGGGCGTTCCACAGGGCGGGTGCCACTACCGAGAAGGCCTTCTGCCTGTTTCCCTGTAACTTGGCTTCTCGCAGTGAGGGAACCGCCAGAAGGCCCTTGGCACTGGACCTCAGTGTCTGGGTAGAACGATGGGGGTGGAGACTCTCCTTCAGGTATACTGGGCCGAGGCCGTTTAGGGCTTTAAAGGTCAGCACCAACACTTTGAATTGTTCTCAGAAATGTACTGGGAGCCAACGTAGGTCTTTCAAGACCAGTGTTATGTGGTCTCGGCAGCCGCTCCCAGTCACCAGTCTAGATTAGTTGTAGTTTCTGGTCACCTTCAAAGGTAGCCCCACGTAGAGCGCATTGCAGTAGTCCAAGCGAGAGATCACCAGATCATGCACCACTCTGGCGAGGCAGTCCGTGGGCAGATAGAGTCTCAGCCTGCATACCAGATGGAGCTGGTAAACAGCTGCCCTGGACACAGAATTGACCTGCGCCTCCATGGACAGCTGCGAGTCCAAAATGACTATATTGGCAATAACTGCTACAATAACATATTGGCCTGGCCTGCCTCACAGAGTTGTTAGGAAGATAAAAAGGGGGGAAGGTAGGATACCTCAAGCTTCTGGGAGTAAAAACAAGATACCCATATATAATACCATTCATGTAAAGAAAAGTAGATATGCACAAAGCCAGAAATGCAGCCCCCACCCCTTCAGCTGCAACGTTCTGCAGCTCTGAAATTTTACAATAAACTAACAAAGCAAAAGAAAGATATTGGCAACACTGCGGATTTAAAAATACATACAACACATTTTCAAAATGCATCGCAGAATGAAAAAATAAAAATCAATATTAGTTTCCTGCCAAATAACAGCCATGACACCTAAGTAACCCCTGACTACTTGCTTTTAGAATAGAATTTGAGGGTGGGAGAGATTACCCATATAATCCTATATCTACTCATAAGTAAATCCCAGTGATTTATAACACACAATTCTAACCACGTGTACTCAAAAGTGCTATTAAATTCAGTGAGGTTTACTCTCAGGTAAATAAGATTAAGATGACAGCCTTACTCCCAGGAAAGTGAATATAGAAATCTGGGAAGTACCAGATTCAAAACGGGTTATGAATTACCCTGTTCAGCAGCCTAGGGGAAAAAATTATATAGGTCTTTGTATTTAGAAAACATAAGGTGCATATACAGCCAGTGTGGTGTAGTGGTTAAGAGCGGTAGTGTCGTAATCTGGGGAACCGGGTTCGCGTCTCCGCTCCTCCACATGCAGCTGCTGGGTGACCTTGAGCCAGTCACAGTTCTTTGAAGTCTCTCAGCCCCACTCACCTCATAGAGTGTTTGTTGTGGGGGAGGAAGGGAAAGGAGAATGTTAGCCACTTTGAGACTCCTTAAAGGGAGTGAAAGGTGGGATATCAAATCCAAACTCTTCTTCTTCTTCTTTAAAATTATTTAAGAAATAAAATGTATCCTATGCTCTTCTTTGTATTTTTTTTAATGCTGCATATACACTTTTAGCATCATCATAACTGAAATTGCTTATGTGTATGCCCATCAAGATCCTACCGCAGCTTGCTACCTGTGTCTGTGCTGCTCTGATTTTTTGGATCTTATGTTAGTGGCTTTCTAGCCACCTGTCAAGCCTCCCCCCCCCGAATATACTGAAGAATGTTCTTTCCCCCCCCCCTCCATCCTAAAGTTGACCATCCCTAATATAAAAATCTAGCTTTGACAAAGAGTGAGTTAATAGATATTAGCTGTGTGCACATGACAGTTTAATGTGGGTCCTTCTATAGCTCAGTCGGTAGAGCATAAGACTCTTAATCTCAGGGTTGTGGGCTTGAGCCCCACGTTGGGCAAAAGATTCCTGCATTCTAGGGGGTTGGACTGGATGACCCCTGTTGTCCCATCCAACTCTACAATTCTATGATTTGATGCATCCCCATGTGTGCATGCTTTTTTGGTGTCATCCACATGGCATTGTGTGGACAGGCGGAGTCCCCCAAACCCTGGGCGGCCCCCGTGTGCAATAACGACTCAAGACAATGTGCTATGGGATTAAAATTGGCCACAACTTTATTATGTTTCAGATGTGGGTAGACCTTGGCTCAGGCATTGGGCGTTTATCCCTCCCAGTCCCCCGCCGGGGATCAGGGGAACATCAGGGTTATCCAGAGTATGTGTGGGGTGGGTGGGGTGGCTCTGGATAACATATGTTCAAGCAGAGAGAGCCCGCCCCCATTACGCCGCCATCGCAGGAGAGAGCAATGACAACCTTTAGGCATATGGCCAAAGCCTCCCCTCAAACAGGGAAACCTGGTATCGCTGCTGCAAAGAGAAGGGGGGGTCACCGCTACACGCCCAGCCCATTTAGGGAAGATAGACTAAAGGATTCCGCCCAAGGCCTGATACTGCCAAAGTTGTGGCATTTTGCTACGGGAAAGGCAAACCTGCCAATGCAGGAGAATTCGTTTCCGGCCCTTCGACAGCGACCTTGACATAGCGGCGCCCGCGTACCTGTGGAGAAAAGGTTAACCTGCAAAAGAAATCTTAACTGAGGGTGGGTAGGTGGGAGAAGCTCTGGAGCCCACTGACTATTCCCAGGTAAGATCCTCCCCCTATTGTGTTGGCAGGTGGTCCCTCCCCTTACCTGGCCTGATCACCTTGGCAACACCTCCCCAGGCAGGATTGGGCAACTGGCTGTGGTAGGTATCCCACCTGGGGAAGGCGAAGCCAAGCCTGTGCTAATGGTGCTGCATAGGGTCCAGGGGGCTGCGCACGACCACGCAAAGGGTGCCCCCATTTAATGTGGGGAGCGGCCATTGTGGCAACCTGCACATTCCTACCATTTAATTTGGATTTTCCCAATCCAAGGATGATACATTAAGTGGAGGGAAGTCCAACACAAAACCACATGTTACCCAACCATGGATATACTGAACTGCATTGGGTGGGTAGGTTTATCTGTGTGTTTGTGTGGGGTTTTGTTTCGCTGAGTGCCATCTATCGCCACATCCCCTGCTTCCATTAGTGAGAGGATCCTCAGTAGGCCGCTGATGGGGCCAGGTGCAACACACATGTATTTTATTTTTATATCTGACTGTTTCATACAAGTCTGGTATAGCAGAAAACCTGTATCTCAAAACTAAAACGAATGGGCCACACATGCAAGTAAACAAATGCCTGTGTGCCTTACCCATGATGGGCTTCAGGTTTCCGGAACTCAGGGAGGGTGTGAAAATACGAGAGAGGAAAGCAACATACAATGTGAATACCTATTACCAGACACCAAGCACTAGTATGAACTGGAAACAATGAGCTAGAGAGCGATAGAAAGTGTTTGTGTGCGAACCAACAGGCAGAAAAGTGCACACAGAAAAATCAGATCTCTGTGACCTATGTATGCATTAATACTCTGGTGTGTACACATCCTTTCTTGCTTAAATAATCCAAATTTCATTATGCTTGCTTACTGTAGGTGAAGGGTACTGAGAGTAGATTTTAAGAACACTTGAAATTTCCAGAGTCCAGTTCTTCGATTTTGAATTCAGTAGCCAAAGCTTCTTAACCATTCAGAGCAACACTTTTATTCTCTGTCTGATGCATTGTGGTTTAAAAGATAAGAAAACTGTTTTCCATTTCCATCAACCCTGAAGCGAGAGATGCCAAATTATTTCTCAACTCTGTTTTGAAGTTTATTCTCGTGGATTGGTAATTGCCCTGTCGTAGGACTACAAAATGCTGTTCTGCAAAAACAGATAAAATTTAGTTCTATGTATCACAGGCACAAAATTATATTTGTAATGCATTTTACATTTTTAAACCCTCTGGCAAATATTTCTATGAAGTTTTTATGTGCAAAGGTTTACCATAGGATCCATATACTGGTAACTACTATATAAAACATATCTCACCAGTTGTTTTGCATGTGCCTCAAGCCAAATAATGCTACAAAAAATCAGTATCCCCAAACTATTCTAACATTTATTTATTCATTCTGTGAAGTGACCATCTTAAATGGAAACAATGAAAATATAAATTCAAATAGCATTATCTCAACTACTATTGCCAAAGACAAGAGGAAGAGATAGGGGATCAATATTTTGCCAAACTCTCTTCCCAAACTGTCTTTTCTCAAAATAAAATGTGTCCACTTACCAACGGTAGAAGAATGGCAGATGAAGGTGATGGACTTTATGGAGCTGGCTGATCTCGCCGGGAGAATCCGTGACCAGAAAGAAGAGAGATATCAAGAAGACTGGAAGAAATTGAAAGACTATTTGAATAAATATTGTAATATTAAAGATTTGTAATTACTTGAAAGAACTAATTAGGCCTAGGATTAAATTAGGAATAAATAAATCAACAAGAAACTGTAGGATAAGAAAAGTTAGGAAATTTGATTATAATCGGAATATTGTTATATAGAATAATGATATTGGAAACTGCTACATTCAATTACAAGGAAATTCAGTTGGAAGAGATTGGAGGAAGTCAAGTAATATGTTTATGAAGTTGGCGTTTAACCAATTACCGTATTTTTCGCTCTATAACACGCACCCGACCATAACACGCACGTAGTTTTTAGAGGAGGAAAATCCACAGGCATGCCACCTGTAGGCATTTCCTCCATAACACGCACAGACATTTCCCCTTACTTTCTAGGAGGAAAAAAGTGAGTGTTATGGTGCAAAAAATACGGTAATTATGTCTTATTGTATTTTTGTATGTGGTGGTATATGTGAGGTTTGTAATATTTTATTCTCTCTATTTTCTTTTTTCTTTCTTTTATTATTGTTTTTTTCTCTTTTTTGTTATGTTAAAGTTATGTTTCTGTATGAAATTTAATAAATATCATATGGGGGGGGAGAGACTATTGCTACGGGAAAGGCAAGAACCTCCAAACAGGAGCCAATTTTTTTGGAGGAAAAAATCCTTCCCGGCTCTGAAAACAGCAAGCATTATTGAACCACACTGCATTTGAGACACATTATGTGGATAAGCTCCTAGCAATGTGCTCGCCGTTGCTCTGACATGCTGTTGATGTTTCCTCTTCATTCAGCTGTTTACCTGATAAATTTCTAATGTGGCACATGACGCTTCAGCTTCAGAAATATTAAGAACTTTATTTTCCAAGCTGTGTTTCCAGCGGCTCTGGAGGTTCCTGCAGTAAGTGTGCCTATTGCCCTAAGGTACTTCAAACCCTGAGGTTGCCCTCTTTAAATCATATCCCATTTGACTCCCTGGAATTACACTGGTGACAGGAGGAGACTGCGGCATCTTCAGAATATGAAGATGAGTAGAATCAATTCTGTTGACAGGAAGACTGAACTATTTCATTACATGGAACTGTAGGTTTTGTTATTTCCCAAGGGGGGGGAATAATAGGAAACAAAACAAAAAGAAGCATATTATAGAACTGGAACTGAACAAAGGGTTCCAAAAGGGTAGAAAAGGAACACTTGTTTTACCATAATTCGTAAAACTCCTGGTTGTGTGTTCTATGCTCCTCCCCCTCAAAATATTCCATGCAAAGTCTCTCACAATTGCAACAATAAATGCACCCTTCCTTGAGAAAGACAGACCTTTCCGGGCAATGATTGATTAAACATATGAAGAACATGTCCCTTCACTGTCTTCTGAAGAGGGAGATTTCAGTAAGGGCATCTATTCTCAGTCCTGCATGGCAGCTGCAGTTACTAATATTCTTCCATCAACTGCACAACTGTTAAAAGTACGAGAGTGGTGTTCTGATTTAGGCTACTCTGCTTCAACCCCCAGCCTTTTAGCATAGGGCTACCATGTTTTCAGAAGGAGGAGGAGGAGGAGTTTGGATTTGATATCCCGCCTTTCACTCCCTTTAAGGAGTCTCAAAGCGGCTAACATTCTCCTTTCCCTTCCTCCCCCACAACAAGCACTCTGTGAGGTGAGTGGGGCTGAGAGACTTCAGAGAAGTGTGACTAGCCCAAGGTCACCCAGCAGCTGCATGTGGAGGAGCGGAGACACGAACCCGGTTACCCAGATTACGTGACTACCGCTCTTAACCACTACACCAGACTGGCTCTCCCTTAACCTTAACTGCTCTTAACCACTACACCACACCACTCCCAGAAGAGTGCTCCTTCCACACACATCACTGCCATTGACTGACTTGCCATTCAATGTGGATATTTTGGTTCCTTCAAGGTCTCCAGTGTTGACCATGTCGCTTGACAACCCCTAAGCACTGCAGTTCATCAGCAATTGTTAAACCTTGGTGGGTACATTTTTTAACATTTATTTTTTTAAAAAAATTAGGCCCCTGTAATAACAAATAGTTAGGCTGTTTCCAACACATTATGAAACAATACCATGTAACAGAAAACAACAGGAAAATAGAATCATTAAAATCAATCAGCAATAAAACACCATGGGAGAGCATAAAACCTGAGGCCTTAAATAGTGCTGGCTAATTTTACATCCTCGTCATCCGTCACAGAGTGTACAGGGGCACCTTGGTTCCCGAACGGCTTTGTTGACGAACAAATCAGCTCCCGAACGCCGCAAACCCGGAAGTAAGTGTTCCGGTTTGCAAATGTTTTTCGAAAGCCAAACATCCGTTTTGGCTGTTGGCATTGTTTCCGGGGCAAATCAGCCAATCAGAAGCCGTGCCTTGGTTTTTGAACATTTTGGAAGTCGAACGGACTTCCAGAATGGCTTGAGTTTGAGAACCAAAGCACCACTGTACTCTGGTGGATGTGTGCTTAAAAGATTTGCATTGTTGTTTTGTTGTTGTTTAGTCGTTTAGTCGTGTCCGACTCTTCGTGACTCCATGGACCAGAGCACGCCAGGCATTCCTGTCTTCCACTGCCTCCCGCACTTTGGTCAGACTCATGTTTGTAGCTTCGAGAACACTGTCCATCGATTTTGCTCTCTTTGCTGAACAAATATCACATGTTCCCATGCATACTGAAAAGATTATATCTCATCCATGACTAATATGTTCACCAGTATTCGAATTCTGCTTTGTTTTTGTTTTGTTGTAAATTAAATGATTAACAAAAGGCAAACCAGATTTCTGTTAATTCAGCTGTGTTGGTGTTGCTGAAATTATGGGATTGGCTTGGGAGTCTCCTGTTCCTCTGCATTCCTCTATATGATTATACAGTATATAAAAACAACTTGTTATAAGCTCCTTTATTTGAAATGTTCTGACAATGCTAGTTAATATGATGAAGATTCCCTTTTATTAATAATAATACAATTAACAATGTATATTACTTTCATTTGTCAAGTGTCCACTTCACACTTAATTCACATGTGGATTTGTATCCACATTTGAAAACACAATGGAAATTCTTTTTGAATAAACATGTTTATAATCACACTGCAAGCTATGTTCTGTTACCGATCTATGAAAAATAAAAAGTATATGAATTAACAAACTTAAGTGCATAAAATATGTTAATGAGATTGAGTTATAACTGGTTTAGCTAGGTCATGCTAAAGTTGTTTCAAGAAATGACTCTGCAATAGAGAAAAACTGTAGAATTGGCAAGTTGATGTTTGCCAAATTAAACTGTTAACAACAGTAAATAGACTGAAATACCTCTAATGAAAATTTAATTTCAAGGCATGAAGGTGGCAGGCAAGGGTAAATAATGGAAGTAAGACTTGTGGAATAATATGGACGCAATCTTAGTTAATGCTAAACTATCCAGTGGCACATTCATCATGTACTAGTCATACAGAAACAAGGCAAAAACGTATTTTCAAATTTGGAACACTGAATTTTTAAATAATAAATGAGAAAGTGATATTGAAATTGCTTAGGAAACCCAGAATAGCATAAAATACCATGCCGTATCGGGGAATAAGTAATAATAACAAATTCAAATTAATGTTATGTTGTTGGCTGAATTGAACATAGTTTCAGGAACGTAGCTAAATGAATGACCATTCAATAAGTTTGTTTCATTATAACGTGTGCATAAAATTGAGTTATATTTGCTGAGATCATGCATCATACCTTAGAGATGCCAAATCAAAACAGTTTCAAATGTAGGGATTCTATTTTTCCCCTCCCTCTCCACTCCCAGAATGCAAGCTAAAAATACAGTTATAAACATTGGAATATATTTAGTTGAATTAAATGTTTGAAGGGATAACAACCAATTGCTTTGTTTTTGGTCCAAATATGCTGTTTAAAATGTGTGTTATTTGTGTAAAGAATACTGCATATAATATGCTCTGTTAAATCCCTGCAAAGTGTTTCTATATAAATTGTGTCCTCCCCCCACACGTGTTGCGGTGAGACCTAGAGACTGACCTCCTGGTTGTGGGTGGGTCTATTGGATAGCCACAACACCCGATTGGTAGGTCCCTCGTTGCTGGGTGTAATCTGGCCAATGGGGCGCAGTCTAAACAGATTGAGGGACCTATATAAACTCATGCACATGTCCCAGAGCTTCCTCTTTCGGCTCGTGCATCGGAACACCCGCCCACCTCTCCCTAATTTTAGTGCATTTTGCGATTGACCTTGCTATGCCGTCGTGTGTCGTCTGTTGTTGGGACAGGGGCATGGCAGGAATTTCCCCCACTTGGTTGATTGGCTGTGGCCATTTGGGTTTCGCCTGCCATGTAGGAATTTGTCACAACTTGTAAGGTTGCAGATAGGCACTGGTTCATGTGATAGGGAGGGGAGAACAGTCTCGCCATCCCTATGTGAAGGGTATTCCGTTAAAGGAATCCAGGGACTCAACTTGGTTTGGTCAACCCCCAAAAGGGAGTTGTGCCCGTGCCTGAGTCCAGGGGAACATCTGGGGAGTGAACAGAGTCTGTTCCCATGCTTTTCACCTGCCTCAGGTGTTCACCCTTGGCTGACCTATGATAGAGCTCTGGGTCAGCGCTACCTGCAAGGGTATGGGGAGCTAATCGAACCAGAGCCTATGCAACCACTCACTTTTTTGTAATCAATAAAGTTGTGGCCTGAATTCTGCCAAAAGCCAAAACTAAAATTTGAGTCAAATGTGTCCTTATTTAAGGGGGAGGTCTCTGGGTCTGAACATGCAAAAGGTGAAGGGCTGTTGGCATTAAGGGATTTAACCAATGGAAATCTGCTCAGCTTTGTCCTCTCTTTTCTGCAAGTGAGAGTTGCCTTTTAACTTTGCACAGATCCAGACCTCCCAGGCCCTGGGTTGAGAGTGGTTATAAACACTGTGCAGAAGGATCTCCAATCTCGGAGTTGTAGCTCAGTGCTCAGAGTTGTTAATGTTGAGATAAAATATCCTTCTGGCTGCCTTATGGTGAGTGCCTCTAAAGGGCAGTCAGAGAAACTTTTATATCTGATTTCAACCCTAAGCAGCACAGCTCTGAGATCACACATAAGCCCTTGGATGGTAAAAGGCAACAGGAATGGAATGGGTTTGGGAGAAATGCTGTCTTTTACACTTAAGGTGAAGGCAGGCTACATGTCTCTGAACTCAGTGATGTGGTTCTTAGCGCTGAAATTGGAGTAATAATAATAATAATAATAATAATTAAAATTACCCACCTTTCACTATAAGGCCCCGGGTCAGATCACATCAGTTAAAAAGGCTCTATTAAAACCAGTTTAAAACAATTTACAGTCACACGAAGAGGGTGAGTCATTCATATATATAAGTATATATTGGATGACAAAGTCCAGGGTAAAGAGGTATATGTATCATGTTATAGGTGTAAATAGTCCCAACAACTTTCATTAGTAGCTCCTAGAAGGGAATTCCTACCATTGACAGATCTGGAACCAAAGGATATCATATGTTTACTGTCAAAGATATAGCATCATTAGTCCCAGTTTCAATTGTCAATTGACCGGTTTGAATAGTTGTCTATCAAGTGAAAAATTCTCAAAGAGTGAAATTGGTGAGCGTTCCGGTCTGGGCTGGTACCTTCATGTGCTCCATTCTTTCTTGAGTAACATGTGACCAAACAATACCAAAGTCATGGCTTCTTATATGGCATGTATCTGAACGCAGCAGGGATGGCCAGTTGACTTTGTAGCTCACCAATGGAGCTTAACATACACTGCTCAAAGTAGCAGCTTTCTAGTGCCACAAAGCATCCTAGCCAAAAATACAAGCTTTGATATTTTTTGTTTATAAACCAATGTTCCTGTTCTGTTGGTATGAGAATAAATGCTTCTGTAATTACCCCAGGAATTCTGCCAGCGCAATTCTATCAAAAACCCATTCCACTCCATGCTGCACTCGATTACTTTGTACTATCAGTATAGAGTAAGGTATCCTTTTAAAAGGGATTAATTGCTATTTACATTTTAGGGGCCTGCAGCCCAGTGTGAAAAGCACCACAGGTGGTAGCAAATAATGTTTTGTGGGATTGGCTGGTGTTAGAGTACAGAGCAGTCTGTTTTAATTGCAATATAAATTAAATTCTACCAGAAAAGCGAGCAAAGCTGATTCCAAAGATTTGTGTGATCCTAAATATTTGTTTAGATGTTTGACACTCCTGAAATAAAGATGTGAAGATCTCCTTTCTATAGATATCCAAATACATCAGTTCTTCAGAAACCATATGAAGTTAAAAAGGCATCGCAAATAAAATACGTATACAGTGATGGAGAATCATGCTGGCAGAACAACTGTGCAAACAAAGAAACATGTCAATGAGAATGACAAGTGCCAGGAACAATGAACTATCACAAACAATTTGATAGGTTACTCTCAAAAGCATTGCATTGCTTTAAGAAGTAGAGCCGCACAACTGTGGTTTTATAAACATTTGTTCTTGAAAAATATCCAGCAGGGAGGTAAAATGGTTCTGTAACCTTTCAAATTCAGACAGCTGGGAGCCTGGCTCTGAGTTGAATATGTTTAAACGGATTAATTTAAGTGTGTGAACATGTACAGGAGAGGAAAGAAGGAATACACTCTTGTAGGTGTTGCAACCTTTCCAGCATTCCTTTCCTGTGACAGAAAGAGGCTGTACAGTAGCACTTGTTTTGGGTATCTGTATCCAAATGACTTGAGAGGGATGAAAATATCTTCTAGCACACACTTATTTGGATAGTCCAACTGCGTTCCATGGGGCTTCCAGCCATGTAAGTGTTCATAAGACGGCAGCTTTGATCACAACCCCTAATCATACTGGTTGAACCTTCCTTTTGCCCTTTTGGCGGCTACTAAAATACAATTTGAATGAAAAGGGAATTACACTGCTTCCAGAAGACACCATTGTTTGGACTATAGCAAGTCTTCAAGTTTCGAATCCACGCGGCAGGGTGAGCTCCCGTCTTTCGGTCCCAGCTCTGCCCACCCAGCAGTTCAAAAGCACCCCTAAGTGCAAGTAGATAAATAGGTGCCGCTTTATAACGGGAAGGTAAATGGCGTTTCCGTGTGCTGCGCTGGAGCTGGCTCGCCAGAGCAGCTTTGTCACGCTGGCCACTTGACCTGGAAGTGTCTCTGGACAGTGCTGGCTCCCAGCCTCTTAAGTGAGATGGGCACACAACCCTAGAGTCGGACACGACTGGCCTGTACGGGCAGGGGTACCTTTACTTTTTTTTAAGTCTTCAAGGGAAGGAAATTTCAAAGCTGAGGAAAAGTCCCCATTAAATCTTATGGTTCTGGCTGTGTTTAGATTATAGTTCCTAACTCAACGATTGAGAATCATGTGTGGCTATCCTGTGGCCCTCTAGATGTTGCTGAACTACAACATCCATCATCCTTACCCATTGGCCATTCTGGCTGATGCTAGCTGGTTTGTAATCCAGTAACATGGAGAGTCACTGCCCCCCCACCCCTGTTGCAAAGGAGCATGGGAGGGAATCAGTCTGTTAGATTTATTGTGTCCATTAATGTGTTGTAGGTCATCACCAGCAATCTAAATCGAGCCCAAACATTTCTTCTTTATAGGAGCTGAAGTCCCCACCCATTCCTGGCTCTCAGCCAGGCCCTGATCCAACCAGGTGCTTTCCTTTCCCAAGTAGTCTTGCATGCAAATATCCAAGGACTCAATGACAGCTCTGTCCCTCCTGTCTGACCCGCCATCTCCTCTGCTCCTGTAGTCCTGGGGGAGATGAAGGAGAGCCTGACCAGGAATCCAGAGCGCTCTGAGTCGGGGAGATTGCTGGAGGAACTTGCTTATCTTGTTCCTCCTCTGAGGAGACTTGAGGTTCAAAGTTGCCAACTGTGAAACAGTTACTGTGGGCAGAGTATTGCATATACTATTTTCAAATGGAAAAAAAGGGATACGATCCCTAGGCATTTGCTCTCCCTACAGTGTATTTGGATTTTACAGCTCTGAACTAAAGATTCAACAACAGCTATGACACTTGGGGGAAAGGGGAAATGAAACCCTGTCAAATGGGATTTAAGTTCTAGTTTTTGTCCAGCCAATACAAAGTTGAAACAACCAAATCTTAAGCAGTCTAGTCATTCTGTTTAGCTGCTGGGATGAGAACTATGATGTGGTTTGATGGACTCTCTTGAAGTTCCTTACCAATGCACAACTTGTTCTAATGGGTGAGGAACAGCATGGCTTTCCTAAGGAGGACCTCACTTCATCCCCCTCATCCTGCCCTCAACAATATCATTCATTTTCTCTGTGCAGTTGTGTCACTCAGCCTAGGGGAAAGAATTCACCCACTGCATTAGGACATTGGTGAGGACACTAAACATGACAAAAGAAACTGTCATTGTTGATTTTGCCACTGGGAGAAGAGAATGATTGGAGATTGAGCTGGTAGGGGAGAGAGCCGAAGTAGCTTTACATGACTGCAAGAGAAGTCGTTGTGACTACATACCCTAAAAGTAGAGACGATTTCATTACTGAAAGCAGAATGCCTAGCAGACAGCAAGGTCAAGGACTGCTTTGGACCTAATGACTGGAAAGGAATCAGCTATAATAAATAGAGCTGAAACTGGAGAGCATTTGGAATGTAGTGAACAGAATTGCCA
The DNA here is from genome assembly GCF_965113315.1 of Podarcis vaucheri. Taxonomy (NCBI): domain Eukaryota; kingdom Metazoa; phylum Chordata; class Lepidosauria; order Squamata; family Lacertidae; genus Podarcis; species Podarcis vaucheri. Next base: position 16,321,957 of record NC_138766.1, read on the forward strand.
AACAAAAGGGGGCTCTGGCTTTCTAATAATATCATTTCAGTAGTCATATAAAATATTTCTTTTTAAAACATGCCCTGCAAGAACACTGTGTGTGAAGCTGGAACAAAGAAGACTGGGTGAAAATGTACGAGACATCTGTAATGGCATGCCACCAATGCTGAAAGCCTTGTAAACAGCACAAGGCTATTCAATGTGAAAAATAAAATAAAATAAATGACAGTACAGTATTACCTAAGCACTGGTGCAGTTGTTAATTATATCAATATGTCGAATGAAGTAGCAGAGGAAAAGTAGAACAGAGTTTATAAAAGAAACACTAATTGATTAAAATAAAGGGCAGTGAGGGTGGTGGAATGTTGGCATTTTATGCAGCATAGCAAATTTAAGAAATCTGGTGATCTTGGTGTGATGGCCACCCGAGTAGGTCTCCGATTAGCTTCTTTTTACAATATTCAACCATACATGGCAGCCATTTTGAACCAGCACATGAGTACCAGTACCTCATCATTATTATTTTTATCTTAAAAAACACCAAGTAGCAGTGTTGTAAAGTGGGAATTTGGGGGAGCACAGCTCCAATACTTTTTTCATCACAGGAGCTATGGTGTATTTGCCAGTGTTGTAAGTTTGGACTGAAGGAGAAGTCTGGCCCAGGACATATTTCCTATGTTAGGTAGGCTAGGCTCAGATAACTGTTGGCCCATCATCACCCAATGAACTTCATGGGTCAGGATTGTGAACCCAACTCTCCCAAGCCCAAGCTAAAAATGCTAAACACTGCACCACCCTTTGCCTATTCACTATTATCTAACTATCAGCTGACCCTAGTAATTTGGGTAGTACGCTATGTATCACTGCTTGGTGTATTACTGTATATAGAATTTATTTATTTATGTGTGTAGATAATGTTATATATAATTTACTAAACCACTACTGATTCTTAGCTGGAGAGCTGTATGTCTATAATGAAAGAAAATGATGGGGGGGATGGTACTTGTTTGTACTTGTTACTCCATATTTCAGGATTAACAGAATTATCCTGATACATTTCCCTGGAACTTATATTGGAGTTCTGCTTGCTCCCAGTTCTTTCCCATGTTACATACTGATAAACTCTGACTTTCCATGCAGCAGCAGCTTTGGAAGAGATAGTTTCTTCCAGGCTTTGTTTGTGTGTGTGTTGACAGCATTGCCTTCATTTTGCTTGTGTATCTAGCTAGGAAATACATGATACAAATGCAACATAATCTCGGGTATACTGGTTAGTGGAGAAAGCACTCCCATTGTAGACATGTACAGTTATAGCCGAATTCCAGGCCATCTAATGCAGCTGTGTTGTAGAAACAGGAAGTTAATATGTAATCAGTACACTGTACACATTGCTATGGCAAATAAAGATTCTATGTATGTAATTTGTAACCAAAGCACATAAAGTGTCTGATCCAGCCATAAATATCTGAACCTCAACTGACGGCTCATGTGATCAATGGGTAAAATTTTGGGTCTGGCCCCCGAGTCTGTATTCCACCTCAGCAACAGACTTGTTGAAGTACTAGCCATATAAGAGAAGCATTGGCATCACTGAAAATATTATAATGTATTTATACAGATTTATAGTATCACCACTCCTGGGATACTGTGTAAAGTTCTGGGTCTTGCATTCCAAAAATGATGCTTTAGACCTGGAAAATCCACAGAAAATGGCTACCCAAATTATCAGGAAGCTGAAAGAAGTCCATCACGTGGCAAAGCTACAACATTTGGAGTTGTTTGGTTTAGAAAAAAAGGTGACTAAGGGGGAACTTGATTGAGGTATGCATAGTGTAGGGAAAAAATGGAGAAGGGATAGGCTTTTCTCCATTTCTAATAATTCTGCAGAAGCTGAATGATAGGAGATTCAGGACAGAAAAAAAGTACTTATTCACAAAATGTAAACAATGGAATTCACAAGCACAAGGTGTGGTAATTACCGGAAACTTGGATGGCTTTAAAAGGGAATCAGAGAAATTTATAGAAGTTAAGGCTATTGATGGCTACCAGACATGGTGGCTGTTTATATATGCTACACCCAGGATCGGAGGCAGTATGTCTCTGAACACCAGTCAACTTTGGAACAATGGAGTGGGCCATCCCATTTCGCCACTTGAGGCGAACCTCTCAATATGCTACCACTCATCTTCTCCACCCCAGGGCAGGGAAGGTGAGCAGCAATGCTGCATGCCAGAATGCCCCTGTCTTGCAGGTGAGAGGGAGGCATTCCTAAAGGCACTGCCACTTCTCTACCCCAAGGGCAGAGAAGACGAGCAGCAGCAGCACATGCTACAACACCTCCCTCTCACTGGCAAGAGGGTTGTGTGGGGGCAGAGGTGGAAACAGTGGGGCAGGGTAGGCACTGCTTCATGTGCTTCTACTGTCTGAGAAGGGTGCTTCATCCTGCCTCATTGGTAGGCTGGCTCTGGAGAAGACTATTACTCTCATATCTTCAGAGAGTTGCTAGTGGACTACTAGTAGGAACAATATGCTAGATTAGACAGGCCTTTGCTTCTGTCTAACAGCAGAGCTGCTGTTTCATTCTTACTGTTTCCACACTGAATGCCAGGGCTGATAAGTAACAATAAGCTAACTGCCCTAGTGGGTGGTTAGACATTTGCAGACATAGCTAATGAGAAGTGCAAAAGCAGCAGATAGATAATGATGCAACCTATACGACAGTTGGTTTATTATTGGTTGTGAAAGGTCTTACAGTAAAATCTCACATAAAAGGTGTGTTTAAAGAGAACACCTAGAAGAACAAACTTTGATGATGGATGGATGGCATGGGTTTAGGCAGAGAAGGTCATGCTGAACTAATCTGCTGGAGTTCTTTGAAGATATTACTGCAAGGAAAGATAAGGGAAATTTAGTGGTTGTAGTATTGTTATATTTTCAAAAAGAATTTGACAAGGTTCCACATCAGAGACAAATGCCTTAGGTAAAGAACTCTAATATTAGAGGAAAATGAAAATGCAGGGTAAAAGGACTGTAGGAGAAGGAGGAAACAATCTAGCTAAATTTTGAAGTTGTAAAAGAGTTTTGTATATGTACTCAGGAATCAGGTCCTCCAGATACTTATTCTTTAAACTATATAAAATGTGGCCGAAGAATGAAAGAATCAGTGTATGCCTTTGCTGTTATTTAGTTATTTTTCAGTTAGGAAACGTAATATATGATAGTACTCTCTTAATGCATGCTTTTGGGCATGATATCTTAATAAAGTCTTGAAATTATGCATGTGGTCTGTGGAAAGTAAAATAGATTTTATTATTCATATCGTCATATGATTGAGACTATAATCCTAACCCCATTTACCTAGGAATTTGATAGGAGTTACATCTAAGTAGACATGGTTAGAATTGTGTTGTGTTCTTACCACATTTTGGGGGAGGATATCTGCACTACAATTTATTAGGAAGGAAAGCAAACTGCTTATTTATTCCTTAATATACCAGTGTTCTTAAATAGGTTACGAGAGATGGCATGTCTTTCGTATTGCCTCCATTCTGCCTGCAAATTGTCAGTACGCTCACTAAGAAAAAATCAACATCAGGTATTTCCTTAAAGGAGAAAAAGTACACAATTGTATTTTATTCCCTCTTACTCCAAGGAAGCACTTGTTTTATAGCCAATTAGCACACCCCAAACCCCAGTGTGCTTTATAACACACCTCTGTTTTGTAGACATAGAAACTTTACCCAATGTTTTTGTTTAGGAAAATAAGTTAACGGTCCAATGTTTCTTTCAGAGTAGACCTCAATTTACTGCACAACAGAATAGCATTGATGAATACACTCAGCCAGTAGCTTGATCTCATCTATATTAAAAGACAGCTAACAAACAGGAGGAACCATAGATGTTAAACAAGTTTCCCAAGTGGTTATGTGCATAAGTCACTCACTGGGATGTACTTCAATGAGATTTTCCAAGTCCTATCTACAACCTTTAGGACTAGGTATTTTATTTCAGCCTCTTAAGGACTCTAAAATTACAAGACAGACAGCCTAAAGTGCACATCCAGTATAGTCAGTACGGCCAACTTCCAATCGACTTGCTCGCCATGTGGATACCAGCCTATTGATAAGTGAAATGCCCCTAGTGAGATGTGAGGTCTTGTTATATTAAACACAGCAGGGCATCTCCCCACTGAGCAAGCTTTCCTGCTCTTTTTTCCTGGCAGTTCTTTTCTCACTTTTCTTTCATCAGTTCTTCCTATTGATGACACAATTGCAAAACCTAAAGGCACACTACAGAAACATAAGCTCTTCCAGATTTCCAGTAAAGATGCAAATAGAGGTTCCACTGCTTTCCCTGTGGTTTTTGAAATACCACACATAGAATGTGATGCAGGATCAATAAAGTGTGAGACAGTGGACTTCCGATTTCTGCAGATGGTGGAAAGGAGTGCGAGCCCCACAGAGAAACAGGGGGAAGCTCCAAGGCGAGGCGCAGCCCCCAAAAAGCCCTGAGAGGGTGCTCAGGGTGCCAAGGGGTCCAGCAGACATCAAAAGGGCTCTCCTGTAACCACCAAACTCCTTTTGTGCTGGGGACGGGGGAGTTGGGAGGAAGCAGTGATCTAGCCTGCAGTCATGGCAGTATGGCAACTCCGCAGGAGCGAAGCCTCAGCTCAATCCTGAAGCATAGATCTTCCAAAAATTACTACTTAGGCCGATAGAAAGGTAAAGAAGATTTACTTTCGGACTTAATTAGACGGAATTTGGCCCCAGATGGGGAGTAAAAAGGAAGTCCACCCCCCTCTTATTAGAAACTACCACTGCATGGAAACAATATGCAAGTGAAAAAGTTAAATCTTTTTTATGATACTTACGGATACTGTCTGCTGATGGGAAAGTCGGAGTAAAAGCAACCAAAATCCATTCTTTATTGCTTTTTATTGGAGTTACTGACTTATCGGATTTACAATTGTGGACTTGACTTCAAACTACAGATGGAATTATGTACCTGGGTTGCAGCGACTTATAGAAGACTGAACTTGTTTTTCGAAAGACAGACTGGAACTCTAATGTGGAACTGAATAAGCAAAAGAGGTTGGAATTTTGGAAGGACTGGATCTTTTAAGGAACCCCTTAATAATGATCTCAGGGCCAGTTGCAAGGTTTAGTAGGTAGGGAGTAGAAGGAATGAGATAGGTTTTAAGGTTATGTTATGCCTTTAATAGGTCATGCTATATTCTGGATTATGTTATGTTTTATAGATTATGTCTAAATAGGATGAGAGTTCGGAGATACGTGCAAATGTATATGCGAACCCGGTCTTTGGGTGGGTGTTTGATTTTCGTTGTTGTGTATACTGTGTATATACGGACAATGACAATAAAATTTATCTATCTATCATCTATCTATCTATCTATCTATCTAAAAAGGAGGAAATCATAAGGATTTTTAACTGCTTGCAATCTCTCACATCATTCTGAGACATTTTAAGAAAATAGGTCTAATAAAAAGCAAGTACTCTCCCCTGGATAATTAAGCTGAATTCTTTTTGGACATATGGCTCTTTGTTTTCTTTCTAAAGTAAATATCTGTAAAATCTAGAATTAATTTGAAATGTGGACTTTATGTTAAATTGTAATTGTAATTGTAATTAAAACGTAATTAATTTTTATAATGAATGATTTTAGAATGTTGTTTATGTTGTACTTTTGTACTGTTTTATTGTTGTTAGCCGCCCTGAGCCCGGCTTCGGCTGGGGAGGGCGGGATATAAATAAAATTTATTATTATTATTATTATTATTAGGTAGTAGAGCTGGAGGAAAAAGGGTTAGGAGGGTAGAAAAGTACAGGAAAAGTACAGCTCTACTACCTGAGAAAGCGCTGCTTGATGACCTTGCCAAACTCATAAGGTATTGTTGGGGGTGCCTTGGCGGTTAAAACAAGGCCAAAACTACAGACTCGGACTGAGAAAAACCTGGGAGGAAGGGGAGCAGGATTTCAAATCTGACTCAACAGATAGTCACCTTCTGGTTAAATTTAAGTATGCTAAAGTTAGGGGAAAGAATGGGAAATGTTTATTGTTCGATTGCAGGGTATTTCAAATAGGTTGAAACATCAGTCGGACTTGGCTAAACACTTGCAATCAGTAGAAATTTGGATAAATTAAGAGAAATAATAATTGGTTGAGCGTGAATATGGAAATGCAGAAGAATTTTGCCTATATAAAGAACTCAAAAGAGGGAATATATATAGATAAGGTTTTGAAAAAGGTATTTGTGAATTTGGGGATTGGGGGGGGAGAAAGTACTATTGTGATTAAATGTGGAATTCAATTGTGAAAATCGATAAAAAATTCTTTACACACACAAAAAAGTGTGAGACAGCTTTGAATTATGTTATGTTTTATAGATTATGTCTAAATAGGATGAGAGTTCGGAGATACGTGCAAATGTATATGCGAACCCGGTCTTTGGGTGGGTGTTTGATTTTCGTTGTTGTGTATACTGTGTATATACGGACAATGACAATAAAATTTATCTATCTATCTATCTATCTATCTATCTATCTATCTATCTAAAAAGGAGGAAATCATAAGGATTTTTAACTGCTTGCAATCTCTCACATCATTCTGAGACATTTTAAGAAAATAGGTCTAATAAAAAGCAAGTACTCTCCCCTGGATAATTAAGCTGAATTCTTTTTGGACATATGGCTCTTTGTTTTCTTTCTAAAGTAAATATCTGTAAAATCTAGAATTAATTTGAAATGTGGACTTTATGTTAAATTGTAATTGTAATTGTAATTAAAACGTAATTAATTTTTATAATGAATGATTTTAGAATGTTGTTTATGTTGTACTTTTGTACTGTTTTATTGTTGTTAGCCGCCCTGAGCCCGGCTTCGGCTGGGGAGGGCGGGATATAAATAAAATTTATTATTATTATTATTATTATTAGGTAGTAGAGCTGGAGGAAAAAGGGTTAGGAGGGTAGAAAAGTACAGGAAAAGTACAGCTCTACTACCTGAGAAAGCGCTGCTTGATGACCTTGCCAAACTCATAAGGTATTGTTGGGGGTGCCTTGGCGGTTAAAACAAGGCCAAAACTACAGACTCGGCTTCCAGCCGCATGTTGCTTCTGACAGTGGGACATGGCCTTTGTGGCCAGTAGCCAACAATAGCCTTATCCTCCATGAATTGATCTAATCCTCATTTAAAGACATTCAAGTCACTGGCCACCACTGCCTTTTGTGGAAGCGTGTTCCATAGTCTATGCACTACCCTGTTTCCTGTGTCACAAACTTTGCAGCATGTTATTTCATCTATTTGGTGAGTTCGAGATTTCTTTGTTTTAATCTCGGATGTTTTCAGTTGTTCTCCACTCACCCAAGAAATTTGCTGTCTCCTTCTAGAATTAAATGTAGCAATATCCCAGGCTCGCAAATAAATAAATAAAATTAAGGGCCAAAGGCAAAGTAGTCTCAGAGCATTGTGCTGTGGAAAGTTTTTATCACCTAATATATTGCATTTACACTGCATGTTTTCCTCTCCAGTTGAAGTTACTTCTGGCTGGCATAACTCAGAAAAGCACTTGCTGCCCTCCTTAATTCCATTTCCCATCTTATTCTAACAACCCCAGGGCTATTCTTTAAAAAGAGGTTCTTTGAAATACTCAGAGCATATGCTTGCTTTTTAAAAACAACAACTTGATGCTTCATTTTTTTATGCTCATCCAATTCTATCTGGATGAGGTACATTAAAAAAACAACCACCCTACTTTTGCTAACCACAGAGGTTATGGATTAACTAACCTGCTTTCGTAATTCGATTTCACATGCATCAGATTTACACTCAGGTGAGATGAACCACACTTAAATTTAAGGAATTTTGATCTTGGCTCATAATGGCTCCTAGCTTTCTGAACTAAGGGTTTAATTTCCATTATTTGAATTCCAAAATCTAGATGTGGGTGGCACCCCCCCACACACACAAATATACACACACACATTTGTGTGACTATGTATTATACAAAGGGCAGCCTTCCATTCGAAGGTCTGTCCAGGCCAAATCTATTTGAAAGGGAAAGGATCATAAAGATGGGAAAGCAGGAAGAGTTGATGTGCATTGATCTTTCACAAAAGGAGGGCCATTTACAGAGACTTTCAGGAGAGTCTCAATTCCCCCCCCCCTTATTTGGTTAGGGGCGGGGAAAAGAGAAATCACCATGATAGATATTTGGTGTCGTAAGTTCATTCGTTTTCATTGGTAGAAAGCTTTGCCACTGCTCAATGCAGCAACAGAGATGGAAGCAGCAATGGCAGCGGGGCATCATTCCTTACCAAGAACGTCTTGATGGGAATTTTGGTTTGTCATGATGACACAGTATTCCCAAGACATTCTTGGTAATTATATGTATTTTTTAAAAAATGGCTGCCCTACTGGGACAATTATATTACAATTCAAATTGTAATACAGTGGTACCATGGGTTAAGAACTTAATTCGTTCCGGAGGTCCGTTCTTAACCTGAAACTGTTCTTAACCTGAGGTACCACTTTAGCTAATGGGGCTTCCCGCTGCCGGAGCACAATTTCTGTTCTCATCCTGAAGCAAAGTTCTTAACCCGAGGTACTATTTCTGGGTTAGCAGAGTCTGCAACCTGAAGCGTCTGTAACCTGAGGTACCACTGTACAAGAAAATACGACGTAAGAAATAAATTGGGGGGGGGAATACATTTAAAAATAATACAGCATCTAGAACAGCACATTACGATTGCTACAAGAGGCAGAAAAATCATTAGACTCTCAGCAGTTTTCAGCCGGTTTGTGGGCAGGGTTGAGAACCATTGAACTGTGAAGCCCTCCAAAATTCTTGATCTGATAACTTGTAGAACAGACCCCAAATGAATCTGTTCAACAGTTTGGGGAAAACGGAATGGTAGTTTTGTGATATGCATTCATTCCAGACCTCTAATAATTTTGAGTCCTTAAAATTATTAATTTTTATTTTATAAAAATTATTTTATAAAATAATTTTATAATTTTATTTTATAATAATTTTATTTTATAAAAATTATTAAAATTATTAAACATCCTACAGCAGCGCTGGATTTAGGCTGGTGTGAGGTTCCCCTGCACAGAGCAGTGAGCTGAGGGGGCACAAAATAATAATGAATAAATAATTATTTATTGGGAAAATAAATGTTTAGGGGGGGTGCCAAAGTTTGTCCTTACTCAGGGTGCCATATTGCCAAAGTCTGGCCCTGCCTACAGTACCCATGTTTTGTAGTGCAATTCTCACATTTGGGATATAAATACATTTGTACACACCACAAGTAAAATTGCATGAAAAATGTAGCGTCTGTGGAAAGCAATATATGGTTGCACAAATGTCAATAATCTTGTGTCATCAGAGAACAATGTAGATAAGTAGCTTTGACTGTCTGTACCTCCAACAGCTAAATGAAATATCCGTTCATTAATTATATCTGATTATATCTAATTATTTTTGAATCCTTATTTCTATTTCCTGAATTTAATTTGCAGGTAACTAATAGGTATTACAGCAACTCAATTAACTTTTTTAATTTTATGCCTGAAGGAATCAGTGTAGTCACTCCTCCAAGTTAAATGTATGCCTTCAATTACTTTCGCAATTAAACTTCCATGAAATCAGCAGGATTTCATGGATATTCTTCCCTATTGTTCAGAGCAGTTAACCACAATGGCTGAAATTTTGTTGCTGCAGTTCATGCTATGGATTTTTAAGACAATAAATGAACTAAGTAGATCTGAAAAAAGGGTGCATTCTAGTAAAGTGGTACTTTGGTATTCATGCCCTGTTTCTTCCAGCATGACATGATCCTATCAGCCTTTCGAATCCTATTAGCCTGTTGTTTTCACTTTCTTTTATTGATCTATCTATTGATCCAGCTATTAATGAAACTTTCCTACTCTGGAGCAGAACATCCAAAATGAGCAAAAAGACATTCTCCAAACTATGAGTTCATTAGTTTATGGAGAAACAAACTAACCTAGAAAGGTGCTTTTTTCAAAGACACACAGGAAAAAAGCAAACTTATCTCTTAAGTTTTATTTGTTCATACTTGGCTTCAAATATACTCAATGGGGCCAGGTTTTTCATGCAATCAGGGTGAAGCAACCTGCTTCAAAGGGCGTTTTGTGGGATTGGATGAAGACAGATAATGGTGTGAGATCATGTGAGAGGTTTAATCAGGAGCATAAACCATGTTCCTGACACCTTTAGGCAAGCAAGATTCTGGTAAGCTTCGAATCTGTGGTCATAAATGCTTGTCCTGCCCTTTACATAAGCAGCTTCAGCTGCATGAGCGTTTGGTTTTTGTTGTTGACTTCCTACATAGTACCATTAGCCACTGGCTGACAGGCCAGTTGATAGTGTTGCTTTCATAGGACTACAACCTCTTAGGACTATGAATGCTAATATAGTCCAGTGTATGTAGGAAATCCTTAGCCAACATTATCGTTCTATTGTTCTAAATGACAAAAGTGCATTCAGGCAAGAAAGCAGAACAAGGACAGGCTTCAACAAATCAGTTCACTGTGGCAAATGCAGCAAATCTTAAGACAGCATGATCAACAGCCAGACTTTCTCCCAACTTTTGTTTATTTAGTAACTGGCTTTATACTGACACATTGTAATATATGCCATAATAATAATAATAATAATAATAATAATAATAATAATAATACAATTAAAATGCAATGCAATGCAAAACTACTAACAGTTGACCTATGTCCAAGTGTTTGTTACAAAAGCAGCTAAATTGACCTTTGTAATTCTTTTTGCCCTTGCTGTTGACCCAGATCCAGTCTGCCTCCCTCTTTGCTGTGCCCAGAACCAACCTGAATTTCCCTGTGAGCCAAAGTTTGCTGTGGCACTTACATATCTATTCCTCAGGCTGTTTTCTTCATGGCTCCCCAGAGACCTTGATTTTTTTCATCATAAAACACTGACTACTGATTTATCTCCCCATGGTTTGAAGCTATGCTGTATATCAATCATTTGAGGATCATTTAATATCTCCTCCTGATCAGGTGAAGATTTCTTCCTCTGTAAAAAAAAGGGGGGAGAAGCAAGAGCTATCACTTCTCTTGCCCCATCACTGAATTTATAGAGAGACTTGAGGAAGCACTAATAATTTCAGATGCTCCAATAAATCTTATAAGGAGTCTGAATGGTACTCTGTTATTTTATTCCCTCTGGATTTAATTTAGGCAGGTCTCTCTGAGCGAGTGGCTGCAGAGAAGAGGGAAGAGCAACCTTTAAATTGGAGTGAGTGCTGTTTCAAGTTGAGCTGTTCCTACTGGAAAAATCAGTCACAAGGGGGAGGCATTCCTTAACAGAAGCACTGCTGTTGCTGGTATTCCTTTATCCAAGGTCTACTGAAACATGGGTTGTTATGTGTTTAGTAGTTTAGTCGTGTCCGACTCTTCATGACCCCATGAACCAGAGCACACCAGCCACTCCTGTCTTCCCGCAGCTTGGTCAAATTCATGTTCGTAGCTTCGAGAACACTGCCAACCATCTCGTCCTCTGAAGTCCCCTTCTCCTTGTGCCCTCCATCTTTCCCAGCATCAGGGTCTTTTCCAGGGAGTCTTCTCTTCTCATGAGGTGGCCAAAGTATTGGAGCCTCAGCTTCAGGATCTGTCCTTCCAGTGAGCACTCAGGGCTGATTTCCTGAAGAATGGATAGGTTTGATCTTCTTGCAGTCCATGGGACTCTCAAGAGTCTCCTCCAGCACCATAATTCAAAAGCATCAATTCTTCGGCGACCAGCCTTCTTTATGGTCCAGCTCTCACTTCCATACATCACTACTGGGAAAGCCATAGCTTTAACTATATGGGCCGTTGTTGGCAAGGTGATGTCTCTGCTTTTTAAGATGCTGTCTAGGTTTGTCACTGCTTTTCTCCCAAGAAGCAGGCGTCTTTTAATTTCGTGACTGCTGTCACCATCTGCAGTGATCATGGAGCCCAAGAAAGTAAAATCTCTCACTGCCTCCATTTCTTCCCCTTCTATTTGCCAGGAAGTGATGGGACCAGTGGCCATGATCCTAGTTTTTTTGATGTTGAGATTCAGACCATATATGCCTAATTTACGGGGGTAGCAAAATGACAGCAAGGGCATGCCACTTAATTTCTTTGCTGTTGCGTGTGTAATTGTCCATTAAATATATAAGAAAGTTATGAAGGTTCTAAAAGGGATATGTAAATGGACTAATTATATTTTATAGTCCATATTCAATAATTTTATAATAAATTGGCATTAAAAGTGGAGGGGTGAAGCTGATTTACAAGGAAAATTAAGCATGTAAGTATGCAAAATTATTTTCCTACGAAATACAATGTTTATGAGAGATTATGCGCAAATATTCCTGGATAATTTGAGAGCTTCTTTCTTTTTAATATATAATTTTAGAACAGAGCACAAGACTAAATATAGTGTAGTAACAGCTTGTAGGATAAGAAAGTGAGTGAATGTTAGAATTTATTATTTTAATGTATTAATGATTATAATATATATAATTACATTGCTTTATTGTGACCCACCAGGAGATTGTTTATGATGAAGGGTGTAATATAAATAAATAACATCTGAATCACAAAGCACAATGTTTTCTTTTTATTTATGCTGTTCTATTTTGATATTCCGTATTTTCTTAATATGCTGCACTTTTTATACATATAAAATGTTTTATACATATGAAATAGATTTGCCACCTGCACCAACTAAGCTGACTAGCAGGTATCAAACCTAGCTTTATTTCAGCAATATAGTTCCTTTAGGGACCATGGACAAGCTATCAATTGAATATATCACTGGATTATTGTCTGTAGATCTTTCCATTATCACACATTTTTCCAAGGCCATAAGGCCCTGAAAAACCTCGTTCTGTATACTCCTAAGCGTGATAGAGAAACTCATAAGTTGTACTCTTACTTGTACTGCCATAAATGTATGCAAGATTCAAGCTTCTGGCACAATGCAACTTGAAATTAGTTGCTTTAATAAACAGTTATCAAAGTACTTTAGGACGATGTAAGCCTTGACCTTATCTGGATAATTATCTCCTAGTCTGCACTGAATGATCTACCGTATTTTTCACCCCTTAGTAATTAATTGCTGTTGGCACCCTCTGCAGCTATGAATACCCTTAGCCTGGGTGCCTTTTTCTTCCTAAAGTGTTTTTGTGTTGGTCATAATTTGGGGGTGGGGGGGTTGGTGTGTTTATAGACAAAGCATTACTTTTCTGAAAAACCCTAAATGACCATGACACATTCATAGGCTGGTTTTTGTTTCTTTAAATTATTTTTAAACACCAGAATATAAATATCATTCTGGCATGTGAGCAATAACTTAGAGGAATGAGTGGTAGAAAAGTGAAATGATTGTCTGAACTACTGTGGCTGCAACCTCTGCATATTCTGGAATATGAGTGGGGTAGAAAGCCTCTATAACCCACCCTCCAGATTTTAAAGCACAGATCAAAGGTGCATTCATCATTCCAAGGCACCTCTCCCCAGAAAAGTATCATTTATGACTGTTTATTACTTCACTACTGCAAATATGTTCCAGAAGGAGCTGAGAACATAGTGGAAAAACTGTAGGGCAAGTTTGTGCCTGTGGAGACAGGAATGGGGAAGTAAGTGATTTAGAAAATATATTCAGTTCTTTATCCAATCTCTATATTCCCCTGCTGGGACGTAGGTGGCACTGTGGGTTAAACCACAGAGCCTAGGACTTGCCGATCAGAAGGTCAGCGGTTCGAATCCCTGCAACAGGGTGAGCTCCCGTTGCTCAGTCCCTGCTCCTGCCAACCTAGCAGTTCGAAAGCACGTGCAAGTAGATAAATAGGTACCGCTCTGGCAGGAAGGTAAACGGCATTTCTGTACGCTGCTCTGGTTCGCCAGAAGCGGCTTAGTCATCCTGGCCACATGACCCGGAAGCTATATGCCGGCTCCCTCGGCCAATAAAGTGAGATGAGCGCCACAACCCCAGAGTCGGTCAGACTGGACCTAATGGCCAGGGGTCCCTTTACCTTTACCTTTTTATGATACTAGTAAATGGTCTTGGAGTTTCTAAGGCTCTAGCATTGCTAAAACTAAAAGAGATCATAGAAATTCCTAGTATAGAATCATAGAATTGAAGAGTTGGGAGGGAAGAAAAGGATAATCAAGTCCAACCCTCTGCAATGTAGGAATCTTTATGGCTTCATAAAGTACCGCTGCCTGAGAATATACTCTCCGGTACTCTCTTGGCGCTGTGGGTTAAACCACAGAGCCTAGGACTTGCTGATCAGAAGGTCGGTGGTTCGAATTCCCGCGACAGGGTGAGCTCCCATTGCTTGGCCCCTGCTCCTGCCAACCTAGCAGTTCGAAAGCATGTCAAAGTGCAAGTAGATAAATAGGTACCGCTCCGGCAGGAATGTAAACTGTGTTTCTGTGCGCTGCTCTGGTTCGCCAGAAGCGGCTTAGTCATGCTGGCCACATGACCCGGAAGCTGTACGCCGGCTCCCTCGGCCAATAAAGCGATGAGCGCCGCAACCCCAGAGTCAGTCACGACTGGACCTAATGGTCAGGGCTCCCTTTACCTTTTTACTATGTTCCCCTGCTAGGTTTAGTGCCTCATTTGTAGGGGAAAAAGGAAGTGAAAAGCAGCTGTACCAAAAACCATGGCAGAGGAGCAGCAGAAACATTCAAGATGTGTTCATCCACTTTTTATATATAATTACAGTGGTGCCTCGCAAGACGAAATTAATTCGTTCTGCGAGTTTTTTCGTCTTGCGAATTTTTCGTCTTGCGAAGCACGGTTTCCCATAGAGTATTAACGGTTCTAAGAAAAAGGAAACAAACTTGCAAGACGTTTTCGTTTTTCGTCTTGCAAAGCAAGCCCATAGGGAAATTCGTCTTGCGAAGCAACTCAAAAAACGAAAAACTCTTTCATCTTGCGCGTTTTTCGTCTTGCGAGGGATTCGTCTTGCAAGGTACCACTGTATATATTGGTTCTATTATCATATTATATAATACATTGTTATAACACACAATTTTCTAATAATTATATTATTATTATATATTTCATTATATCATGTGTGTGTATGTGTTTGTGTGTGAGAGTGTGTGTGTGTCTGTATACACATATAAAGGCAAATGTTGGTGTCTTGAATGTTTGGTACCACTTAACCTCTATCTCTTCTCGTATACTACTTCTCATTTCTCTTTAACTTATTTAATGGAAGCAATTCCATTTCTTTTACCCGGTAATACATTTTAAACCTAGGTGCTGCGGCATTTATATTTTTATTTACATTTATTCATGCCTATATGCATGCATTCAATTGATTTATTTTTCCACTGTAGCTCTGAAAATTTAATGTGCCTATGAAGGAAGGGAACCATGGTCCTTTTTACTGCTACTAAGCCTGCTAGCAATTTTAAAAGGTTAAATTACTATAAATATCTCTGTATAAAACCTTTCAGGATGGTTAGTTAGGGTTATCATTTGCTCCTGAATACTAGAGAGGGCAGCCATAGTCATAGCAAGCAGTGTAGAAAATGTATTGGATGGTACAGCATTCTTATAAGAAGGTAAAAATTACTGCTTGAATTGTTGGAGGATGTGCAGGTGGCGCTGTGGTCTAAACCACTGAGCCTCTTGGGCTTGCCGATCGGAAGGTTGGGAGTTTGAATCTGTGTGACGGGGTGATTTCTCGTTGCTCTGTCCCAGCTTCTATCAACCCAGCAGTTTGAAAGCACACCAGTGCAAGTAGATAATTAGGTACTGCTGTGGCAAGGAGGTAAACGGCGTTTCCATGCACTCTGATTTCCGTTGTGGTGTCCTGTTGTGCCAGAAGTGGTTTAGTCATGCTGGCCACATGACCCAGAAAGCTGTCTGTAGACAAATGCCAGCTCCCTCGCCCTGAAAAGCAATATAAGCGTCACACCCCATAGTCACCTTTGACTGGACTTAACTGTCTAGGGGTCCTTTACCTTTACCTTTACTATATCCTCTATGTGAAGTAGTACTGGACCAATGATAGATTCAGGAGGGTTAAATGTTGCAATTTTCTATCTGGAGGCAGGGTATTAGAGGCAACTGTTGCAGACTATAGTAAAATTATTTCTAAAGCACTTTTTGTAATCTGAAAAGTAATTAAAATATTTGTATTTGCTTTATAGAATGTGCGGCCAGCAGGATGTGGCCAGCACATTCAGCAGCTGATAGAGCTACGACCTGCAACCTCCTCCCACATTCTTTCAGTGAGGCTGTATCTTATTTCCATTTGAGCATAGTTTGTATAATGTTGTCATCTGCCTTCTGACATTGTCTATTTGGCAAAAATTAAAACTTTGTTATTTTTTAAAATAGCTGACCACAGTATAAAGTTGAATTTAGTTTTATAGCTGATCCACAGAATTTTCTGACTTGAACATTATGACACTGTTATATCAACACAAAAGTTCTCATCACAGCAAATCACAGAAGTCAGGTTATCAAAGGTGTAGAATATTCTTCACCAGCTATTTCAGTGCCAAACCTTAAAATGTATCTAAATTCCTGAAAATCTATTTACCAACAATGGAAATCATCACAACTCCTTCCGATAATTGACATTCACTCTATAGCGTCCATGCAGCATAACCAACAGACTGAAAACTAATGTGTTGACTTGTTAGGCCCTATAACGTCAATAGTGATTGGCAGCGTGCATCCCACGGCAAGTTAATCATCAATTGTGTTTCATTATCAAATGAGAGCTCCCTTATGATTTTAACTTTTTATCCTTGTCAGTTGCTTTTAGAATTTTTGCAACTAAGAATCATATAAATACATTAGTTGTAAAGCATCTATTAGAATGTTTTGTATTTCAGTACAAATTTATTTTAAAATCAGCTTTCTGGCTATACTGCGGGGCATGAAGGTTGGAAAACTACATAAACATATTGCAAACCGCATTAAAAAGGTAAAAAGGTAAAGGGACCCCTGACCATTAGGTCCAGTCGTGACCGACTCTGGGGTTGTGGCGCTCATCTCGCTTTATTGGCCGAGGGAGCTAGAGTGCAGCTTCCGGGTCATGTGGCCAGCATGACTAAGCCACTTCTGGCAAACCAGAGCAGCGCATGGAAACGCCGTTTACCTTCCTGCCAAAGCGGTACCTGTTTATCTACTTGCACTTTAACGTGCTTTCGAACTGCTAGGTTGGCAGGAACAGGGACCGAGCAACAGGAGCTCACCCCGTTGCGGGGATTCAAACCACCAACCTTCTGATCAGCAAGTCCTAGGCTCTGTGGTTTAATCCACAGCGCCACCCGTGTCCCTGCAAACCACATTGCCTCAAAGCAAAGCTAGGTTTTGCCAGAAATGTGTGCTCTGTAAGGAACTGTCGCCATTCACAGCTTCTTGGTGAGATGCAATCACAATGCACATGGTTGTCACATGCATACTTTACGAATTATTACGTAAACAACTTTGCTAAAATGTAATGTATGAAGTTTCAAATATTATATTCAGTCTACATTTTCATGATGAAAGCCAGTAGAGTATAGAGTGTTGGACTGGGAGCTGGGAGACCAGGGTACAAAACCCCACTTGGCCATGAATCTCACTGGGTGGCCTTAGGCCAGTCATTGCCTCTCATACCCTGCCACACTGGGTTTCTGTGGGCTTTAAATGAGGAGGAGAGAGAACAATGTATACCACCTTGAGTGGTGTTCACCACCTTAAGAAAAAGGTGGACTATAAATGCAATAAATAAATAAAATTAGAGAACATTGGCATACTTCCAGTTGCCACTGGAAATCATCCTATTAATCTGAAGACTATTAAGTGAAGCTTCGTTCCAGGCATGTGTGACCTTCCCTGTGTTCAAACTTATATTCATGGCTTTCACAGCATGTCCTCTTTTTTCCAATCTGAGGTGACTTCAGGCGTGTAAAGGAATAAGTCCCACAGCCCATCAACATTCTGCTGCAAATGCACTTTGGCTTATTTTATGCAGGAGTGCTGGCCGTTGTTATGATGTATAGTTTTATCTTGGGCTTTCTGGGAAAGAAGAGGGGAAATGACCCATTTTCAGAGTTAGTAATCAGAGTGTGGCAGACAACATATATAATTGGCTTCCTAGGTGTTGTAGCATTACCTTAACAGCCTTGCCTTCCCTGTCAGTGATATGCGGTGGTGTGGCCATGATGCAATTATGAGGCGCACAAGCACAATTAACATAGTTCTTCCAATTCTTGTGGTTATATCATCAGTACCATAAGCTCCTTCATTACTCAGGCCTATATACTCCAGAGAGGACCTTTATGCAGTCATTACATGCTGCAGAACCCAAACCAGCCTAGGTTCTGGTCCTAAGAAGAACAGTCTATTGCTAGCCTATGATGTCACCTGTCTCTGTACTTGAGGCCAGACGCTTAGGCTACTCAGATGTAGAACTGAGAGTCCACACATCCATCTATCCCTGCATCAATTACCCACAGCTTGTCACCCCCCCCCTGCAATCTCCCAAAGAAACTGAGAGAATACCCTTGGGGACCACCCAGATGAGAGCAATGCTCTACATCAGGGCTCTGTCCCTTTTAATTTCCTGCTGGCTCTCAGATAAGAGGTGGAGATAGTACAGTTAGTAGGCCAGTGCACTAATTAGGTCACTGGTTCTCAAAGGGTGTGGCATGCCATACTGGTGTGGCAGGAGAGGGTGGCAAGTGTGGCAGGAAGACTCAAGGACCAACAAAGAAACATTTCAACATTTCAGTGTAGTATGGATATACAACCAGATACAGTATCCACATCTCCCTTCAAGAGAATTGGCTATTTTTCTACAGTTCTCCACGATATGTTGTTGTGAACAGGGATTTTTAACTTTGACAGATATGAAAGATAAGAAAAGATAAAGGCTTTTTTGTGCTGATGAGGGGATGAGAGTTCATTTGTCTCAAATTAGACCTAGTATAAATGAGACTTCCTGGCAAAAGCAAGCTCACACCTCTCGTAGAATTGGTATATTTTCACATGGAAGAGGCTCATTTATAATTCCATTTTGGGATTGATTCATGTTCTTATGTAGCTTCAAGGTTTTATACTTTCAGGATGGCCTGTGATGATATAAAGTAGTTGTGTTCTATGTTATCAATAAAGCACTGCTAAGAATTGCTGCTTTTTGTTTTCCGATATATTTATTATCAATAAAAATATTGGGAGCTGTTTGAGCAAATGTTTATTTTGAAAGTGTGAGCCCAGAGGAAAAAGTATGAGAACCACTGATTTAGGTATTTAAAGGTAAAGGTAAAGTGACCCCTGACAATTAGGTCCAGTCGTGGCCGACTCTGGGGTTGCGGTGCTCATCTTGCTTCATTGGCCGAGGGAGCCGGCGTACAGCTTCTGGATCATGTGGTCAGCATGACTAAGCCGCTTCTGGCGAACCAGAGCAGTGCACGGAAACGCGTTTCCCTTCACGCTGGAGTGGTACCTATTTATCTACTCTCACTTTGATATGCTTTCGAACTGCTAGGTGGGCAGGAGCTGGGATCGAACAACGGGAGCTCACCCCGTTGCAGGGATTCAAACCGTCGACCTTCTGATTGGCAAGTCCTAGGCTCTGTGGTTTAACCCTAGACTCTGTGGTTTAACCCACGGCGCCACCCGCGTTCCTGATTTAGGTATTTAGGTATGCTTAAAATTCTATTGACGCAACGTTCATACTCTGTGAAAGCTCACACTGGGAGCTGTCTCAGGTCCTACATAGCCTCAGCAGAGGTCACCAAAATCTGTTTCCAGACTGTGTCCAGCATCCACTTTAATTAGACATTCACTAATGAAGGGCGATGTGAATCAAAAGCATGTGTTAACTGCTGTGAGATGAGTCCTTCTCACCACAGAGAAAAGTCCTTTGGGCATCAGTCATGCCACACCTTTTATGTATGAGCCTTATTTGATTAGGCCCAAGCATCTTTTGTGTCTGCAGTTGTTGGTATAGAGGGGAGACCTGCTAATTTGTAAAATAAGTCTAGGACATTGTGTTGGATGTCATGTACAAACAAAATTAATACCTGCCTATATTCTGATATCACTGTATATCATTTTATATATCACTAAAACATGACGTATGTAGCAGGTGTATAGCTCACCTGTCCCAGTACTGTCACTCTGCAACTGCATCTTACATTTCCACCTATCATTATTTATAGTGAGTCAAAGTGCTTTTACATTTTAACTATGATCTTGTTCATGTTTTATTAAAGTGGCATGTGAGACACTTTGTTATGGGTGGTATCATGCTGCTTCGGTAATATGTGATAAGAGAAACCATTTGGATAGATTATAAGCTTTCTTCCGATGCCTGCAACACCTCTTTCTAGGGTCTGTTTACACTGTTACATGTAGAAAGAGCTGCATCATTCACCTGCTCCGTGTTGTTCCTCTTTACAGAAGCAGCAATGCAATCTTGAAGAGAAAGGAAACAAGGTTGTGAACTGTTCAGAAGGATGCAGATTGGGGGCAGGTGAAGGGCGTCACAGGAATTAAACGGCAGCCATTCCTAACACCTCCTTACAGCCTCACAGTATTAAAAGGGGTAGGAAAGGCAGAGGGAGTGGCATTCACTCAGCAACATTCATTTTAGGTTTGGTTGCTGAGAAAAGTTTATGAAGCCCTTATTGCTAGAGCAGGCTTGCACTTAATGCTTAGCGAAACTATAGTTTAGTGCAAACACACACATTCCCAGAGAGGATATCCTGGGCACTTGGCTCCTTCTCTGATTCTGCTCCTGTGTTGCTGTGAGCTAAGCCATCACTTGGCTTAGCGTTTTGTCTGAAGCTGTGTATGTCCTTTGGCTCAATCCTGGCAAACCATGAGCTGCAACCAAGTTTTCTTCTTGAGTTTACAGATTATGGTTTGGAGACACACCATGACTTGTTACAGGAGGAGGAGGGTTGGGGCAGGACTACTGCAGCCACTACTTCCTCTCTAGAAACCCTTAAACTCATGTGATCATACAAAGCCATGGTTTGGCTTAGCATTATGTGCAAACCAGTTGCTAGATAGCACCATGCTATATTATGGTGCCCAGCAACATATGTGGGTTGACTACAACAAAGTATGTTTCCTGCCCATAGTCCACTAATTGAAAAATAATTTTGACCCCAAATATGGGGAAGTTGGGACGTGGGTGGTGCTGTGGGTTAAACCACAGAGCCTAGGACTTGCTGATCAGAAGGTCAGCGGTTCGAATCCCTGCAACGGGGTGAGCTCCCGTTGCTCGGTCCCTGCTCCTGCCCACCTAGCAGTTCAAAAGCATGTCAAAGTGCAAGTAGATAAATATGGTAGGTACCGCTCCGGCGGGAAGGTAAACGGCGTTTCCGTGTGCTGCTCTGGTTCGTCAGAAGCGGCTTAGTCATGCTGGCCACATGACCCGGAAGCTGTACGCCGGCTCCCTCAGCCAATAAAGCGAGATGAGCGCCGTAACCCCAGAGTTGGCCACGACTGGACCTAATGGTCAGTGGTCCCTTTACCTTTACCTTTACCTTTACCTTTATGGGGAAGTTGATCATCCCTGGTGTATTGTTTACCCATGCTTACATCTAAGCAGATCTGATTCCATTCTGATTTTTCCAGATCACCTACCTTTATGTCATTTGCCTCTTGGTGATACACTGAATTAAGGAATAGTACTGCTGACCTTTCTGCTTTGGGAATTTATTCCATTACCTAAGACACCCCTGTTTTTTAATATTTATATTTCATTAAGGTGATTTCTGTGTCCCGCCCTGAGACTTCCGGGTGTAGGGTGGTATATAAAATCAATCAATCAATAAATAAAATTTCATTGGAAAAAAATATAGTGATACCAAAAAAAAGGGAGAGGGAGAAAAACAACAATGACGATGATATATATAAAAGCGAAAATATGCACAAAAGAAAAGGCAACATACAATATTCCCATACATTCTTGCAGTGCTTTTTTCCTAAAAAAATGTTTAGAGGTGCTCTCATTTTGACTCAAGAAAAATCACCATTTTATAGTTCAAATCGGGAAAAATAAATACAGTAAATGGACAAAAGTACAAAGATTCACAAAAAGTTTAGGGGTATGCGTCCTCCTAGAAAAAACCCATTGCATTCTTGTATAAATTGGTATAGTGTTATTGTCATAGTGCTTATGTAAATGCTAATAGCCTACTACATTTTGTATAAACTCATTCCATATATCGTATTTATCCATACAGAGTCTGTGCCTATAAGCAGTCCATTCATAAATTGCCAGGGATGTCATATTGTCAGTCCATTGATTGAAGGGTATTATATATTTATTTTTCCAGTTCCTCAATATCAATCTCTTGACCACCATTAGGGCACAGAAAACCCATTTCCATACTGCAGGCATATAGTTCTATAAAACATTCTCTGCTGAAAGATTTAACTTTTTCTGCAGAGTCATAGTTACACTGTCGAGCATTTTCTTCCAAAACTTGTTAAGTAAAGAACACTGCACAAACATGTGTTTCAGAGAGGCATTCTCCTTGCGACATCTCCAACACTGAGCTATCTTAGCTAACCCTTTTTTATACAAGCGTAAAGGAGTCCAATAAACTCTAAATATTATTTTCTGTTGTATTAGTCTTAATTTTAAATCTAATGACACTTTAGGCATTGAAGCTAATACATTTTCCCACTGTCTGGGTAATAACCAAAGTTCCAATTCTTTTTTCCAATCATCTCTTACAGTCTGCATATTGAACTTGTGTATTGTTAATAGATATCTATAAAAAGTAATTGCTGGCTTTTTATTTTTGAATGAGTTGTCCAATTTCTCCAATATCTCAGGTATCTCAGAAGCTGAAAGGGCTGACAGCCCAAACACACTTGCTAGGAGATGTTGTAATTGAATATATTGTCATTGGGCTGCATCTGATAGATGATATTTTTGTTTCAGAACAGCAAAAGTATAAAATTCATTTCCCCCATTTATCAGTTGGTCCAATGTCAAT
Organism: Podarcis vaucheri; assembly: GCF_965113315.1. NCBI lineage: Eukaryota > Metazoa > Chordata > Lepidosauria > Squamata > Lacertidae > Podarcis > Podarcis vaucheri. Next base: position 16,344,964 of record NC_138766.1, read on the forward strand.
GCACTTGCTTCGACCCAATTTTTTCATATCACCATCTTTTTTTGCAATTCTTAGTGTGGGGTTTCCCCATAGAGTAAGTTTAGCATGTGAAAATGGATCAAAATTGTTTTTATTCCTTATGCTTCTAAGTGATTTAATTGCTTCCAGAGTCACCTGAGAGTTCAAATATTTCGGTCCTAATACTGTCCAACCAACCAGAGGTGCTATGTACATATATTATAGGGTTGCCCACATCGAAAAATTGGGGCCAACAGTAGGATTCCAATATTTAGTATTTGACAATAAGTAAGCATAGAGATACAATTCCAAATTTGGGATTCTGAAACCGCCTTCTTTAATTTGTAGCTGCATTCTCTGCAAGGATTTTCTTGGTGTTGCTGAGCCCCAAAGACATTTCCTAAACAATGAGTTTATCTTTTGAAAATATGATCCAGATATAAAAACTGGAAGTCCTCTCAGGATATAAATGGGATCTGGGAATAATTTTCATTTTAAGAGCATTCACTCTTTCCCAAAGGGTAAGGTTCAATGACTCCTACCTATCGATATCTGAAGAAACCTTTTATTAATTTATTCATATTAACTGTAATTAACTGTATTATATCTGCTGATATTAACACCCCTAGATATTTATTAGATTTGGGAAAAAAACCCAAAATTGATTTTCTTTGAATGAGTGTGTAATCAAATTTTGACCTTTTGGCATCAGTTCTGATTTGGACCAATTAACAGTCCAAATCTGATATTTTACCAAAAGCGTCTATCAATTGCATCAATATGTGTATTAGTCTGAGGTTCTGAAATAAACAAAAGTATATTGTCTGCAAATAAAGCTTATGTTCAACTGAATTATGAACTGCTCCGTGAATCTTGCAATGTTGTCTAATAGTGCTAGCCATCTAAACAAATATTAAAAAGCAAGGGTGAGAGTGGCCATCCTTGTCTAATTCCTTGAGCCAACGGAAAGGTGGTAGACATAATACCATTCACATTGACTCTACATATGGGTGCCTTGTACATTACTTTGATCCATTTTATAAACTTCAAGGGAAATCTAAATTTGATTAAAGCTAACTCCATATACAGTTTATAAATTTTATCAAAGGCCTTTTCAGTATCTAATTATATGATTACAAACTGGTCTTTTTTTAAGTCAACCAAATATACCACTGATCTAATTTTATCTGCAGCCTGTCTTGTTTTTATAAAGCCAGTCTGATCCCTCTCGAGTACCGCCACAATTACCTGTTGGATTCTATTTTGCTAGTGTTGATGTTAAAATTTTTGTATCAACATTAATCAAGAATATAGGGTGATAATTTTCACATTTCGTGTGATCCTTGTCTGGTTTGGGAATAACTGTGATCTAAGCTTGGTTAAATATTGTTGATAAAATACCTTTATCAAGCATCTCATCATACAATTGACGGAATTTTGGTAGCAATAAATCTATATGTGTTTTATACCATTCAGTAGGGAATCCATCCAATCCTGGTGTTTTGCCACTTGTCATTTTAAGGATAGTTTGTTTAACTTCTGTCTCTGATATTGGTGCTAATAACATTTGCTTTTGTAGACCATCTAGGTGGGGTAGGTTTGTTTTATTTAAGAAAGACTGCATATCCTCATGGGCAACATATTTTGGTTTAGTGTATAATTGCGAATAAAATTTAAAAAGACACCCCTGTAAAGTGGAAGCATAAGATAAAGAATGGGTAGGTGAGCGACCCATTGTAGCGCCAAACCATAATTGACATTGGTTTATTGACAGACTGAGGGGAGGGTTTGATGGATGCTAGTGATCATTGTTGAGGCCTGCACATGGTATCTTGAGATTTGAGGGCAAAGATATGTTAAGCAGATTCATATGGACATCAGTTCATCGAAAGTACATTTTTCATGCTCTGTCACCAGATTTTACATTACTTTCTTCACATGAAGTAACAGCATATCTCCAAAGGTAAAATTAATCTCTGGAGCAAGCCATTAACTTAAACTGTGGTTACAGAGACATCTTGTCATTTCATACATAAAGAAAAGCGATGAATGTAAAAGCAATATTATCTTATATAAGATAAAAGTCTATTTTAAAACGTATTCATTTTTTCTTTGCAGATTTGCTAATGCTGGATTTCAATCTTTGTATATTACACTGTACCAGCAACATGAATGAATGTTAAGGGTGCATAAAAGCTGCTTTTGCACTAAAGTAATTATAGACTATGCATACAGAGTCACTTTTCATTTATGAGGCAACCATTATTACTGCTCCTTATGTCTCCCACAGAAAATATGGCTATATGGGTTGTCAAAGGTTGGGTCAGCATTTTTTTCTGCAGACAACAGAACCTCCTATTGTAATATATGCATGTACCAGTGGCTGCAAGCACCAACAAAGCATCATAGAGTGTTTATTTAATCATTCAGAGAAAGATGTGCATTTTCTTTGTCTTCAGTTTTGCAGTGCTCCACTATTAATGATGATATTGCAGGCAACCAAAGTTGAGCCATTGTATGAAAATGTAGCTTTATCCTGAGGCAAAGTTTGAAGGCACCTTGTTGCAGCAAATCAGGTGCAAGCCTGGGAGAGTACCCATAATACTCTCTCTCTCTCTCTCTCTCTCTCTCTGTGTGTGTGTGTGTGTAATACTGAAAGAAAGGTGGAATGGGAATGTACTACGGTAATTTTATTTGTTTTATCAGGGTAGCCAGATATTTTAATATCTGCACAGCACTTAGAAAATTTCAGAGCCTTAATAAGTGGGGTTTTCTAAATAAATAAATAAAACTTTCCTCCCCCTTGGAGCTCAATGTGGCCCCAGCAACATGGTTGCATCCTGTGCTCTCATTTCCAGAATCATCATTATCTTCGTTCTTGTTGTTGTAGTGCTCTTCCCTGCAGACTACCGTAAAAGTGAGATGAATGCAGTATTTCTCATACGCTAATAATTTAAGACGAAGTTGTTATCCTAGTATTAAAGATAGTGGAGATGATGAGTGAGAAGGAAGCTGGAGGGAGACAGAAAAATACTGGATTGCCAACTTGAGTTGTGGTCTTTCAGACTGTAGTTCATGATCTTAACAGCAGTACTAGCCCATCTCAAGTTTCTCAAATGGACAGTCATTGGGTGGGTTGGATCCAGAGTCCCATGGGTATATAAAATATGGTGCTTTTTAGGTTGTGGCTTCTAGGTTCCCTCCTGTGCTTCCCCCAAGTCATCACCAGAGGGCTGCAGAACCATCTGAAATAGCATGGAAGGTGGTGTGGTGGAGACTGCAGATGGAGGAGGGGGCGCTGAATCGAAGGACCTTCTCTTCAGCAGAAATGGAATGTTGGTTTTCAATTGGGAATTCTGAGTCTTACAGTCCCAGTTGCAGCCCTTGGGAAGAAAACATTATCCACTGGGCGTTAGATACATTCCCACCTTCCTGTATCCCAGTGTATGGTTTTTGTTTTTGTTCTGTTTTGCTTTTAAACCTTTGGGCAGGTGAAAAAGGAAGCAGAAGCTTGAACTATCAAGGTGAGCATGCCTGTGCTCACAACACTGGAGTAGACGAGTGCTCACTTGTGTGATTTCCCCTGCTCAGATGTTCACAATATCTTTTTCCTTCTCAAGCTATACAGACTAATTTGGCCCACTGAGCACGAGTCATGCTGCAACTTTATATTGACACACATTCCCATCTGGAGACTGTGCAACTGAAATGCAGGTCAGATATGCATTGCAGATAATTCAAATCAGCTCTAAAGCAGTGGGAAACCATTATTGCATTTGCGAGCTCAGGAGCATCATCTTGGGATCAAAGTGGCCACAACTTTACTGAGCACAGATGCAGGTAGCCTTTCACATAGGCACTGTGGCGCTGTGGGTTAAAACCACAGAGGTTAGGACTTGCCGATCAGAAGGTCAGCAGTTCGAATCCCTGCGATGGGGTGAGCTTCCGTTGCTCGGTCCCTGCTCCTGCAAACCTAGCAGTTTGAAAGCACATCAAAGTGCAAGTACAGTGGAGCCTCGCAAGACGAAATTAATTCATTCCGCAAGTTTTGTCGTCTTGCAATTTTTTTCGTCTTGTGAAGCACAGTGTCGGAAAAGTTTTGGAAAAGCTTCAAAAATCACCAAAGTCTTCAAAAACCTCAAAAAAGGCTACCACACCGCATGCTATGAGTTGCTCCTCGAAGTCAAGTCGCAACTGTATTAACGGTGTTAAGAAAAAGGAAACAACCTTGCAAGACGTTTCCGTCTTGCGAAGCAAGCCCATAGGGAAAATCGTCTTCCGAAGCAGCTCAAAAAACAAAAAACCCTTTCGTTTTGCGAGTTTTCCGTCTTGTGAGGCATTCATCTTGTGAGGTACCACTGTAGATAAATATTTATCTACTTGCACTTTGATGTGCTTTCGAACTGCTTGGTTGGCAGGAGCAGGGACCGAGCAATGGGAGCTCACCCCGTCGCTGGTATTCGAACTGCCACAGTGCCACCTGCATCCCCAGGCAAAAACCCTAGCCTGGCCCAATTTGTCTGCAGGCAAATTCCTCCCTGGCCCCCGAATAATAATAAAGGTAGATAAAATTAAGTGTCATTGTTTCACATGCCAGCAGCAAGAATAAGTAGGTATGAAATTAGCTACCAGAATACTGCATACTGATACCTGAGCTTGATTTTCTTCAAGGGTTTACTTTCTAACCACATGTAGTTGTGGTGCAGCAGAATGAAACACATTAAAATATACAGCTTCTTTGTGAAATGGGCATCTTGAATTTCAAAATCAGAAATGGCATTAAATATAAACTCTATGCAAGGTTCAAAGTGCACTTTTTATCTGGGAAGATTGAGCACTAAGTGGGTAACTGAATGTATTTTACCACAACCAAAGGTCATATAGTTTTTATTTTGGGGGTCTAAATAAATTGAGAGGATGTGATTACAGGGGAGAAAGAGCTTTGGGGGCTCCCGTTAGGCTAATGGGAAGGTCCTTTTGTGGTGAAATGTTGCATAAATAATAGCAGAGGGGAGGGCTCTGTTCACAGTTGCCATGGAGACCTTTGTGCCTGACTGAATTTAATTCTTTTTTTTTTAAGGCTGCAGCCACTGGGTCTTGAAGTATCTCCGTATTTTACATCCTTTTTGCCCTTTATTTTTCTGCAGCTTCTTGCATGCTTACAAACCAAAGGAGGTGGTAGCTGGTTTGTGCTACTAGGATGGTTGCTGACATTCAGGATTTAAAACCATATATGTTAACTTTTACAAATGATGAAAGATAAGAAATGACTAGACCTGCTGGAAGTACTGCTACCGTGGGAGAAAGCAAAACTCACCCTTCAGCTTTGTTTACTGGGTTTGCTTGCTTGGACTGCTGAATTTTTATTTTTTTGAAGCGACTGAGAAATATTTGTTTGCAAAGTGTGTGACAAAGGTAAAAGAAAAGAGAGCTAAATTTATACTGTATTTTTCTTGCTCTACTGGTTTGTTTATAAGGTTTTTATTAAAGTTTTGCAGAGCTGTTTTGTGAAAGTTTTACTGCTGTAATATGTTAAGGGGGGAAAAATCAGCCTGCTCTTGTGGATGATAGTTATGCATGATCTTTTTTAAAAAAAGAAAATGATTCTAAAACCTACTACCAAAATATTAACATTCACTTTGTTAAGGCAGGATTGCAAATTTATCTAGTTTTAACTCATCCGCAATTTGAAGCATCTTTAAGTAACTGGGCTTTATGCTCCATTTTCCCCTCTGTTCATTAATGCACTGTTAAAACAATATTATGATTACGGGGGTATAGAAAAAGAGAGGGGAAAGTTATATTTTAACTAAAGTTGTTTTAATCCTTTGGTCATATATCTCCACCACCACTCTAACAATGATGTTTTAACTAATGGCTTCTGTTTTGCTTGTTTCAAATATTCTAAGAAAATCAAAAGACCATTTGGATTAAGGCAAAGACAGCAAATATGTTCCATGTTCAAAATATATTTCCACAGTTGCTCTCTTTGGTAATAAGTGATCCTGTTGCTATTTTGAGGTAGAAACCTGTTGCTTTGCATTTTCGCCCATGAATTTCAATTTATTTTTTTTTGTGTTGATAAATGTCTAATTTCTGTGTTAGTGTTATGTAGGTAGAAATGCATTGTGTACTTTATATGTAATCAAAATGAGGTCCTAAACTATTAACTTTGAAGTCAGAAAAATCTAACTAATATAAAATAAAAAAAACACATAATGGACATTTACAGACTATAACATATGATTATAATGTCATGGATGAACTGCTATGTAATGCCAGAGCCAAAGAAGGCTGTGAGTGACTGCTCAGCAAATTAAATAAATGAATTGATGCCAGTAGCTGAATATGCCTGAAATACTCATGGCTGCCTTTCTTTTCAAGTTTTACTCAGAACTCTAATCTGTATACCTTTTTAAAGAAGGGATTTAATTTAATGGCCTCTTCCCAGTGCCTGGATTTCAATACAAAACCAACTCCCATTAAACCCCTTGGCATTCTTGATTATGCAGCAAAGGAAGAACCATCAATTTAAGCCAACGCCTTTTGTGAAAGACATTTTAAAAAACCATAGTAATCTGTTGTATTATTTTACAGAGTGATTATATATTATGAAAAATACTTTACAACTAAATTTTACTCGGGGTAGACCTGCTGAAGTAAATGAAACTAACTTAGTCATGTTAATTAATTTCAGTGGGGTTATTGATATCAGCAAGGGTTAGCTGCTTAATCCTATGCTAAATGTTTTATTTGCATTTCAATATTAAACATGAAAAGAATACTCAGAGAGGTTTTCCAGCTCTTAAAATTACAATGAAGTGGCATTAATCATATTATGATTGTAAAATCTCTTTATCTGTGGATAATGTAATTGAAATATTAAGAGTTCCGTATTTTACAAGTGTTTTCAGTCAGTCCAAGCTTTCTTAAAATCTACTTTAGGACCAATAAGTTAATTTTTTTCTCCACATTTGACTGGTATTAATGGGCATACCCAACTAATTTTATAACACTCATGTGTTTGTTTCTTGGACAGCAAAACAATGGCATGTGTGTTGTAATGTAGCGCTTGCTTCATGGATGTTGAAATGAATTGAGTTGGTGGTTGTGCATTTTGAAAGGAGAACCTGAAATGTCCTTGATTTGAAACAGTAGTCACATCCCTAATTTAAAACTACCTGTAGTCATGTTGCTAGCACCATTTAGATGAGTTACTATGTTTCTCCAGTTAGCAACTTAATTGTTAGTATGTGTTACATGTTGAATAAAGCAAGAACTGTGACTGCCAGTGCTGTAGCTTGTGGAAAAAGATTTACTCTCTCATCAGGGCCAGGATAGAGCATGGTGGTTGTGGTGTTTGGACTGTGTGAGCACACTGGTGCACTTACTTATCCAGGTAAGCTGCATTGATGCCTGTGTCAGTAGGGTGGCTCTGCAACTCCACCCTGCTACATGGGTTGCTAAGCCCTTTGTTTACTTCCTCCACCATGGTGTGACTGAACAATATGCCAAGAGTGCCCTGGTACCTATGAACCACTGCAGGCAAATGGGAACAAATAGCTAAATTGCACATGAAAATAATTCTACATAGAGGGAAGCGGCAAAGAGCCCTGTCCATCTTTCTGTCCTCCATTTGCAACAGGTCTAGTGTCTGCCATAATACAACTTAGCTGTGTGGTAAAATTCAACTTATCTGTTTACCAAACTTCCTTGTGTCTCATGAGAAAACAAATAGTGATAGGAGGAGGCTATAGAACTTGTAGAGGGTCCTGAGATTGGAGGTTATGCTGAAGAGCAATTGAAAAGCCCCTTGTGACCTTAGGAAGGCCCTGGACCTAAATTGCCGGTCACTACTGTAGACTATGCTGGTGGCGCTGTGGTCTAAACCACAGAGCCTAGGGCTTGCTGATCAGAAGGTCAGCAGTTTGAATCCCTGTGACGAGGTGAGCTCCCGTTGCTCGATCCCTGCTCCTGCCAACTTAGCAGTTCGAAAGTACGAGCAAGTAGATAAATAGGTACCACTCTGGCGGGAAGGTAAACGGCATTTCCTTGCACTGCTTTGCTTTGCCAGAAGTGGCTTAGTCATGCTGGCCACATGACCCGGAAGCTGTCTGCAGACGAACGCCAGCTCCCTCAGCCAGTAAAGCAAGATGAGCACCGCAACCCCAGATTCAGTGGTCCCTTTACCTTTACTGTAGGGGAGAGTTTGTGACATAATAATGTGGACATAGGGTGGAATTCAATATCACACTTAGGTTGAACCAGCACAAGCATTTCAGTTTGCTAAACAGAATGATACCTCCTTCTCCTCTCTCCTCATGCTACTCTGGGGGTTTTGCTGACCCTCTGAGCCAATTCTGGGGTGTCGGGGGAGGAGATCAGGAAAAGCCCTGTTGCACAAGCAGAAGTCCTTGTGCATGACTTCTGCGGATGGGGCTTATGAGGTGAATCCCACCCAAGGGATGTTTTGATACTTAAACTTATTCCGTTTTTGTTTTTGTTTTAATGTGAACATAGAGCAAATCTACGCTTTTGCTTAAAGTGAGCTTCCTAATGTAGTTCTGTGCCAAAATAAGTACTTGTAGTTTGTGGGTTCTGTTCCGTTTGGGAAGTAGCTACCAAATGCTGATGCTTTTAAAACGTGTTACTAAACACATTAAATGGTTCTTTGCATAAGATTCCATGGACCCAACATTTGATGTTAACCTTGCATCACAGTTGTTACCTCAACAGAGGAGTGAATGAAATGCATTCTTGCATTCTTGTTTTCATGTAGCAGAACCCCATATGTTGAGTGCAACTTCAACCATGCGAAGGACACCAGCCCCCCTGAAAAAAAGGGATTTCATTAACATTGAAATTGTCCAAAATGCAGCACAATAGGGCAAATTATTGATTTCCTACACTGAAATGTGGAAACTATAGTTCTAAAGTTAACATATAAATTCTGCCAAAGTTGTTGCTGGTAAAATGTCATTGATTTTAGGGGGCAGAAGTTCAGATTAAGTCTTCTTGTGTTTGTAGGAGTGTATAATGGGATAAACTTTGATCTCATTAAAGCTGATAGGAACAGCGACTTTTAACATGATCTGAAACAGAAGTTTGTGCTCTGTCTCTTGCTCTGTGTGTGTGTGTGTGTTCACAGAAGTAACTTAAGCTTTCCTTTATTCCATCAAACATCAGCAAAGAGTACAAGCCCATGTATTGTTTTCTTTCTTCCTTTGTAGAGCTGTTCTGCTTTTCCTTTGAACTACTTTTCCACCATTAATGAGAGAGGGCCATTTTTGTACAATAAGTCCCCTAACGTCAGTACTATTACCTTATTTTCAAAAGTCGAAAGAAATAAGCGGAACCGCCTCTGAAATAGAGTTCCCACCAGATTTCTCCTGACGTGAAATTCATTACAAATATGGAATCTTGCTCATGCAAAACATCTGTATGAAGTTGGGTGGAAGTTCAAATAATTTCAGCTTTTCCTAGATTGACCCCCCTCAGGGATCTTTGCGGAACACAAACTAAATTCTAATATAAGGTGTCATTTCCATCAACCAGAATTACTTGAAGCTGTTAATATATTTATTAATATATGCAACTGAACTTTTGAGAATTTTTTGTGGCTTGTTCATGAACATTTGGAAAGCCACTTATTGAAGGGGTGATGCATTCATCTTATTGTTCCAAGCCATAGAACAGCATTTGATTTAAAGCAAATAAACTTTTGCTTATTTTGGTGTGAGCGGCTGGCACCAATAATACTATATCATCTTTCTACAGTCTGTATTTGAAGATACCTAAGGCAAAGCAGCAACAGCAAAAATTAAAAATGACATAGCCATGTAATATGCCTTGTTTGATAATAGGTCCTGATTTATTTCCATTTGGAGAAATTTGTGGGATTCTCTCATTGTTGTGGTGACCCAGAGTGGCCTACAAAAAATAAAAACCGATATCTAACTCACCCCACCCACCTCACCAAAAAGATGAGCAAAAAAGAGGCCACAAATCTCTCTAATGGGGTGTAATACCCTGAATTAAAATATTTGGTATTCAGGACAACTTGAATAATACTGGAATGAATTCGCTAGAGTGTCTGGTTTTGTGAAGCTAAATTTTGTGACTGGCTAAATTAAAAGTGGAAGGGCTATAGAAAAGGGACAGAACATATCCTCTGAGTTCAAAAGGTACCAAGTCAGACTGGGGAAGGCCCCTGTCTGAAACTGGATAGCCACTGCCGCCCATGTCATTAGAGACAAATGATCCATCTAGCTCACATTTTTTTCGATTGACAAATGATAACACAATTAATAATTTAAAAATTGCCATTGTGAATTCAGCTGTAAAGTTACAGTAGCAGCAGCTGAAGAAAACTGCAGAGTCGTTAAGACACAGATGAAAGCCCGAAATACAGATGTTCAGAATTCTGTATGAATTTTGCAAAGGTCACGTCTTCCCCTGTTTCGAAAGAAACACCCTGCACCAAACACCAGGGCTGGAGCCAGAGTGAACAGTAATGTGTGCGCAGCTTGAGCCAGAGGCATGTACACACACATGGTGTAAGGCGAGAGGTAGCAAACCACATGGCATTGATATGAACCCACTGTTTTCCAGTGTTTACGAAGTAATCATCCCATGTCCTTACAGTGGCATTTTTTGGTGATAAAATACAACTGAAGCACTAGTGTTCTGTGCATTTTTAGGAGATCCTTTGGCTCATTGCTCAATGTATCGCCAAGGGATTAGTAATTTGTATTATCTGAGTTGTCAACTTAATTGGCCTCTCCATGGCCTTGGTACCAGTTTGTCTTCCCAAGCTGAGGACCAACAAAGTTGTCCTGTTATCCACAAAAAGTTCAATATGTGCAAAAAGCTTCCTCTCTTCTAATTGTGCGCCTCCTCCTCCCCCTGCCAAATTTGCTCTAGGTTTCCCTGTTAGAATTCCTGCTCCGTGATTGCAGTCATGGGATTGTTGTCTGTCACATGACGGTGTATGTTTTGACTCCACAGAGTGGGAAGCGATGGAGACAGGATGTTTGTGTTACTGTGTTCCATGAAGTGGGATTATTGTCCTTTTTTTCTCTTTGCTGTCTGATGCTAGAGAGAAAGGGAGCCATGTTGCAGTGCTCCATGTGTGTTTATATATAAATAAAGATTAGACAAAATGCTGAGTTGCTGAGGTCTGTTACGCATGGTGCGCGACTCGGTGTTGGTTGGCATTGGTTGCTGTGATGTTCAGGCTGAAGAAAGCTTATGAAGCTCCCGAATGATCAACCAGGAGGCAGGGAACATGCCAGTCGGGCATGTGTCTTCCAGGGTCCTGCTCGAGTGTAGGCTGAACTCCTGACATTCCCTCCCCCCAGCTCCCCAGAGCAGGCGGGGTGTGTGGAGAACATACAGTGAGGGGAAAATGAAGTCCTATTGCACAAATTTAGTCCTTCTGCTATCAGGAAGGTTTTGTTGATAAATCGCATAGGCACTAATTCAATCTCATTATTTTCTTTTTTCAGTAGAAAAGAGAGCTATGAACAACTAACAGGACTACTAAAAAAATAAAAATGAGAGGAAATCAATTATTAAAACCTCTTTCCCACTCCCTCCCCCATGGAAAAAGTAATTGGCAGTGGTATAATTTAGAGAGGCCATTTATCATTAATCCCCCACTGCATGTAAACAGGAACCAGTAAACAGGGGCTGAACATGCAGACAGGAGGCTTTCAATACCATTATAGAAAACATTTGCTTAATGGAACCTAATTTTGAGTTGACTATATAGATAGAAACAGTGCTTTTTTCCTTTAAAAAAATGTTTAGGGGTACTCTCATTTTCTTACTCATGTTGAAATACTGCACCTCTTTTTTTTTAGTTTTATTTATTAACGTTCTTATGTTACATTGGTAAACATCATATTACATCACAAGGCTTATTATAATATAATTTTCAGCATGTATACAAAGTTTATATACCTAGTTTATATACCTAAAGAAAAGAAACGAGGACAAAAAACTATTCCAAAATCATATACGGTATGTACCAGCACTTTGGACTTCCTGTCTATCCCGTTGTATATTCCTTTTTTTACAAATGAATGTACTCTTCTTATTGTATATTTCTTTACATTTTATCTAATACATTCCTATATCAATATGTACCCTTGGTCTTATTTCTCTGCTCAGTCTCTCTCCAACGTCAATCAAACTGCACCTCAATGAGGCCAAACTTAGATTCACAAAATGTTTAGAGGTTTGCCTACCGCTGCGTACCCTCCAGGAAAAAAAGCACTGGATAAAACTGATTTTTTATTTTTTTTAAAGAAACATGTTCATAACTGCCTTTCATAACCATTGTTCTTACCTTAGGGGAATGGGCTGGTGTTCTGTTTTGCATCTGTTTCTAACCATCACCTTATCTCCAAAGTCTACGGGTCAGATCTAGTGCTATGCATGGTCTGTGCAGATCCAATGACAGAAAATATAATTTGAGGTTTCCTTAGTGTGCTGACATAAGGTTCAAATGACCATGTTTATGTTGATGCAGTTTTGAAAGGAACCTGTTGTCACTGATTGGACTAGATGATCCTTGAGATCCCTTCCAACTCTTCAATTCTATGATTCTACGTCACAATCCACCAAAGATGCTGTGTGTGTGTGTGTGTGTGTGGCAAAAAAGAGGGGTGGGGGCTGTTGTTTAAATCTACATACATTACATTAGAAATAAATCAGCAACTCTTGCAGGATTGAAAGAAAATGATCCCAAATGCAGATAAATTATGCAACCCACCCTCCAAGCTCTTATGAATAAAAGCTACAGAATTTTAAGACATTTTTTAGCAAGTTGTTTCAGATTTTATAGTACTTAGGGAAAGTATTGTTGGAATATTCTGAAATGCTTTAGATGCTGGAAATCCACCCCCTCCCCCCCCAAAAAAGTTGCAACACTTGATTATTTTTTTTTAAAAAACAGATTATTCATTTTTAAAATGTTGAATAAACTGTTGCGTCTACTTGAATGTAAGGAAAAGATAATATGTCACACATTGTTGAATCACCTGCATAATAATATTTCACTGCTCAGTGAATTTGTTTTGCCTCAAATCCCTTTAAACTTTGTTCTTGATACAGAGGTGCTAGCAATTTCAAGCAGAAAACTATAAAAATGTGCTTAAGGAACAGCATGAGAGAGAGAGAGAGAGAGAGAGAGAGAGAGAGAGAGAGAGAGAGAGAGAGCCAGAATAAATACTATAAATACTATGTAGGAATTATGTGGTTGGAACCCTTTGTCTTCTTCTTTTCCTTCTTAAAAAGCAGCCAGGGCAACTGGATCAGGGCCATGGTGTGGGCAGGGATGGCCTAAGCCTTCACTGCCAGTTGGTGACCTTGCTCCAAAGCTCCTCCCAGCGCTTATTTCCAGAGCTGCCAGCATTAGAAGGGAAAACACAGGGGTACAACAGCAATTAGTTAATAAGAGATCATAAGCAGTGCCAGATCGTAAGGGAGTCTTCTGCTTAGGGTGAAGTCATGTTCTGGCATACAGTTAGGCCCAAAGCAGTTCCCCTACTCAGCAGTTGCTCAGAATCTGCTGAACAGTTTACTGAAGGGCTGTTTATAAGGCTTCTCTGCTGCCCTGGGAGATAATCGCCTCCAGCCCTGAGTTAGACACAGTTAGGGATCCTACCTGCAATGGCTACAACTAGTTTGTTTTTTTCCACTGACCCACCAGCCACCACCACTTTGTGGAGATCTCCCCTCCGGGTACTTCCTTGCTGATTCTGCCTGCAGTGATCACATTTTTCACACTGTGAAAAATAGTGCCTGGAATCATAGAATTGTAGACTTGGGAGGGACCACTGGGGTCATCTAGTCCAACCCCTTGCAAAGCAGGGATCTTTTTGCTCAATGTGTGGCTCGAAATGACAGCCCTGAGATTAAGAGCCTCTACTGTCTGAAGCATTAATAAATTCCTGTAGGATCAGTGGGACATAGGCATGGGATGAATAAACCTGGAGAATTGTCTCAGTCACATATTTATGAAGCACTAATATAATATAATATAATATAATATAATATAATATAATATAATATAATATAAATTCCAGGTAGAATATGTAACAACACTTGGTTTGCATGTTACTGTCTCTTTAAATCTGCCTCTTATTTTAAGAGTTGTTGGTTATACAGTCATACCTCGGGTTGAATACGCTTCGAGTTGAGCGCGTTCAAGTTGCGCTCCACGGCAACCCGGAAGTAACGGAGCACTTTACTTCCGGGTTTCGCCACTTGCGCATGCACTCAGAATGATGTTATGCGCAGAAGCGGCGAAAAGCGACGCAGACGTGCCGTCGCTAGTTATGTTTGCTTCTAGATGTGAACGGAGCTCCGGAACGGATCCCATTCATATCTAGAGGTACCACTGTATGCTAGTGATGTGCAGATTCACCTTGCATCTGTAGAGCTGGGATAGCAGTCTAGTTTTCTTGCAGTTCTGTTGGCTGTGTTTCTTTCAGGATAGACTTGTTATTTTAGTCCAAATTAAATCTGTTTATTTGACACTTTCTTTTTTCCCTATTGACTATACTAGGGAATCTAACAATGGCTATCAGCTGTTTCCCCCTTTCACACAATGCATATGTATCCTGTACTTTGTTATAAAATACTACAGTTGGATGCATTGTTTCTGAAACCAGCTTCACACTGGTTGGAGTCCTAAAGCTTTTCCTACTTTGTGTCTCTGTGAACCCTTTTACATAAAGACATCCTGCCTGTCAGCCCCCTAGTGTGCCCACAAACAAACAAATCAAGACATGAATGAAGTTGCAAACAAGTAGGGGAAAGCTGTGAAACACAGCTGAGAAAACCCAACATCCCTGCTTTTGAAGGCAGTAATGTGAGCATTCTCTGGATGGGGAAGGGGGTTGAAATACCACACCCAGAGGCAGGAGGGAAGAAAATGTTAATAAGAATATCTCAGCAAGAATTCAGCTGAATGAAATTGCATGTACCTAAAAAACAACAACAACTGAACAGGAAGGTGGAGCTTTGAACAAGCAAACTAAAACCAGGAGAGAGATTCATTCTTTGCAAATGAATTTAAAACTGCAACGTGCAAAAAAACACAAAAGCGGAAGAGCAGAGAGCCTCTTAAGAAAAATGTGCATAAGCCTAATAAAAAGTATTGGTTTCTCTATGTTATGAAATGGAAAGTGATTGGTAAGGACCTCAGTAGTCTAACACTCTTCTAAATAACCTACTTTCCCATGGCAGAGGAGTTCTGATTCTGTGTGCTATGTGTGAACAGGCACAAGAGCAGATTAGGTAAGGAGGTGATACACCAGTGTCCATGTGTGGGCAGTGGAGAAGTCATGAGGTGGAGTGAGGGGGATCCTATTCAGCTTCACAGCATCCATGAATAAACATGCTACCCTTTTATAAATCCAGTTTACAAGGTGCTGCCTAGAAATGCAAGCAGGGGTAAGGAAAACATCATTTGGGGTAGTTGCTGTCCATGAGCTTTTATTTTGCTATCTCTGGTTTGGATAAATGTTGATGAAGGAAAGTATGTTCCTTTATGGGAACCTGCAATACTTCGCTCTATAGAGGCCCTGTACAAAAAAAGTGCTAAATAAAATTGCTCGCACAACTGATGGCATTAATTAATTGCTGCTGCAGTTGCACAGAGAAATGTCAGCTACAACAGAGCTGAAAATAAAAGTCAGCATAGAAGTTATAAATAAAACTGCAAAGAAGGCTAAATCTGGTGCCTAAAGTGTTGTACACGCATTTCGTCACCATGAGGGAGATCAAAGGGAAACCCCTTACAGTATCTCAGTATAGACTTTAAATTCGTGGGGATTACAGTTACTCAGTGGCTGAAATGACCTCACTTTATGACCTTTCCCAGGAGAAAACAGCACATCTGCCTGAGTGCCATGGAGGGAATAGGATTTCTTGGAAAAGCAGTATTGCTTGCCTGTTCTCAGCTCATATTTCCCTGCTGTTGCAAAGGGCAAGATAGTTGCCATCGAAAGCGTCTTGTGTTTCCATATATACATTGAGTAGAAGCTCTTATCGTTGAAGCACCCTAGCTTCCTACCTACTATCAGGTATGTTACGGATGGATCAGGTCTCAGTATCGCAAACGAGCTCCTGTGCAAATTTAGACAGGATTTTGAATGGAAGTCCTCATATACTCATATACATATGAAACTAACTGGGACATAATGGTCCTTGGTTTCATTATTGGTACATCTCTTGTGTTGGTTTTTTTTTTCATGTACTATAGTCTTCTGTTCTTATGTTTGCAGCCAATACAAACAATAGAAATCTGTTGTCTTCATTCCCCTTCCCCTCTTCAGAGCAGGGAGTTGAAGCAGGATGCACAATCACTCACACGTCTTTACTGCGTTTCTCTGTTAAAGGACCCCTGACCATTAGGTCCAATTGTGACCGACTCTGGGGTTGCGGCGCTCATCTCGCTTTATTGGCCAAGGGAGCCGGCGTACAGCTTCTGTGTCATGTGGCCAGCATGACTAAGCCGCTTCTGGCAAACCAGAGCAGCGCACGGAAACGCCGTTTACCATCCCGCTGGAGTGGTACCTATTTATCTACTTGCACTGGCATGCTTTCGAACTGCTAGGTTGGCAGGAGGTGTTTCTCTGTTAGGCTATTCTTTTTTGGGCAAGGCTGTGTTTTATCTATTCAGATGCAACAGTGCATCCCCTTCCCTGCTGCTGGGTGCTTCTTATTGACCCTTTCTCGCTGGCTATAGTTTTGCTGTAGTGTATGAGGTACACTACTTACTAATAGAATGGAGCAGAGACTGACAGACCTTCAAAATCTATCAAAGGAAGCATGCAAAGGCCTCCGATATTTATTCCGCTGCTCCTTTGCTCAGCAGGAGAACGTATATATGAACCATGAAGAATAACTCTGAAAGAAATGGAGGCCAGAAGAGGGTGAAAATGCCCAGGGTTTAGCTCCTATAGAATTTATCTTTGTGAATTGTAGTTTTATTAACACTCTGTCCACAAGGACTTCTTTCCTTTTGTGCTAATATCACAGCTGTGTCACCTTCCCATAGTTAGTTAAATCTTAGTCTTTCTGAGGCACACACAGCACAATGATCATCCTGAATTAAACAACTGGGAAATTACCTCAGTCTGCTTCTCCCCTGTTCTGTGGCTGATTTTTCCCTTCTCTTCATTGTCCCAATTTATATAGCAGTACTGTTGCGTGTGTTGTTTTTTTTAATTACAGATGACTTTTCATTCACTTGAGGAGTTTGCTGTTCATACCCTTTTGCTTATGGACTTTAAAATCAACTTTGATTTTTAATTGCTCATTTTATGAGTGCTGCTTCAGAGGAACAAAAGATGCATGGCAACCATAGACTGTTACAAGGATTGCGCAGCTTGCAACATTTATTTTGTGTGCTGAATTGAAGCCACTCTTTAGCAACACGTTTCCCTAGTGAATAGTGACACTGTCATCCTAATTATACTTATAAGGATACTTATGGACAAAAAGAAGTTTTGAATTTCTTTTGAGCCCAAGTAGTGTAATACACTATTTATAAAGTGATTTTGGTTCTGCAGTGAGTGAATTCTAGATGATGACCAAAGTAATCAGAGACTTCACATGAACAAAGGGAGAGTTAATAAGGTAGTTGAGCTTCTTCAGGAACAAAAGCAGTACCATTGTACTGCTTTAATACTCTTCATCCAAGTGATGATATCCTAGAACTGTCCTGAACTCTACTTTCTACAGTCTTTCATAAAGTCTCTGGAGTTGTTCCCATCTACTTCAGACGTAACACTTTTTAAAGTGCAAAATTGCATATACTTGCCCCCAGCTTCATCTGAATGTCCCTTTCAAGAGTCTTATAGGCCAATTCTGATCTGGAAAGTTTTGCTAATTTCCAGAGCTAAATGGAGGTGAATTCATTCTCTGAAAGTGGTAGGTGAAAGTCACCTTGTGGGGAGTTTTCTGCATCACCAATGTGTCACATTTGTGAGTTTAGCACATAATCCTCTGTCAGAATTGAAACAGAAGCTAAAGGCTATCGTTGAGTTCCATGCTGTCCGGCTCTTCATCCCCTCTGGACTTTTGCAGGTCTGGGTCATTTAGCAATTCATATTATTTAAATGGGCAGTTCAGGCCTGCTAGATATTTTTCATCTGGATGTAGGGTAGGAACTGAAATGTGGTGGGCTAGGAATAATAATAATAATAATAATAATAATAATAATAATAATAATAATAATAATAATTTATTATTTGTACCCCACCCATCTGGCTGGGTTTCCCCAGCCACTCTGGGCGGCTTCCATAGAAACCAAAAATACAGTAAAATATAACAGATTAAAAACTTCCCTGAACAGGGCTGCCTTAAGATGTCTTCTGAATGTCAGGTAGTTATTTATCGCTTTGACATCTGATGAGAGGGCGTTCCACAGGGCGGGCGCCACTACCGAGAAGGCCCTCTGCCTGGTTCCCTGTAGCTTTGCTTCTCGCAATGAGGAAAACCGCCAGAAGGCCCTCGGTGCTGGACCTCAGCGTCCTGGCAGAACGTTGGGGGTGGAGACGCTCCTTCAGATATACTGGACCAAGGCCGTTTACGGCTTTAAAGGTCAGCACCAACACTTAGAATTGTGCTCGGAAACGTACTGGGAGCCAATGTAGGTCTTTCAAGACCGGTGTTATGTGGTCTTGGCAGCCGCCCCCAGTCACCAGTCTAGCTGCCGCATTCTGGATTAGGTGTAGTTTCTGAGTCACCTTCAAAGGTAGCCCCATGTAGAGCGCATTGCAGTAGTCCTAGCGGGAGATAACTAGAGCA
The DNA here is from genome assembly GCF_965113315.1 of Podarcis vaucheri. Classification (NCBI taxonomy): domain Eukaryota; kingdom Metazoa; phylum Chordata; class Lepidosauria; order Squamata; family Lacertidae; genus Podarcis; species Podarcis vaucheri. The sequence continues at coordinate 16,363,789 of NC_138766.1, forward strand.
TGCACCACTCTGGCGAGACAGTCCGCGGGCAGGTAGGGTCTCAGCCTGCGTACCAGGTGGAGTTGGTAGACAGCAGCCCTGGATACAGAATTGACCTGCGCCTCCATGGACAGCTGTGAGTCCAAAATGACTCCCAGGCTGTGCACCTGGTCCTTCAGGGGCACAGTTATCCTATTCAGGACCTGGGAGTCCTCCACACCAGCCCACCCCCTGTCCCCCAAAAACAGTACTTCTGTCTTGTCAGGATTCAACTTCAATCCATTAGCCGCCATCCATCCTCCAACTGCCTCCAGACACTCACACAGGACCTTCACCGCCTTCACTGGTTCTGATTTGAAAGAGAGGTAGAGCTGGGTATCATCTGCATATTGATGGACACCCAGTCCAAAGCCCCTGATGATCTCTCCCAGCGGCTTCATATAGATGTTAAAAAGCATGGGGGAGAGGACGGAACCCTGAGGCACCCCACAAGTGAGGGCCCAGGGGTCTGAACACTCATCCCCCACCACCACTTCCTGAACACGGCCCAGGAGGAAGGAGCAAAACCACTGTATAACAGTGCCCTCAGCTCCCAGCCCCTCTAGACGGTCCAGAAGGATGTTATGGTTGATTGTATCAAAGGCCGCTGAGAGATCCAGCAGAACCAGGAAACAACTCTCACCTTTATCCCTAGCTCGCCAGAGATCATCACCCAGCGCGACCAAGGCAGTTTCAGTCCCATGGTGAGGTCTGAATCCCGATTGGAAGGGATCCAAATGGTCCGCATCCTCCAGGCGTGCCTGGAGTTGTTCAGCAACCACGCGCTCAATCACCTTGCCCAAGAATGGAAGATTTGAGACTGGGCGATAGTTGGCCATACTGGCCGGGTCTAAAGATGGTTTTTTAAGAAGCGGTTTAATGACCGCCTCTTTCAGCGGATCTGGGAATGTTCCCTCACAGAGGGAAGCATTCACCACCCCGCGGAGCCCATTGCCCAGCCCTTCCCGGCTTGCTTTTATTAGCCAGGATGGGCAAGGATCAAGGAGACAGGTGGTTGGTTTCATGCGTCCAAGCACCCTGTCCACATCCTCGGGGGTAACGGATTGAAATTGATTCCATGCAACTTGACCAGACAGAGCTCTAGCACTCTCCCGCCCCAGCCCTGCTCCCACGGTGGTGTCTAGCTCCTTCTGAATATGAGTGATTTTATCTGCAAAAAACTTTGCAAAATCATTGCAGGAGATCTTGGGGTCTTTACAAGGCCCCGGTGGTAAAGGTGGTTCCGTTAAATTGCGAACCACCTGAAAGAGTCTCCTGCTACTATTTTCTGCAGATGCAATAGAGGCGGTGAAGAAAGTCTTCTTCGCCGTCGCTATCTCCACTTGGTAGGCTCGACGTTGAGCTCTAACCTGTGTCCGGTCAGAAATGCTTTGGGGAGAGAGAGAGAGAGAGAGAGAGAGAACTTTTTTAGGAGCTATCAAGAAAGGTCTTGGGCTGGGGGGAGTTGGGCTGTTTCTTCAAAAGCTACACCTTTGTTTTGGGGGACTAATGGCTTCATAAAGTACCGCTGCCTGAGAATATACTCTCCGGTACTCTCTTGGCGCTGTGGGTTAAACCACAGAGCCTAGGACTTGCTGATCAGAAGGTCGGTGGTTCGAATTCCCGCGACAGGGTGAGCTCCCATTGCTCGGCCCCTGCTCCTGCCAACCTAGCAGTTCGAAAGCATGTCAAAGTGCAAGTAGATAAATAGGTACCGCTCTGGCGGGAAGGTAAACGCCGTTTCCGTGCGCTACTATGGTTCGCCAGAAGTGGCTTAGTCATGCTGGCCACATGACCCAGAAGCTGTACACCTGCTCTCTCGGCCAATAAAGCAAGATGAGCGCCGCAACCCCAGAGTCGGTCATGACTGTAAATAAATGCTGACATCTAGTTTTCCTGCGCTTGCTGCTAGAGAATGCTTTGTTTAGCACGTGGGAGTTCACAGGCAATGAAGGCAGGCAAGCATCCATTGAAAAGTACGTATCAGGTGTACTCATAGAAGCCTCAAAACAGTTTCCTCCTCAAAGGATTGTTTTTGGAGTATTTGCCCTATATATTTCTTGAGACACAAGAAGGATATAAAGTCATTCATCTTTGGGTATAATTGCAAAGACCCTTATTTTCTGCATACCACAATTACATCAAGACATTTTCTGCAGGGCAATGGAAAAACTAGCTAACTCTTCTTTCGCACTGTATTAGAATCTCTGATCTGTTACTTATCTTATCAGATAAGAAATCCATATTTACAGCAGGGGTGAGCCGAATTTGGCCTGCCAAGCATCCCCATTTGGCCCATAAAGCCATTTCAGCCAAGCCACACTCACCTGCCCTACAAGTGTGGCTGGTAAAAACCTGGCTCAGCCAATCCTCTGATCAGTGTGGCTTGCGAAACCTCTTTCAGAGCGATATGCAAAAGTGCAGGAGGGAGGTCACCCAATGCCGTTGTGGCACCAGGTGATTGATAGCTGGGCACCTCCAACTTGGCCTGCAAAGGGTGAGTTACTATATGGCCCATAGTGCAAAAAAGTTTCCCATCCTCATTTGCAGCTCCCCACCAATGACTTTCTCTTTCCTTAAACTTCTTGCTCTGTGCATGCTCACATCCCCTCTTTCCTTTCCCCTTATTCCTTTCCTCTTTACCCTGGACCTTCTTTGTTCTATTTATCTAGCAAGCCAATTCCATAACCTTCCTATTTATTGCTCCTAAAATCCACAATTGGCTGCTACCAGTTACTGTCCTGATTTCTGCTACTCCTTCATTAAGCCCCATCAGTTTTATCTGGTATGTGTTGTTTGGATTCTCATGCCATGACCCTAGTGCTCTGAATAACACATGGTACTCTTCTGGCGTCAGATACCTTTTAGTGATGACAATGGCATTTGTAAAGTAAAGCAAGCACTCCGTTAATTTTTATAAGGATTCTGTTATTCAGATTAACATATCACATTTGGGATTTACAATACCAGGAGTTATATTTGACTGCCTCCCAGCTGTATTTGTCCTGCTTTTATTCAAAACTGGGACAAAGCAAACTTGTGAAGCCTTTAGTTACTCTTGCAAAAATTTCTTCCTCTTCAAGCCAAATGTTCTTTTGTCCCAGAATTCCTTATTTCTATTCAATAAATCCAGTATATAGGGCTAGTTAAGTTGATTGTAAACTGCATTTACAAACTCTGAATTATTCAAATGACAGTGTGCGTTAGTTTCACATTATTCCTCTACTTGGTTTAATCTATGCTGCCTCCTACTCAGGAAAAAAAAGTTTTTTGAGAAAGTAACGTATTTGTAGTTGATTAGTCATCTGCCTTTTAAATTTAATCAAATAGATTTGAATGCATCAATAAAGTCTCAATAGGGGTGTCTTTCTGAGATCCTGGGAGAAATATAAGTGAATGGACAAGTTGATAAAAGTTACCACTCGCTGTTAGAATGGAAATACATCTTATTTTGAATCACTTTGACAGTAACACATTGGAACCAAAACAGACAGAACTGCCAACAATTCAACATGTGACCTTAATGAAATTAACTTTTCCCTTATTGGCTGATATTGTTCCCTGCCAATGAGAGGCAGGGGGGTTGGGGAGGGTGGACATGATGTCCTGACATCACATGACGTTCTGATATGGGGAGGGGGCTCCTCTGGCCAGTGGTAGAGCTTCATGCTCTGGCACCAGGGGGCGGAGAGCAGGTGGGGGTGTGGCATGGTGTGTGTCCTGGGTGTGTGACAGATGTCCCGGGGGCGTGGCACGCCACCCGCAGGGACGTGGTGCACGTCCTGGGGGTGTGGTGCACCGCCTGCGGGGGCATGGCACCCAGCGTGGGCAGGGGGGCAGCCGCAATGGCACCCTACCGGGATCGTGCTGCCAGAGGCGGTGCGCTCCCCCCGCTCCCCTCTTCCTCCGCCAGTGCCCCTCAAAAAAAGACTGGGGGCCCCCACAGTGCCTCAGCCCCCATGAGCCGGTGCCCTTGCTGCCAATTAATCAACCAAAGCATTGGTTGATGAATCTACCAATTCAACATTTAAAGTTTGATGGTTTGCTGCTATGTTTGAGCCAGGGAGTAAATTATTACATCTTCTAAGGGTTTCTCAACTTCTGATCTATTTTGCAGTTGTATTGCGTCTTTCATGGGGTTGGTCTGAGTTGAAATGTGGGTGAATACCAGGAAAGCACAGCTGTGCAGCTGCACAGAAGAATGGGGAAGGAATAGGGACATTTTAAAAAGCACTAGGAAACAAGCTGAAATGGTTCCTTTCAATGGCTTTCTCCTGGCAATCCCTCTTCCCTATTTCACTCCTTTCTCCTGTATCGACAGGACCGCAGACCATAATACCAAGGTAGGCATGTGGTTTAAGCCTACTGAGAAAAGTATGAGAAGGTGCTCTCTAGAAGTGTATTTGTGGTGTCAAGAATTTGCCCCATTAAAAGTGCAGACATGTTCAACCTATGACAGTGGCCAAACTTGGCCTTTCAGTAGTTTTGGGACTACAGTTCCCATCATCCCTGACCACTGGTCCTGTTAGCTAGGGATGGTAGGAGTTGTAGTCCCAAAACAGCTAGAGGGCTAAGTTTGGCCATCACTGACCTAGGGTTATAGGTCACTTGTGTAGTATCTGCTCTGCATGCAGAAGAATCCAGGTTCAATCCCCAGCAGCTCCATGTGGAGCTGGGAATGTGCTCTACCTGAAACCCTGGAAAGCCACTGCCAGTAGTATGGTAAGCCATCAATTTACCTTTGGGTTGCATTCTTAGGGTTGTGCCTAATGCCAGCTGTGTATAGTCAAAACACACTGGGTGCAATGGCAGGTGGGATTGCCAAAGTCTCCCTCCCCCCGACATCCTCCCCTCCTCCTTCCCTTCCCTTCCTTCCTTCCTTCCTTCCTTCCTTCCTTCCTTCCTTCCTTCCTTTCTTTCTTTCTTTTCTCTTCTTTGCCAACTGTGTAAAGTAGACTGTTCACAACTTAAATGTTCATAAGTTGTGGGCTTATTGTATGGACAATGAGCTAGATGGAGTAATGATCTGACTTGGTATAAGGCAGCTTTCTAAGTTTTTGTTTGCCATTGAAATTTTGCTTTTAAATTTGGCAGTTCATAACATGGAGAAACCAGGATAAAATGAAGGAAGAGATAAACGAATGCTATGAATAAGGAGAGATGTAGATAAGTGGTGGGGCTGCCATACGTCTGGGATTTCGAAGGCGGAATTTACGTCCAGGGGGAATTTCCGCTTTGTCCTGGATCTTAGGCAAGTCAAATGAAAAATTGTGAGCTTTTTGGTGCTTTTGTGGGGGGGGCAAATCTCAAGAACTTTGGGGGTTGTCTAAAAAAAGCTCAGCATTTTCGGGGGGGGGTCCTGGTTTTTACTTTTTGAAGTATGGCAGCCCTATAGGTGGGGGTTTGAACAAATATTTGAACGGAACAAGTCAGCAACTTGGTGAAGTGCTGTGAAAAGGAGCAAAAATATAAAAGGAGAGAGAAACAAAATCAGAAGAAGAATACCGTGAGCCCAGAAGTACAATGGGTGTTTTCTGAAACTCTCTTGAAATGTGCTGACCTAGATATTCCTCTAGGAAGTTTAGGAAATTGTTGGCCTTTTTCATTTTTTGCCATGACCAATATACATCAGCTTATCTTTTTCTCCTTCTGGATCAAAGGAGCACTGTCCTATCTGATCACATCCAACACGGTTCTCTAAAACTTGCAAGTTTACCTTTTTCTCCCACACTGTTTCTAGCTAGAGACCTTGCCTCAATTTGACCCTTCATGTCACTTCTGAGTTCCTAAAACGGCATTACGAAAGGATTTTCGTACACATTAAAATGAATCTGTCTGAAGTCTCTAGATGTAGTTTGCAGAATAGTACTGGCAAGGACGTTTATATAGGGCGCTTGTTTTTATGAGGCAGATCAGATGTGAATTTGTTTTGCCTAATATGAGGACTAGAGAGCAGGGAGATCAGAAGCAAAAGGGGACAGGGTTTAATTATGCCACTAATTCTTATGTAGAAGTCCACGGACACCTCTGTCTCTTGTGTTGCCCAAAGCCTCACAGTCAAGGAGAAGGTTTGCACAGGGTATATGAATGTAAGGTGTCTGAATTTCTCAGACCTAGACCCTATGGGCTAGCTTAGCCCTTGCAGCCTTGAAATGTCCAGACCTTTGGGGCTTCTTGCACAGTTCCAGGACTTGGATGAAAAATAGCTCATGTTGTCCCATATTTCTATGTCAAAACCTCCCAGAAGTGTTTGATAATGAAAATGAAGCCAACACTACAGTTTCCCCCCAGCTGTAATCATTCAGGGGGAAGTAAAGTTTCATTTGCTGAGATTTCTTCTTCTGCACAACTGTTCAAGGTGAGGAGCACTGCTCTCCTTATACATTTATTAAAATATATCTCTCATCCTTCCATTAATTTCAGATCTAAAGCTGATTATATACATTCAGCTAATTTAGTGTAAAACAAAACTTATCATTATCACAGAAGATAAACTGTAATCCTACAGCCATTTACCTGGGAGTAAGCACTATTGAATACAGTACACACAAGTACATATAGGATTGTTCTGTAAGATTAGCAATCATTAAGAGCCATTGAAAGCTGGCAGGGGAGGGTTGATTTCATCTGGCACCAAATATATGTTGAAAGAAGGTGTCAGGTGAACATGTTTGGGGGGACATACCACATTTGGGGTGCCACAACAGTAAAGGCACTGTCTCTGCTAGCCAACAAATTAATTACAGAAGGTTGAGGTACCCTGAGCTCATCATTTTATTTCATCGGTAGACTTGCACGGATGTTCTCCAGAATAAATGACTGACCTTAGTGGATGGCTTCTAGAGTAAAATCATCTATCTGCATAACCAGTCTGCATCAATAAATCAGACAAATTAAATTTAAGAACATAATCAAGAAATATTCAATATGATATATCACATAATAATTTGTGTATTAAAGTGTTAACATTACAGGGCATGCAGCCAATGGACCTCAGATCAATATTCCAGAGCATTGCTGGACAATATCAGTAATGAAAAGAGAGGCTCCCTGTTGTTAAATAAATGTGGGAAGAAGAGAAAGGGGTGGATTAATATCTAAAGGCTTCCTCTTAAGAAGAGGCATCTCATTCTGCAGTGGGCTCCCAGCTATTTCATAACATGCAGCAAATTGTCGCTTTTCTTAGCATGCCTAGTTTGCTTCCAAAAAAATTGATGCCATCACAGCCTACATTCTTTTCCTGTTTTCCTTGACATTGCTGCTCACTTTGTCTTTTTAAGCACTCCCCAATGTCACGATGGTCACCTCACCATTGTAATGTCACCTCCCTAGGCTTCCTTTGGCATCCTTGTGCCATTTTTCTGACACTACTTAAAAAAAAAACATGGTTTTGTTTATGCTCATCTTTGCACTGCAGCCTGGCCCCTGCAGATTTGCAGAGATGTAGTTGTTCAGTTCTCTAAAAACAACACTGTGTGATTTGCATAAAACTTTCATTACCTCCGGGATTTTTTTCAAAACAAGACAAAACAAAAACAAAACCCTGTCAGTGCAGGGTGGCTCACTAGTCTTGGATTAACATTTTATGAGATTGTTCATTCTCCCCTGTTCATCATGAACAAAGAGAGTAGTTAATCAAAACAAATAAAACTTGTGACAAAAGGCAGAACAGGTTCACTAGCTATTTTCCACCCAACCTGAGCAAAATGTTATTTCTAGTTCCTATATTTCCTGTTGTTTGGTGGGTATGGGATTTGCTGGCATGCTGGCTGTAGCTTTATTTACTTCTAGAATGGTTTGGGGAAAGAGTTTAGTGCATCTTGGAAAGTAATGTTGCTGCCGTTTGGTTTGATCAGTAAAGAATCTTTCAGAGCAGGCTTGCTTGAGAAAAGTTGTATCAGCTGTAACTAAGAGAAGGGAAGTTCCCACTTGGTCTTTCTCTTTGGGTGCACTAGAATTAGCACCACAGATGAGTACATGCAAACATGTGCCATTGGAATGGGTCATCACCACAATTTATTGAGGAAAACCCAGTGCTTCTTTCTGGGGGTACACATACCCCTAAACATTTTGTGAATCTAACAGAAGAAGAACCTATTTTTTTAACTAAAAAAAAATAGTTTCTTCTCTAGCACGGTGAATCGTCAGTTCCATTGCTACTCCCGATGGCGGCCTCATTTCCTGTCATGGTGTTTCCTGAGTCTCAGGCGGAAGCGAGCGTTTAATGTGTGAAGTAGGAGTTCAAATCTAGCACGGTGATTGTTCAGTTTAGTTGTTACCACCTCCGATGGCAGCTTCATTTTCTTTCCCGGTGATTTTCTTGAGTCAAAATGAGAGTACCCCTAAACAGTTTTTTAGGAAAAAAGCACTGGAAAAGAACAACTTTTTTTTTTGTACTGGAGTCCAGCCTTAGCCTGTAGGATTATATGTGATCAAGGGGTAGTTTTGCATTCTATTTATTTATTTGTTACATTTATATCACACCATATCTTTGAGGATCTCAGGGTTCTGTATATGATCTACCCAGGCATAGCCAAACTTGGCCCTCCGGGTGTTTTGGGACTACAATTCCCATCATCCCTGACCACTGGTCCTGTTAGCTAGGGATGATGGGAGTTGTAGTCCCAAAACATCTGGAGGGCCAAGTTTGGCTATGCCTGATCTATACTCTCTCTCTCTCTCTCTCTCTCTCTCTCTCTCTCTCTCACACACACACACACACACTTAATTTTCATAACACCTTGTAAAACTGGATAGTGAGATTCATGGGTAAACTGGGTCTACTTGGTCCTAGTCAAACATTCTAGTCCCTAGACCAGGGTTTCCCAAACTTGGGTCCCCAGCTGTTTTTGGACTACCATTCCCATCACCCCTGACCACTGGTCTGGCTAGCTGGGGAATGATGGGAGTTGTAGTCCAAAAACTGCTGGGGAAACCCTTCCCTGGTCTATGCTGACTCTCAGTCATGTAATAATAATATATTCAAACTTTCTTTTACACACTTGTGCAAGATTTACTGCATGAGGAAAGAGTTATGGAAGAAAATTTCTAGTACCTTGATATCAGTATTAAGCACAGGCTTACAATATTGAAGATCTCCGTGAGACTGTGGAGAGCGCATATTCTAGATTGATAGAGAAGTATAAGGAACAATCATAAAAAGAGGCTGTGTCCTCTTCAGAGTTCATCTACTGCACATTTTATTTTATTTTTTGAGTACCGCTTAGAAACGGTATAAAAACTGGAGACTTTTTCTGTCATATGAAGGGTTATTCTTGATTTGAGAAATTGTGCTGATTTATTGGTTTACTGCAAAATTGGTAGAGTTGGCTGAAACCTAACAGAGATGTTGGTCCTGAGCCTATTGCTTCTTTCAAAGCTTTTAGTTATGTTTCCAGACATGGTGCTAAGACCACAAACCCTTGCAATCTCATGTGCTGCCTCTTCAATTAATCACTTGTTACACAGTGTCCTGTCTGGCTGGAGGCCAGGGTGTTTATGGGAAATCTCTCTCTCTCTTCTACTGATATCGATAATAGATAAGGATGCCACCAGGAGAGGTGAGAAATGGTAACAGCAGAACTGACTGACAGAACTGTCATCCCCTATTGCTAAATCTATTCATAGAACAGACAATATAAATCAAGCGCCAACTACGGTACTCTTTTCCACCAAGTAAGAGATGTGTTTAATATCTGTCATTTTCAGTAAAGGTGGGGGTAGATGGGGGAGGGAAGAGAAGAGAAGATTGTAAGTAAATTTGATGTATGTATGTTTCCCCCTAAGAATGAGTCGAAAAAAATCCATGTGTGAAACAGCTGTAAAATGATTAAGAAAGAATGTGCAGATATTACAAGAGTTTGGCTTGGTCAGGTTTGAGAGAAAGAGAGTCTGGAAGACAATATTCAAAGAATATTTTACCCCTCCTTTCCTCCAACCTGGAGGCAGCTTACTAAGGGCAGCTTAAAGGTAAAAGGGCCCCTGACAATTAAGTCCAGTCGTGAACGACTCTGGAGTTGCTGCGCTCATCTCGCTTTACAGGCCGAGGGAGCCGGTGTTGTAAGTAAAACAACCTTGCAGTAATAAAATCACAATAAAATACAGTAAAATCAGCAGTGATAAGAATCTGTAGGACCTCACACAGAAGTGAATTTCCTATATGATCCAAGTTCCTAAACAAAAATGTATTCATTCTTTGTTTGGATACTTCTACTATGGAGACAGCCTGAATACCACCTAGGGGAGAGCATGTTAGTTTCCCATAAATCCATCAGATGTGATAACAGGTAGAGCTATTTAAATAAAATACTATTTTGTGAGATAGCAGCAAGAAGTGGAATATTTAGGCAGGAAATCAGAAGAGTTTAAGCAATTAAGAGTGCAAAACGTTCTGAAATAAGCATATGAACAAAGAACTTCACTGTTCTTTGAATGCAGAAGTGGATAAACTAATGAATGGATAAGCTATGATTGTTTATAGTCTTATGCCTAATTTGTGCTTTAAAGGGGCTTTGTTGGTTTGTGTTATTTTTCTTCTGCAGCAACTGCACTTTTTAGTCTTGTCAGGCACCTAGCAGTAGAAAGAAGCTGGTCATATTCTTTAGCTAATTACTGGTGTCTATGCAAACTTCCATTATAAAGCCGAAAGGCTATGTTGCTTTGAATACCTGCCCTTAATTTCTGCATTCCTACAGCACCTCACTAAGTTGCATTGCAGCAACCTGGTCAGGAACTAAGTAATATACCTGAAGGAGTGTCTCCACCTCTATCATTCAGCTCAGACACTGAGGTCCACTTCTGAGGGTCTTCTGGCGGTTCCCTCACTGTGAGAAGTAAAGTTACAGGGAACAGGCAGAGGGCCTTCTCGGCAGTGGCACCCTCCCTGTAGAACACCCTCCCATAAGATGTCAGGGAGATAAAGAATTACACAACTTTTAGAAAACATCTGAAGGCAGCCCTGTATTGGGAAGTTTTTAATGCTTGATGTTTTACTATGTTTTTATATATGCTGTAAATTGCACAGTGTGGCTGGGGAAATCCAGCCAGATGGGCAGTGTATAAACAGTATAAGGACGGGGTATAAATAATCGATGATGATAGCTGCTACAGTCTTGTCCTGGGCAACTCATGACTGCTGTACAATTTTTAATTTTGTTTAGACTGTTCTGATTATGGATATTCTGGGGCATACCTGGTATGCCCCTTGTCTCTCTACAAGCCATTGATATATTTTATATTATTAACACCCCTCTGGAGAGTTTGGGATTTCTTGGCACACTGATGCATAAGAAGGTGCTTATTCTCATGTCTGTTAGTCTTATAGTCCAGGTTTTGTGCGCGTTTCATGTTTGCTGCAATCACGCGCAAAGCCTGCTGTGCTTCTGTGAAGGGAGAATTGCCTGCACTTTCAATGAGAGTGAATCCTGAAAGAAAAGAGATCCCTGCACAAAATTAAAACCCTCCTTTACTTGAAATGATAACCAGAAAAAGTCCTTTCCATCCTCTTCCTAAAATAATAAATAGCACATGCCAGCAATAACCCTCTAAAACACAAAACAACCAGACAGATATTGGACATCATTTGGCACCAGCCATCAATTTTTAAAGCCTTTCTCAATAAAGCACAGTTACTGTATTTGAAGAAAATAATCTTTTGTGATATTTTCCATTGCACCTTCTTTCAACTACTAGCATAATCCTTCTAGTCTGCCTTTTGGGTAGCATTGCCAACCATCTATTATTGCATACTAGTCTGACCAGTGAAAAGCATGTGCTATCAGGAAACTACTATCTGAAAGCCAATGAACCCCTAGGGCAGTGTTTCCCAAACGTTTTTGGGCAACGGCACACCTGTTTACTGAAAAAAAATCTCGCGGCACACCACCATTAAAGCCCCGCCCCGTGACGTCAGCGCGCAGCGTCACGCCGGGAGGGACGCACAAAAGTGAAAGTTTTTTCCCTCGGCAGCTCCTCTCAGCTGTGCTCAATCCGCCTCGGAGCGCAGGAGCGATGCCTCTCTCTGGCTCTCCCTCCGCGCAGGCTGAGGGAGGGAGGGAGGGGCGCGTGTGACCCGTCTCTGCTGGGAGACCAAACCCAGCGAGGCAGAGTCGCGCGGAGGCGCCCAGGCAGCGCTGCCGGCTGCGAGGAGGAGCGCCAGGCAGCAGCAGGAGGCGCGACCTCTCCTCGCCGCCGCCGCCCCGCCTCTCACCGCCCGACTCGCCCGCCTCCCTCCAGGTATCTCGCGGCACACCAGCCGATGTCTCACGGCACACTCGTGTGCCGCGGAACACCGGTTGGGAAACACTGCCCTAGGGGCAGTCCAACTGTTTTGTTCATTTATCCCTTCCTTTTCTTTGAACAGAAACCAGAGTAGCTTGCAACTGAAAATCAAATAAAATGCATACCCTCCAATATTTCTCCAACGAAAACAGGGACATCCTATTCCATAATGATAATTTTCCTATTTATATCCCACACATCTTACTGGGCAACTTCCAACATATACAATAACATAATAAAACTTTAAACATTTAAAAAACTTACCTATACAGGATTTGCCTTCAGATGGCTTGGGGGTCAGATAACTCCATACCCTCCAGCATTTCTCCAATGAAAATAAGGACATCCCTAGGAAAATCGGGATATTCTGGGATCAAATCCAGAAACTGGGATTGCTTCTCTAAATCAGGGACGTCCCTGGAAAATAGGGACACTTGGAGGGACTGAGAATGGCAGTAAAATCATACCTGCAAATAATGATAAAACAAAATAGCTGCAGAAATAAACAATCTCGTAATATAAACAATGCAACAACAAATCACGGGGGGGGGGGGGGGACAACAACCAACATAAAAGTAGCAGCAGAAAATAAAAACATCTCCAAGAAATCCTCAACCCTAAAAGTGTTCAGTATTGCAGTTAGGTGGGTCTCCCTAAGGATGGCACGCTACCTGATTGATCCAACACCCAGATCTGCCAAATTTGCTTATTGGCACATGCTAGGCCAGGCATAGGCAAACTCCAGCCCTCCAGAGGTTTGGGACTACAATTCCCATCATCCATAGCTAACAGGACCAGTGGTCAGGGATGATGGGATTGTAGTCCCAAACACCTGGAGGGCCGGAGTTTGCCTATGCCTGTGCTAGGCTTTTCTAGGGCATGCCAGATTCCATTTGGGTCACCCATGACCTGGGAACTTCTGCCGCATAGTCCACCATAACTTTGGCCGCTAGCCTCATACATTACCTCCCACCCCCCGCCGCCCTCGGCCCAGCCAGGGCGAGGTGGGCAGTACTTTTTTAAAAAGTCCAGCAGCCTTGAAAATAAGGGATCAGTAGCCAAAATAAGGGATTTTGCTTAGCTTATGCACATCGGGGCTGCCGTCGTCCTGGCGCAAGGAGTTCCATCGGTCCTTCCCTGCCCGAGAGAGAGGGAGGGAGGAAGAGAGACTCTCGCCTGCGAGCCCGGCATGAGATGGTTGTGGCGCTGCCCTTCTGTGTCCCTCCCCATCCCCTCCTCTTCCTCCTTCCTCAGGCCGCCTCCTCAGCCGCCTCCGGCTTCCCCTGACAGCGCGGCGGAGGTCTCGCAAGAGAGGGGCTGCCTGCCCGCCCGCCGCCACCCATCTCCTCATGACGCGCCCCTGAGGGGGAAAGGGAGAGATGGAGACACGGCAGCTCATGTGCGCTGGGCCGCTGCTTCTCTCCCGAGCCAGGCGAGCGTGAAACCTGGGAAATTTAAGGGACATCATCAATCTGGGACAGCAGTGGGACACGGTGCTAGGATAAGGGAGTTTCCCGCCAAATAAGGGACGGTTGACAGCTATGACCAGTGGAGGGAGAGACAGAGGGTCATCCTGAAATCAGGAACAAGGAAGCTTCTTGGATACATATTAACTGGATTTCACAAAGTTTGTAACAGAAGTGTGTTTTGCATTTCAGGAGTTACAGTTTGAAAGGCTTACCCGAGAACTTGAGGCTGAACGCCAGATTGTCGCCAGCCAGCTGGAGAGATGTAAACTGGGATCTGAGACTGGAAGCATGAACAGCATTAGGTATCGTATGAGAGTTATTGTGTTATTTCTCCATAACTGATTGGCATTGATAATGGATTGTGTTCCTCCTCTGACATATCAGGGTGGAGCTGTGATTTATTAGCAAAGAGAAAATGATTGTAAATCGTGGGCAAAAATAGATGTCGCAATTACTCGTGAAAACTGTGGAGGCAATGAAATAATTTGACTTCTGAATCTGCTAGGTTTGGCTCCTTTTTCTCATGCACTGGGATAAGAAAAATAAATGCAGCGAAAAATAAATGCAGCTTTTTGGCATGTGAAAATGGAGAGAGTGCCCCAGATCATTTCCTGTCACACAAACATAACTTGTGGAAATATATTACTGGATAACCTTTTGGTCATTCTTCTAGTTGGATCATTTTAGTAGAGAAATTATTTATGCATTTTAAAATATGTATGATTTTTTTTAACTGCAATGTTCTGAAATCTGGTTCTTCTTGTATCTCTGGGAAATAATGAGAAAAATGTTCATGCAGGTAGCATGATTCCGTATGCAGAATTATAATGGTGCTATTAGATTTCACTTTTAAAAGGTTTGATCTAAGCAGAGACTTGCATGGAATACTAAATTTAGGTTGGTATCTTAGGTTGCTTGTCTGAAGGCATGATTAGGCTTGTAAAGTGAATTTGTAGTAGAAGATCATTCTTGTAAGAGGACGAAATGATTACACTGGAGATGATCCTCTAAACATTTCTAAACAATTGCATAATATTAATGAGATGTTGACAGAAGAATAGCCCAGTTATTGCTTCGTGATAATAGGCCATACACTTCATGGAGCCAAATTTGCAAATAATTAAAAAAGCACTTCAAGTCTGATGATATGCCAGAAATTTGAGAGACCCGGAAAACAAAATAAAATTCAAATGATTGCATAGTAATTTCTGGTTAGTCAAAATCCTTTAAAACAATATTTTATTTTAAATAATTGAGCAAATGCAAGAAGGGGGTCCAAAGGTTTGCAGTGTGGTTTCAAGATACTGCCAATCTGTTCTTAAATGTGTGCATTGATTCTTGGTGTTTTTTAAGCGTCTAAAGGCACAGTGGCAGTATTGTAGTCATTGATGTTAATCCGACATGTGATTATTGCTAATTTTATACATTTCCCCTAAACGCTCTTCCTAACAGTAGGAATATTGCCTGATCTCAGTGGGGGCCTGGAACAGAATCCCCATGTAAATAGGGGGTTACCGGTACTCCTAGGACAACTGAAAGAAGTTCTTGCATTTATGTCCACCACTATTAACAAAAGCAGTGAGTGCACCCCTTCATTGTGGGATATTAGCAACTATATCCTAGGCTACCTTTCCTGAATCCCAAAATGGTTTTCAACCTTCTAAGGGGACAGTGGACATGATTTTCACTGCAGAGAGCAAAACCACCCCCTGTATATAGGGTTTATTGATCTGACTAAGGCCTTCAACACTGTAAATCGTAATGCCCTGTGGACTGTCTTTCTGAAAATTGGCTGCCCAGATACATTTGTGAACATCGTTCAGCTCCTTTGTGATAATATGACAGCAAAATCACAGGTAACAATGGCTCTCAAAGTGAACCATTCACAGTGGGATCAGGTGTTAAACAGGGTTGTGTTATTGCCCCAACTCTATTTATTATTTTCACTGCCATGAATCTACACATTGTCGAAGGGAAACTCCCCACCAGGGTAGAAATCATATATCAAACAGATGGAGAGCTCTTTAACCTGAGTACACTGGAAGCAAAGAGTAAGGTTACCATAACTTCTGTCATAGAGCTTCAATATGCTGATGACAATGTAGTGTGCGCACACTCAGAGGATGACCTCCAAACCATCCTAAATAGTTTCACAGAAGCTTATGAAAAGCTTGGCCTATCGCTCAACATCCAAAAAACCGGCTCCACCAACAAGCACAAACCAACCTCTCTGCAGCACCACTAATCAAACATAATGGTATAACATTGGAAAAGGTCAATCACTTCTCCTACCTGAGCAGCTATTTTTCCACAAGGGCAGACATTGATGCCAAAATCCAGCATTGCCTGAGCTCTGCGAGTGCAGCTTTCTCCCAATTGAAGTGCAGAGTCTTTGAGGACCGGGACATTCTCAGGGAAACCAAAATGCTTGTTTACAAAGCTATTGTACTACCAACCTTACTATATGCTTGTGAAACATGGACCACTTATAAACACCATCCCCAACTCCTCAAAAGATTCCATCAACGGTGTCTCTGAAAAAAACTACATGTCACTTGGGAAGACAGGCAAACTGGAAGACAGGCAAAGATCACCAGTGTCAAAGCAATGATTATTCAACCTCAACTTTGTTGGACTGGTCATGTTGTGCGGATGCCTGATTATCGTCTTTCAACGCAACTGCTCTATGCCAAACTTACAGTAAAAATGGAAAGCGTAATGTTGGCAGTCAACAAAAGAGGTTTAAAGACTCTCTTCAAGGCAAATCTAACAAAAAGTAGCATAAACACTGACAACTGGGAAACAATGTCCTGCAAGCACTCCAATTGGAGAACAGCCTTTACCAAAAGTGTCATAGACCTTAAAGACGCTCAAACTCAGGACGAAAGGGAGAAATGTTTGGCAAACCCTCACCTTGATCAACTCCTGCCTGGAAACTTATGTCCCCGATGTGGATGGACGTGTGGATCCAGAACTGGCCTCCACAGTCATTTGCAGAGTCACTGTTAAGGCTGAGTTCATGGAAGACAATCTTACTTAGCCAAGAGTGATCGCCAAAGAAGAATAAGATGCTGATTTACAAATTTGTATCATAAACACAGGAAGGAGAGATGAGGCTGTTAGTTACATTGGGAAATTAACCACCTTGAACTGAGGACCTGAAATCATGATCATGTGTTATAAACGGTGCTTCTTTGTACAGCTCCAGCTGCTGTGGAAGGTAGAGAATTGTGTTTGGAAACACATGGTTACAGAAGTTGGGCGCCATCCCTACTCTCTACTCATAGCAAAATTGAGGGGGGGCGTGTTTCCAGGTGCTTACCCAGGGTCTGTGTTCTTTTGATAATCAAGACTGTCATAGTTTTAAGAAATATGATTTATTCACATATTTACACCTGAATTTAGATGGAGGGAGTCAAGATCTTACAGCACAGTCATCTCAGGAGGGGCTTGTTTCCCACAGCAATGCAGTAGTGGAGTCCAAGGCATCTTTCCCAGTCTGCCTTCAGCCAAAATTATTCTGCCTATTCCAAGTCTCCTGCCGTGCCAAAGGCCCCAAACTCAAGTGTGACATCATGCCCAGTTGCCCTGGCAACTTTCCAGATCTCCTGCCTCTGTTCATACCTCAGGGCAGGAGGAAAAAAGACCGTTTTCTTACATTGCCAGTGGCCCTGTATTGTTTCTTAATGGCCCTAGCTTAGCCAAGTCATTTTGCATAGGCTAGCCCAGGAATTCCTCTGCAGCTTGTATTTCTCCTTTCATCTCCCAATTAGTCAAAATCCTACCATTTATTAATTTCTAGGGTTTAGGGTAAGGTTTCCAGATGACCCCGTTGCCTGTGGACAGTCCCCGGATTGACAAATCAGTCCCCATACAAAATCCATTGAAGTTGATAAGTGTCCCAGGATTCATTGAAAAAAATCTGGTAACCTTAGAACTTTAGGGGGCTCCTCAGGGCTTTTTTAAAGCTGGAACTCACCAGAACTTAGTCCTGGCACCTCTTAGGTGGGCACCCTTGCCATTATAAGAGAACATGGGAGGTTTTCATGGTGAGTTCTGGCACTTCTTTTTCTAGAAAAATAGAACTGGTTTCTTCCCCCAAAAAACCTCTTTAACAATATAGACACATTTGTTTGTAGGGAAGAATGCAGAGTAAGCAAAGCTAACATAGCTGGAGGCCCCAGTATGTTACAGCAAATATTGCCATGTAATTATATTCATTTTCTAAAATCACAATCTCCCTTTTGACTCAATGGGAGATCTCAAGGAGGATGCAGTGTATTCCATGTATTATTCTGTGTAAAATGAGGAGAATAGGCATGCCTCCTAGAGTTGCTCTGAGCAATGTTTGGTCATTTTCACTTGAATACCAAACCAGGCTGCAGTGAAAAAGTGAAAACCCCAAGTCTGATCTTTCAGTACATTGTATGCTGATTTGCTTATGTACTTCCACAGCCACTAACACTCAAATTAGTTATATATAGTACCAAACTGATGCAAACGGCTTTCTTTTCTTACTAATTTAGGAATAGGTCACATTATTCTGACGAGTGTTTCCTTTGAAACCCTAGAACTGACCCCCTTTTCATTCTTTTTTTGTTTCCCTTTACTTTTGGCTGGTGCCTTTCTTGCCTTCCTGACTTTGGCAAGATGTGAAATGCACAGTAGGGGCTGTATCTGGAGCTTGAAAGGAGATGGGCTCAGTGTCATAATAAGGCTTTTCCATTTGTATGCTGCTCCAACCCTACTCATGAGGAAAATCAGTTACCATGGGATTCAGTATTGGAGACTCTTTGTGAATTGGAACAAAAGCATAATAAAGCTATTATGAGGAGCTTTGCTGAATGGTTTAAAAAGAGACTTGGTGGTGATTTCCAGACAAGGGAGCATTGGAAACTATAAAGTTGATTATTATATCATGAGAGTAAACTGTAAGTTGCAGCACTGGATGGGTTTTTTAATTTAAAAATTGCAATGCAAAATGTTATTGCGTCGAAGAACTTAAAATTCTGAACAAATAGGCTTAAACACTATGCTAATGATAAGAAAGGGGACGCGGGTGAAGCTGTGGTGTAAACCACTGAGCCTTGGGCTTGCCGATCGGAAGGCCGCCGGTTCGAATCCCCATGATGGGGTGAGCTCCCGTTGTTCGGTCCCAGCTCCTGCCAACCTAGCAGTTCGAAAGCACGTAAAAGTGCAAGTAGATAAATAGGTACCGCTCTGGCAGGAAGGTAAACGGTGTTTCCATGCGCTGCTCTGGTTTGCCAGAAGCAGCTTAGTCATGCTGGCCACATGACCCGGAAGCTGTACGCCGACTCCCTCGGCCAATAAAGCGAGATGAGCGCCGCAACCCCAGAGTCAGTCATGACTGGACCTAATGGTCAGGGTCCCTTTACCTAGGTTGGCAGGAGCAGGGACCGAGCAACGGGAGCTCACCCCGTCATGGGGATTTGAACCGCCAACCTTCTGATAGGCAAGCCCTCGACTCTGTGATTTAACCCACAGCGCCACTCACGTCCCTAAAGCTTATTTAATTGATTGCAAATGTACTGTATAGGTTTCCCCCTTCTGCCAAGTGGTAAAGAGTGACCTCCCACTATAATAATCTGTACAGGAACAGGTCAGTATGAAGTGGGGGGGGGGCGCAAAATATGAAAGGACAGTAGAAAAGGAGATGAGAGGAAGACTGATGCAAAGCTTATGGAGTTTTATCATTGACATAAATCAATACATTTCTGCCAAAATATTCTACCACAAATCAGGAATTTTATGTCTGTTATAGGACACATTTTGCTCACCAATCTCTACCATTTTCCTCCTCCATTGCTCCATATGACTACAGTAATGTGGCTTCCAGTTATGGTTCTTTCATCATGGTTCCCAAAAATGGAAATGTGGCTCTCAGTTTTCATGAATACCTGCTTGAAGTGGAGGGCAGATTTTAGGTCCATTATCTTCTCTCTCAGGATAATACGGTTGCTATATGTTCTCTTTTTTTCCAGGACATGTCCTCTTTTTCATGGGTATGTAAAATGAGTGTCATCATAGCGTTCCATAGTTAAAAGTAGAATTCGGCAAATGTGTCCTCTTTTCTGCTCTTCAAAATATGGTAACCTTAGGGTAAGAGGACGCAAGAGAGGGCCTTCTTGGTGGCTACTCCCAGATTGTAGAACTCCCTTTCACGGGAGGTACAATGGCTCCTTTTTTCTGCTTTCCTTTTCCCAGCAGGCAAAGTATTTTTGTTGTTGTTGTTCCATCAGGCCTTTGGCCACTAACTGGCCGTTGTGGAAGGGTCTTCCGAGACTGAGTGTTGTGCCCTTTCTTTCTTACACTTTTACGTGGTTGTGTTTTCAGTGCTGTTTTTCATAGCATTACTTATTTACTTCTTCTTTAATATTAATATTTTTTTATTACGTGCTTTTAGTTATATTTGTTTTAATTTATGCCGAGAGCTGCCTTGGGTCCTGCACTGGGAGAAAAGTGGAGAATTAATAATAAATGGATAAATAAACAAAATTCCCCATCTTTTAACTCATCAGCATCCTTGGTGCCTTTAGAAATCTCCTTAAGGAGGGCCATCACAGGCTCTGTGTATTTCTTCAAGGTTGTAGCTGTCATCAAGGTGGCATCTTAGGATATATCTGCCACCTGCCCTGGATAGAGCTAAAATCAGTGTAGTGGGGTGAAATGAGATGCCCAAAAAGGACAAATAAAAAAGTCAGGGATTGTGAATGAAGGCCCTTAATTAAGGCTGCCCATTTAAAGTTTGGGAACTTAGGCAAAACAACTTGTCTGATAATATTCTGCATCCTTATATTCAGTATTCTGCAAATGAAAGGTATTTTGAAATAATTGAAGCAGTAAGGGGATTAGATCCATAACACGGGGGGGGGGGGAGGAAGGGGAGTCAATGAACATGTTAAAGGAATTGTCACGTTATCCAAAAAATAAAATAAAAAATTAAACCTTTAATTTCTTTGGTAATGAGTTATTCTCAAGTGTTCAGCATTAAGTGTGGTGCCTGTTTTAATCCATAAAAACGCAATTTATGTTTTTTTTCTAATGGAGCAAACACAGATGTTTCACAACTTAAGCACATTCAAATCCCTAGAAAGAATGCCCAAAATATGAAAAACCAAGGAAAGACTGCAGTTGCAGTCATAAATTAATTTTTGTGCCGTGCTTCTCATAATATTTATTTTGCCAAAGATTCTTAGGTTACAGATATATTGTAAATTCCCTGATGGCTAATTATTATAGTCAGGTCTATACTTTTAATGGCATAATTATGGTCTGATTGCGAATGACTCTTAAATAAAGCTTTGGTTGATTAAACAGGGTGTTCTGCTTGGCAATGTATCATTATTGTAAATATGTATTTCTTTTCTTAACTTTCTTTACGCTCATATAGAGACAAAATCTTCTATAGTTATTGCAGATTAACTACATGACTAAAACCAAATTTCACAATGCAGAAAGCCAGAGAGAATGAAATAAGATAGTACGCAATGAATATGTCTAAAACCCCATTATATGCTTGACCTTTATAATGTCCATCTCAGACAAAACAATTATTTATTCCAAATGTATTACTTTGCTGTGTGTGTGTGGTTTTTTTTATGTTACCAGAGATGCTGTTTCAAAAATCAGTGCAAGCAGGATTTTAAAAGCTAGCTCTTTTAATACATCCAATACTAAATACAAAAAGACGTAGGAAAAGAATTGTGAATTTTATGCATATGTGATGGAAGTGTAAGAAGATAACATCATTTCTGGAATTAACTTAGTATTTCTATTAGTCGGATGAATGAATACTCTTTACAATTAAGTCCATTTCATGGACTGCCAGGGTATTTAAGAAGAAAAGTGAATCCAAACATCTGGAATTGGCATGAACTCCAGCAAAAATCCCGATAGCTTCTAAATGGTGTTTACATAATGTGCCAACTCTGATTAAATTAATTTAGTATTTGGCTCAAATGGCCAGATTGACAGAATATGTGGAATGCCAAAAGAAAATTAAACAGAAAGAAACTTTTGAGAAATCATGAACTCCATTATAGCTGCTGGGTTGTTGTTTTTAGCATGTAATATTTATCCAATGGCTGTGTGAGTGGAAGGTAGCTCATGCAAACACTCTCTTCCCTCCCCCCCCCACCTGAAAACTCTCTCCATGGGCTGCAAGGTTGTGGGGGGTGGGAATTACCCAAATCAGGCAGAGAGATCTTGCAGGAGCAGAGCTCCTTTTGGATCAAGACTCCTCCAGGCGCCACCCAATTTGGGGTGATTCCACCTTCCCACTGCAGCCCTTATGACATGTTCATAGGGGGAAACCCTATGGAGAGAGTTTTGTGGGGCTGCAGGGAGATGCAAAGGAGAGGAATGCTCAGTTTTGTGGGCTTCCCTCTTCTCATTGCAACCTTTGCATTTTTGATGTCTTAAATAGTAGAAAATGTAAAATAATTAATAATTAGTTTAATGAGAATTTATTTTGCATATTCTGTTTATTTTGGACATTGTGAATGAATATATAAATATTGGATATAGGAAATGCAACATATTTGTATTTTAAATGTTTATATTTCATGTATGTAATATGCTTACGACAAAAAGACTAAATTGAATGCAAAAGTAAATAATGTAAGACATTTAGGTTGCATTACATGAAAACAAAAAATAATATCTAGCTAGCCCTCACAGTTCTAAAGGTTCTAATATTTGATGTGTTCAGGTTTAGGTTTTCATTTATTTATCCAATGTCCTTCCTTAACTACTTGATTTAAAAAAAAAAGCACCTAGGAATTGATCACTGTTCAGTTTGTCAACAAGTAGCAGCATGTTCAAATTAATACATGAAGTCTTCAGGAAATAACTTTTGCAAGCTGCTGGTGAGAAGAGCGGAATTTACTTACTTTTTTATTAGTTCCTTACATTCTATAGCCTCTCCTTTCTTCTGTGTTTGCACCTAAGTCGGCATACATGAATTTACCAAGATGTCTCATATCTAGAACCAGACCTACTTAGCTTCAGCAAGACAGTGACCTCATATTACCAATATCACCTTAATTTAATTTAATTTAATTTAATTTGATCTGTATATTGGTCCCACTAGCTTTTCAAATAGGCTTTCAGTTGAGACCTTTTCCAGCAATTGTTTGTGTGTGTGTGTACAGTATATATATTTAACTTCAGCTAAGAAAATACAACCAGGGACGCGGGTGGCGCTGTGGGTTAAACCACAGAGCCTAGGACTTGCCGATCAGAAGGTCGACAGTTCGAATCCCCACAATGGGGTGAGCTCCCGTTGCTCAGTCCCTGCTCCTGCCAACCTAGCAGTTTGAAAGCATGTCAGAGTGCAAGTAGATAAATAGGTACCACTCCAGCAGGAAGGTAAACGGTGTTTCTGTGCGCTGCTCTGGTTTGCCAGAAGCGGCTTAGTCATGTTGGCCACATGACCCGGAAGCTGTACGCTGGCGCCCTCAGCCAATAAAGCAAGATGAGCACCGCAACCCCAGAGTCGGTCACAACTGCACCTAATGGTCAGGGATCCCTTTACCCTTTACCTTTAAGAAAATACATGATACTTTGGTTAATTTAATAAAGCTGGTAACCAGAGAGCTCATTCTGTTAAAGAGCATTTTACTCCTGTCATTTAATGTGTTTTTCTGTGCAGCACTATCTTGCAACTTCAGCAACATTAAACTTACAGTTCAGGTTATGTGCTTGATCCATAGCTTTTAGCATAAGTGGGAAACATGTAAAGAGGATAGGAATGTTCTAAACATTAACCATGACTTCCTCCTGCACAGAATTACATATGCAAACTATGGTTGCACACAAAAATCTTAAGATCAAAGCCAGCGAACATATTCCAGAGGGACATGTGGACAGTACATCAGAGGTGCTAAGGTATGTCAGCCCCCGAGCTGGGCATTTGGACATGAATCACCCCCCAGGCTCATTTAAGGGGATACTCCATGACAGCAAAGTGTGGGTCCCCACCTCTATCTGTGTGGACTAAGGATCCAACTCAGTCCCTATTCTGCTAACAGGTTGTGGCAAGTGGTATGAGGTAGGCAGAACTTCAGGCAGGCCCCATTAGTCTGCAAGAAAAAAGCTCCTCCCTGGCCCATCTGAAGGTAGCCCTGTTTAGGGAAGTTTTTAATGTTTGATATTTTATTGTGTTTTTGATATTCTGTTGGGAGCCGCCACTCATAATAATAATAATAATAATAAGAAGAAGAAGAAGAAGAAGAAGAAGAAGAAGAAGGTGAGGTCCATAGCAAGGGCATGCCTGCTCACCTTCAGGCAGCCCATAAACCCTGAAAATCAGTGCAGGACAGTGGGGAATCCAGTGCTGATCAATTGCCAAGGCCTAGATGCAATCAGCTTTACATGGCCATGGCCAGGGAGCAGACCAGAAGAAAGAGGTTATCTCTCAGGTCCACCCCCAAGCCTGCCCCCTTGCACATGCGTGATTGGCCATGCAGGCACATTCCCAGCAGTTGACACAGCAAGAGGAGGCGGAAGTGCCCCTTCCTGCTGCGTCAAAGCTGAGGTGGGGAAGCCCAGCCCATCCATGGCTGCGCCTGGGTTGCAACTGCTGCTCTTGGCAGCATAGCAAGCAATCTTTCCTGCTGAAGTTCCACATGGGGTTTAAGTCACAGGAGTTTATGGCAGAGTAACTGCCTGTGATGCATGAATGTGATTTAAAAAAAAAGAAAGATTGTCACTCTTGGCAGATGTTTAGCCGATACTCAAACTGCCTTTTTAGTTTTGTAGTTTTAGGGAGGACTGGGGAAAAAAACATCATAAAAAACTACTGGAAAAAACACCATACCTCTAGATGTATCACATGTGTCCAAGGTTGTGACTATCATCTATAGCACTGCTCTCCAACGTGATCATCTGTTTTCTGTCCGACTTTCCAACTAAAAGCAGGGGCACTACCTTCAGAACAATTTGAAGCATCCTATATATCAGTAAGTCTCTTTGTGTGATCCTGGCATAAGGCAGTGCTTCCAAATCTGATTGTAACCCCTATCAGCCCCAGCCAACACAGCAGGGGTGAGTTGAAGTCCCAAAACATCTGGAGGGTACCAGGGTAGGAAATTCTGGAGTAAGCCTTCAGAAGAAGGTTAAAAACAAAAATAAAAAACCTGTACCACTCACTAACCAGGTTTCTCAGGTCTTAGCTTTGGCTCAGGCATCAACAGCTGACATTTAGTTAACTACAATGAAGGAACAATATACAGTTTGGACAGCTGTAAATGTCACTAGTTTTAAGTGCATACAGTAATTCTTCTGAAAGACGTTGTGCTCATGTTAGCATCCACCTTTCTCACTCTGGCATTTGATGATTTCAAATGAAAGGTAGCACCTTCTCTGGCTTGTTGCTAATAGGGTATTCTCCAGTGAAGGTTGAGAGATATATCATCCTGTTCCACTTTCACTCACAGCCTGTTTGAATTTGTGTTTGTGCCAATTGAGGTTAAGCAGCAACACAGTGTTCTTGCTGAAAGATATAAAAACAATCATTGCTGATAATGTTGCAGATGAAGATAGATAGTGTGAAGCAATTTATGTAAAGTGATTGCATGGGAATCTGGGCCCTTTAGTGATTACGTACAGAAAATGGCCTGAGAACAAGACCACAGTAGTACTGTATCTGCATAACGGAACTGGAAAGCAGTATTTCTAAAAGACTGCAGAATACACCTAGACATCTTATCATTAATGGCCAATAAATGGCGTTTCTGTGCGCCCTGGCACTCATCATGGTGTCCCATTGCGCCAGAAGCGATTTAGGCATGCTGGCCACATGACCGGGAAAGCTGTCTGGGCAAACGCCGGCTCCCTTGACCTGAAAGCGAGATGAGCACCGCAACCCTATAGTCACCTTTGATTGGTCTTAACTGTCCTGGGATCCTTTACCTTTAGCTTTAAATTAATGGCCAGTGTAAAGGTATTGCATGGGGGGGGGGGGTCAGAGTTATGCCAAACAGTGGAGGGGATACAAAAAGAGAAGTGCTCAGATTTATGACTGTGACAATTTTGAAACTGCTTCTCATATGCTGTGCAAGATCTAGGATCCACTTTTTAATAAAATATTTTGAAAAGCCAGAGAAGTTCTGATTAACAGCAATTAAAATAATTCAAAGTCTGTGTGTTTGTTACTTTGAAACTGTTGCTTTTTTTTGCCCAAAAGGCTGTAATAATGGCCCTTTAGCAATAGCATATCAAGTTCTCTAACCTGTTGTAGGAAAGAAGTCCAGACCATGGGAAGTTCAATGGCAACTTTTCTCCAAGGGCAAATAGCACCTGGGTAGAGGTGGGTTTCTCCATTTGGATTTTGGTGTGTGGGAAATGCAACTCAGGACTGATCTGGATCACAGTCCCTCTATGGCTGCTTTTCAAATAAGCATATACACACCCTAAATGCATATTCACATTTAACTTGTAGTTTAGCTTTGAATATCCTTAGCATGTAATAGCAAAGCTCACATTTTCCACTACTTGTCTTTGACTAAGAGCCATCCAGTCTGAATTAGGTGTTAAAGTTCCTACATGACTCCTAGCAAAAACACTTGCTTCCATGAGGTACCCCGTACCAGGCAACTACTGCATAATTTTAAACAAGTTACTGCATGGTTTGGGCTGATCACGTGAAGCACTTTGGACGTGCCCAAAGATTAAGGCTTTCTGGGAAATGATATATAATGAACTGAAAAAGGTATTTAAATATACCTTGCTGAAGAAACCAGAGGCCTTTCTCTTGGGCATGGTCGGCCAATTGGTGTCAAAGAAAGACAGAACGTTTTTTTATGTACGCAACAACAGCAGCAAGAATACCTATTGCAAAGTATTGGAAGACACAAGATCTACCCACCTTGGAAGAATGGCAGATGAAGGTGATAGACTACATGGGACTGGCAGAAATGACTGGCAGAATCCAAAACCAGGGAAGAGAGACGGCGGAAGAAGATTGGAAGAAATTTAAGGACTATCTTGGGAAATATTATAAAATTAGTGAATGTTAGATTGATGTTGGACTGAATCTAAGTGGTTACCAGCTGTAATGATTAAGATAATTGGGGGGGAAAGAAGAAAGAAAGGTGTAAAATTAAGTGAAAATTAAGGGTGAGGATTTGCTGAATGAATAATTTGAATTGGAATACAAAAAGGGGAGGTATGAGGAGGTCCGAGAAATAAGTTAAAAGAAAACAAGTGAATGAAATTATATGTGTTTTTAATTTTTGTGTTTTTGTTTTTTTGTCTTTTTTGTATAAACTTTGAAAAGTTAATAAATATATATTTTTTAAAAAAAGATCACGTGAAGCACCCCATGCCAGCATCCTAAGCCATCCATGAGTAGAAGTGCTGGGGGCATTAAGACACTTGGCATAATTATCATCAACCATACATTTGTTTACTATTTTATTTATAAGACTATTTCTAAATAGCCTACTCATTAAAAAGGTTTGGTATACAACAAAGTAATTAAAACATCATAAAAATCATAAAACACAGAACTTATGACCAATAGTAAATTAAATTAATTCTCTAAACATGTTTGGCAAAACGGAAATGTCTTCAACATGCAGAGGATTATCAGAATTGTGAGTCTCTGTCTGATTTCAATGGGAACAGTGTTCCATTGTACTGGTGCCACTATGCTAAACGCCTTTGTGTAGAAGCTAAAATAATATGAAATAATTGTCACTCCTTCTTGTAATGAATGAGACATTCATGAACCTCCATAGTCAAACGTACCCAGCTAGCTTTAATCAGTCAACATAGACAAGGGTCAACAGCTTCCAACCACATCATCTAAAACTGATCCCATAGAACTCAGTTAGATGGAATTTTGGACTCCTCATCAAGACTTGCTCTAATTAATAACAGCATCAAGGTCATTGTGAAGTCAAGTGAGTTTACCCTGAAAATGTCTTGCAAATATACACAGCAGGAAATGGAAGGATCCTGTGCTTCCTTGACAAGCACTAGGCAACCAAGCACAAAGACCCTAGGCAGAGCTCACTTACAGAGCTCAGCTGAACAGCTACGTGAGAATATAATAGCAGCAGCAGCTATGGAATGTGCTGTCCAAACCGTAGGCTTGATAATGTATACCTACCTGTGTTCTAGCTCCTGTTCAATCTTGTTTCATAGCCCTTAGTTCCCTGGAATGACAGGGTGCTGAATACACCCCACAGCACTAGAGATGGTGCACAGGAATGGTCTTATTGACAGCCCACCACATCTCACCACTTCAAGTGCTCTATCCACAGCTCTATCCACCAGAAGGTCCTCCAGAGCATTCGGGAATCCTTCTGATTCCACCAGTCTGAGGACAGGTCATCCAGAGAGGTCCCCCATCCCTTGAGTGGTGGTGGTACATAGTTACAAGCTGTAATTCCAAATCTCCTCAGGATAAAATGTTCTTCACAAACATGCCCTCCACATGGAGTGTCACCTTTTTATAAAAAACACCACACAAACCTTTTTTTCCAGAGTCAATCACTTCTGAATCTTAAATTTTGAAACTGGTCTGCTGTCTCATACCTTAGGATGCAGTATTCAGAGCATGCTTCCTACAGCACTTTTTGCTCTAAACAGGTACATTTGCCAAATGCTGTGGACAAGTTTAACTGACAGCTCTTCCCCCTCAGCTCTCCATAATGGACCCCGAATGCTAAAAAAACTGAACTGTGAGCCCTACTTGAAATATCAAATTATTAATAATTAAAGTTGGCACTGCCAAATCCCTTTCAGCATCAGCCACCCGCTTGACAAGTGGCATTTAGTGACAGAAATGGCCATAGCATCAGAAGTCAAATCACATACAATTCATAACTGCTTTAACAATTTGTGATTTATTTATTAGGCCGATTTGTATCTCGCCCTCCCTCCAAGTTGTCTCATTTTATTCTCGAAACCCTGTCCGTGAAGATACTAAGTGTGGCTTCAAATACAATGGGGGTTAAGACAGCAGAGTGGGGTCACACCTGAAATAGAACGTTTTCCCTCAACGTTTGCCCTCAAGCAAAGTCATATCCATATGAACAGAAGCATCTCTCCAAGGAAGAAGATGCAGGGCTTCTTTCATAGTGAAGCCCAGAGGCAAAGTGTGAGGTGCTTTCATTTCCTCCTCCCATCCCTATCTCCATAATATTTGGCACTGCGTCTGGGGCATTTTACACATTTTTCGAAGAGGCGAATGCCAACTGTTTCCCACTGACCATAAACAGGTAGCACAAGGCGTGTCTCATTCACACCATTTATTTT
The DNA here is from genome assembly GCF_965113315.1 of Podarcis vaucheri. Lineage (NCBI taxonomy): Eukaryota > Metazoa > Chordata > Lepidosauria > Squamata > Lacertidae > Podarcis > Podarcis vaucheri. Next base: position 16,392,843 of record NC_138766.1, read on the forward strand.
AGGTGTACACAGGTGTAAACCTAAAAATGAAATTTATGAAGTGGCCATGAGAAAGAGGTCAGGGGTTGAGTAATTTCTTGTAGAATGCCCAGTCCTAGATGTGAATCAGGACAGCAACAGCGCCCAGTTTTTCTGCGACTTTTCTATTTTTGCTCATTTCTTTTGTTCTAGGCTTGTTGGTTGCTCCTAGCAAAGCGTTCCTTATTTCATTCTCTGAAATCTCACAGGGTTCCTTTACCTTGTAAGTATTCTAACATTAAAAATTAATTCACACCTCTCTCCTTTTGAAAGATAGTTTTCCCTTTAAAAATGTAAGCTAAATGGAAAGGAAATTTTCACTTGCGCTTTGAATCTTTAAAAAATATCATGACTGCAGACTGCAAGGCAGTCTTGCTTTTAAAATCATTGTCATTTAGCTACCAGGTACTACCAAGCATAACCTTGGAGCCCCTTTTGCTCTCTGCTGAGTTTCACACAGGGGGTTGGTGGTTGGTCAGTTTGCAGGATTTATTTCTTTGGTGCCTCGTTTTGCCCATGTAGCGCTGCATCCCAGGGTCTATTGAAAAACCAATAAAGTGAGCATTTAAGATCTTGTCGAATTCTGTCTGTCCATCTTGCTAGATTAGCAAAGTACATGTTGGTACAATCAGCTATACATACGGTACTTTCTCCCATAAAAGGCAATGACTTCCACAAACAGCAGTTACCGCAGTGTTGGAGGCTGGGGTAGTACGCTTCCTCAGCTATCTTTCCAAGAGCATAAGTTTTCTATAAAAGTTAATGAGCACTATCCATTGGAGATTGAAGGATGAGTGAGACTTCAGGGAAGAGGCAATGGGTCCATAGTTATGAATATGAATGTGCACACTAGATTTTGTGTGGCCATGGGAAAATTCCATTAAGAGAAGCACATCAAACAAATAAGCCATCACTGCACTTAAAAGAGTTTTAGCTTCATTTAGGACAAGTCCTTGCATTTATTAAAGGATAGCTTCCTTGGACGTTAATCCAAGGTTTTACCCGAAGAACACATGTATTGCGCCTATGATGAATGGCATTGTCACGTAGTGGCAAGCGCTGTAGCCAGAGCAACAGTATATTCATTCCCTGAGACTCCTGAATAGGAAGAGTATGCCTGAAGAGTGATTGTTAAAAGTGACAGTGATTGAAAACCTGCATTTGTGTTTTCTCTTGTCGCTTTGCAAATGTGCAGCTGATGCAGCAAGGTTGTGTTCAGAATGAGTGTGTTAACATTATACTAGGCTGCACCAGTAACTTTTAATGTCATTTCCATTTCATTACCCCTTAGAAAGCAATTTAGGCCACCTCTGATGGCGTTCTTTCAGCTGCCAAGTTGGCACGTTCATGCCACTCAAACGTTTAAAGGTGGGTGACTAAGGTGGAGTTTGTGTTCCTTACCTGCTGTACAGTGTTGCTGTTGGCAAGTGGAGCATTGTGAACACAGCTTCATTCCACAGTCAACTTTTCTAGAATGGCCTTTACCAATAACCTGTCAGTGAAACAATGCTATTCAAAGTACAGCATTCACAGTGGTTTATTTGAACTGTAAGAAAAAAGTTCAGCGAGGAACAGATTCTCTTGGGGGGGGGGAGAGAAGACTAGTTCTCACAACAGCCTTCGTGTGAGAGCTTTCATCCTGGCTACTTTTATAATGTACGTGGTTTCTTTAAAGCCCTAAATGGCCTCGGTTCAGTATATCTGAAGGAGCGTCTACATACCCATCGTTCTACCCAGACACTGAGGTCCAGCTCCGAGGGCCTTCTGGCGGTTCACTCACTGTGAGAAGCCAAGTTACAGGGAACCAGGCAGAGGGCCTTCTCAGTAGTGGCGCCCTCCCTGTGGAACGCCCTCCCACCAGATGTCAAAGAGAACAACAACTACCAGACTTTTAGAAGACATCTGAAGGCAGCCCTGTTTAGGGAAGCTTTTAATGTTTGATGTATTACAGTATTTTAATATTTTCTTGGAAGCCGCCCAGAGTGGCTGGGGAAGCCCAGCCAGATGGGCGGGGTATAAATGAATTATTATTATTATTATTATTATTATTATTATTATTATTATTATTATTATTATTATTATTATTACTATTCTCCATACCAGTTCTGTCCTCCCTGGGTAACTCTCTCACATGGCATCTCCATTGGTGAGAAAGAAACTTTTAGAAGACATCTGAAGGCAGCCCTTTATCAGGAAGTTTTTAATGTTTGATGTTTTATTATGGTTTTTATATGTGCTGGAAGTCGCCCAGAGTAGTTGGTGAAACCCAGCCATATAAGGAGGGTATAAATAATAATATTATTGTTATTATTATTATTATTATTATTATTATTATTATTATTATGGACACAGTAATTTTTCATTTATTCAGAAGGAGAGATGCCCCGTATCTCCCAAAAAGCCATCTCAAGTTGGAATGGGTTCATACCTTCTGAGATTTTTTTCAAAGAAAATGATCAGGGCAAAGATCCCCAAAAAAGTTCTAATTTGTTATAGATTTCACATCAGCTCAAGCAGCTCTTTCCTTTGTGTACACCCCTCTTTTTCACTGTTGCTGCTAAGGTAAATTTTGGGGGAAGCAGACGTAAACAAGTAGAGCTTAGAATGTGGCTGACTTTCTTCACAAGCTGAGCTAAAATTCAAATACAATCTGAATGGTTAAAAAATATATTATCTCTATTCTGGAGAATAGATGTCAACTGCTTGATTGCATCGAGTGTATTGGCCCAGCAAGTGATGGCCTTCCAGGAGCTTATCTTCAGCTTTTCAATGCTCACCATTCCCCTAGCCTCTGCGCATGGTTCTTTCCATTTTTTCCATTCCTGCTTTTCTTGGGAGTAACAAGTGTGTCTGGGAACACTAAAGGAAAATTCAGAGCGATGGCCTTGGATGGACATGCATGGCCTAGTCAAGTTGCATGCTCAGAAAAGCAGTGATGAGAGCCAGTGTGGTGTAGTGGTTAAGAACGGTGGACTCGTAATCTGGGGAACCGGGTTCGCGTCTTCGCTCCTCCACATGCAGCTGTTGGGTGACATTGGGCCAGTCACACTTCTTTGAAGTCTCTCAGCCCCACTCACCTCACAGAGTGTTTGTTGTGGGGGAGGAAGGGAAAGGAGAATGTTAGCCGCTTGGAGACTCCTTCGGGTAGTGATAAAGCGGGATATCAAATCCAAACTCTTCTTCTAGTTGGAGAAGGAAGCCATATTGGAGGACCTACTTTGTATCCAGCTTTCCATATGAAGGTCACTATGATCACTGAAAGCATAGATGACCCAGGTATGGCCCTCCCATCAGCCATGTCCGCTGGCTATGATGGGAACTAGAGTCCAACAACAACTGGAGTTCATGACTCAATATGTGGTTTGACTTCCCTCTTTCTAGTTGCTGTCTACTCATTCGAAACAACAGGTGTTTGTGGATGGGGTGGAGTTCTCATTTTTATTCATTATTTACACTGGCAAATTGACCACGTAATTGTTACTAAATATAGATTTCATAGTTTTCATTCGTTTTTAAATCTTTTTTTGACATTTCTCTTCTGTGTTTATTTCTGGAAAGGAAACTAAGCATGGAAGCAGAGAAGCTTGAGGGACACTTTCAAAACTTATCATTAGCAATATTGACTATTGGAGCGGAGGGGACTTGAAACTGCTACTTGTAGGAATTTGGAAGATACAGATTTTTCTGAAAGTTGAAGAATAAAAATTATCAAAATGTCAAAGTCAGACAAGCTGTATTGCCAAGCAGGGAACACTATGAGATCACAACGCTAATGGATTTCAGTGCTCCTTTTTTATGAATTTTATATTTCAGGTTTTACATAAGGATGGATGGTGGGCAGATAGGTGTAAAAACCAGGAAATGGCTTTCCCCTCCATCTCAGCTGAAAACAAATCTCTGTTTAATTTTTAATATTCAGTGTTGACAGTGTAGTCACTAGTTTATAATTCATGCAAATTTAGCTGTTATATTGAAAGAGCCTGACTTGATGCCCTCCTAAGAAGCAGCAGCAGCAGCAGGTGTAGGACCAGTTACCAGAGAGAATTTCTTGCTTGGGAGCCAGACTCAGCCTCTATGCTATGGCACCAGCAGCACTGACAGAACAATGCTAGGAAAAAACATCCAAAAGCACTGCCCAAAAGCTTTGTCAGGCAAGTGTAGGGAAGAATTATACATTGGCTATTCTGAAAGCAATAATCCCCTTCTCATGCTGTTCTGGGGGTTATCCCAGCCTTGAAGAGTTGATTTGGGAGAGGCACAGAGGGCAAGTGGTGGTGGGAGAGGAGACGTTGGGATGCCCCATTGTACTAGTCCTTACACTGACTTCTGCTAGCATTCTGGATTGCTGAATCCAGTCTTTAAAGTGTAGACATGTGTGCACGTGTGTCTTTTAAACAGCAGTGTAAACATGTCTGAAGGCTGTGTTCCAGTTAGGGCTCAAAGATCGCTGTACACAGGCCGTGCCTCCATTGTAGAATTCCCAGTGGAGATCCCCCATGCTACTGTCATTTAGGAGACAATGTAAGACATGTTTGTTTGTTCAGGTATTGCAAGTAGCTGGAGTGAAGTTTAGTAGTCTAAGTACCACTGTTTCCCTGCAGTGTGTCATATTGTGGATAACATTTTCAATTTTCGTTTTTTTATATTTGCTGTATTTTTATATTTGTTGTTAGCCGGAGGAGGAACAATGAGGTATCAACATAAATGACTACCGTATTTTTCGCTCTATTGGACGCACCGGACCACAGGACGCACCTAGTTTTTACAGGGGGAAATCAAGGAAAAAAATATTATCCCTCCCCCCAGCCCCAAAGAGCAACGGACAGGCTGCGCACAGCCTGTCTGCTTCTCCCAGAGCTTCTCGGGGCTGCGGGGGAAGCCCGGGTTCCCCTACCAGCCCCAAAGAGCAAAGAAGCCAAGACAGCGCACGGGATCCATAGCCGCGCAACCTCTCCAGCCAGGAGCTAAACCTCTCCAGCGCGGCTAAAAAAGAAGAAGACAAGGCAGTGAGCGCCATCCATCCCCCTCACTGCCCTGGCTTCCTCTTTAGCCTTGCGCAGCATCTTTAGTCTTGCGCAATGGGATGGATTGTGCCCGCTGTCCACCGGGGCTGGACTAGATGACTCCTGGGGTTCCCTTCCAACCCTGCAATTCTATGACCTCGGAAGGTGTTTGGGGTCTCCACCACTGGAGGCTTTTAAGCAGCGGTTGGGGGACCATCTGCCTGGCGTTTTTTAGCTGTGATTCCTACATTGTGAGGGGGCTGGGCTAGATGACCCTCGGGTGGCTCTCCCAACTCTATACAGTCCTACAGTTCTGCAGCAGGAGATCCACAGCCACTTATCATAGAATCATAGAATCATAGAGTTGGAATAGACCACAAGGGCCATCGAGTCCAACCCCCTGCCAAGAAGGAAACACCATCAGAGCACTTCACACAATGCCCACACCATCATAGCACTTCACACAATGCCCACTCCCAATGTCTAGGCAGGTACCCCCCTACCTTCCACACTTCCCCCACCTCACTTAAGCTGAGGGAATTCCTGCCCAGAGAAGCTCCCAGGTGAGGCAAGGGTTAAGATCTACCTCGGGTAGATCTCTTGCGGCTGGAGAGGCACGCAAGGCTAAAGAGGAAGCCAGGGCAGTGGGATGGATTTGCGAAGGAGGCTTTGCGAAGCCTCCTCCCCCCCCCTCCCAGAGGCAGGCAAGTCTAAAGAGGAAGCCAGCGCAGCGAACGGGATGGATCGCGCTCGCTGCCCTGGCTTCCTCTTTAGCCTTGTAAAGCCTCCCCCCCCAGGCGCGCAAGTTTAAAGAGGAAGCCAGCGCAGCGAACGGGATGGATCGCGCTCGCTGCCCTGGCTTCCTCTTTAGCCTTGCGAAGCCTCCCTCCCCCCCCCCCCAGAGGCGCGCAAGTCTAAAGAGGAAGCCAGCACAGCGAACGGGATGGATCGCGCTCGCTGCCCTGGCTTCCTCTTTAGCCTTGTGAAGCCTCTCCCCCCAGGCGCGCAAGTTTAAAGAGGAAGCCAGCGCAGCGAACGGGATGGATCCCGCTCGCTGCCCTGGCTTCCTCTTTAGCCTTGCGAAGCCTCCCTCCCCCCCCCCCAGAGGCGCGCAAGTCTAAAGAGGAAGCCAGCGCAGCGAACGGGATGGATCCCGCTCGCTGCCCTGGCTTCCTCTTTAGCCTTGTGAAGCCTCCCCCCCCCCCCCTGGAGAGGTTGTGCAAGGCTTTTCTAGAGGAGGGAGAAGGGACTGACTGGCGATGTCAGTCCCTTCTCCCTCTTGGGGAAAAGCCCGCAAGAGCCGCGCGACACTTGTGTGGGGCTCTTGAGGGCTTTTCCTGCCTGCCTCCCCCCTGCATTCGCTCAATAGGACGCACAGAATTTTCCCCTTAGTTTTTAAGACGGGAAAAGTGTGTCCTATGGTGCGAAAAATACGGTAAATAGTATCTGTAGGCACATGTGTGTCATCTACACAATGCGACTGGTGCAGGAAATACAGCTGATGGGCATGCGGTAAATGCATTTGCTGTGTAAGCTGCTCTGATTTGGCACACCAAAGGTAAAGGGACCCCTGACCATTAGGTCCAGTTGTGAACGACTCTGGGGTTGCAGCGCTCATCTTGCTTTACTGGCTGAGGGAGCCAGCGTACAGCTTCCAGTTCGTGTGGCCAGCATGACTAAGCCGCTTCTGGCTAACCAGAGCAGCGTGCGGAAACGCTGTTTACCTTCCTGCCAGAGCGGTACCTATTTATCTACTTGCACTTTTATGTGCTTTCAAACTGCTAGGTTAGCAGGAGCAGGGACCAGTCAACTAGAGCTCACCCCGTTGCGGGGATTCAAACCGCCGACCTTCTGATCAGCAAGCCCAAGAGGCTCAGTGGTTTAACCCACAGTGCCACCCGTGTCCCACACCAAAGGAGAAAGCAAAAACAGGTCATGATGGGCCATGATGGGCCACCATCCCTGGATGATGAGCCAAGCATGGCTTGATGAGTCACAGGTTATGCAAGCTTGCTGTAACCATTTAAAACCACACTGGTTTTAGAGATAGCTGACCTAATTTATAGCCTGAGTTAGCATTTCCATGTGTAAAAAAAAAGGTGCAAAATAGGTTCAAAGGCACTTGTAGATGGCCCATGTTACTGTACACACATTTTAACGTGAAAAGGGTAAAGTGCATTCTTTGGCTGGCACTTTCATATATGTTTTAGAAATGCATAGGAGAAATTAGTGAAATACTCAGTTTATCTTATGGCAATAGATTCCAGCTGTTACCTAAATGTCACACTGCCAATCCACAGTATTTATATTAAAAGAGGGGGAAATACAGATTGAAGTGAAGCCATAAGTATATTTTCCCAGCAGGAGGCATTGATCCCCAAACAATTTTCTATGACAGTGGTTTTATTTCCATTATATTAAATGATTTATATAGATTTAATAATCTATCTGATAGATGTTGGTGCAGTAAAATAAGAGTTGGTGGTAATTATTAATGCAGTTTGACTTGCTTAGAAGAATAAGCTAATTTCATCACTTAGAAAATGGGTCTTTGGACCTTCAAAATCCTTCAGGCATACATTACATTTCAAGGAACAAACTAGTTTTCTGATTTATATATATATATATATATATATTTAAAATTTATTGGGTTCAGCTGTGAAGTAATCCGACAGTAGATAATCTTGCTTAAATTATACAAATACAAGATTAACATGACATTGACCACCCCTGCTGATTCTCATTTTACAGGTTAATATTTGTATTTCATTATTAAAAGTGGTGACTTCAGATCCCAATATGGACAGAGCATTTTGAAAACAGCTTTGCATATTCTGTGATGCTGCTCAATGACACAGATGGTGATGCAGGATTTGCTGGAATCCTGGAAGCCAAGTTTGGGGCAAGTAGTCTTTGGTGAGAGAACCACAGCAGAGATTTAGCACCACAAAACATGCAGCAAATAAAAGCATGGAAATATAGTCTGTCAAACCTTTAAAATGTGCCCTTCCAGTGAGCCCCCAAATTGTCCCCTTTTAAAAGCTCTTGCCAAGCTATCCCACTTCCCCGGCATAGAGGTAGACCTCACATTTGGCAAGTCATAAATGGTTTATTTACAAAACTCTTCAAAGGTCAGAGTCTCGTGCTTTTTCCATACAGCAATCAGAAAAGATAGACAGTGAGTCAAAACATTGCTTAGTTACAAAAAGTAACCGTTTCTAAACTACTGGTTTAGCAAAATGCTAGTTTCAGGCTCCATTCTGCTCTGCTGGTTATAGCCATGTGCTGGAATGACTAGGTCAGAGCTCCTGACATCCTGAAATCCACATAGAGAGAGATAACCATGTGCTGGAATGACTAGGTCAGAGCTCCTGACATACTGAAATCCACATAGAGAGAGATAACCATGTGCTGGAATGACTAGGTCAGAGCTCCTGACATACTGAAATCCACATAGAGAGAGATAACCATGTGCTGGAATGACTAGGTCAGAGCTCCTGACATCCTGAAATCCACATAGAGAGAGATAACAAAGGCTTGGTGACCCATTTCCTCTCAAGGCAGGAAGTGATGACATAGGCTCAGCCTGGCAGGACAGCTTACTCTATGGTCTAATCCAGCGGTTCTCAACCTGTGGGTCCCCAGATGTTGTTGGACTACAACTCCCATCATCCCTGAGCTCTGGCCTTGCTAGCTAGGGGTGATGTGAGTTGCAGTCCAGCTGGAACCCTACAAGGTGGGAAATGACATTGCTAGTTGGTCTGAAAACCCTCAGTTAAATCTGAGTGCTGGATATATATGTATGTTCAATAAAGTCTTAAAATATATGGTATTCTATCATTTCTGCCTTTGATCCTCTCAACAAGAGGTCCAGTCTCTACATGATGCCATTGACTACATGCTTGGGGGAGGGGGGGGGTCAATCTTCTTCTCCTTAATTAAGCTCAATGCAACATCCAAGGTGGTTGCATAATAAAGCAAGGCATGTTTTCATTACAGGAGAGGTAGCTGTCTTGCTTTTAATTTACTTTGCCAGCATTCTTCACAAAGGCACTGCTGTTTAGCTACAAGACAGTTTTTTAAAAAACAAAAACTAAATGAGTTGCATTTGGAACTACTTTCCAGCTTGACAGAGATCTATACTTGTGCCATTACATTCATTCTTTGTGTGCATCCTCTGTTACAAGTTTCATGAAAGCTGGGAGAGGAGGAGAGAATCTATTCTTTGCAAACTATCACCACTAATTTCTATGCCAGAGCAATTGTGGGTAATGTATCAAACTGTCCCAGAACCAGATCAAGATGAGTATAATGTTCTAGAAGAAAATGCATGAATAGTAGATGTGCCCAATATCTTTTTAAAAATTGAAGAGATTTTTTGTGGGGAATCATATTTTTTAAAAAACTTAAATTAATTTGTAGAGATACATGCTTTTGTGTTCGTTTGTTTGCTTTTTTAAAAAAAAGATGTCATCACTTTGCAAAGCTGCTCTTTGAGAATATAAGTAATTTTTACAAGACTAATTTGCATGTGTGCCTTCCTAAATAATATTGCTGCAAGATACGTATATTTGCTATTTATTTTATGTTATCACATGAAAAGAAATACAGCCTTATTGCCTCCCTTTGTGAAACTCCTCTGTGTGTTTCCTATCGTTTTAGTGCAATTACTTCTCCCCTTTGGTAGCTGTTTTTGTATGTGTTGACAGTGTCATAGTTGATTTTATTTATTTGTAGTGCTTTTATGCTGCCCCATAATCTGACGTTCTCTGGACTATTTGCAGTAAATGTACACACAAAAAATGGAATACAAAGTAAAACATTAAATTGAGGGGAAGATTCCATTTAAGCTGGTGCCAAAACTCCTACAAAGATGGCACCAGGTGAGACTCCAGGCCAAGACTTTTCCATAAGAGGGTGGCCACTGTGAGAAAGGTCTGGTGGTGACCACCCTCAGTTCATCACTAGGAAACCCTGGACTTTGTCACTGAGTGGCACTCTACTCGGTTTTGACACTTAGCGGCATTTAACTTAGTTGGATTCAGGAGTTTCCTAGAGCTGTTCGGTTATTTAAGAGCATGAAGTTCTCGTATTTGCTTCCTGGCTGGTGTGTCCTCTAAGCTTCCCATGGCACATAAGGAACACACAAATTGCCTTGCTGGGTCAGGCTAGAGCTCCATCTAGTTCATTATTTTAAATTTAGCCTTGAGCCACAGTGTTCTAAATGCGTTAGGCAAGTATTAGACTGAGAGTGTGGGGGATGGAATCAGTTTCTGTGTTTTTGTGATACGTATTCTTAAGAAAAGAAACAATATTATTCCTCCTTCAAATTTTAGCACATTCATTTCCCACGTGAAATAAAAGTGACACTGCAAGGTTAACGATGTGAAACCCAGCGGACAAAAATGAAGTGCTGCAAATCCCTGCTGACAAACCTGCTGCAAAATAGTATGAAAGATAGAGTAGTTCATGAAAAAAAATTATACCAACCAAGTATACACTCTGAACAAAATGCATTGTTTACCAAGTGGCAGGGAGGAGCAGTTGATCTTACTCAATTTACTCAGGGATATGATGGATTCAGAATATAAGAGTGGCTCTATAACAACAGCTGAAGCAAGCAGTGCATAAAACGTTTTTCCGGACTTCATTTACTGCAAGGTGACACCCAATGGAAAGTTCAAAAGCTAAGCATTCTACAGTACACCAGAAACTTCTCTTAAGAGCCCAAGTACACTGACTAGCACAAACAAATAGTTTGTCCTGGTGGCATCTCAATTTGTGTGCACTGTTGTTAGGTGCATGCAATTATGCAAGGAGTAGAATCATAGAATCATAGAATCATAGAGTTGGAAGAGACCACAAGGGCCATCAAGTCCAACCCCCTGCCAAGCAGAGTAGCTACAACTGCCAATTGTACAAAGCTGTGATTTACCTCAAAACTAAGGATGAAACAGGACAGAAGGAAAGTACATTGGTACCTCGGGTTACATACGCTTCAGGTTACAGACTCCGCTAACCCAGAAATATTGCTTCAGGTTAAGAACTTTGCTTCAGGATGAGAACAGAAATTGTTCTCCGGCAGTGCAGCAGCAGCAGAAGGCCCCATTAGCTAAAGTAGGGCTTCAGGTTAAGAACAGTTTCAGGTTAAGTACGGACCTCTGGAACGAATTTAGTACTTAACCTGAGGTACCACTGTAACCTACAGGCAAGGATGGGAAACTTTTTTGCCAAGCAGGTCTTTATCTCCCTCCATCCAGCTTTAAGAGGTGGGGGGGGGTAGAGTCCACCCACCTGTCAAGGTGGACCCACATGGCGGACAGGGGTATCCTTTGCCAGTGCATTGCGCACAGGGAATGTAATGGTGAATCATCACCCAGCAGGATTGAACCCTCTGCTCTTAAGAAGGAAGGGGTGGGTCTTTGTTGCCACTGCAGGCAGGAATCTGAAATAGGACAGCTCAACACAGCTAATATTGAAGGAGACTTGCCGGATATATCCATCCTACAACCTTCAAGCAATCAAAACAGTTGTTTTCTTTACCCAAGGATTTGGAGACTCAAAGAGGTGTAGTTCTGTGAAGGAAGGACATCTATCCCAACATTAATTCTCAGCAGCATCACCAAAACACAGTTCCTAGGATTCTTAGTGGGTAGAGGCATGACCATGAACTTTATATGAAATTGATATAAATGTTTAGGGTGACTTTGAGGGCAGAGCCCCCGATCAGGATCCAGTTGCCTGGAAAGTGTGATAGAACTAAGGCAAGAAAAAGTTGAACAGTGCAAATTTAGTTTTCAACCAATGAGTGAAGTGGTAAATGAAACTATGTGCATTTCATTTTCCTTAGAAACAAGAGGGAGACCAGTCCAAGGCTAGAAACTAAATTATAAGTATTGAAAATAACTATGTAGTTTTAGAAATAACAGAGAACCACCAGTTTTAACAGCTTTAATGAATATTTCTTTTGTACCCAAAATGAGCAACATTGAGTGTGCCAATGGGCAATCATTGTCCACAGCCGCATTTTATCATAATGCTCAAATTGTAGAAGATTCTGCTTTGAAATGCAGAGTGTGCAGTTGATCTGGCTCTTTCATGATACTGAAATGAAAAGCTGGAGGCAAGTCTTTCTTGGAAAAAGCTTTTTCAAATGAGTCATTTCTAAACTTTCCCAGTAGTATGAAATGCTTCAGATAATTTCCCCACTCAAGTATGTTTTATTTATTTATTAGAGAACCAAACATTTTGTGCACTATTGGATGCTATTGGGGATCCTAACAGTATTAGTCTAGGCATCTGATAAGCAATGTTATCATAGGAAAAGGTTGAGCTGTGAGGGCAGATAATTCAACACGTTTGGGAGAGATCATGCTGGTTCCTTTTAGATGACAGTAAAGCTGACACTGGAGCAGAAGTGAGGTGATAAACCTGGGCAATGAGCCATTAAGGGGGATTGAGGGGTTTGGGGTGAGACAGCAAATGTGTGAGGCCCCCTCCCGCAACAGATAAAGCCAGAGTTTAAAGTAAAGAGTTGATTTTGCGGTGGTGTGCTATGCCTATAGCTATGGAAGAATACCCTTTTGCGTGTTGATGCTGTGAACCTTCTCCATTGTAGGATCAGGTTGTATATAGGTGTAAAACGTGTTCTCCCTAGCAGAGTTCGCGTGTTGCGGTGGGGGATACAAGCCACCTGTGATGGGATGATGAGCTGCTTGTGCGTAAAATCGTAGTCCCTCAGAGTCTGTGCAAGTTCACAAACCTCTGTCTGTGACAGAGCCCCTCAGACATGGCTGCTCTAGTCACTTGCAGATTCCGACAGTGGTTGTTTTCGGAATCGTTTCCAGCATAAAAGCTCCTTAACGGAAACACGTCTTCTGGACTCGCGGCGTGACAGTTTCCGGCGAGGAGTGGGTCTCCCTATGGGAGCTTCAGACACCTCCCCACTGTTCTCGCTGGACGTGTCCCTGAGCCCTCCCTCTTGCTCGCTTTCCCTCAGAGATCCACCTCTCCCCCTGCTGGTTCCTGCTTCAGCTGCTGGGTCTCTCCCAGCCTCCGTGAGACTTTCCACCAGAGACCCACCTCTCCCCCTGCTGGTTCCTGCTTCAGCTGCTGCGTCCCTTCCAGCCTCCGTGAGCCCTTTCCCCACCTGTTCCTCCGATGGCAGTTCCCTGACACCACCCCATTGTTGCTGGGCGGATTTGTAGAGGGACCCAGGCAGTGAATTGGTTAATCGGGTCACTGGGGAGAACTGCTTGTTGCCAATTTTGAAGGACGGGTCAGAGGTTTTAAATACTGGTCACCCAACTTTGAGCGTTCTCTTGGCTGCTTGCACCGGATCACCCGCCCATCCTTCCTGTATTGGGGTGGTTGTTCGCTTGACCTTGCTATGCCTGTCATGGGGTCGTCTGCTTTGAGGCAGGGGCCTGGTAGGAATTTGTCCATTTGGCTGATTGGCTGGGGCCATTTGGTTTTGCCTACTGCGTAGCAAATCGTCACAACTTGTAAGGTTGGCGGTTAGGCATTGGTTCACATTGGTTGGTGGAGGGGTAAGTGCCTACCCCTCCAATGGTGGTGCGGAAAGGGAATTCTGTTAAAGGAATCCAGGGGCTTGCCATTCTTTTCGTCCTTGTCCCTGGCATCGGACTTGGGCCGTGCAAGCCACCAGGAGCATGAGGGTAAGAAGTGAGGGACTGAGGCCCAGCTTCATTTTCTCCCCAAAAATTGTTTCCCTGACTGGCTTCCGCTGGAATCCGGAAGTCAGTCCTGCCCCCTGGGCAAGGACAGATAGTCGGAACCAATGCCTAAGCAACCACTCACTTGGATGTATTTAAATAAAGTTGTGGCCAAAATAGTGCAAAAACCCAAACCAAAATTGATGTGTGATGTGTGAGTTATTGGGGGGTGCCTTGGGGACCTCGACACGCAAATAATCTGTTGTTGTTGTTGGTATAATGCTCTTCATCTAAAGATCTCTGGGCGGTTCACAACAGAAATCACTGCAATTACTGAAGAAATTATCTTAAGGACAACACAGTCTCCACTGTGCCTCATTTCCAAAACAAACACAAACCCTGGATAAGCATCTGGAACCCCTGGAATTTTTCACCTGTCAGAGGTAGCATGCAACAATAGCATGGACTTTCCCCTACAGTCTTATTTACTGTTGGCTTTTCACAAATTCAGCTGTGTTACTGAGGGGAAGAAAACAGAATCCTCATAAAAATGCGCATCAAGACAATCAGATGACTAGCAACAGATTCTTTAAAACCAGAGCCCTGCATTTCAGGCTGAGCAACTTTATAAATGCCACTGTCACATGTTAACTTGTCTAGACATTTGGATCAGTCTGTAGCAGGCTGTTTGACATTTTCTCTCTCCCTTCCCCCAGCTCTTTGGCACAGTTAGAAACAGCATTACTGGAAATAGGAAGGTGGAAGGAAATGGAGAACATTAATTTGCATTTATAGTAAATGTTCATAATGGTTAAGAAATGCTTACAGCTGCCCCAACAGAAATGGTATTTGCAAGCTCGTATGGCCTATGGCATTGAAGTCACAAGAGTCTGCGGAACACATCAAAATACCAATGCCAGCAATGTAATATAATTTTTTTAATAATCCGTAATTAGTCACCTATATCAGCTAGGTCACATAGGTACTTGAGCTTTACCCCAGGAATATAATCTCCGAGCAGTTATTTGTCATCAGCCTTGAGGAAGTGAAAATTTGTAGCACTAATTTGTATTTGTCAGTGCAGCATCTGCAAAAGAGTCAAGACACTCAAACCCTTATTAAAAATGCAAATGCACTCTTATCTTATCCAAACACTTGATAGCGGATGAGTTGCGATAAGACAGGTTCTCTGCTACATGGTGCATAAATCTGCAAGCTGTGTCAACAGCTTATTGTGCATTACTGCAAAGCATCCAGGCTGATGCAAGCAGTAATATGATTCCCAAAGCCTGACCTCTATTAAGTTGTAAAGATTGCTGGGTTGCCTACAGCATCTTAAACACTGGTAAACATTCACAGATATAGTTTCCAGTGAAAGTGTGATCCCTGTGCTGAACTGAAGCAATCATAGCTTTGTGATATATGGAATGAATGCACATATCCAAGTTTCAGGCAAGGTGAAGAAGTATGGTGAGGGGAAGCATGTGTGCCCCTGACTTCCCTGCTGGGTAGTGCCTGAAATCACCTAGGGCTGTATGCCTCCAGTGATGCTGCTGGCTGTGGATCCCAAAACATCCTGTTTTCCACAGTGACCCAGCTTATTCCAGGAAGCCCATAACTGCTCTCAACAGGGAGTGTAACAACTAGCTGATTTTTCTCCTCAAACTTTTCTTTTAAAAACTTGTGATGTCAAACATGAAGCATGTAAAGTGTTAGTCTTCAGATACAGTATTGAACAATAACAAAAGAGAGTTTAAATCATGAAGAAAATAAAGGTGAGCTAAAGTAGAGACCAAGCAATCTTCGTTCCTGTAGCTCAGGTAATTGAACTCGAAATAGGCAATCTCTAAATCACAGGTTAGATCTGGTTTAAGTGCCAGACTGTTTGTTCCCATATTATTAAATTCACTATCAGCTAGAGAGAGAAAAGTGTACAGCCAGTTTAAAAGGTGATTAATTGGCTACATACACTAGCAAACTTATCCTTATTATAGTCTTTTTGCAATTCATTTCAGCTAAATGATGGCCCACTGTTCTCTAGGGTCATCATTAGACTTTTTATTTTCCTGGTATCTGCAGAACTTTTCTCAACCCCCTCCTCAGCTGTAAAATAGATCCATTTATGAACTGATCTCTTAGATTTGGTAATTATTCCTTTGTACTGATAATTGCTTTAGACCTGACCTGGTCATCCATTTTGCTTGTAAGGAAGCCAGTTCACAGTTCTTTTACATAGTCAGGAAACTTCTTAGTAGAAGCAAGCCCCCAAACTCCTACAAATGTTCACATGTTTAGCATACAACAAAGTTCATGGACTGTAGTGTCGTCAAGGTTGATTTTCTATAGAGAGATCATAGTGAATGGTAGAAGAACACATTATAGAAGGCGTGTTCTGGCACCTTTACATTCTTCTTACAAGTTTTGAAAGTACCTCTTCCTCTTCTCCACTGGCTTCTTCATTCCTGCAGTCTTTTTCTTGACTTCTCTCTCGGTGTCATTATCTGCTCTAATGTCACAGAGGGCGAGAACAAGCAGAACATCATAGGCATTCTGGCTGTTGTTGGCTTAGCTGGTCTGATGTCATAGGAGGATTGCTCAACCTGGGGGGTAGGCAGCTGGGCACTAAGGATGATTGGAAATGCCTTAGAATGCAAGAATTTGCTTTCGTTAAAAACCAACCAACCAACCCAGGCATGTAAAAATGTATTTATTGGCACCTGGTTAGCCTCACTGAGAAGGACATCACTAGGGGAAAGGGAAATGACTGAACTGTTTCAGAATCAATGTCAACAAACGCATACTATTTGGTCCTTATTTCCATGAGTTATGTGATAATCTGGTTTATAAACAGCCTTAAAAGAGAAAGTACTTGAGGACAAACAGAAGATGGTAATATGAAAAATGTGAGCTCTGGTTATACTGATTTGGATTCCATCAACATCAGTAAAACTACACAATCTTTGCATACTCAGTGGTGGCATGGTGGTTGTTTTCTTCTTCTTCTTCCAGCTGATGACAAATGGGTGTTCTTTGAGAATACACTGTTCCTCTTTGAATAATTATTATGAACTTACTTTACTGAGTATTTGGTGTCAGTTTTATGCTGCTAACATTCCATAGGCATAGCCACTGAATGAGTTAATAGCCACAAAGTATGTGCATATTGCTGCATGAAACGCTTTCTTATGTTTCCCTGCTGGGTGTTTGATCACTCAGCTGTTAGAGGGAATTTAACAAAAAGCTATAAAAATCACTTCTGCAATTTCCTCTATGTGTTGCAAGTTCTCTTGTTTCGCCCTGGGACTGATGTTTTGTGGCCCCATTGCTGCAAGGCTTGTTTAGAAAACCACTTAGTAAAAAAGGAAGCTTTTGCCACAGTGTGAAATTACTCAACTAGATCCATAAAAGAAACAAAACACCTTTCCGTGTCTGCATATTACGAGTGGTGCGTCAACAACTATGCTGTTCTAGGTCAGGTGATGTTACCTCTAGAGCAAAAAAAATCCAGACAATATTATATGCATAGGAGCCAACTCCTAGGGGCCAAGGGGTCTTTGCCTCTCCATCAAATATTTGAGGGGGACATACACACAGCCCAAGCTGATGGGCGTTGCTATTCAAATGGTGTCAGTGCACCATGTCATGTGATTGATTATGCAAAGCGGGGCTTCCTTGCCCCCCACAATATTTTATTCAAGTTGGCACCCCTAATTATATGGGTGGCTAAGCTGCTGCAGATGTGTCACAAGAGACACAGTCAGCAGAGATTTGTAAGTTTCTGTTGTCCCACTTGTTAACTGACACACCAGTGCTTGTTTTCAGCAATAAAGATCTAGCTCAGTTGGTTAGAGCAGGCATAGGCAAACTCGGCCCTCCAGATGTTTTGGGACTACAACTCCCACCATCCCTGACCACTGGTCCTGTTAGCTAGGGATGATGGGAGTTGTAGTCCCAAAACATCTGGAGGGCCAAGTTTGCCTATGCCTGGGTTAGAGCATGGTGGCAATGTCACAGGTTTGATCCCCATGTGAGACAGCTGCATATTCCTGCACTGCAGGGGGTTGGACCATATGAACCTCAGGATACCTTCCAACTCTAGAACTCTGTGATTCTAGGAGGTGAAAAACATGCTAAGGCAAATAGGTTCTGTGCTAATCACCAGAATGACCCCTTCATATGGTGGAGCTGAGTTGTGGCACAAATGGCAAAAAAGGGTTGGTAACCACTGCAAGTAACTTGGTTCATCAATATTGGGCATTCCTCAACCAATGGACACATCATTCTCTCGTGCTACATTGGAGGCTGGGTCAGGCCATCTCCACTTGCTCAGCACCAAAACCTGTGTATGTGAAAGACAGAAGGCAACTGCTCTTCTAGAGTGCATGTTGGTTGGAGGTGGGATGGCAATGGGTCATATTCATCATCCTTTCCAAGATAATAACTCATTTTGTATGTGAATTGCTTTCTTATATAAGAATGCAAGAAATGTTATTTCATCATTACCTTTGAAATGGAGATTGCCAATTTGCGACATAATTCAGAATGCCACGTAAGTTAGGTCTGTCAAAAGTATTGGCTTGAAGTTCTAACTATGGGTTAATTTATTTGAAGATTAAACACCATGAAGTCAATAGCGTAACTGAAACAAGATAGATGCAATCCATTAGCTTTGGTTATGATAGTATAGCTTCCTGCTTTCTCTTCTCCCATAACACCATTCTTTATATTTTTATTTTGGTAAACGGTGAATACTTTTTTTCAGAATTATGCTCTGCAAAAAAAAAAAAATGGTGGGTTTTGGACTTGTATTAGCACTCCACATTCCACATTGTCACATATAACCAACACCAAGTATGAATGGGGGCGGGGACTGCAAGCACGTTAAAAAGACTTTTTTATGCTTTTGGTTTCAATTTTTTTGTTATTTCAGTAACTCTGTCCCATTCCCAACAAACACTTTGAGAGCTAGTTTGGAAGGGGAAAGGAACCATTTCTCCTGAAAATCCTGCGTAAAAGGCAGCATGTTGGTAGTAGACGTAATGGAATGAATGTATTTCCCACACATTTTGGTGCCTTTTTCAATGGAAGAGCTATATATAGCACATTTTTGGTTCTCCTTCAGAATGGAGATATCATGTCACTGTTAAAATCTGCAATCGCTTCAGTGCAGCTACAGGCAAGAAGATGGGCCTCCACTGTGGTGTCCTTAAAGAAGAACAAAATTACTAGCTCTGCTGCTTCAGCTTAGGAAGAATGGGTGCAGACTGCTTAAAAGTATATCATTTGAGCCATCTGCCTTTCCAATATTCCCTTGCTGATGGAATCACATTGTGGAGAAAATAAATCGCCCAAGCTGCATCTGAATATACATTGAATGAGTCAGCATGTGCATAGTATTCAGTACCTTTCTATATTATTATTTCCTGGTGTTGTTTACAACCCTTGGAATGGTGCCTTATGAAAAGTTTGCCAATCATGCTAGTTTCTAGAAAGACTGTCTCAAAAAATAAAGCAAGTAAATGTGCTTTGTTTAAAGGCAGAGATACATTTGAAAGCCAAGACACATTTTGTGGTTGTTGTATGACAAACCTCCCGTGCAAGATAATTGGGCTATCTCAAGTCCTCTTTCTCTCTTTCAGCACTTACAAATGCACATAATCAGTTTCTTCTGGCTAGTCGAAAGGTGGCAGTACTGCTTCAGCCTTTGCCTAGACTTAAAGTTATAGTCTTATACTCTTCATCTATCAGCAGCAGTACAAGATTTCTAACTCCCTTCATATGTTTTATATGCTACCTTCTGTTTACAAGCAGAGAATATTATGGCGGGGAAACATGCTATATTCTTGGCTGCTGCTAATGGAGATTGTCTTTTGCAATTATATATCCCCATAACACAATATCTCTGCACTCGGAAGAATGTGCCATAGAGAGAGAGAGAAGCTACTGAATATTAAAAGGCTCGTGATGTACCTTTGATCAGCATGACTGAACAATATTGGTATTCATTGCTCACACTGCTTTCACTGACTTTTACACTCACAAAATATCACATACCCAGAAACTGGCCACTCCTCCTTCCCAAGTGCTTGCCTTTTGGGGTTGGGTGGGGGGCCATAAGAACAAAATATAATTTTCTTATCTGGCATCACGTGATGTTTGCTGCGATTCCCTCTCTCTCTCTCTCTCTCTCTTCTGTAGTAAACATCACTTTAATTAATTCCCTCAATGTTGCAATCTTCTTCCCCCCTGCCCCCAATTTCCCAGGAGACAACACCAACAACATTACAGCTATCAACAGAAGCACATTGTTAGAATTTGCTGCACTAGTTTGCAGGACCATGGCAGATATTCTTTGTTTCACATAATTTTCATCTTGGGCATGTTTGTAGGTTAATTTGTATTGTTGCGAATAATTATAGCAGTTTCAATTTTCACACTGTGTGCTGAACTTTTTAATACACAGGTACAGGTAAGAAGCTTCAGTTGATTTGGATTCTAATAAAAGTTAATTTAAGGAACTTGGGAGGAATAAAGTATCCTGTCCCCTCCTCTTACCTGGGGGACCCTGCTCCACATCCCACATTGTTCAAGAGGCATTCCTAACCCTCCAGAGAGGTGTTCAGGGCTATCAGGTGGCTGCAGCAAGGATGAAGGGATGGAAAACTTTCATTATGTGAATTTCCTTAAGTTAATTAACCAGTCTGCAAGGCATCATTTTTACTCCAGTTTGAGATTAAGCATTAATATGATGATTCCTTGAATAAAGTTTTTTGGGGGTGTTCTGAGACTTTTGCTGCTACTTGTGGATATATTCTCCCATAATTTATGAAAGTGTTTTTTCCCCTCATAGCACTGTTGTTCCTTTAAGACAGGGGTGCCCAAACTTTTTTCAAAGAGGGCCAGATTTGATTAAGTGAACATGCGTGAGGGCAGACTAAAGTTGTTGAGCTGTTGAAGTTAGCTTTTTTACAATTTTACCCCAAAGTTATTGAGCTTTTTTAAGGATTGAAGTTTACTTTGGACATACCTGCTTTAAGAGTTGCCTGACATGTAGAAATTAGGTATGCAAAACTTTCTCCCCACCCACAACCCTTTCCATTTGTTGCTAAATTTTGGCAAGTCAGGCAGCTGTTAAGGCATAGAAGGACTGACAGAAGATAAGCCAGCAACCCCAAATCTGTATTGTGGGCCTTGTTAGGTCAGGTTTTCCTGTAAAAACCTGTAAAAACAACAACATGATTATATGGAACCTGGTTCAGGGTGTGTGAGGAGAGGCCATTTGACAGATTTAATGAACTTGACCAATTCTCTGTCAGCCATTATGGATGGTGTGGAGAAAATGAATCAATTGAGGCTTTTGTCCCTATCTCAGCTTTACTCAATGTAGCTTAATAGATTCAGGATAGACAAAAGCAAGTACTTCTTCACAACTGTGCAGAGCTAAACTATGGAATTCACAACCACAAAGCATAGTGGTAGACACCAACTTGGGCAAAAGAGGATTAGAGAAATTAATGGAGGATAAGCTTGCTAGTCAAGATAGCTATATTTCATCTTTCAGGCTTTAGGTAGCACCCTGGACAGCTCCAAGAGGGTTTCAGACTGGAGACACACAAGGCAGTCTCTCAGATGTTGCACCTGCAACAGGCAACACTGCACTAAGGCTGAAATAGGACTGCCACTTGGCTTGAGTGAGTAGTTCCCTCTCCTGTAGGAAAAACCTCTTGTAGTTGAAGGGGGTATTGCCTATTTTAGCAGTCACTGGGTTCTGTGAGCTCTGAGGATGGCCTTGCAGTAGACCTCCTCAGCCACTGTTATGATGGACTCGTTGTGCATTGAGGCTTCTGCGCAAGTGGGGCTATCTAGGGTAATTTCCTTACCCAGTCCTTCACCTCCTTTGAGTCCGTGGCCATTGGGCTCATGGGGAATAGGACGCAGGGGCCACAACATCTGAACTTTAACGGAGCTTCCTTTGTAGTCTGTTCAGAAACTACATGGCTCAAATACAACAGTTAGGCTGCAAACTGCTATTTACAATACAAAATACCTCTCACAGGTGCATAAAGGAATGGAATAGCCATTTCTTTCTGGACACAATTCAAAGTGCTTCTTTTGGACCTATGCAGCTTGTAAATGCCCTGAGACGGAAATCTAAAAGATTAAGCAAATTTGCTGGATTATTAAGATCCTTCTTGGGACACACAGAGACACCTTCTGACATGAGCTTTATGGCAATGACAACCAGAGCATTCTGGGCTGTAGCCCTTCAGTTTGTCCACCCATCTGGCCTCCTCTCTGCTGACCTTTAGACGATAACTGAAAACACTGCTGTTATTTTGAATCATGATGAGTTTGTATTGAATTGCATTAAGTGTTTTGATGAGTTTGTTTGCTTTTTGCTTTATTTATGTGCTACTGTGGTTTTGATATTATAGTGATTGTAATGTTTGTTAATTTTTAATGCTGCTGCTGTTATCGTGAGCTGCTCTGATCTCAACATTCATTGTTGGAAAACATTAGACAAATAGTACATCGAATCAACTTCATAAAGCCATTTATAGCATGTGGTAAGGACTTTTCCTTGTCTTATCCGTTCCTGGCAACCTGCCGTGGGGGTTGGTTCCTCTGTCACCTGACAGTACCTCTGTAGCACATTAGCAGTTGTGTATAAACCCCAGTCAGCTCAGATAACAGAGTGGGGCCATGGGGCTACATCACTCTGTCTAGAAAACTTAGAGCACATGAGTGGGGGTTTGTGGTAAGAAACTTAGCATTAACAATTGGGAACCAACAAACAGCCTGGCTTAATATTTAACTCTGGAAGGGGATCTTGCTAACACTTGTCTTCGCAGAACTCTTACAGATATTCTGATGTATAAATCCAGGCATGTATAAATCCAAAAGGAACCTCAACCATTTCTTAATTGGGGATGGGGGGGTCAAGGCATCTACACATGTAAATAAAGGATGAGGAGGACTGATTGATATTCCCGCCATGCCTCTGGTCCTCACCCATCTCTGAAAAATAATGGATCCTTTCACCAACCATAGTCATGTCTCCCTGAGTGCAGAATCAGGGAAGGCATTGGGGACCACAGCTGCCCCTGTGCGTAATTTCAGGCATTTGACATGCTACTGTTGTCAAAATGTTCATAACTCACTCATTTTCTCTTACAGAATTCTAAATCTTGGTACATAGTTAGGAACAATTTAGATGCAAGGACATTGGATATAAAAAAACCCCTTGGGGATTTCACCTTAATTTCCCCATTAAAAATGTCTTCCATATACTGTATAATTTTTAGAAAGTTATTTTCTTCTTTTTTATTACTTTCATTTACTTTCAGTTTCATTTAAGAAAAAGTAAAAAAAATATAGAAGAGTTAATTAACTAACATATTTAAGTTTTATATATTTTAAAATATATATATATATATATATAAATCTAATAAAGTAAGTGGATAAAATAAAATTATCAAGGGTAAAACACATATAATTACAAACAACTTAAAACCAAAAGTCAAAACGGTAACATCAAGTTCTGTCATTGGAAGGAGTATTACCTTTCTGAGATATTGTTTAACACAGCTTTTACAAAACAGGGTAAGGGCAAGCATGATCAATTTTACAGAGTTCCCATTCTTGTTCAAAATCCATTATATCATTTCCCCCTTGCTTTACCCATTAAAAAGTAATAAGATCTTGCTTAGAGTTGTAAAACCCCACAATTTAATAAAACACTTTTGTGGTCATTAAATTCTTCTTTTTCCTTGCTGTAACAATCATATAAAACAATTTATCTTCTGGAGTTTCTTTTAAGTATGTTAACAGGAATTTTTTTTAAGAATCTAGACATATTCTGTAACACAAAATCATTGGGGTGTTCCTTAAGATCAGTTGCCAGGATTCCTTTGTTGAAAGAGCAGGTGCACCAACAATGGGAAAAGTTGGCCTTGTATATTTCACATTTCCAACAATTAGACATGCGGAAAATGACAAGGACCCAATAAAACATCTGTTAGTGGTGGACTTTAAAATTTCAGCAGCACCCTATGTGATGCCAACATTTGGTGCCCCCCAATGCCTTCCATCTAAGTCAGGCATCCCCAAACTTGGCCCTCCAGCTGTTTTGGGACTACAGCTCCCATCATCCCTAGCTAAGAGGACCAGTGGTCAGGGATTGATCTAAGTCATTGTTGCATTGTCCCCTGCAGCACCCTCTTGGCTTAGTGTCTAGTGTGAACGAACTGTTGTGCTTCCATAGATCTGCCTCTGCCTTAGGAATTTCTAATGCTGATTTTAAGCAGGTATGGACCTTTAGTAATGGGAGATCACTGGGAGGCCCATGTAAAAATGGGATGTGTATAACATCTGTTTTTAAGTTGAAGAAAGAGAAAAACATCAGACAGACCGGCAGACAAAAGAATGACTGTGCCTAAACACTATTTGTTTTATCATTTAATCATGCGAGTTGTATATAAAATTAACAACAGTGATATGGTCCATCTTGTGGGGGGCGGAGCAGTGGCCAGTACTCTTTTTTCAGCACTCTGTGTACTTAAAACATTAAGTGCTCTTCTAGCAGTTTAATCTTGCAAACCTGTCATCATATTTAGTTTCGTTCAAATGTAGAAATGATAAAAAAGAAAGAAAATAATTACTCCTTTCGTATAACGTATTCCAAATTACTTTGCGATGCCATACAGGTATATAGACATTATAGCTGTATAACGAAAAGAAAGAGCAGGAAAGGAAGTGGACATAGAGAATAGCCTATGTTGGGAAAGATTGAGGGCACAAGGAGAAGGGGATGACAGAGGACGGTATGGTTGGACAGTGTTCTCGAAGCTACTAACATGAGTTTGACCAAACTGTGGGAGGCAGTGGGAGACAGGAGTGACTGGCGTGCTCTGGTCCATGGGGTCACGAAGAGTCGGACATGACTAAACAGTAACAACAAACAAAACAGGAATCACAGAATCTCAGTTGGGCTGAAGCTTTTGGAAAACTTGGATCTGATATAACCAGTGCTATTTTTCTAAAAAAGGGGGCCAGAACTCACCATGAATGCCTCCCTTGTTCTCTTATAATGGCAATGGCACCCACCTGAGACTTGCTGGAACTGAGGTCTGGGGAATTCTGTCTGGGGAAAAGCCTAAGATTTAACAAACCATTTCAAATATTTGATTTATAAGTACAACAGTGTTTCAACATGATGAAGGGCCTATCTTAAAATGGCAGCAAAATGAGGGGTTAGCAGAGAGCCTTTGGAGACACCCCATCTTACTAATACCCAAGTATTTTGTTCGGTAAACATTTACAAATCTGTATTGGCAGAATTTGTTACAGTACTGTGGGCATCAAAGTCAGGCTGGGGGTGTATTTCAACTTCAGAAAAATAGGCTGAAGAAAAAAAGAGGTAGGCATTGAGGGTTTGAGAACAACAATGAATAATCTGTTTGATTGTATGCCTTAGAAAAGCACTTTTAAAGAAATATTAGCATTATAAAAGAAAACATCAGAATGAATGGGTCTCTTCAATGTAAGTGACATGTGATTTGCAGGAAATTGTCAGTGGCCTCATAGATTGTAGAAAGACTTGCAAGTTGCAGCATGGTTTTCCTGGGTGACTATTTACTTGTATATCCAGGGAACACAGTGGAGCCAAAGAGGTTAATCTTGTTAGCAGCCTACTTTAGAAAAGTAATTACAATAACAAGAGCTTTCTGACAGGGAGTAATATTGGATTTAAAACTCTCAATGATAGGATGCTCTATTACTTTCCTTACTCGTTTATTGGTAAGTAATATTGGATTTAAAACTCTCAATGATAGGGTGCTCTATTACTTTCCTTACTCGTTTAAACCAACCTGCCTAGTGGCTACTTCCAAAATCTTCATCCTAAAAGCTCTCTGTGAAGGGTCTAGAGCTGAATTGGATCCAGAAAGTGACAACAATAATCAAGTCGGTAGTCGTTAGTTTATAATGCGATATAGATTCCTAGCAGCAGCACCCTTGATCCTTAACAAAGCAGAAAATGTAATCACTTTTAATAACTGAGGATGTCTTTAAGTAGCTAAATTGGCAAATGACTGGAAACGAGGCATAAGCTAAACAAAGCAGCGATTCTCCCAAATGCTGCGGCAGAATAGTTCCTGTTTAGTGGCAGAAAAATAATCAGCAAAAACATACAAATGGAAGGTGTTTTTTCAGGAGCTTTAAAGGCGGGGATTGCAGCTACAGAAAGGAGGAATATCAAATGGCATTTCAAAATGTACGATGAGAATAGTAGATTTAAAGAAAAAATCTAGTATTCAGAGGAACATGTGTGATGTATTTAATTATTTTCATACACAACCCAATCCTGCAGAAATCAGTCAGAACTAAGATCCTTTGAAATCAGTGGAATGGGACTTGCTTGCTCTGACTAACTTAAAGGCTCTTGTGGACAATCTTTCAGTGCATGGGTTGGCCAGGAGGTAATAGGACTACATATACTATTATTTTTCCATACCTTCATTTGAAGGTTGCAATAGCTTCTGTGGGTATATTCTGTGGCATGTGTGCAAGGCTTTCTTTCCATGTGATTGAGATGAATGAAATATTTTTAGATTATGTGACTATTTGACTGTTTGATTATTTGATTGTTGTTAGCCGCCCTGAGCCCGGCTTCAGCTGGGGAGGGCGGGATATAAATAAAATTTATTTTTATTATTATTATTATCTGCAGTTTCCAATTCACAGAGACTATTTACCATATTTTTTGCTCTATAAGACTCACTTTTTCCCTACTAAAAAGTAAGGGGAAATGTGTGTGCGTCTTATGGAGCGAATGCAGGCTGCGCAGCTATCCCAGAAGCCAGAATAGCAAGAGGAATTGCTGCTTTCACTGCGCAGCGATCCCTCTTGCTGTTCTGGCTTCTGAGATTCAGAATATATTTTTTCTTGTTTTTCTCCTCCAAAAACTAGGTGCATCTTGTGGTCTGGTGTGGAAAGGAGAATGTTAGCCACTTTGAGACTCCTTCGGGTAGTGATAAAGCGGGATATCAAATCCAAACTCTTCTTCTTCTTCTTCTTCTTCTTCTTCTTCTTCTTCTTCTTCTTCTTCTTCTAGAGCGAAAAATACGGTATACACAGCTGTACGTGAACAGGCTCTGCTCCAATTTTCAGATGAGAATGCAGGGAAGACTGGAAGAATTTGCAATCCTGTCTTTCCCCCCCACCCCCCCACCCCACAAGCTTCACCACTAAAAAGTTTGTTCTCTTGGTTTAAATAGAATATAGTCATGATTAACATTTGCTTGATCGTGCAGAGGGACCATGGAATCATGGTGAGGCAGAAAAAGCTAGAGCCCTCCTCACACAAATGATCAGACAAAAAACAGCACACACTATTTCAGTCAAGATTAATTGATAAAGAGAGAGGAGAAGAAGAGGATCTATCAGATCCAGCAACTGTCTTGCTTGCTGTATCTCGGGAACAGTGCTTACTTGTGCAGAGGAGGAACTAAACACTAAAGTATGGAGAGAGGGAAAGGGGAAGCATAGCTATGATTGAGAATTAAGAGGCCAAGCCCTGAATGGTGGGCTTCTAATTCTTCTGAAGTTGTATAGTATTCATGAACTGAGTCTTTTTGGATAGAATTTGGATCCTTTTTTCATTTAAAATTGGATTGCCTTCAGCCCCACACTGGTTAAACACTCCCAGGGGCTCTGGTTGTACTGCATAGGTTTTTACAAACGTTGACTTGCTCACACTTTGCAAACTAATCCAAACAGCATCTTTAAATTGTTTGATAAATGTCAAATGTACTGTACTGAAATGTATGCAAGTGTAAAAGGTAAAGGTAAAGGGACCCCTGACCATTAGGTCCAGTTGTGACTGACTCTGGGGTTGCGGCGCTCATCTTGCTTTATTGGCCGAGGGAGCCAGCGTACAGCTTCCGGGTCATGTGGCCAGCATGACTAAGCTGCTTCTGGCGAACCAGAGCAGTGCACAGAAACGCCGTTTACCTTCCCGCTGGAATGGTACATATTGATCTACTTGCACTTTGACATGCTTTCGAACTGCTAGGTTGGCAGGAGCTGGGACTGAGCAACGGGAGCTCACCCCGTTGCAGGGATTCGAACCGCCGACCTTCTGATCGGCAAGCCCTGGGCTCTGTGGTTTAACCCACAGATGCTCACATTTTTGAGAGAGACTGAGACAAGATGACTTCCAGTCACTTTTTCACAGTATTGATTATACTGCTGTTAAATGTAATGCCTGTTTAGATATTTATCTTCCACAGAGCATAGATGGTTTTATATCAAGAAGGGGAAAATCACAGATATTTGTATCATCTCTAAATAAAGTGCTAATCAGAGTTATGTCAGACATAAAGACAACCTCTGGCTTAATATAAGCAATGAACAAAGTGCTGAAGCTGGTGCGGGATGGACAAGGGAGCAACACTTGTGCCCAAAGGTTGTTTCCAACTTGATAAATTATGGTTTATAATGTCAGGAAAGATTGTCCAATCTTGCCATAGGCTTTGAAGGGGTTCAAGATGCAGAATAACCTGTGCTCAACAGATTGCTACTGTTAATGAGTAGGCTGTATGCCAAGACCCTTCTAATTCCTTGATCCAGCAAGTGTTAAAATTTAAGCAAGGATTCAAATTCCTGGAATAGCCAGACTAGCTTCCTGGTGAGATAATAGTATGGGTTGTTAAGGTAACAAAGGAAGTGGCTCTGTTCCAGACTGGGCAAATGGTAGTGAGACAGACAAAGGCCAGAGCTGACTTGAATTATGTGAGCCAGAAGCTAGAAAGTCTTTACAGAGGGTGGTGAACACAGCACATGATACCATGGGCTGACTCCTGAGCCCACTAGATGACATTGCAAGGGATCGTTGCCTTAGGAGAGTGAGAAAAATTCTCAGGGATGATTCACACCCCGGCCAGCACCTCTTTAATCTTCTACCCTCGGGCAGGAGATATAGAAGTATAATCAGTCATACCAACAGGCTAAACAGTTTCTATCTGTGGGCTGTTAGGCTGCTGAATGGAAAATAATATAGTGCAGCTGACTTTCGGGGTTGGTGTGTTGTGTGACAAGCACAATGAGATTGTGCAATGAGATTGTGTGTTTGTGGGGAGGAGGCTCAGTTGTGTATTGGTTGTATTGTACATTGGTTGTACATTGACAATAAAGGTATTGATGATGATGATGATGATGATGATGATTAGCAGCGGCGGGCTGGGAAGCCAGAGAGATAGAGTGATACTTGATTTCTGGTTGAATTTAAGGCTGCAGCTATGGAAGAAACAGCCTTAAAGAAGAAGAACACTTTTGGGGTGTTAATGCTGCAAACCCTTCACTCAGGGTGCATATATGTGCAAATAAACACTATATCATAAAGATGCCACAGTCTCTGCTGTACCTCATTCCAAAGGAAACACAAACCCTAGAACTCCTGAAATCTCTTACTGCTTGGAGATTGGGGTGGTGTCCACTGTTACCAACTGTTGTGTTGTTGTTGTTTTGAAATGAAGGATTATGTGCAAAATCTTTCAAGTCACTATTTAAGTATGCCGCTTTCTAAATCCTGTAGTTAAGAACATTCATACTTAAAGTTGTGATTCTGTCAGGTTTGTGGATATTTTGTGGACACAGCAAGCATCGTGGCAAATGCACACGAAGCTGGCATGCTTATACATGCCCAAGTAAAGCATGCATAAAATCAATTTTTTAAAAGAAAATCCCAAAACTTAAAATGCAGCCAGTTAACTCACAAACTATATTTGGAAGCAACTTTGCCTTGCAGCCTCTTTCCGGCTCTCTCACTCAGCCCAGTGCTGAACCTTCCTCGGTTCATCCTCTTGTGCTGCTGTGCCACCCAGGCTTCTACAAAAGCAAGCTGAAGTTGTTTTCCTTTGAAGTGCTCTTGCTGCTACTCCAGCAGGGTCACTTAAAAAGAAATCCACTTCACCCCCCTCAGTGCAGTGTCCCTACACTCACTGAAGCTCGCTAAGCGCTGACTCTTCTAAAATTGCACGGAGGCAGGAAATGGGTTGTATACATTCAAATTAATGCTTTTATATAAGTTGGCACCTTTGAACACACATTTCCATACCTGCGGGGAGGGAGCCGAAGAACTAGTGTCAGACACAGGATTAACATCCTGATTCACAAAACGTTTACCTGAAACCAATGGGTGATATCCAACTAAGTTTTCCTTGAAATAAATGGACCTAATTTAGTCATGGTTCTTGATTCCTGTGGGTTGACTCTGAATAAAACTCTGAGTTGAATGCTGTGAGCATCCATCTGTCTCGAGATGGATGAAGTCAAACCACTGTGTTAGCAATACCAAAGTGACCTCCTTTGCAGAAACTGCATTCTTGGCTGTTGGACCCACTATTGGTCATGTCTGTTCAAACTGCCAGGGCCTGTCTTTGCATGAAGGAGATGTTTCTAAGTCATGGAGGGTTTGAAACCCATTCACTACCCTCACCTGGTTTAGCCAGCCAGTCGAAGCCATTTCCTGGGGTGTGGTCCCTGTCGCATGCTGACAGCTTCTAGGAGCTAGAGGTGAGAACTGAATGCAGGATAGGGACCAAAGGTGGAAAACTACCCCAGAAGGAGTGCAACATGACCACACCAGAGGTACTACCTCTCCCTTACCACCCCGTACACAAGACTAATAGTGGGTCCAATGGTCAAGAAGGCCGTTTAGGCACCTGCCATAGAGGGAAATCCTTATCCATGGGACATCATCAGGAGAAGAAAAGGCTAAGGAGTTAACTCTGCACAAATCTGGAGTTGGAGTCCCTAAGATGGTTTAGTGGTGTCTTGTATGGGTCCTTGCAGCAACTCCTGCAGCTAAGCTGGTGCTGAATGCATTGCTCTGCTTCCTTTGGACCACATCTGGGCATCCCAGGACCTCCAGGCTTGCATTCTGTCAATACCAGCATTTCTGCTTCCCAGGCAGCTTCCCCACTCCTCCCCCTATGTGCTGTTCTAGGGGATCTCCCAGAGCCAGTTTGGAGGGTGTACAGGAACCACACAAGATGCAGAAATGGGGAAACATCCCATTGCACTAGCAGGACTTCAGCTGGCTCCCATTAGTTTTAGTCTAATCTGGGCCCATGTGTTGTGTGTGTGTTTACTTATCACATTTTTAATAATGAAGGAAATAAAATTGGATAGGGATATAGACACCTGGTACCATTTCCTTTAATGCCTCCAGCAAACATTTTGTTAAAATATATATTGGTAGAGAGCTAAGCCACAGAAGTATTGGCTTTTGGCAAAACTCTCAATAAATTGCAAATATAGGGTAGTATTCTGCTAAGTTTAACTCAGAGTAGACCTATTGAAATTGATGGTCCTAACCGAGTTATCGTCATTTGAAGCCAGATTTTGCATTTCATTATACTATTTCAGTCTCATCCTATGCATGTTTAGTCAAAAGAAAGTAATTATTTAATTTTAATTACCATATATTTCACTGGGTAGTATTTGAGTACATCATATTCAGAGTAAACTCACTGAAATCAGGGCTTAAGTTAGCCATTACTGCCCATTGATTTCAGTGGATCTATTCTGAGTATGACATAGCCCAATATCACCCACTTAGTTTAATTAGGTTTCTTCCCACCCGTAACCCAGCTGAGCCGTACAAACAAGTTGCATTGTCCCAGCCAACTAGGCGCTGGGGTGAAACCGCCTCAGTTGAGGCCAATGCAGCTTGTTTTCTCAACATTGTGGTTTATCGCCAAACTGCGATGTTTGGCTGGTGATATACTGCAATGTTGAAAAGTTGATGTCACCCAGCACTAGTGACTAACAACACAATTATGTGTTCATTTATCATGCATGTTGGTGTATGTACAGAATATACCTAATTTTCTGTATGGAAGTGATCAATTGTTTTAAAAAATTGTCTTGTTTTAAAGTGGCCCACAATTATATTTCATTTTCTTTGCTTGTTTGGCACAGTGGTGGTTGAAAGTAGAATGGTTATAGATCAGTAATAGGATTGCTTAAGATACAAATAGTAAAGCTTAGACATTTGCATAGATTACTTCTAGAGCTTAGTGCTGCAAAAACATTAAGGCTTATATTTGTGTAGAAGTCTTATTATGTATCCACCTACTGAAATCAGAAATAAATCAAAAAGTATTGTTAAAGGGTTTTATAAATTCAAATTATGCTCTTGTAAATTCTTAATTTGATTACTGTAATGCAGTCAATTGGGACTTCCAATGAAAGACAACGCAAAAGCTTTAGCTGATGCAGAATTCTGTTTCCAGCTACTTACTGGGCTTGGCTACAAAGACCATATTACACCAGTTTTGTTCATCTGTTCCAACTTCCCGATAGGTTTGCTAGACCGATTCGCAGAGGCAGGGGGTGTGCAGGTATGGAGTGAATCATGGATGGAATTCCAGATTCCAAGATTCACTTCAGCATTTGGACAGATCATCAATTTCTTTCTCCACCAAAACTCAGCAGACCAAAAGTAGTTACTTCCAGACATCCCTAAAGTGAAAATATGTGCACATTGTGTTGAGAGTCACATGAGCCTAGCCATTGCTTGGCTATGACCCCAGAAAAGACCAGAGCATGCCCCGGAAGTATTTGTGGTACGTACCTGAGGAGGTAGTGTGGGTAGGAAGCATAGCTGTCAACTTACAGATTTGAAAATAAGGGACCAGCAGCCTCGAAAATAAGGGATCAGCAGACAAAATAAGGGATTTTAGTCAACCAGCAGCCAAACGAAGCCTCAAGCGGTGATTCCCACAGCGCAGCAACCCAGAAAAGGGGATGCAGCAAGGAAAACCACCGTCACCTCTCCCCTGGGAAGCGCTGAGCAAAGGCGAGTCCCCAGGCAACGCGGCCGATTTGATCGGCACAAGGCATGCAAGCTCCACCCGCCACATTCTTAGACTCCCTATTGGGTGAGCAACGCAGCCAAGCAACACGGTTGGAGCCTCCCTCCTCCCTGGCCGGCAGGGAGGGAGGGAGAGGAGCTGCTTCCTTTGAAACCCGGGAAATTTACGGGACATCATCAATCCGGGACAGCAGTGGGAAACGGCGCTGGGATAAGGGAGTTTCCCGCCAAATAAGGGACGGTCGACAGCTATGGTAGGAAGCCATTCTGAGACCTGTGAGTTATGGATTCTTATCATTTGGAACAGCTCACCATGAGGGCTCCAGCAAACTGACCAGGAGGCTTCCAGGTCAAATCCTGGCTGATCCTAACATAAATATGTTAGTCTTCAGTGGTGTCATAGGATTCTGTTATTTTGTAAAGCACTCACAATTTCCTTATAAATGAGCCTCTCCTGCCGGCTGCCCACATGAGAGGCAAACACATATTTCTCAGCAGCTGTCATAGGACTTCTCAGTAGGAATCAATTCACACAGTCCTCTAACAATTACAAGTATTCATTAGAGTAACAGGTTTTTAATCTTTTTAGCGCTATCACAATATTTCTTGTCAGAAGTAGTGTGGCATGTGGTGACTTAGTACATGTACACAATAAAGTATCTAGTCCAACTTTCCTGCTCCAGTAAATTTTTTAAAAAATGTGTTTCACCCCTTGCTCTTTTAACATCTCATATTAAAATCCTATTAAAATGCCTTCAAAAGTGGTACTCTCATGCAGAATTTTTCTGAATTCATTTGATTTCTTAATCTGCCCTTCTTCAAATAAAGACTCAAAACAGATGACAAATCCATTAAAAGCATGTACACAGTTTTCACTATTAAATCAATATTTAAAACAGTATACCTGCTATGTAGTCTGTCTCTTTCACAATATGGCATGAAAATAAATCAGATCATTTTCTTTCATACTTCATTCATACCCAACACATAGCTTTTCTGTAAAGGTAAAAGTAAAAGACCCCTGGATGGTTAAGTCCAGTCAAAGACAACTATGGGGTTGCAGTGCTCATCTCGCTTTCAGGCCGAGGGAGCAGGCGTTTCTCCATAGAGCTTTCCGGGTCATGTGGCCAGTATGACTAAACTGCTTCTGGTGCAATGGAACACTGTGACAGAAACCAGAGCGCACGGAAACGATCTTTACCTTCACACCACAGTGACACCTATTTATCTACTTGTACTGGCATGCTTTCGAACTGCTAGGTAGGCAGGAGCTGAGACAGAGCAACGGGAGCTCACCCCGTCATGGGGATTTGAACCACTGACCTTTTAATTGGCAAGCCCAAGAGGCTCAGCGGTTTAGACCACAGTGCCACCCGTGTCCCTAGCTTATCTGTACAACTACTTTGGCATAGTAGCTGTGGGAAAATCCGGGACATGTCAGCCCATCCAACACCATGTATATGACACACAAGAAACATTGCTTTTTGAGCAGTGGCAGAGGCAAAAGTCATTGGCACTGGATAAAGGAAAACACTCATGGTGGCAATGAATTTTTGTATTTTTCTGTGTATAAGACACCCCCATGTATAAGACGCTCCCTATTTTGGGGGACTAAATTTAAAGAAAAGGAGGGGAGATGGCCCAAAGTTGTTGAGTTTTTTAGGGGAAATTACATGTGTGCCATCACCCCAGTAGGGCCATTGCTGGGGATTGGCAAAGCGGGCAGCCGCTACCCCCCCACACACCGCTGCAGGAAACGCTCCCTAGAGCGCACGCTCCCCACAGCGGCATGGAGGGGAGTTGTGCACCCGCCAACCAGCTGGCTGGCGCTGCACAGCTTCCCCCCCCCCCACGCCACTATCCATGTACAGTGTTACTTGGTTTGCAACCATTTTGGATTGCAACCATTTTGGATTATAACCACGTCATACCCTGAAGTATGTGTCCCCTTTTTAGGAATACAAGCCTCTCTTTTTTTGGATTATAATCATTTTATTTTTATTTTAGTTTATTTTATTTAGGTCCCATTGGTGAAAGTGTGCCTTGGGTTACAACCTGTTTTGGTTTACAACCGGACCTCTGGAATGAATTATGGTTGTAAACCAAGGTATCACTGTATAGGATGACCTATACAGAGTTTCTTTACATGATTTATGAGTCAAAAAACCTTGTCTAACACCTGGAAAAATACGGTAACACATGTACAGGATTATCAAGGGTTGTTCATATGGCTGCAGTACTTGGCACACTTATTTGAAAGTAAGTCTCACTGGATAATGTGCGGGGCTGGGATGAACATCTTTATGTACCATTTTTGTGACCTCCTTTTTAGATGACTAGATTTTGGTATCTGCTCTCCTTGTGCAGCCTCTACCTAGCTTGAAAATATTAGAACTTTTTGTGCAGCTTTGATGCTAAACATATGTAAGGCCAGTGAATGATTTACAGGAAGGAAAGGCAATAGCGCAAGAAATACAATCTGCTGATAAGAAATAACTTTTTTTATTACTAAATAGCCAAAGACCATTTTTAATAAGCTATAGATCCTCTCACCTTGGTGTTAAGTGTTCAGTCCTACTCCAGAAGATGTTAATAGCTTCACCTTCTGGCAGGTATTCAATAGGCTGTTTGGAGGAGGATGGCCATTTTTGCTTCCTCTCAAGGATGTCACAGATTTTCAAAGGATGAAGGAGAAAGTGAAGAAACACAAAGAACTGTTAAGGAAACTAAGGGAACTGTTAAGGACACTAAGGCAACTCATAAGAGTTCAGTGCTGTTAAACTGTCTGCAAATGGAAGGTGGGTGAGGTTGTTAGAGTCATGAATGTATTGGGGATTAACATAGCACTGCACTATGGGTTCTGTAATAATACGGCATGCTCACTACAGAGGAATGTTTGCGTGTCTCACAGAAACTGCTGCAACTATGAAAGCACATTGCATACTATACAATCTGAATCCAGTACTTGGGATTCCCCACATCTTTCTCTTTATAAAAAGCAGCTGTCTCCCATCCTCAGTGTTGGTGTAGGGAAAGGAGGGGTGAACCCCACTCCTGCACACCACTTTGCCTCTGAAATTTGTTTCCAAAATGGCTATTTTCTGCAAGCAAGATGTTGAGAGCAGGTGTCCAGATGTCCGCCTGGGATCCAGATGTAGTAACGATGGCCTTTTCCTTTAAAATATTTATGAGTAGGTCTCAACCTTTTCTCAGTTGCTACTTCACTGCATTTGAAAAGAAAATTCCATGATTTATGCTAGCAGTCAGGAACAAGAGGTCCTCCAGATATTATTGGACGCCTGCTCCCATCTTCCCTAGCCATCAGCCATGCTTGCTGAGACCGATGGAAGTTGAAGACCAGCGACATTTGGATGACCACAGATTCCCAACCTCTGATTTATCCACTTGTGTGCCGTTTGTAGCCTTTTCAAATAAGTGTATGTTCTGTATTCTTGTGTTAGTTAGAGCTCAGTACAAAGTATCATGAAAGAGGCATCCCTGATGTGAATCTGGCAGGGAAGTGTTTCCTTCAAGAACCATAGCTCATTCTTTTCTATCCATTGCTTCTCATATAAGTGCCCCTTCAGTATGTAGCATGGATCTATTTAATATGAATAACCTTCCCCCCCCTTTACAAATATAAAAGAATCTCTGAGAAGAAACAGGAGTTTGACAAGCTCCATACCCATCCAGAAGTTCATATACTATCAACAGAACAGGTGAACAGGAATTTTAAGAAATACCAAACAACTTCTGCAGAACATCCTCAGCACTAATTGTTGTTTGCATCTGCCGATCTCGAGAGACAATGGAGTATGCCTTCGGATGTGAAGTCTGAAGTGACCTCTCTGGAGTGCAAGTCTGGACAGTGTGTATGGAGGCCCTGCACCGCCCAGATGACAGTATATGACTACCCATGTATTACAAATTATTAGCTTGCTGATGTGGCCCAAAGGAAGCAGAGCAATGCATTCAGCACCAGCTTGGCTGCAGGAGTTACTGGAAGGACCACCAAACCATCTTAGGGACTCTAACTCTGGATTTGTGCAGGGTTAACACCTTGGGCTAACATGTTAATTCATAAATTCAAGCAATGTTAATTTTTTTTTCTTATTAATGACATTCTAAATGAAAAGGAAAGGGACATGGGTGGCGCTGTGGGTTAAACCACAGAGCCTAGGACTTGCCGATCAGAAGGTCGGCGGTTCGAATCCCCACGACGGGGTGAGCTCGCATTGCTCGGACCCTGCTCCTGCCAACCTAGCAGTTCGAAAGCACGTCAAGTGGAAATAGATAAATAGGTACCGCTCTGGTGGGAAGGTAAACAGCGTTTCCGTGCGCTGCTCTGGTTTGCCAGAAGTGGCTTAGTCATGCTGGCCACATAACCTGGAAGCTGTACGCCGGCTCCCTCAGCCAATAAAGCGAGATGAGCGCCGCAACCCCAGAGTCGGTCACGACTGGACATAATGGTCAGGGGTCCCTTTACCTTTATCTAAATGAAAAGGAAGGAAATAGTATTGCAGCTATTTATTGTAAGTTTGCAGTTAGATTGGCCTTTATGCAGTCCTAATATTGCTCAGTCCACAGATCCATACAAAACAGCAATGTTTTTCAGAAATAATACTCCAAGTCATATTTTATTTTCAGTAAACTTTCAGAAGCAAAAAAGATGGCAGGGGAGTATATAACTACAAGGCCAAACATGCACACAATACATAATCCAACAAAATCAAGCACTTCAAAGTTTATCTCTCTCTCGCATTGACAAAAAGAGCTTAACATTGTCTTGATCGGCCTTACAACTGCAATAGTGACGCAAGCTGTAGCCTTGATTAATTCAAAACTGCTGTGCTCTTGTGCAGAAGTGAATGTTCAAAACACAGTGTAATATCTGCAATTTTAGGATTTTAAATTATAATTAAAAACTTTATAGATTGTTTTAAAATAGTAACTTCTCATTTGCTACAGATAATTATAGTGAGGGATTACCCAGCATCACACCATATGCAGCAGATAGGATAGTTATCAGAGTGCATTGCAGAGTTGGCCTAGAAGCTAGATAATGTAATTAGTGTGTTCTTGAAATGGAGTGTTAAAATGGAAACATTTAAATTGGCAAAACTATTATATTGGGCTCATGTTATTAATCTTCAAGAAGGATGGCAAAGGGATTTAATGAGTTTTAAATGTGAGACTAAGATTGATGACTCTTCTTCTTTCTAATACTCAATGCAGAGAAGCATGCAAACCATGGTTAGAGTGTGAAAATACCATGCAAAGTTCAGGTGGTAATTTTTAAAATTTTTTAAAAAAATACAGCTTTTGCAGTTGATTAACTTTTTGTCTTTTGCAGAATATTTTAATAGTTATTTTTCGAAAACCCTGTATTCTGGCCACTTAGGAATACTAGTTCTTGGCTTCTCTTATTACTGATTATTGAAACTACCCAATTGTTTCTTGACAATAAGGCAACTGATAAAGCTTGCAAATTATGGGCTCATGTAGTGAGCTTTAACCTAATTCCAATTCTCATTTTCATTTAGAGTTGTACACTCCAACCCAAAAATGTTCATTTAGAGTTGTACCCTCCTACCCAAAAACTCTGTTTGTAATTTGTAATAAGACATTTTGAACCAAAGTCCTGTTTTTACACCTACATAGTCTTCAGATCAGGTCAGCAACCCTTACTCAGCCTTAGAAACTCTCCTTTCTTCATGAGAAATTAAAACATGTTGAGGTTTCTCCAATTTCTCTATTTAGATACATAGGGATTCCTATTGCTTGGTGTCCAAATAACTCATTTACTAGTCACAGTTCTGACTTCACTCATTGGCTAAAAAAACTCTTGACAGGCAACATCAGTGAGGCTGGCTCATTTCACACAGACACACACACTTAGAATGATACGTGCACATTTTGCTTCATAACTTTCTTTCTAGGAGGGCTAGAGACTCACTAAAAAAAAAAAACCAACAACCCCTTAGAGACTGATGACCCTTCTGGCTAGGGGCCTGGCATATGAGAACCCCTCTGTGCCCACCTTTTGGCAACTCTAAAGGGGAAGGGTGGTGTGTGTGATGGGAAGCAAATGCATGTGTATCTGTACTTTTTAGCGTGTCTCTGATTGTGTGTACTTGTTAGTGTAGTCGTGTGACTGTATACTTGTGTGAGAGCTTCTGTGCACATGTGTTTTACAAGAAATTGAGGCGTAGGAACATGTTTGCAAATTAATGAGGTGAAAGAAAGAAGTAAATGGGAGGTTAAATTAGCAGAGAAGTACCTGAATGAATGTGGGTGGCGCTGTGGGTTAAACCACAGAGCCTAGGACTTGCTGATCAGAAGGTGAGCTCCCGTTGCTCGGTCCCTGCTCCTGCCAACCTAGCAGTTCAAAAGCGAATCGGTGGAAGTCGATAAATAGGTACCGCTCCGGCAGTAAGGTAAACGGCGTTTCTGTGTGCTGCTCTGGTTCACCAGAAGCGGCTTAGTCATGCTGGCCACATGACCTGGAAGCTGTACGCTGGCTCCCTCGGCCAATAAAGCGAGATGAGCGTCGCAACCCCAGAGTCGGTCATGACTGGACCTAATGGTCAGGGGTCCCTTTACCTTTACATTTAAATGAATTAAGGCAGGAGGGGGGGTGATGACATCATCACATTTCAAAACATTCATATTTTCAACTTTTTCTTAATAGAGATTTGGAAGGG
The DNA here is from genome assembly GCF_965113315.1 of Podarcis vaucheri. Taxonomy (NCBI): domain Eukaryota; kingdom Metazoa; phylum Chordata; class Lepidosauria; order Squamata; family Lacertidae; genus Podarcis; species Podarcis vaucheri. The sequence continues at coordinate 16,432,123 of NC_138766.1, forward strand.
GTTTGAGATAATCTTCTAACCTAAGATCTTGGCAAATGACTACATATATATATTTAAGACATAGTAACATCCATTTTAGTCTTCTGCATCAACATTAGTTAAAAGGAATTGGTCCTAGCTAAATATTTTAGGGATTTTTGAAGATACAGCATTCTGATGCTCTTTGCAGCTGGTCACCCTGATGACATTTATATCAGAATTGGTACTGGTGTTGGTTTTACTGTGTAAGAATCTTAGTGGGTATCTTTTTCCTTTTCTCCAAATGTATCTAGCTGAATGGAAAATAGCTCTATAATCCTTGTTGACAACCTGTAAATTTCTAGCAAGGGCTGATTCAAGGTTTATTTTCTCCCAGTATATTCTCACCAGTAATAATCTCTAAAATCTAGGTGACCAATGGGAGCTTCTGTATTTGCCTGCTCAGCCACTGAGCTTTAGATTCGGGCGAGACAGGGATATCTTTGCTAATGAGTCAGCCAGAACCGATGTGACAAATCACATTTATATTTGGATTAATTCATGTTAGTGCATTGCATGATATCATGAAATAGATGGCTGCTCTTGATAACTACACACACACATTTGTATACTCTCCCCCCCCCCGACCAATCTCAAAGCTACTCAATATCATTGGATTACAAGGTTTCAATTGACAGTATGGGTGGTGACAAAATGCAAAGAAATAGAGTACTTTTAATAGTTTGTGGAAGAGGGGATCCCAGCACATGGATCTTTTACTTCACTCCTTCACAACAGGCTCCACCTGTCAAAATAAATGTGCAGGAACCTCATCCTCCCTTCTGTCAAAGGACAATCGCATATTCCACATTGAAAAATCACTATATCCAGAAATAGATTTCTTACAGAGAAACAGTATTAGATAAGGAGGCACATCTGCCAAACCTCAGTTGCTAAAACCTTAGAGCTGACTGAAACCAATCAAGTGTCAAAATAATCCATCTTTGGTATACAGAGTTCACCTTTAAATCTCTGTGATCATGAGGCCAGTTCTATGAAATAAAACAAAAAACTGTTAGCAGTGGGGTTTTTAAAAAAACACTTCCATGCTTCCAGTGAAAAATTGAAGACTGATTTAATATTAATGCACAGAGGTATCTTCCAATTATAGTAACCACTTATCTTTATTGTTTCAACTCAGGAGTAATTAATGTTCTTAATTCCTCAAGATCTATATTTTTAATACAGCCCTTTTAAACCTTCTTGATCTTGATTGTTTCATATTCCCCAATTCTTTGAGCTTTAGTAAATCTCAGAGGCAGCCTTTCCTAAGATCTTTTCACTTGTGTAGAGAAAATACTGGAGAATTACAATGTTTTTGAAATATCTTTTTAGTCAAAAACAGTATATGTTGAGGCACTGAATGTTCTTCAGGTATCTTCTTTAATGTATTTTTAATCTCCTGTTGGAAGCTGCCCAGAGTGGCTGGGGAAACCCAGCCAGATGGGCAGGGTATAAGTAATATTATTATTATTATTATTATTATTATTATTATTATTATTATCCAGACTTACACTGTTTTTCCCCAGTTGCCACTAACCATCCATTCCCCTATAGTTTCACAAGTTATTTTCCCCTTTCCAACATGCTTAAAACACACACACACACACACAGAGAGAGAGAGAGAGAGAGAGAGAGAGAGAGAGAGAGAGAGAGAGAGAGAAAGCCTTGTTTTTCTTTTACTGGCTATAACAAAAATTATAAAACTGTTCCCTCTAGCTCCCACCCTGGCATGTTGGTGTGATTTCCCTGCTCTAAGAGCACTGGCTGACCCTCAGTACCCATTACCAAGCAGCTTTAGCTATAAACAAGCCTAGGGGTATGGTTGTCCCCTCTATGTGAAGCAGCACAGTACTGTTCCTATAACAATATTATGGGATTCTTTTCTTCATTTACCTGCACCTAAAAGCTGCCATGAATGACTTCCATTCTACTTGCAGAATCAGAGCTAGCCAAAGCAATGAGCAGTTTAGAAATATTGGGTCTTTATGAGTAATAATTCCTGTTCAGACAAAATGGGAACAATATGCAGCCAATCTGAAGCTACGCCTTGGTTTCTGAATGTTTTGGAAGTCAAATGGACTTCCAGAATGGATTCCGTTCGACTTCTGAGGTATGACTATACAGTGGTGTGGTGCCTCTGGTTACGTACTTAATTCATTCTGGAGGTCCGTTCTTAACCTGAAACTGTTCTTAACCTGAGGTACCACTTTAGCTAATGGGGCCTCCTGCTGCCACCTGCGTGCGATTTCTGTTCTCGTCCTGAAGCAAAGTTCTTAACCCAGGGTACTATTTCTGGGTTAGCGGAGTCTGTAACCTGAAGTGTATGTAACCTGAAGCATATGTAACCCAAGGTACCACTGTACAAGAAAACAAAGTGACAGAGCAACATGTGGCTTTGCAGGATTCCTGACCTAGCTTGGTGCACTTTAACAATGCAGTTGGACTCAGAGAGAGATATAATCACTGTGATGTTATTTGACCCCAGCATAGACTGGTTGCACACCTGTAGTGTTCATTTTTCAGTACTGTAAGCTTACTGTTTCTAACCAAAGGACATGACAAATCTGCAGCAACAGTATCAACAAAACATTACGGAACATAGCACAAGGGTTGGGGGAAGCATTTTGACAAGATGCTTTCTAGAGTTGGTTATCACCCAATTCCATACAACACAGTGCAGGAAAAGCTCAATTGTCACAGTAGCAGTTTTTAAAATATATTTTAACTTTGCACACTCTACTCGTGCCTGAATTGTTGGCCACCTGTGCAAAGAAGGGCTGCTGTAATGTTAACCAGTCCTGGGTATGCTCTCTTTCTTAAGTAGTTGAGAAGTGCTTTGCCAGATCAAACCAGACTCCCCTTTTCAAAATGCTTGAATTTATAGACCATTCAACAGAAACAGATCAACGCTCCATTGGTGGCTAGAGCACTGCCTTCCTTTTACCTTCCTGGAACAACTTGCTTCTTTTGATCTATAGAGCCACAAACAGTTTGGATTCTGCTTGCTCTGCAGTTTATTGTATTTCATTCATCATATTTTTTTTATTTTACTCTTCCTCTAAGGATCCCAAGCCAATGTATATAGGACTAACTCATTTACTCCTTGTAATACTAAGAGAAGATATAGCCGAGTCCTCCATTTGCCACTTCATTTGTAGCTGAGAAGTTGGGGGTACTTTTGTAATTTAAGGAGGGGGAGCATATAAGGGCAAAGGGCTCACTTGCAATAGGCAGTTTTCCTATTTCAAACTGGGAAAACCTAGTTGGCTACAACTCAGCAATAAAAAAAGTGACTGATGTGATGCCATTTTAAGAACATGCTTGGACTCTGCAGGAGTCAAAAGGTTTAAACAACAACAGATCAGCTTTAAGAGACAATGATTTGCCCACAACCACCAAGGAAGCTTCATAGCTGAGTGGAACTGTGGTCCAGTTCCAACTGCCCATTACATTAAAAGAGAAATTGGGAGTAGTGTGAGGTTGGCAGAAGAACAATCAAGCTAGGCCACGGCTTTGAAAGGTCTCGGTGTAACCTAGTAGCTTTTATCCCCAGAAGGGAATCTTTTGGCCAATGAAGAGTGTCATGGGTGGGACTTACTGAACATGAATTCCTTGTAGCGTTCATGCATACATCCATTTCTGCTGAAACTGATTTGCCAGGCATCTGGGGAATGATCAGATTTCAGCTCTTCGAAGCTCCCTTAGGAGTTGACAAAAAGAGATTCCAGCTTGAAGTATAGCATTCATCACCATTTAAAAAACATTTGCAGAGCGAAGAAGAATTGTCGACCATCTGTTGTATAATGCTTCTTGTAAAGTGTCTACTATAATTATTTGTATCTTTGGAATATCATTTCATAGATGTTTTATCTGCCTAAAAATAAGGATGGATTTGAATTTCATCTTTTGCATGAGAGTAAGACTCATACATTATACACATAATACATTTTGACCAGAAATGAACCCAACGTCTAAACAATTGATTTAGGTGTGATTTTGGGGGTGGGTCAGTTTCTGATACTCTGTGTCGGGAATGTTAGTAGCGCTAATAATTCCTCTTCATACATTTTTTTTTCAAGACTTTTGAGCAGCATGCAGCAATAGACTGTTCATGTTAAACCACCATTAACTATGGTTTAAAATAACATGCAAACACTGGGTTAATCCAGCAGCATCTCCTTTGTGCTGGAGAAAGTGTAGTGAACTTAGAATAAGTGTGGCATATATGGTGGGAACGTAATACAGTTCAGCAGCCTTTGTGGAAATAAGTCTCTTCAGTTCTATTTTTCTAGAAAAAAGAGGTGATGGAGCTCACCATGAACACCTCCCTTGTTCTCTTAGAATGGCAATGAAGAAGGTGTCAGAACTGAGTTCCTGTGAGGTCCCCCTGAAAACAAGGACTGAGTCTCATCACACACCAAACAGCCCAGTGTACAGCACAACTTGGCTTACTGTCTATTTTTCATGAAAAACAAAAAGATTAGTATGAAGAATTGATGGCATTCTTTACTCATAGCAGCAAAGTAAATGATTGCTCAAAACTGGGGGCGGGGAGAGAATCTGGACCAGCATTCAAATCTCCCATTGTTCTAGGCGCATTTTGTGAAAGGGAATTTCATAAATGCGAGCAGTTTCTGAGCTCTGGGCACAGTAATGCACATAAGATTTCAGATGAAAACTGCCACTGCTGGCCCTGAGGGTGTGGGAGGAGAAATTCCTCCCCACTCAACTTCCAAGAGATGACTGCAGCATCAGGCAAGCTGATAGGTTCCGCCTCGCAGATGGCCTTACAGAAAGGCAGCATTTCTGTCTTGGCGGCCTCGAAAAATGTACATAAGATCTTAGCTGCAGTTCATTCATTTTCAGCTTTGTATTCTTGTTAGTAAAAAGTGCACCTAGACATTCCGTTGTTGCTCCCATAACCTAGGTTTAAGGTGCTATTTAGCTCCTAGCTTTCATATCTCTGTTTCTAACACTGGTCTGGACAATCTACATCTATCCCCATGGAGGCAAAAAGTATGGACAGTAATATCAGTGGAAAAGCTTACTAAACACTGAAAGCTCTGAGCGGTGCCTTAGCCTTACCCCACCCCACCCCAAAAAAACACTCCTTCATTAAATCATTCTTCTCTTTGTTGTTACTAAGGATGGGTGAATCTGTCGATTTTGGTTTCTTATAAAACAAAACAATACCATAACTTGGAAACACAGATAATGACAAACAGCAATGGTTAATATATACTCTATAAACAGAGCAGAAATACATGGTTGTGGGTTGTATTGCTCCCTTAATTAAAGTATTTAATATGCTGTAGATACACTGGAACCAATATGCAAGGAACAATCAGGAATGAAGTATCAATGCCCCTGGTATTGACAAAGTGGTGCACATTTGCTTTTGTCTGACATGAGCTAATTATGTCATAAAATAGCCTCATTAGTGTCAATAGAGGGTTGCTAGTTTTGGTTTAAGCAATTGTATTTATAATGCTTATTTTGGACATTATACATTTTAAATACAGCACACCATCCCATGTCTACAGACGAATTAGGTGGCTGGCAAGGCGAACCTTTGAAATTAGAGCTTTAATGGTTTCTGCAAAATACCACACACTGCTCGATGTGTGGAATGCATTTTCTCTTTACAACACAAGCCTGATAAATGTTGGCTTGGACCTGTCATCGTGTTCTGAACAAGTCTTTTCATTAAGTGGTTATTCATGTAAGTGGACTGTACTAAACCTAAAAAAGATTAAGCTGCAATTGCAGTGACAGATGTGGATCCATCAGTCCATTTTTATAAAGATCAGAGTGCAGCCCACGGAGGAGCTGTTAGGAAGGCAGGCATGAGCAGAAAAGTAGGAGGCTCATGGAGAAGCTGAGGTGGAATCCTAAAGAGGCAGAAAGTGATGCTGTAAAGCCAGTTCAGAAAATACTTCTCTAACACTTTTGTTTTGTTTTTTTTATAAATATTTTATTAAATTTTCACAATAAAAGACAAAGAAGATACAAAGTCACAAAAAATACAATACAAAAATACAAACATTAAACACATCAAAAAAAAGAAAAAAAAGAAAAAAAAACATATAATAACAAAAAACACAAATTCCCTCTTTCTTAATTTCTCATCTTCAATTAGCTTATTTTCCAGACTTCCTCACGTCTCCCGTTCTTCTATCCCTTTTTAAAAGTTAATTCAGCAAATTCATATCCTATTAATTTATCTGTTGTTAATCCAATCTTACATTTTACTTTGTTGCTAAAACCCCTGCGATTCATTTCAATGTCCTTAACATTCATAAATTTTACAATATTTCTGCAAATAAATTTTAAATTTCTTCCAATCTTCCTCCACCGTCTCCTCTCCCTGATCTCGGATTCTGCCAGTCATTTCCGCCATTTCCATGTAGTCCATTAGTTGCATCTGCCAATCTTCCAAGGTGGGTAGATCTTGTGTCTTCCAATGCTTTGCGATGAGAATTCTTGCTGCTGCTGTAGCATACATAAAAAAAGTTCTATCCTTCTTTAACACCAATTGGTCTACTATGGCCAGGAGGAAGGCCTCTGGTTACCTCTCTAACACTTTTGAAGAATGTGTGGGAAAGGGACTATTGCACATTTGAACTCACGAAGCCAGATTTTAATGTCACCGATGTTTCCCAAGATTTATTGTCATGTACCTGAGAGTAAAATTAGGTCACTTAACCATCACCCTCTGGTCAACTCATTTTCTTCTTGTTGTTGTTTAGTCGTTTAGTCGTGTCCGACTCTTCATGACCCCATGGAGCAGAGCACGCCAGGCACTCCTGTATTCCACTGCCTCCCACAGTTTGGTCAAACTCATGCTGGTAGCTTCGAGAATGCTGTCCCACCATCTTGTCCTCTGTCGTCCCCTTCTCCTTGTGCCCTCAATCTTTCCCAACATCAGGGTCTTTTCCAGGGAGTCTTCTCTTCTCATGAGGTGGCCAAAGTATTGGAGCCTCGGCTTCAGGGTCTGTTCTTTCAGTGAGCACTCAGGGCTGATTTCCTTAAGGATGGATAGGCTTGATCTTCTTGCAGTCAATGGAACTCTCAAGAGTCTCCTCCAGCACCATAATTCAAAAGCATCAATTCTTTGGTGATCAGCCTTCTTTATGGTCCAGCTCTCACTTCCATACACCACTACTGGGAAAACCATAGCTTTAACTATATGGACCTTTGTTGGCAAGGTGATGTCTCTGCTTTTTAAGGTGCTGTCTAGGTTTGTCATTGCTTTTCTCCCAAGAAGCAGGCGTCTTTTAATTTTGTGGCTTCTGTCACCATCTGCAGTAATCATGGAGCCCAAGAAAGTAAAATCTCTCACTGCCTCCATTTCTTCCCTTTCTATTTGCCAGGAGGTGATGGGACCAGTGGCCATATTACGTCACTTAACCATCACCCCCTGGTCAATTCATTTTCTTACACTAATCTATAACAACAACACAGACACTGTCTCAGTTGTGAATACTGTATAGGCTAAATACGTCAAATTAAATAATGAGGGGTTTTTTAGACTGAATATTTGGGAAGATAACATGCCTTTATTCAATGTAAATGTATGATAAATTACAATAACACCACTCCTAATATCTGGCCCATGCCTATGGCCCAATATAAAGGATTTCCGCTGCAGCACAGATATGAACAGGTGAAGTGTTGTTGTTTTTTAATCCTGACATAAAATTCAATAACAATATGCAAATAATTTAAGATTTACCTTGATGAATCATAGAACTATTGGTTTATGCATGTGAAATGCCCAGAATAATTAAAATGTGCTATATATACACTATTACAGCATTTGCTATGTAGAATCGTCATCTTTGAATTGAAATGCTATATAAATATTTGAATTACCAACTGATGTTGTTTTTTTAACTGCTAAGATGCTCAACCCTACCATTTTCTGTTTTTCTTTTACACTCCTCTTGGGGTATGGGTTGCTCATTCCCAAATCCTGTTTCATGATCACTGAGTTTTGTACATAGGGCTGTGCAATAAACTGCCATATCATTGAATTAATGTTCTTATCTCTACTGTGTTGAGTTGTGACATGAAAGTATAACATGTTGTGGTGCTCTGGTTAAGACAACTAGGGCTCTGCAACAGACTAGTACAATGCAAAATGCATTCCAACCACTCCATTCCCTGTATTCCCTCCTCCATTGTGGTGTGAGTTTGTTTGTTTGTTTGTTTGTTTATGGGGGTGGGGGAGGGCTGGACCCAATCATTGTGCCTAAACCAATATACCTTGAAATCCTACATTTCTCCATTGATTTCTATGGGTACTTCTCACCTTCTGTGTATGAGGGAATTGAAAAGGGATGCACAGAAACCTATAGCGTCAAAAACCTCATGAGAAATGACATAATCTGTTCATGCTAAGAAAAAATATGCAGGAATAGATGTTTTACAAATAAGTTAGTGACAAAGAAAGATAAATTAACCAGTAAGACAATGGAAGGCTCATTTATTCAGCACTACTGTGCAACCCCCATGACTTACTTAACAATTTAGCTATGTTGATCTTCCTGATGAATCACTGTACATAGCTACAAGACATTAACATCACCATAATTAAAAAGTGCACTTCTTTAACTATGTCAGAACGTCACTTGAGTATACTCCCTATTGTCACATTTTGTTTGTAATTTACAAGACAGTTTGCAGTGCCAACACACAGGCTAGAATTAAATATAATGCCATCAGTATAGATTTAGACAAAAAAAACATTTTTTTAGTACTCACATTAACTGTTGGTGATGAAGACTTACGATATCTTTACCTGATGCACTGGGTTGTGTGAAAGCAACAGCAGTTAATTTAACATGCCTAATAAGGTACACATTAAGCACATTGCAGTTGATGCGCTGGTTACACATTCATAGTTTTTGGCAATTCTTTATATATTAGGTGTTCCTCACCCTTTTGATTTCCTTCAGATTATTATAATGGTCAAATTAATTAACCAGATGGGATTTCATAGCAATACTACAATTGTATTTATCAAGCGTGTTCAGCCACCATGTGTACTTTTTCTTGCTATTCTAGCCTCATATGTGACTGTTAGATGGTATACACACCACACATTTAAAGCACATTGAAAGTACATGACTCCCCCCAAAGAATCATGGGAACTTGCCCCTCATACAGAGCTATAATTCTCAGCACCCTTACAGTTTGTTTTCTAATGTAGACAAATCTGTGCTGAATTCAGACAGAAGTGTGAATCAGTGAAAAGTATGTTTTTTGTTAAATGTTAGGATTATAACTCAAACCACTGTCCAAGTATAGCTCAGACAAATATGTCTCTAGTAGCCAAAACAGCAAAGACCTCTATGGCACTCGCAGCTACTACACAAGTTTCTAATGTGGGGGAGAGAGATTACTACTGAACAATAATATTGAAGGTTCAAGAAAAACATTTTAGATCATTCAGGGAGGCATTTTATTCAAGATTATCTGATCAAATCCCTGTAAGAAACATGGTGTGAGGGACCATTTAAAAATAATAGGATTTGCTTTCTTTCAAAAGGATGCTTGAAAGGTTAAAGCCAATGGGCAGATCATGGCAGGTGGAGCAAATTAACTTTCTATCCGTGATGACCTTGAAGGAGCACAAACGGATACCAAATAAAAAGAAAATATACTTATTGATTAATAACAAACTTTAGGTGTGATCAATATTTATATCCCTCACTCAACAGCTGACTCAGATCTCTTTCCTTATTGGGATTCATTAGAAATCCCGTTGAGTGATAAAAATACATTGAGTTTGAAATAAGAGTATCAGGAGTCTTAAATGCTACAATAAGTAATTTGAGTGGTCTCTTTAGTGGTGATCACTGATTCTGATGTGCAAGATTATTGGGATGACTCCCCAGTGAATACCCTGGGTAAATCTCTGTGGATTTTAATGATGAAACAAAATGTTACCATTCTGTCTGAATGAACCAGGAGTTGTATTCTGAAAGCTTATACCTTCGTTTTTATCACAGTTGAAGAACAGTGAATGGTTTTAATTTGGAGGACTCAAGTTTTAGACTAAGAAGTGATTCCAGGCATCTGCTTCCCAACCAGTAGTTTCCATGTGAGCCTGGGAGTGAAACAAAAACGAACTCTCCAAAGAGCTATCTGTTACCACAATGTGCTGGAAATATGAATACCCTTTGGCTATCCCATTGGCCATTGTCAATCCCTGCAAAGAGGTTAGGGGTGAATTGGGTGATATTCAGCTAACTTTTACTCAGAGTAGACGTAATTAATTTCAGTGGGTCTCCTCTGTGTAAAACGCGGTTGAACACCACACACGATTGTTCATTTTTGGCTCCCACCACCACACACAAACACTATTCTCACACTGTACCAAAAGCTGATGTTTGTGCTCATCGTTTATGAACATTTGTCTGATTATTTGCGGCAAGTAACCATCACTTTCATGCAAAGCTGCATGTCCCTGTTCTTCAGAGATAGAGCCGTGTGTCCAGTTGCTATAGCACTGCCCTGGGATAAAGTAGCAGCCACGCCAATGAGTTGGTCTCAGAATACAGATTCAAAATTCTCCTGGCTCACCCACAAAATGACCTATTCAATGAGGCAGCGTTAGGGGAGGAATGCGTTGGACTGAGTGCTTTTCACCAGTGGTTCCCAGTTGGTTAAGTACTGCGAACCCCCTGTTTTTCAAAAGCCATGTCGTAGACCTGCTATTTTTGAAAACGTTGATATCTCTGTGGTAGTTTTTGTTATGTGAATGGGGCCACCATACCCTCCAACATGTCCCAGCATAGAACACATCTTCAGGGCCACACTCCTGCGCATCACATGACCCACACGAGAGCACGGCGCCCAAAAATGGGCAATTTGGGGCACCAGGATCTCACACATTTTTGGGTGCCATGTTCTTGCGTTAGAGCATGTCCCCCCCAAAAAAAAAACAGGGTGTACCAGACAGTTGATGGGCATGTGTCACAGACCCCCTCTGGTCCACGGACTATCAGTTAAGAGCCACTGTTCTACTCCAATACCGGATCACACAGCATATTCTTCTGGTTCCCTTCTTTCGCGGAGAGAAACAGTTTCTCAAACAGCAGATCCCTGTTCCACATGGTAAGCCGCTTTGGAAACTAACCAGTTGAAAAAAAGAAAACAGACTGTGATAAGGCATGTAGTTCTGTTGTTCAAAAGGGAGGGGGGCTCAAATGTCCCACTGGGCGCTCTCAAGCCCTTCCTTGGGCATGCTTAAGGTAGCTCTTTAGATCCCAGCCCACAGGTCATATAATGTAATACATACTGCTTTAGCAAAGCATTGAAAAGGCATTCTTGCTGTGCCATAAAACCCAGCACAGAACAGTGAACATGGTTGAAGGTTGTTTAGGTACAGATAACGGACCCAAACATTTTTGCAGCTCAGACTGTTGTGAAACAGAAAATGTTGTGAAACAGAAAATGCCCTACAAAAATTTTATTACTAATTTCTAGCAAGCTCTAGCTTGAATTAATTATTGATCTTTCTTACTAGTGGCAGCACGTTTACACGGCAAGGTGGGGTGGTGAGAACAGGCTCCTTATTCATGCCTGTTACAGTTCTACTTTATGATTACTGTGTTATTAGTACATGATCATGATTGTGCCAAAGCTGATTATGCTTATTGTATCTCTTTCACAAGCAGTGGCAATGGAGGCTCTTATGAAATCACAGGTGTTGAAGCAAAGCCACTACCTTCAGTTTCCCAAATGCAACAATAATGTGGTGTGCCAAGGGGAATAGCAGCAGGGTTAGAACCCATGCATCTCACTCCAGAGAGCAACAGCCTAACCACACAGTCTCAGTAACACTCCTTTGCTGCTGCTGCTGCTGCTGCTGCTGCTGCTTCTTCTTCTTCTTCTTCTTCTTCCCCTTCCCTTAGCAGATGTTCAGCTACAGTACCAATTATCAAGATATGATAATATAATAATATTACACAACACAAGACAGAAGGGGGGAAAGCCATAACTCAGGAATAAAGGATGTGACGCGGCAGCTAAAAAAGCCAATGCAATTCTGGGCTGCATCAATAGGAGTATAGCATCTAGATCAAGGGAAGTAATAGTGCCACTGTATTCTGCTCTGGTCAGACCTCACCTGGAGTACTGTGTCCAGTTCTGGGCACCACAGTTCAAGAAGGACACTGACAAACTGGAACGTGTCCAGAGGAGGGCAACCAAAATGGTCAAAGGCCTGGAAACGATGCCTTATGAGGAACGGCTAAGGGAGCTGGGCATGTTTAGCCTGGAGAAGAGGAGGTTAAGGGGTGATATGATAGCCATGTTCAAATATATAAAAGGATGTCACATAGAGGAGGGAGAAAGGTTGTTTTCTGCTGCTCCAGAGAAGCGGACACGGAGCAATGGATCCAAACTACAAGAAAGAAGATTCCACCTAAACATTAGGAAGAACTTCCTGACAGTAAGAGCTGTTCGACTGTGGAATTTGCTGCCAAGGAGTGTGGTGGAGTCTCCTACTTTGGAGGTCTTTAAGCAGAGGCTTGACAACCATATGTCAGGAGTGCTCTCATGGTGTTTTTCCTGCTTGGCAGGGGGTTGGACTCGATGGTCCTTGTGGTCTCTTCCAACTCTATGATTCTATGATTCTATGATTCACTTCGCATGCAAAAGGTTCCAGGTGAACCAATGGGCTTGGATAACATGACAAAGCTTCCTAGGTAAGCACTGTATACATAGATATTTTAACTTTCAAACAAGACAACTGCTTGAGTCAATAATATAGTTAACACTGAAAGTTCAGATGGCTAGCACCGTCTTTCTCCATGACATGTTCTGCCTTGCTTCTCCATATTATGCATCTTGTCTGGCTGTAATACATCTGTTTTGCAATCCTTGCTCGGTTCCAGACAATGTGATCCATCTTTTATTTTGGTTACCTGAATACGAGCTACGATGGGTATGTTAATGGCAGATGGCAAAATTTGGTGTACTATTGCATTCCTGTTCATAAGACTAATATGCATCAGTTATGGCCAAAACCACTCCATAGCAGTGATACCCAGACTGTGTTGTGGGGCACACAAGCATGCTGTGGGAAGGAGCTGAAGTGAGCCTTTGGAAAATTAAGTTGTCATACTGGATACACCCACCACGTTGTGCCCACATAGCAGGGAGATCCTGCAAGCATTGATACAGCCTGTGCTACAACTGACAGATCCAGGGGGATTCCAGGAGCTTCACTACTGCTCAGAAAGCCCTGAGTCATAATTGACTGGGTGAAGGGGAGACAAAATTTTGGGAGACAATATTAATTGGACTATCATAAAGTTTCATGGGCAATGCTTGCCTGTCTGCCTATTCTGGGAACCGACGAAGAAAATGTATAAATGTAAAGTGTGTCTTCGGTTTTGGGCCAGAAAAAAAGCTGGGCTCCAAAACTTAAAGGTGAAACAATATATCGTTTTTCTACATCGCATTATATAGAGGACTCAGCTATACAGCTGCAAATAAAAGTGTGTTGTAAAGTGCATTATACAAATGTGACACTAGATGGCGATGTTGAGCTATGGCAAATGCAATATATTTTTCAAAACTTTTTTTAAAAAAATTAAAATCCACAACGTTTTTTATATGTGTGTAGATTTCACCGGGGTCTATATTGCTTTGTTATGCACATCCCAGTTCTTTGAGCTGTGCGAGAAGTTCCACGGTCAGCACTTATCCAGCACTGGTTCTCTTTCGAAGAAGTAATGACTGAAAACTTAATGTGTTTCTATAAAGCGGAATATTTTAAATATCCTCCAACAGCAGCACTCCTTTCCGCATCAGATGCCCAGAGAGAGGCATTCCTACATCCCCAGATGCTATTAGCTTACAAAGTTCAAAGCTCAGCATGCTTCCTCTCTGCCACTTTCTACATCTCCCTCCCCCCACATGTCATATTTTCAAAAACATGTGCCTCTGCCTCTTTAGCACACCCCAGAGTGGTCTTTATATCAAGAAACAAGCTTCTAACACTTTGCTCCAATTGAAAAAATATATCTCCTGACTGCACAGGGGTATTAACATTCTTTTGACTCTGGCCAGGTATTGTTTAAAGTCAGGGATGGGGCACCTTTTTCAAACCATGGGCCACATTTCCTTTTGGGCAGCCACAAGCTGGTGTTGGGTAGCACCCAGGATGAAAGTGGGCAGAGCAACAAATATGATTTCCACCCCCACCCCTTTGTACAGTAGGTGTCAGGGACTGGCAGGCCACTGGCAAGTAAGCACTGGGGGCAGACTCAGGACAGTGGTTTATGAGGGGCTGTGCCAGCCTGACAGAGGCCCAAACCATAAACCATAATTATCATGGCTTGTGCACATGTGCTTCATGTCCTTTCTATGGGGGAATAGAATTGTGGCCCCTAACTTTAAGAAATGCAGTATTCCTCCCTTATATGCAGCAGAAAGCAGTGGGGACTGGGATTTCGATTGGAATGACAGGAAGCTAGAAGGTACTGCGGTACACAGGGCAACAAAATGTATTGTGGACATTTGGATAAGGGTAGACAAAGTGTGACAAAATGAAAACTAGCTTTTAATATAATATAGGAAGAAGTGTCTAGGAGCTATATTTAAGTATTATAGAGGAAGGTTTGGGAAATATTGGAGTACTAGATACATTAAGCGTTTTGTTATAGTTTTACTCAAGAATTCCGAATTCCAGGAGCCCCTTGGATGGCACATTTATCTCACTCAAGTGAATCGTATCATAATAGGCAATTTTTGTGGTGTTGTTGGCCCTGTGAGGGAGGGATTATGTATTTGGCAATATGGAGGCAAATCAAGAGCTCTTTCTTGTGGCACTGACCTTCGCAAGCAGGGAATCTTTACTATGATGAAATAGGTAATCTCTCAAAAACAAAATTCCAGGAGAGGATTGGAACTGGGGATTAAACATCAGAACAAATATTCTGTGTTATGGCAGTTAAAAGCCCTCCAGAGAAGTTATTTGGATAGATTGAGGACACTCAGCTGGAAAGTCATAGCTGGATTCACAAGGATACAAAACTTTGTTGACTGTTCTGAGGCGGATGTATGTTACTTTTTCAGACCTAATTTTTATACTTTATCTAAGGCCTCATCTGAGGATTAAAAGATACAAATGTTACATTTCAGAGGGATTTCCTGTTGTTGTTAAATAGTTTGTGTAACGTAATTTTATTATATATTTATGCACATATTATTGCAATACTAATCTTCACTGAGGAAATTATTACACTCAGGGGATTTGGGAGAATTGTTTTTAATTACCCATCAAATATTTTAAAATGCAAGAGATATTGTCATGCTTCTTTTTTTGCTGCTGATGCTTAGGAATAGTTTGTGTCAGTTATTACCCTTTTTCTTTTTCTTTCCAGACATTGCTCACTAATAGGGCAATGTCTGAGGGCCAAACTACGCTTGAGATTTAACAAGCTAACTTGGAGCGAGTCAGGGTCTGGGTTTTTCATTTTTGTTAGGTGGATGGGATTTTCATTGGCTCTGCAGCACATATTGAGGACAGGTTTAATCCTCCTCCCCTGCAGCCGTGATACCAGTGAAAAACCCCTAACCTTTTGCTGCTATTAAGATTTAGGGCAGGGGTAGGCAAACTTAAGGCCCGGGGGCCGGATGCAGCCCAATCACCTTCTCAATCCGGCCTGCGGACGGTCTGGGAATCAGCGTGTTTTTACATGAGTAGAATGTGTGCTTTTATTTAAAATGCATCTCTGGGTTATTTGTGTGGCATAGGAATTCGTTCATCCCCTCCCCCAAATATAGTCTGCCTCCCCCACAAGGTCTGAGGGACAGTGAACCAGCCCCTTGCTGAAAAAGTTTGTTGATTTAGAAAGAAAACTCCCAATGGCATCAAGATGGGCCTATATGTAATATCTAACTTTCCCTGTTGATTTCCAGTCAGAATGCTCCACTCTGTCTGCTCTTCTGTCACCCAGGGACACTGCACCCACTTAACTCCCAGTTCTCTTGCCAGCCTCGCCTCCATTCTCAGCACCCTCTTGAGTCTCTGGCACTCCCAGAGCCCATCCTTAGCCCATCCTCTCAGGATGAATCTGCCACTCAATCCGGTTCTGAGCCACAGCTGTTGCCTCCTCTGTCGCCTAAGTCACAGAAATGCCAGCGCAGGCACAAACAGATAACTCAGGTCCAGTGATCCCGAAGGATTTCCCATTTGCTAACTCAGTCCCAGTGACAATCCTGCTTGGGACATTGAAGTTGGGCTTCCCTTGATTCCATATAATGGGACCCAAGAGAGCATGTTGCTATTTGGATCAACGTCTTAGCTTGCCTAGCCATACATGGCACCCATCATGCCTTTGAACTCCATTTTGCCTTCGCACTCTACTGATTTGAGCATTGAAGTTTTGGGCAGAAACTGTACTCCAAATTCAAGTTCCTTGTGCTTCCTGAGAGCCAGGACACAGACAACCTGAGTTCTTGCTTAGTCAGCTGATGGGTTCCTATTCTCCTTTCTTATGGTTCTTTATGTTAAAACCAGACTTGTGCAGTGCAGTCCTTAAAATAGAGGATGCCTTCATGAAAGTTCACCTTCCCAGGCCATTCCGGTTATGCATGGGCACTCTGTGCTAGTATTCACTTGTAACAAAGACAATTTATTTTTCATTATAGCAAAAGAGAGCATTCAAATATTTCCAATATTTTTGACAGCTGGGTACTATTGACGCTGGTATATCTTCTGAGAAACAGTGCGCTATTACTCTCTTTGCCTAGTTTTGGTTCTGGTCAAGTTTTTCTTAATATTAATCCAGTGGCTTGGATCCTAACTTCCTTCTCTGAACGGAGCAGACTTTTTTACCTTCTTTGTAGAGAGCATTGCCCCCTGGAAATCTGTTTCAGGGAATTGGGGGACTTTTAGAAATGGTTTCAGTATAGTGCAGAATAATGCCAATGGAGGGAAGAACGGTGGGTAATCTCTCATATGAATGAAGGTACAAAATAGGGTCCTTGCCAGTTGGTTTCAAAATGAAAACAGCATCAAGTGTGAGAGATGTACTACTCGGTTTCAAACTCATATAGTTAAAAACAGATTCTCCGAGACTTTTCTGAGTTCTAACACATATTTTGTATGGTTTTTGTTTCATTTCACTGCAGTTCAACTGAAGAACAGTTTCACTGGCAAACACAAGGTAAATTATAATTTTGTAGAATGCTGTGTTGAACTTTTCTTTCTTGTAGAGCCACTATTTTCAGGTGCTTTGCCCTAACTGTGCTTTTGTTATGGAAATACTGCAGCCAAGCTGCAAATATTTTATAATTGGGATAATGTTATACTTCTCCCAGACAGTATTTCCATAATCTTATAGAAACAGTATAAATTATTGCCGAACAAGTATGTCAGTTAACAACTTGGTATGTTTCTCTATTCCCAGAGCATCAGTTACTCACAGAACCCTCTGAGTCATAAATCAAACCAAGTAGGAAGTTACCAATTGTTTACTTCCCAACACCCACCCTGAACAGATTTTCATAAATCAAGCATGAAGTGATTTGTTAAAATTAAAGTATTAAAAATATAGGGGGGGAATGTCAAAGCAACTTTATACACATAATAAACTAGCAATAAGAGAGATTAACATCATAAAATAAAAAAAGATATACGAGTTTATCCATTAAGGTTACTGGCAACCTTCCTTAGCCTGGTGTCCTCTAGATCTTTTGGACTACAATACCCATCAGACCCAGATAGCATGGCGAATGGTGTGGGATTATGGGAGTTGTAGTCCAAAACATCTGGAGGGCATCAGTTTAGGAGGTTTGTGTCCCTTAATGACAATAAACTGAACTACAGATCAGTATGACATTCTCCCAGTCTGTTGATTCTTCTTACGAAGTTGTTCACCTATTTAGGCCACAATACTTACATCCTGTTTTATGGCACTGAGAAACTTTCAGAGCTGTTGTTTATAGTTACCAAGGCACAGCTGGCGTCAATGGCACCCCAAAGGGGCCATAATTTTGTTAATTCAAAAATTTAGTTCCCCCCCCAAAAAACCCCCCACACACTATTTGACTGTTCCCTGGCCCATTCGTATAACGGAAACGACTGCAAATTAAGGATTCAGTATTTTCAATACGATTTTAAATTTGGAATGTACAGTCTCCCTAACTGACCAGAATTGTTTCATTGTTTATTTATTTATTGGAGGCGCGATCCTATAGCAAGATCCACCACGATTAGCGGCTTAGGATCCTGCAGATCTCTGGCTGAGCCAAGAGGTCCCTGACACAACCATAACATAAACATTGGCTTAACGTCCTCATCCTTGGTGGAGCCAGAGATATGGTAACCTATCTCCCCCATCCTGCTCAGCTGAGGCCCAGCTGGATGAGTGACAAACACTGGGTGTCAAACACCACACCAGAAGAACTCATTTATTGTCCAGCTCTTATATGTGAAAAAGTATATATGCTAAAGTGCAATTTGGGGAAAAAGAGAGAAAAGATTATCATTTAGTTATTGCCTCTTGAAAAAGCACATATTGAAATAAATGGAAGAGCAAAATATTATATGACACGTAACATTTCCAGAGGAATGTTGGTCACCATCCAGCACGTAGACATTATTGGCACCAAGTTTGCCTCTTCAGTAAAAATGTAACGGTAAAGGACCCCTGGATGGTTAAGTCCAGTCAAAGGTGACTATGGGGTTGCGGCGCTCATCTCACTTTCAAGGCCAAAGGAGCCAGCGTTTGTCCACAGACAGCTTTCTGGGTCATGTGGCCAGAATGACTTAACCACTTCTGGCACAACAGAACACCGTGATGGAAAGCAGAGCGTACGGAAACACCGTTTACCTTCCTGCCACAGCAGTATCTATTTATCTACAGTGGTGCCCCGCAAGACGAATTCCTCGCAAGACGAAAAACTCACTAGACGAAAGGGTTTTGCGGTTTTTGAGCTGCTTCGCAAGACGAATTTCCCTATGGGCTTGCTTCGCAAGACGAAAACGTATTGCAAGTTGGTTTCCTTTTTCTTAACACCGTTAATACAGTTGCAACTTGACTTCGAGGAACAACTCATAGAACGCGGTGTGGTAGCCCTTTTTGAGGTTTTTGGTGATTTTTGAAGCTTTTCCAAAACTTTTCCGACACCGTGCTTCGCAAGACGAAAAATTCGCTAGACGAAAAAACTCGCAGAACGAATTAATTTCGTCTTGCGAGGCACCACTGTACTTGCACTGCGTGCTTTCAAACTGCTAGGTTGGCAGGCACTTGGACAGAGGAACAGGAGCTCACCCTGTTGTGGGGATTCGAACCACTGTCCTTCTGATCGGCAAGCCCAAGAGGCTCAGTGGTTTCGACCACAGTGTCACTCGCGTCCCATTAGCCTCTTCTGTACTTGTTTGTAGTCAGCAATGTAAAGATCATTGCAGACTAGCATTACAAATACCCAATAGCTTTTGCTTAATAACCCTACCTTCACTTTCCCTGTATTTTAGATAATTTAAATGTTTAAAACAATATTTTGTTACAGATGGTCAGAAGGATATAGAAGATGAGCTCACAACAGGTCTTGAACTTGTTGACTCCTGTATTAGATCTCTGCAAGAGTCTGGAATACTTGATCCACAGGACTATTCAACTACCGAAAGTAAGTTTCTAAAGAATGTTCCTTTCATTGTGTCCTACCCTAAATTAAAACCCAGTCTGCACAGAAAATGATATGCTTTTAGGATGAAAGGATACTGGGCCATTATGATGTTCTTATTTTATCTTTCATTTCTGAAAACCGGCAGTATTCAGTGAGCAATTGCCTTTCTCCTACCCCACTCTATGTGTGTGTGTGGATGTGTGGATAACAATCTCCAAGCTGTTTTAGAGCTGCTTTCACAATACGGATAAAAACAGCATGGGGTTATTTTATGCGCAGGTAGCCTTTGGTAGAAATGTGGAGAGATGGGGAAAACATGTAATGTTTACTAACATCAAACGTTTAGGAACCAGCTTCTGGTTTTTAAAAATATTTAGATGCTTGACATTTTGCCTGCCTCAGAAAGTAAATTGGGCTTTCAGTATTCCCTATATAGGGCTTGTAAACCTTTCTATCCCCAGAGCCCACATGAGATATCTGAGGCCTACCAGTCACAAAAGTGAGATATGGGGCAGAGCTAGTCACAAAATGGGGCAGTGTGAGGAGGCAGACTTTGGCATAATCACTGGGTGATGATTGACGTCATTTTCTACCAATATCTAATTCATATCTGGAAGTTGCACAATTATTTGCCACAACATTTTCCTTATGATCAGGGATCTGTAGCTGAGCTTTCCTCAAGCTAAATATAGACATTTGTAACTCACAAAGTAGATTAAGATATTCTGGTTTTCCACAGAAGTAATACTTTTTGTTTAAACATGGGGGGAGGATTCTACATGTAATGAATTGTCTTTGTATTTTTAATTGTAAGTTCAGGTATGTGTGGAATGTATATGTATAACTTAAAATGAAAATATATGTGTATGGCTTACATTTGACTTATGAAATGCAATTTTAAAAATATTACTAACTCTTGAGATGATGTTTTTTAACTACATTTACTGCCCCATGGTAACTTACTTGAGGTTGATGCTGTTGTGCCAGACAGTTCATTTCATCCATGTTCTTCCATTGCCCATAGTTTATCCAAACATAATCGCTCAAATTAGTGGCTAGGAAGGAGACGTATTGTGCATTTTCAACTCACCCTGTTCAGTACAGAACTTTTCCCTTTATGCAACAGGCTGTTGTGGTACAACTACTGCAGAAAACCTTCAATCAGACAGAAAGGATAATTTTACATATTAGCGGGTGCACATATTTGTGTAATACATATGTTAGCTGATACACACCTTCTTGCTGAATGCAAACATTTCATTTTTATGTATATACAGAAACCCAGCTGTGAAGTAGCTCTTAAAATATTGGGGGGTTATCCCCCTGCCAATAAATTTAAAGTTTGAGGAATCTTATGGATAACAAAGGACTTTCTCTGGCTATTTGCATACACATGGGGAACTGATGATACAGGAAACAAGTTCTGGGGTCCAGCTCTTTCAAACTCTGCTTTAAAGTAAGAATTAAAGCTATCGTATGGGAATACGTGATCCTCTAAAGCGATAGTTATTATAACAGATGCCTGGCATATTTGATTTTAATGAAAAGAATCAGCATATGTACAATACAAAACTTTATTAAGTCATTTCAACTCGCCTCTCCGTTTAATAGAGTGCTTTCAGCAATTCCCCAGTGAATACACTCCAAAAAACCATCTCTATTGTAGAATCTCTAACAAAGCAGATGTTTGCGTCTGAAAAAGCATTTGGTCTTGATTTTTATTATGTTTTTCTTCTACCTGTCGCTTCCTCTGAACGAATTAAAAAGGCTGCGCAACAAAAGCCCCGCATCTGCATCGTTAGATGTGTAAAAAGCCAATTCAGTCCATGTTCTCTCATTTTTTAAAAATAACCACCTGTCAGATGGTTGAAAGGGTAGAATAAGATTAAATCTGGCATCTTTTGAGCTAGCAGTCTGTTAATCAGTGAGAGTTATTTCCTTCTCATAATCCAGCAAAGGTTTCAGGGTAACCTTGTGCTGTTGATCTTGACAGACTGCTCCATGGGGATTGCTTAACACATATAATGCTCTAATTAAAGTCACATGGAATATGTCTGAGGCATTCGTTTGCCTTTGTGCATGAGTTCTTCTCT
The DNA here is from genome assembly GCF_965113315.1 of Podarcis vaucheri. Classification (NCBI taxonomy): domain Eukaryota; kingdom Metazoa; phylum Chordata; class Lepidosauria; order Squamata; family Lacertidae; genus Podarcis; species Podarcis vaucheri. Next base: position 16,453,893 of record NC_138766.1, read on the forward strand.
TTTGTTTTCTAAATCTTGATTACAGCGTTTCATGAGAGAGACAGAGAGAAATGTTTGGGTTCAGCCACAGTCTTTGTCTAGAAGCCCTTCCAGGCTGGTTATGGTTTCCAGCGATAGCAGGAAGGCACTCTGCAGAAGCTCAAAGACACCATTGTTGGCGTTGCTTTTATCATCATTTCATGCAGCTGAAATTGCTCCGAGAGCTAAGCACTGGTGTCCCTTGACACAAACTGTGCAGATACGCAAAATTCATCGTTACCCAGTGGGTGCATTCCACGCCAACTTTTAAACGGCTGCTGAAAACTTTTTTATTCCACCAGGCCTCTGCAGGCAATTAAGGGTACACCCCCACATACAGTCTGTTGATTTTTGTTTTTAATTTCTTTTTGCTTTAAACTTGTTTTTAACTTTCTACTATTTTACTGTCTGGTTTTGTGTTTTTAGATTGTTATAAAATGCTGTTTCATACTGTGTGTGTGTGTGTGTGTGTGTGTAGGTGAGTGTGTCAACAAAGACCACTTCAAATTATCTGAACAATACAGTTATCATCTATCTGGATTGCTTGGGTACAATTCAGTTTTAAGTTTGTTGGACTGATGTTCTGTTTGAGTCGCAGAAACATTATTGGCAGCTTCCCACGAGCAAAACATGGCACCCCCAAATGTGTGTTTTGGGGCAATGCAATCTCACATGAGAACTGCATCTGGCCATGATCTCATGGATTTTGGGGCGCTGTGCTTTCACACAAGAGCATGACCGCTCAAAATGGGATGCTCCAGACAGTTGATGGGTATGTGCCATGGACCGACTGGGTAGGTTATGTGGACCCCTGGGGTCCACCGACAACCAGTTGGGAACCATGGATTTAGAGCATTCCTAAAGCGGGTGGCACTGTGGGTTAAACCACGGAGCCTAGGACTTGCTGATCAGAAGGTCGGCGGTTCGAATCCCTGCAACGGGGTGAGCTCCCATTGCTTGGTCCCTGCTCCTGCCAACCTAGCAGTTCGAAAGCATGTCAAAGTGCAAGTAGATAAATAGGTACTGCTCCGGCGGGAAGGTAAACAGCGTTTCTGTGCACTACTCTGGTTCGCCAGAAGTGGCTTAGTCATGCTGGCCACATGACCCGGAAGCTGGACGCCGGCTCCCTCGGCCAATAAAGCGAGATGAGCGCCGCAACCCCAGAGTCGGTCATGACTGGACCTAATGGTCAGGGGTCCCTTTACCTTTGTTGTTGTTGTTGTTTAGTCGTTTAGTCGTGTCCGACTCTTCGTGACCCCATGGACCAGAGCACGCCAGGCACTTCTGTCCTCCACTGCCTCCCGCAGTTTGATCAAACTCATGCTAGTAGCTTCAAGAACACCATCCAACCATCTCATTCTCTGTCGTCCCCTTCTCCTTGTGCCCTCCATCTTTCCCAACATCAGGGTCTTTTCCAGGGAGTCCTCTCTTCTCATGAGGTGGCCAAAGTATTGGAGCCTCAGCTTCACGATCTGTCCTTCCAGTGAGCACTCAGGGCTGATTTCCTTCAGAATGGAGAGGTTTGATCTTCTTGCAGTCCATGGGACTCTCAAGAGTCTCCTCCAGCACCATAATTCAAAAGCATCAATTCTTCGGCGATCAGCCTTCTTTATGGTCCAGCTCTCACTTCCATACATCACTACTGGGAAAACCATGGCTTTTACTATACGGACCTTTGTTGGCAAGGTGATGTCTCTGCTTTTTAAGATGTTGTCTAGGTTTGCCATCGCCTTTCTCCCAAGGAGCAGGCGTCTTTTAATTTCGTGACTGCTGTCACCATCTGCACTGATCATGGAGCCCAAGAAAGTAAAATCTCTCACTGCCTCCATTTCTTCCCCATCTATTTGCCAGGAGGTGATGGGCCCAGTGGCCATGATCTTCGTTTTTTTGATGTTGAGCTTCAGACCATATTTTGCGCTCTCCTCTTTCACCCTCATTAAAAGGTTCTTTAATTCCTCTTCACTTTCTGCCATCAAGGTTGTGTCATCTGCATATCTGAGGTTGTTGATATTTCTTCCGGCAATCTTAATTCCGGCTTGGGATTCATCCAGCCCAGCCTTTCGCATGATGAATTCTGCATATAAGTTAAATAAGCAGGGAGACAATATACAGCCTTGCCGTACTCCTTTCCCAATTTGGAACCAATCAGTTGTTCCATATCCAGTTCTAACTGTAGCTTCTTGTCCCACATAGAGATTTCGCAGGAGACAGATGAGGTGATCAGGCACTCCCATTTCTTTAAGAACTTGCCATAGTTTGCTGTGCTCAACACAGTCAAAGGCTTTTGCATAGTCAATGAAGCAGAAGTAGATGTCTTTCTGGAACTCTCTAGCTTTCTCCATAATCCAGCGCATGTTTGCAATTTGGTCTCTGGTTCCTCTGCCTCTTCTAAATCCAGCTTGCACTTCTGGGAGTTCTCGGTCCACATACTGCTTGAGCCTTCCTTGTAGAATTTTAAGCATAACCTTGCTAGCATGTGAAATGAGTGAAATTGTGCGGTAGTTGGAGCATTCTTTGGCACTGCCTTTCTTTGGGATTGGAATGTAGACTGATCTTCTCCAATCCTCTGGCCACTGCTGAGTTTTCCAAACTTGCTGGCATATTGAGTGTAGCACCTTAACAGCATCATCTTTTAAAATTTTAAACAGTTCAGCTGGAATACCATCACTTCCACTGGCCTTGTTATTTGCAGTGCTTTCTAAGGCCCATTTGACTTCACTCTCCAGGATGTCTGGCTCAAGGTCAGCAACCACACTACCTGGGGTGTACGAGACATCCATATCTTTCTGGTATAATTCCTCTGTGTATTCTTGCCACCTCTTGATGTCTTCTGCTTCAGTTAGATCTTTACCACTTTTGTCCTTTATTATGGTAATCTTTGTACGAAATGTTCCTTTCATATTTCCGATTTTCTTGAACAGATCTCTGGTTCTTCCCGTTCTGTTGCTTTCCTCTATTTCTTTGCATTGCTCGTTTAAGAAGGCCTTCTTGTCTCTCCTTGCTGTTCTTTGGAAATCTGCATTCAATTTCCTGTATCTTTCACTATCTCCCTCGCATTTTGCTTGCCTTCTCTCCCCCACTATTTGTAAGGCCTCGTTGGACAGCCACTTTGCTTTCTTGCATTTCTTTTTCATTGGGATGGTTTTAGTTGCTGCCTCCTGTATAATGTTGCGAGCCTCCATCCATAGTTCTTCAGGCACTCTGTCCAGCAAATCTAAATCCTTAAACCTGTTCCTCACTTCCACTGTGTATTCATAAGGGATTTGGTTTAAATTGTATCTTACCTGTCCAGTGGTTTTTCCTACTTTCTTCAGTTTAAGCTTGAATTTTGCTATAAGGAGCTGATGATCTGAGCCACAGTCAGCTCCAGGTCTTGTTTTTGCTGACTGTATAGAGCTTCTCCATCTTTGGCTGCAGAGAATATAATCAATCTGATTTCGATGTTGCCCATCTGGGGATGTCCATGTGTAGAGTCGTCTCTTGTGTTGTTGGAAAAGCGTGTTTGTGATGACCAGCTTGTTCTCTTGACAGAACTCTATTAGCCTTTGCCCTGCTTCGTTTTGATCTCCAAGGCCAAACTTGCCAGTTGTTCCTTTTATCTCTTGATTCCCTACTTTAGCATTCCAATCCCCTATAATGAGAAGAACATCCTTCTTTGGTGTCACTTCGATAAGGTTTTGTAAGTCTTCATAGAACTGGTCAATTTCAGTTTCTTCAGCACCAGTAGTTGGTGCATAAACTTGGATTACTGTGATGTTAAAAGGTCTGCCTTGGATTCGTATCGAGATCATTCTATCATTTTTGAGACTGCATCCCAGTACAGCTTTCGCCACTCTTTTGTTGACTATGAGGGCCACTCCATTTCTCTTACGGGTTTCTTGCCCACAGTAGTAGATATGGTAGTCATCCGAACTGAATTCGCCCATTCCCGTCCATTTTAGCTCACTGATGCCCAGGATGTCAATATTTATTCTTGCCATCTCATTTTTGACCACATCCAACTTACCCAGGTTCATGGTTCTTACATTCCAGGTTCCTATGCAATATTTTTCTTTACAGCATTGGACTTTCCTTTCGCTTTCCCTTTACCTTTACCTAAAGCTAAAACTGGGAGAATTATATAGAAATCTGTTTAAAGAGCTATTCAGATATATTTGTCCCTCCTTGTGATTGTCCTTGAGAGAGATCAGAAGCAGATCTTTTATCTTACACTGCCTCTTATCGTTTTGCCTCTCCCCATCCCCATTCCTTCAGGGAAGAGCAAATGACTAAACTCAGAGATCCCATGTTTATTTGAGTCAACAGGAGGCAATCGCCAACAACAAAAAGAGGGAGCAGGGCGTCACCGACCTTCAATTAGGACCAGGGCCTTTTCAGTAGTGGCCCCGACTTGGTGGAACGCTCTGTCACAAGAGACTAGAGGGCCCTGCGGGACTTGACATCTTTCCGCAGGGCCTGTAAGACAAAGCTGTTCCGCCTGGCTTTTGGTTTGGACTCAGTCTGACCCTTATGTTTCCTTATGGTTTTGATCTATGGGCTACTTTTAAAATGAGGCTACAATTTAAATTGCATTTTAACCTGCATTTTAAATTGGTTTTTTCCCCTCCCCCATTATGTTTTTACTGTAATTTTATTGGTGTTAGCCGCCCTGAGCCTGGCTCTGGCAGGGGAGGGCGGGGTATTATTATTATTATTATTATTATTATTATTATTATTATTATTATGTAGTAAGTGTACAGATAATGTCTTCAGAAGATTTCCCAGTCCCACTTCCATGCCCTATGTAACTCATGAGTGCCATAGCAGAAAAGAGTGAAAGGAATGGCAGGCAGCAGTAACAATAAATCATTCTTGAAGCTTTTCTGTAGTGAGCTAGCTCTGGAAGAGTTCCTGACAGGTGAATGATATAAGATGACTGCTCTAAACATCCTCCATGGTCTGTTTTCTTTAAAGAGACTACTTAGTAGCTTGCAAACAGGGGGTTTTAAATATAGCTCAGTCTCACACAGAGCTCCTGTAGAACTTGCCATACAATATCTGCTTTTTGGCCCTATCTCTGGAATAAGCACAGGAAGTGCTCATATAGACAGAAAAGCCTCACATGTGTTGGTGTGCCCTTGGGGTGTGGTGAGGAAGGAGAAGGGCATGCAGTATAGACAGATTGGCTCAATATGGTGAGCCATTATAAATGGTTTATCCTGAATGTGCTGATTTGGGCTCATTTGCTCCTCCTCACTGTTGCGTGGAGAAAATAAACCACACTTAACTGGAGATTAGGGACGCGGGTGGCGCTGTGGGTTAAACCCAGAGCCTAGGGCTTGCCGATCAGAAGGTTGGTGGTTCAAATCCCCGTGACGGGGTGAGCTCCCTTTGCTCGGTCCCTGCTCCTGCCAACCTAGCAGTTCAAAAGCACATCAAAGTGCAAGTAGATAAACAGGTACTGCTCCGGCGGGAAGGTAAACGGCGTTTCCGTGCACTGCTCTGGTTCGCCACATGTTAGTCATGCTGGCCACATGACCCGGAAGCTGTACGCCGGCTCCCTTGGCCAATAAAGCGAGATGAGCGCCGCAACCCCAGAGTCAGCCACGACTGGACCCAATGGTCAGGGGTCCCTTTACCTTTTTAACTGGAGATTGTGTTTTTGTTTTTGCTTTCCAAGCCATGATCAAGAACAAACTTTGACTACAGAATATAGCTAGGAATGAGACAAATGGTGGTCCCTGGTTGGGACATAATGCTATGCCAGTTATGGTGATTTGCTTCCTCCATCTACTAAGAGGGAGGAGCAAAGTGGATAAGCTCACAGTAAACTATTCACACACACACATACGAACCACTTGGACTTTGTAATGTCCACTAAACATTTTAATTAAATCAGGGTTTGTTTATGTTTTAACACTTACCTTCCATTCCCTCCCTTTTATGGTAAACAATCTCCCATTATCCCCCAACATTGCCTACAAGAATAAAGAATGACTGTGGTACTGCTGTCTTATTTAAAAGGGGGAAAAAGAAATGACATACACATTAGTTTTTAAGACACCGCTTGGAATTGGGGATACTATACGCAATGTGCATGCGAAGTTTATCTATTTTGATATATCTTCCCATTTTCAGATCAGGTTTTCTGGAAGATCTCAAGGGAAGATCTCCTCTTGCTCCAGGCATCCATTGCCAGAAACAAATGGGTAGAACAAGAGTCCATCCATTTTCCAGGACATCAGCATGATGCATTTCACTTTAAAGGGAGCTTGAAATGAGAGTCATCAGTTACACTTTAGCATGTTCCATATCATTTTCTTTGTATGCTGCAGTCCCATGGTTAAAACCATGCTCAAGGCAGCTTACAACATGAAATGTTACACAGTACAAAAAACACACACAGGAAACCTAGTCATAAACAACAAATAAAACACCAAAAAAGTACACAACCAAATCAAACAATTTCCACGTAAATCATACCAAAAATACAAAATAAAGATACCCAAACAAGCCTGGCCCAAGCAATACCCCAGCAGTAAAACAGCTCTGTTGAAAAACAGCTCCCTAAGCAGATTGTATTTATGTGTCTTCTTCCACTGTCTTGCTCTTTCTTCTTCTATACCTTTCTGCCACTATCAACTCCCTCCCAATCATTTAAAAGAACAGAAATATTTGCATGAACATATATAATGAAATATAAATATATATATTGAAATGCAATGAAACATATAGCATGCACACACACACACACACACACACACACACACACACACAGGAGGAACCATGTACCAGTCAAGTAAATAACATGGAGTGTTCAGATATGCTACAAGCTTCAGCAGATTATTGTGTAATTAGGCTTAGTAAATCTAAAAGTAATTACTGCATAAGAAGCAGTGTAATTTAGAGGACCAAATTAATCGTGCATTTATCTGGTAATGATATGGTATCATGTAAATAACCTGACATTATATTTTCATTACCATCTGAGTAAAAAGCCTGGCTTTTTATATATATAAGGAACAGAAAAGGAAGAAAGGATAAACCTTACCATAATCGAGATAAAAATAATAATATATACAATGAGGAGGAGAAGAAAATAGGGGAAATTAATTCTGGGGTGCTGAGCTTCACTCCTCAGACGAAGTTAACAGTTGAACCCATTTTCTCAAGGGCCGAATAAAAGGAGGAGGTGGTTAATAAAAACGCTAATAAATAATAATGCTTGGCATTTCTATAGCACCTTAGAGGATTCTGATATTTTCATGAACATTATCTCAGTAACAGTTAGCTAAATTCATGTTTGGATTCTCAGATTCCAAATGGGCTGAGGGTAATATGGCTTGCCTAAAAGCATCTGATGAGTTCACGGCACAGACAACATTTGAATCAAGGACTTTGTAGTCCATTTCTGGGCCTCTACGGTACACTAGTTCTTGAGATCTCACTCAGAATGCTGTGGTTTGTGGTCCAGCAAAGAATGTGGCCTGATTTTCCATGCTAACAGAATTTTTGGCAATTGAGATGGAGGATTAAGTCATACGAAAAACCTTGCTAGATGATACTGATTGTTCATGTAGCCCATCCAGCACTCCACCTATGACGCTGGTTTGTTGGCCAGGGGTTATGGGAGTTGCAGTTCAAAATATCTAGGCTGAGGAAGGCTGGCATGAAGGGTTTACGAAACTAGAAAAGTAAAATGCAACATGGGAATGTGTGGAAACTGCGGTGTGAATGCAGCCATAATGTGCATTTTCCTACCCTCATTCCACACCATTGGCTGCTAGGGGTGTGATGGTGTCAGAAAAGAGGGGAAGCAGAATGCAATCAAATGTAAGTGTGGAATAGAGCAGGAGGGAAAACTTGGTACTGGGCTGCCTGCTACAGCAGTGGCGTAGCGTGGGGGTGCAGGGGGGCCCGGCCGCACCAGGCGCAACATCTGGGGGTTAGGGTTAGGGGGCGCAAATCCACGGGTTAGGGAGTGCAAATTACTTGCCTTGCCCCGGGTGCTGACAACCCATGCTACGCCACTGTGCTACAGTACTTTCAGCAACAGCCTCCTATTTCTTACAGTGCTCCGTTTTGCCCTGTCCTGTCTATTACATGTCGCAAAATGAGGTTAGTTTTTTCCCCTCCCCCCTCCATTAAGTTCAATGAAGTAACACTTTTTAGTTGCTCAACATACTGTGCTCTTCTTGAGAAAGACAAAATAATGATGTTTAAGTAATAAGTGCCACTTTAAATTACAGGACCCAATCTTACTGCTGAAATGACAAGCTGCAGAAAGCAGGAATCAAATGTGATAAATGCATTCTTTCTCTCCGTTGTGGTGCTCACTGACTGCTCCAAATTGCTTTCAACACAGGGCCCAACCTTCTATCCCAGAGTGCACTTCAGCTCAATTCCAAACCCGAAGGGTCTTTCCAGTATCCATCTAGCTACCATAGCAACCAAACCCTTGCCCTCGGTGATTCAGCAACATCACAGCTTCCAGCCCGCAGCAGTCAAGCCAGAGCTGCGATACAGAACTATAGCCAGGTATGTTTTGAGAAGGGTTCATTTATACCAGTGCCGTTTTGAAGGGCATATTCTGGTTGAAAATGAATCTCACGCACACGTGGTTTTGCTTGCAGAGTTTGAGTTCATAATTTATGTTTGTGTGGAATACAGCTAATAACATCAATGCAATATTAAAGGAATAATTCAGCAGAACAATTTGACAACATTTTTGTGTTTATACATTAGTTTAGGAGATGTTTATTAATGTTTAATTTTATCATGACTTATTTATGTGTGGGTTTGAATCCCCGCGATGGGGTGAGCTCCTGTTGCTCAGTCCCTGCTCCTGCCAACCTAGCAGTTTGAAAGCACGTCAAAGTGCAAGTAGATAAATAGGTACCACACCGGTGGGAAGCGTTTCTGTGTGCTGTTTGCCAGAAGCGGCTTAGTCATGCTGGCCACATGACTCGGAAGCTGTCTGTGGACAAACGCCGGCTCCCTCGGCCAGTAAAGCGAAATGAGCGCCATAACCCCAGAGTCGTCTGCGACTGGACCTAACTGTCAGGGGTCCCTTTACCTTTACTAATCCACTTATATAGCACTATCACAATTAGGAATGTGTAAAATCTGCACCTTTACTTCTGTGGATACCTCTGCAGACCATGCTTTACCTACACAGAAATAGCTGACACATTATTTTCATTTTGTGCATTCTGTGTGCATTTTCTATAATTGGCTTAGGGCACAATCCCAGTCCTAGATCTGCCGAGATGAGCGAGATAGCACATGACAGATCTGTGGCCCAGCTGGCAAGTTTGTAACCCCAGCTAAGCCAGCGATACATCGGTGTAACTTCCTCAACCTGGCTCAGGTGCGGCTATGCCATATCAGCCAAGACCAGCAGAATTTACACCAGTGTAACCCCTGGAAAATGGGCATTCCTGGGGAAGGGGCTAGATTGGGCAGGAGGTACACTGGCAAAAAATGGTGGTGTAACTCAAACAGTATTTTAAAGGCTTAGGCTTAGGCGGTAGTCCTACTCCTGAACAGAGCTTGGATCTGGTGTAAATTACAGCAGCATAAATTACGCTGTCTTCCCGTGTTTAGGATTGCTCCTTTAATCTCATCATGTTCCACATTCTAAGGCATCAAGTGGCATATTGCAAATTTGAATCATTGTTGCACATTGCAGACACAGTTGGGGCTTAATTGTGAAGCCGTTTCTACTGAGTTTTTTTCCTTTTATTTTCATGGATTTGATGACATTATTATCAAACCTGCTGTCTGTATGGGACATGTCTATGCAGTAGCAAATTTGGAGACAATAACAAATATTTTTGGCATTCTCATGCTAGACTTTTTATTATTCATTTGTTTTGAGATACTGAGAGTTGCCTACGGGTAAGGTTGTAATTGCATAAAAAGTCTTGAGAATATCTTGGCAAAAGAAACACACCAGCTTCTGCAATATATCCAATTTTCATTAGCCTGAGCATAATTGTGGTGATAGGTTTCATGAATTTGGCATATTTCTAGGATGCAAGGGAGCTGTAAATAAATGTAGCCTTTGATTAACTTAACTGCTAGCCTTGCAAGTGTTACAAGTAAAACCATGGGAGGAAAGTACATATATTTCAGAAGCTTTGGCAACATTAATTCAAAAAAAATAATCTGGAACACATGCAGCCTCCTACATTTTTCGAAAATGCTAATGATAACTTAACTGCAGTCCCTAACGGGGATTTCAAAGCCCTTCACATTCCCCACCTTGCAAAATTATGGATGCTTTATGCTAATTTAATCTAAAACAAGGATGGAAACTTTTAAATGCTTTGTGTCAAAAATCAGACGAAGTCTCTGTTCTGAATTTAGTATCTGCACTCTCCTCAAAACCATATCTAGGTGTTTTTGTGCACATAGGAAAGTCTGTGTAAGTGGGGATTGCCCCGACACCTCTGCGCACGCAATGGCCTTGCCCACGTGGGAATGAGAGGGGTAGCCTCCGCTCACACAGAGCTTCAGCTCACGTTTGACTGAGGGCTTTCACTCTAAGATTTCTTCCTGCACCAACTGATGATGTCATGACGGGGCAGCAACGCTCACCTGACCTCCAGGCAGCTGAGTTGCTGCTGCTTATGGAGTGGGACTGGGGAGGTTAGTGGAAGTGCAAACGCACCAGCAGAGCCTATCCAATGCTTCCTGTTCATTTGCACCGCACAGACCTCCCTGCCACTCCTGCTCAGGTAAACAGCAGCAACTCAGCTGCCTGGAGGTCAGGCGGTCAGCTGCCACTCCACCACTTCATCTAGGGCCGCCTCAAGACCTATCATTCCCTGCGGCAAAGGACAAGATGGCAGCCTCCCCAAGGCACCCACGGAAGCCAAACAGACTAGCGGTTGCATTTTACTCCCTTACTACTGAAAGGACACTATCCTCCACTGCACTTGAGGGCAGCAGGCTACCCTGCTGAATTTTACAGGGCACGCAGAGCTCTGTCTTCTCCCTCCCTCTCAGCATCAGCTACCTGAGCCAGCTTTCTCATGCTGCCTCACCCTGGGGCTGGCCCTGACTTCATCCACTGCTGTCTCCCACTATCCTACAGTTTCAGTTACCGTATTTTTTGCTCTATAGGACACACCCGACCATAGGACACACCTTGCTTTAGAGGGGGAGAACAAGGGGGGAAAAAACTCCCCCTCTCTGCTCAGTGCCCCTTCAGCGAAGTGGCAGGAGAAACTGAGCCCCTTCCATTTCTCCTCCTGCTTGGCTGAAGGGGCGCTGCGCAGCTCTCCCTCTCTGCTGAAGCCAGGAGAGTCTTGCTCTCCTGGCTTCAGCAAAAGGAACCCGAAGCCTCCAGAGCGCAGCAGGACCTCCCGCTGTGTTCCGGAGGCTTCAGGTGGCTATCCCTGAAGCCTTCAGAGCGCAGCGCGAGTTCCCGCTGTACTCCCGAGGCTTCGGGTTCCTTTTGCTGAAGCCAAGGAGCCTGCATTCATTCCATAGGACGCACACACATTTCCCCTTAATTTTTGGAGGGGGAAAAGTGTGTCCTATAGAGCATAAAATATGGTAAATAAATAAAGAATTTTTTATGTGTTGTTCTTCACTATAAACAGAATACTGAAAACAACATTTTTTTAAAAAAATCAGTGCGATTTTTCTCAAAGATGCAGTTTGTACATAAACCCTCCTTTGTTGTTTGGTTAGGCAGCAGTCTGGCAGGGTTATGGGCACATGTCTGCCTCCAGGGGTGTCTCTTTAGCATTTACTGCAGGCACTCACATATCCAAATAAGCAAGCTGATTTCAAAGGGAAAAGCAGCTTGCCTCTTCAGCCATGCAGGCAGTTGCAGGAGGAACCTCAAAGACACTTCCAGCTGTATACTTGGTTTTCTCCTACCCTTGAACATACCTTTTGTAAGAATTGCACCGTTCTTACCTTGTTGCACATACTGAATAGGAACCCCAGCAGTTGCAACAATAAAACCCCCCTGCTCTGAACAGGAAGTACTCTTAATTTTATGTATCTTAAAACAATATTCCCACAAGCAAAGTCATCACTGTGCTTTCTTTATATCATTGCTCTTTTGCATAACATCTAATATATATATTTTTCAAAATATTATTGCAATCTTGGGACGGCGTTACATAGCATTTGGGTAAGGACCGCTTCAGATGAATGGACTTACTTTTAAACTCACAATGACACTTTATAAAAAGCACAGTAGATCTGAACATTATTTTACATTTTATACAAAGCACAGTAGATCTAAACATTTTACAGCAGCTGCACTATAAAGCGATGTAAGAGTGTTCAGTCCATTCATTAGTGTAAATGGGAGGAACCTACAGTTCACGATAGAACACAAAATAAAGCACAAACCATGGCTATTATGCTTGTGGGGATGTTCCTCCTTCCTGCGTCTCAACCGAGGAAGACTAGATATGAATTTATCACTGGTGCATGGTCTCTGTAGCTCCTTGTGGAATGTTCTGTTATTGAAGTCAGTTTGAACAGAGACAGTCCCAGGAAGGTACAGGAGCTCATAGAATTCAATGTACTGTACAAAGCCTGCATATTTAGAAAGATCTGTATTTTAAAAAGAGCCTGTCTAGTCCAGCTTCCTGTTTTACATTGGCCCCCCAGATGCCTTCACGGAAAGCAGAGCATGGCAGTAACAAGATCAGTAACCCCTCCCCTGGCAGCTGTTATTTGGTGGCCTCTGAATGAGTTTGTTCAACTGACATTCAAAGCTATCCGAGTGGCCACTGCCATACCCTGTAGCAGTGAGTTCCAGAAACTATGTGAAGAAATGCCTTTTCTTTTTTCTGTGCAGAATCTACCCCCCACAAATTTTATTTGAGACGACCCTGAGTTCTAACATTACGAGAGGGAGAAAAATGCCTAAGCAGCATGTCCCGTTAGCTTCTTCTTCTTTACTCAGTTATTTACATGTTCCCGGCACTTGATTTTAGTTGCTTTTTTCTGTACATTTCCCAGCTCTACCATTTTTAAATTTTTTATTTAAATGGAGCAACCACAGTTCTTACACACTGTATTCCAAGAATGGTTGCACCATAGATTTGTATTAAGATATTATGATGCTGTTCGTTTTATCTTCAATCCCTTTCCTAATAATTACTACCTAGGCATTTGCTTTTTCCACAGGCTGAGTTTCCTTTCCTAACAAAATAAAAAAAAATCCTTCCAGTAGCACCTTAGAGACCAACTATGTTGGCATGTTAATGGTATGAGCTTTCGTGTGCATGCACACGTCTTCAAATACTTCTTCGTGTGCATGCACACGAAAGCTCATACTAATAACAAACTTAGTTGGTCTCTAAGGTGCTACTGGAAGGAATTTTTTTACAGTGGTGCCCCGCAAGACGAATGCCTTGCAAGACGGAAAACTCGCTAGACAAAAGAGTTTTCCGTTTTGGAGGTGCTTCGCAAAATGAATTTCCTATGGGCTTGCTTCGCAAGACGACAATGTCTTGCGAGTTCCTGCTGGTTTTTCCCCCTTCCCCCCCCTTTTTCTAAGCCGCTAAACCGCTTATCAGCTGATCTGATCAGCAGATAAGCCGCTAAAAGCCGCTAATAGCGCTAATCCGTCAATGGGCTTGCTTTGCAAGACGAAAAAACCGCTAGACGAAGAGAATCACAGAACGGATTCTTTTCGTCTTGCGAGGCACCACTGTATTTTGTTTCGACTACAGCAGACCAACATGGCTACCTACCTGCAACTTTCCTTTCCTAGTTAGCAATCACCAGTTCAGATCTTTCTTTCTTTCTTTCTTTCTTTCTTTCTTTCTTTCTTTCTTTCTATCTTTCTATCTTTCCTTCCTTCCTTCCTTCCTTCCTTCCTTCCTTCCTTCCTTCCATCCATCCATCATGTCCATTAAATGAAGACAATCAGCATCATGGATTTGAGCCCCATGTTGGGCAAAAAGATTCCTGCACAGCAGGGAGTTGGACTAGATGTTCCCTCCCAACTCTACAATTCTACGATTCCACTTACCTTACTCGCTATCTTGATGCCTAGTAACCCATTCTGAAGAGGCTTTTTCTATCTCTTCATAGTCTGCACATTAACCCGGATGGGAGATTACCAACTCATTGAAGCCAGGCTATTGATACAAATATAGAGTTGTAGATGGATCATCACCTAAACTGGCAAAAAGGTGGATCCAAGAGTAGCCCCTACTACACATTTGATCCATAACAATTATACTGGCTGAAGAAATGGGATTTAGCTTTATCATATAAATTGTCAAAGTATCTTGCAAACACAAATCTCTTGCATCTTTGAACATTACATCTAGTGATTGCAGTGTCTCTTTCTTGGCACAAATTGCGAGGAGCTACAGCATATCTTCTATTTGCCAGGCTTTTCCTTGCCTCTGTGAAGCAGGAAAGGCTTCAGACATATCATTTCTGATAAGGAATTTCAGTGTCCTTTTCTGCCTCCGTTACAATCATGGGAATTTTGCTTCTGACCTAAAATGGAACAGGATTAGCCCTTTCACTGAATGTTCGCTACATATACAACTTCATTTACAGAACAGTTTTGTAATCTTCCTTAAAGCACAGTTGTATTCTATATAATGGCATAAAAAAGTACAATATGTGTACAGTAGAACACATACAAATGTGTTAAATGTGCTTTCAGCTTATCTGCTTCACACTGTTAAGAGATACTGTGCAGGACCATATTAATTCATAGGGCATAATGCAGTTTATTGTAGAAAGGCTGGTAACAGGAATAGTAATTGTATGTCCACAGCATGACATCTGAAATCGCACATTTATTTTGCTCCTGAGGAATTAAATGACTGACACTTCTTATCACTGGTAGGCTGATCCATTTATCTACATCAAGTCTCACACTGTATTGCCTAGAGATTTTATTACAAGCACAGTAAAGACTGAAATCTTCAGTTAAGGCTTCTTAACACTTTCCACGTAGTGTTTTCTTAATGCTAAGCTACATTCACTTACTAGGATTTCTTTAAAAATGGAATATTAACTTTGGGACGAATATTTCTCTTTCTTAAATATACCTGGTGTAGATTACTTTCCAAGTACTGTTGCACAAATTGAAGATCTGGCTTGTGAGATCAGACCACAGTTCCATCTAGTCCATCAGTTGTTTCCAGCACCAGTCAGATGATGTCTCTGGAAGCTTCCTAACAAGACAGAGGTGATGGATATCCAGCCTCTGGTAATATATAATAATATAATATAATATAATATAATATAATATAATATAATATAATATAATATAATATAATATAATAATATAATATAATATAATATAATATAATATAATATAATATAATATAATATAATATAATATAATATAATATAATATAATATAATATAATATAATATAATATAATATAATAATTTTATTATTTCTACCCTGCCCATCTGACTGGGTTGCCCCAGCCACTCTGGGCAACTTCCTACGTATATGAAAACATAATAAAACATTACACATTAAAAAGTTTCCCTATACAGGGCTGCCTTCAGATGTCTTCTAAAGGTTAGTCATCACCTTGACATCTGATGCAAAAGCGTTCCACAGGGAGGGTGCCACTACCGAGAAGGCCCTCTGCCCAGTTCCTTGTAGCTTCACTTCTTACAGTGAGGGAACCACTAGAAGGCCCTTGGTGCTGGATCTCAGTGTCCAGGCTGAACAATGGGGGTAGAGATGCTCCTTCAGGTATACAGGGCCAAGGTTGTTTAGGGCTTAATGGTCAGCATCAACACTTTGAATTGTGCTCGGAAACGTACTGGGAGCCAATTTAGGTCTTTCAGGACTGGTGTTATATGTGGATGTGGAGGATAAAAACATAAGAACATGCCTCCTGGATCAGACCAATGCTCTATAGTCCAGCATCCTGTTTCTCACAGTGGTCAAAATGCCTATGGAAGCCAACAACATGAGAGAAATCAGCCTCTCCAGCTGTTGTTCCCCAGCAACTGGAATTCAGAAACATGCAGTCCCTGATCCTCAAGGTAGCATATGCCCCTCATGACTAGCAACTACAGATCGGCTTATTCTCTATGAATATGTCTGCCCCATGGCCCTTTTAAAGCTATTTATACTGGCAGCCATCACCACAGATGATGTAGTAGAGCATGCTACCATTTATCTATGTATGTTCTGAAAAAGTACTTCCTTTTGTCTGTTCTGTCAATTCAGCTCAATGGGGGACCCCAGGTTGTAGTGTTGTGAGAGGAGAATTATGTCTCTATCCATATCTTCAACATACAGTGGTGCCCCGCAAGACGAATGCCTCACAAGACGAAAAACTCGCTAGATGAAAGGGTTTTGCGTTTTTTGAGCTGCTTCGCAAGACGAATTTCCCTATGGGCTTGCTTCGCAAGACGGAAATGTCTTGCAAGTTTGTTTCCTTTTTCTTAACACCGTTAATACAGTTGTGACTTGACTTTGAGGAGCAACTCATAGAACGCAGTGTGGTAGCCTTTTTTGAGGTTTTTGAAGACTTTGGTGATTTTTGAAGCTTTTCCAAAACTTTCCCGACACCGTGCTTCGCAAGACGAAAAATTTGCTAGACGAAAAAACTCGCGGAACGAATTAATTTCGTCTTGCGAGGCACCACTGTAATGCATTGTTTTTTACACCTCTGTCAAGTTGCCCATTACTTGCATTTTTTCCCTACACAAAGGCAGCAACAACCCAAAAGAGAGTTGCTCCAGCCCCCTGACAATTTCCAGCTCTACAATATCCTTCCCCCCCTTTTTTTTAAAAAAAATGCAGCCACTGTACTCAGTATTCCAAGTGTGGTCGTACCACAGATTTCTATATCAACAGTTCTATTTTTCCTAAGGATCCACAACAAGGAATTAATATTTTCATAGCTGTCACACTGGGTCAATATTTTCATTGAGCTGTCCACCATGACCTTTCTTGATCAATCACTTCCAGCATCACCACTGAGCAACATTTGCCATTTAATTGCCCATTTTCCCATTTTGGAGAGATCTTTTTTGGAGCTTTTTGGCATCTTTTTTTTTTTTGCCTTGTACTACTTAAACAGGGTTTGTTAGGTCATAGAATCATAGAATTGTAGAGGTCGCTTGTAAACAAGTTTAAAAGCACCAGTCCCAATACAGATCCGTGGAAGACCCCCCTCTTTTTATACATTCATTTGATGTAAAAAAACTATAAATTTCTTCCTACTTTGTTGTTAACACCCCCTTCAGGGGTCCCTCCTTCAACTAATGCCACCTTGTAGTAAACCTGCTTCACCTCTGACAAGTCCCAAATCCATCAGACCTCACTTTGCCTCAGGATTCAAAATTCATCCAAATCTCTCACACACCCCCAACTGAAACAGAATTTGGTATGTTGTGTCGTTACCACTATAATGATTGACATTTGCTGAAATGTGTATTTAAGACTCCCCAATCCTAAATATTTTTACTCTGAAGGAAATCCTATTAATGAAATAAGATTGACTTTTGAATATGTATGCCTGAGATGGCAGAGACTTCTTCCAGGAGAGAGATTGTCAGCAATTCTCTTTTGGGAGGAACATAAGAAGAAAAAAAACTGCCTGAAACCTCCTGCAGCTGACAAGAACTAATGCCAGGTGTGTGTGTGTGTGTACACACACACAAACACTTTTTGTAATTGGTTAGCTTCACTGTGTATTGTGGCACTGCCCACTTCTGTTGTGACTGGAACTAAAAATGCAATGCTTGAGTTATTCAAACTTTGGTTTGAATAACTCATACTACAGTTCCAACTTCTTGCATTTGGGGCATTCTTTAATGCTTCAGATAAATCCTCTGCCTGATCAAGAAAGAAAAAGGCAAAGGGCAGGCAGGGATGTGGAAATGTATCTGAAATCAGAGTGCGCCTTTCAACAGAGTCCTCAGCTATCTCTCACTCCAGCATGCTGTTATTAGAGGATTTTAATGTTACCAGATTAACAGCCACAGATGATCTCTTGAGCCTAAGATCCCCGATAAAAACTGGAATGCAGTCTATGTTGGGAGATAAGAGGTACATTCTATTCTTCGCTGTTCCAGAAGGGGCTCAGGCACATAATTGAAATTTTTAATAGGGAGCATCTGTTGAGGATTTTCTTTCTCTCCTCCCTCCTCTTTTTCTTTTAAATTACAAGGTTTAGGCAAAACTTCGCACAGCACTGCATAACTGGCAGGAAGATCTAAGACCTCCTGTGCAGATGTGCTGGACAATCTGCTGTTTTCAATTGTATGCAAATTTATACCTGGGCTGAATCCCAAGGAAGGGCCCACCTCTACCACAACTCCATCCCACCCTCATTTTCTGGTATGTCTTGTAAATAAATAAGTAACTGGGTTGCACTCAGGAAGAGACGGCTGCAAGAATTTGTGTGTGAGAAAGAGATTGCTCACAAAGGGTAGGGCGTGCACATTGTCACAAAATGCAGAAATGGATAGCCATCCACAAGGACTATCACTTTTTGGAATACGCCCCCCTCCCTCCATCTTCCATACGCTTCTGTTTTCACAGTATAATTTATTTCCAGTGGACAGAAAATCTCCCTCCAATTCCATGAGTTGAAGTTGAATCCTCTCATCCACAATCACAACTGCCAAGGAGTAGTTTGATTTACAGTGTGCCCGCAACAGCTTTTCTTGTCACATTTCTTTTGATTTGTGGGTGCTCTTCCATATTGCTTTCAGTCTAGAATACTTGCTTTTGGGGTTTGGTTTTGTTGTTGTTGTTGTTTTTAAAAAAGGATTGTATTGTTGGCCAAGCAAAGGGAGATGAAATACTGTACATATTGAAAAGAGCAATTATAATAGCAACCCTTCCCCCGCCCCGCAGCAGAAACATGCAATGGTCTAATATTCTATTTCCAATAGCAGCAAGCCACATAAGTTGGCCAAACCCTGTTCATCACTCCACCTGGCACACAAAGATGTGTATCATCTGAATATGGCGGTTCAATTTAATTATCATGGCTAATAACCACTGATAACCTATCCCACATGAATTTGCCTAATCCCTGCTAAAGCCATCCCCAAGTTGTGTGGCAGTGAATTTCTTAACCTGGTTATACAATGACAGTGTTATAAGAAAAAACTGCTGCCTTTCCCTTATGGGGTATCCATGAGTCCTTACGTAGGTTCTCTATTGGTAGGAGATAACAGAGGCCAACCAGAGAATATTGAGAAGCAAAGCAGCTAGTAAGCCTCGTCTTTATTAACTGTTGCAACAGGGTGCTCCCCTCACTTACAGGAGAGAGGAGGAAACCCAGAACAAGGGTGCATAAGCCCTTATATAAACTTTTGAAATTGCCCACCCTGTAGCTCAAGGTAAAGGTAAAGGTACAGGTACCCCTGCCCGAACGGGCCAGTCTTGCCAGACTCTGGGGTTTGTGCGCCCATCTCACATCTATTGGCCGGGGGCCAGCGCTGTCCGGAGACACTTCCGGGTCACGTGGCCAGCGTGACAACGCTGCTCTGGCGAGCCAGAGCCGCACACGGAACGCCGTTTACCTTCCCGCTGGTAAGCGGTACCTATTTATCTACTTGCCCCCGGGGGTGCTTTCGAACTGCTAGGTTGGCAGGCGCTGGGACCGAGCAGCGGGAGCGCACCCCGCCGCGGGGATTCGAACCGCCGACCTTTCGATCGGCAAGCCCTAGGCGCTGAGGCTTTAGCCCACAGCGCCACCCGCGTCCCATTTTAGCTCAAGAACAGCCCCCAAAACATCATACATACATCACAGGAGTTGGGCTACAGCAGAAATACATCACAGTGGGCAGTCTGCAACAGAAATCCTGTCTGGCAGGATACTGATAATGGTCACTTGATTGCTTTACCTGGCCAGCCTGGCCATTCCTTTTGAGATGCTAAATACTTAGTTCCTGAATCCAGGTCACAGGCTCACCCTATTCATACACAGATATTCCCTTAAGACAGGATTTGTGAGCAAAGAGACAATGGGGAGGTTTTCTCATTTCCTTCTTCACTAGAGAGTATATCTGAGTTTACTGGAAGAGTCAAAATGGCTTCAGGATTGCTCTCCTGTGTACTATCTCAGACTCGTGGTTTATATACTTAGGTTTGTGTTTGCCTTGTAAATTTATGATTTATATATATAAGACCTTAGAATTCCAGGTATCCCAATATTGGCAGAGAAATACGGATGAGGGCATGCCTCAGTTCTCCCTCTGTGCCTTCTGTGACATTGAAAAGAAAAGCGAGGAGCAACACCCTCTCCTCTCTCAAGCAACAGAGGGTCTAGCCAATTTCATTTCCAAGATGACAAAGGCATTCCCCCTCACCAAATGATTTTAACTAAATCAATTCATTTTCAGTTAGAAGGTGGGGGCTCTAAATTTTGAGGAGACCAATTCACAGGTAGGGACGAGGGTGGTGCTGTGGGTTAAACCACAGAGCCTAGGACTTGCCGATCAGAAGGTCGGCGGTTCGAATCCCTGCGACAGGGTGAGCTCCTGTTGCTCGGTCCCTGCTCCTGCCAACCTAGCAGTTTGAAAGCACACCAGTACAAGTAGATAAATAGGTACCGCTCCGGTTCGCCAGAAGCGGCTTAGTAATGCTGGCCACATGACCCGGAAGCTGTCTGCGGACAAATGACAGCTCCTTGGCCTATAGAGCGAGATGAGCGCCGCAACCCCAGAGTTGTCCACGACTGGACCTAATGGTCAGGGGTCCCTTTATCTTTACTATTCACAGGTAGATTGTCTTGTCTGTTCGGCCATTTTATGAGCTAAGTACTTCAACCTGCCATTTTTAGCAACAAATCGGAAGGGAACAGTAACTCCTGTGATGCCTTCTCTAAGTGTCACAACAAATGTTGCGGGGGCATTTAGTACATCATAGCGACTTCCCTGCAACGAAACTTAAAAACCAACAAAGCCTGCCCCAAGCTTGGATGAGGTGCAAAGTCTGGTGGCTACTTACATCCCGAGACACGTCACAAAAAGAAGTAGAGTCCCAAATACCCCTTTCTTTTTAAATATTTAAAATCTTTATTGCATTTTTCACAGCAATAAAAATAATTCTGATGTTAACCTTAGCAGGCAGAGGGTCTTCTCGGTAGTGGCGCCTGCCCTGTGGAATGCCCTCCCATCAGATGTCAAAGAAATAAGCAATTATTGGACTTTCAGAAGACATCTGAAGGCAGCCCTGTACAGGGAAGCTTTTAACATTTGATAAATCATTGTTTTTTAATATTCTGCTGGAAGCCGCCCAGAGTGCCTGGGAAAACCCAGCCAAATGGGCGGGGTATAAATAATAAATTATTATTATATAGCACACATAGCCATGAGGCAGAGTGAAGCAGCTGCCTCAGGCAGCAAATTCTGAAGAGTAGAACAGGGTTTTGAACTGTGTGCCTTGTGTTCTGCCCTGCAGCCCCTAAGCTAGTTTGTTGCCCTAGGGTACAGTAGATGACTGTTCCATCACCGGTGCTGAAGCAAGAGTCAACTACCAGTCTAGTCAGAGTTCGTGCACAGAATGGGGAATGCGCCCTCTTTTCCTTTGCCTCAGGCAGCAAAATAACTTGGGCTGCTCCTATGATTACATATCACAGAGTTCTTGCAAGCTAACAATTAGGTTCTTGCACATAGTCTTAAATCATCCCAAAGGGACTTTTCCAGCTCTGGAGGCTTGGAAATAAGAGGTGCTGTATTCAAATTGCAGACAGTACTCTTGTGTCTACTATGCCGGCATGGCTCCGCTCTCTCCTACTTGCCTGCTTGGATAAGGCGATCTGCCGCTTATCCACACCTTGACATTGTTTTTGCACCAATTTAACACTCCGAGCTGCCTTCCACCTGGGAGGCGCCGTTTGCTGAAGGTGCTAATCATTCTCCTTCAAACAGACCCCCAGTGGACTACAAGTCCCAGGATTCCCTGGGGGAAACTGAATTGCTTTGAAGGCTGGTGTAGATAAGACACCATCACTCCTGACATCTGCGAAGGTGTTTCTTGGAAGCTGAGGGCGCTATTGATTTCCCATGACCCAAAGTATGCCCAAGAGCAATTTTGGCTTGCTTTTTTCCCCACGCTTGGACGGCGAGGGAAAAAAATGATGGAACGTGGGTCACTTTAAAAGGCAAACGCCGTCATATCGCCTTTAGGCGCTTGGCTAAGACTGCAACGCTATGCGTGATCACAGCGGCGTTTGCTTCCGAGTAGACACGAGTCAGGTTTTCTGGGATCTCTTAAAAAAAAAAAAAAGTAGACTTGTGCAAGGAAAGCAGAATTGTGCAATGCATCTGAAAACGAGTTCCACTGGTGAGAAACGGTCCTGGTATTATGTTCCCCACCCCCACGAGCAAAAGACTATTTTAGCAGCTTATGGAAGACCAGGCGCTTAATCCTGGAGGCATTGGGGAGGAACCCCAGGGAGAGGTCAGCCGAGCGCTGTGTGATGCCTTTAATTCCCTCCCCAATTCTCCTTTTTTCGCGGGCGGGGGGGGGAGAGAGAGGAGGGGCTGCTTGCTTGCTTGCTTTTCTCTCTGCTGCGCCCGCCTCTTGTCAGCCCGTTTGTTTGTTGTGCTTGCTTCCTCTCCCCGCCCCTCTCCTCCTCCTCCTCCTCCTCAGGCCACCGCCGGCCGGACAGCCCACCTCGCCGGCTCGGAGCCGCCGCCGCCGCCGCCTCCTCCGCTGTCTCAGCCGCTGCCCCGGGAGTCGTTCGCGCCGAGCCATGGCAGCGCCTTCCACTTGCCGGACTCGTGCTCGTCCGCCTCTGCGTCCCAGGCGCAGCAGCCGCACTCGCCGGCCCTCTACTACTCCAGCTCCACGCTGCCGGCGCAGCGGGTGAGCTCGCCCTTGTCCATGCAGCAGGTGGGCTCGCCCACCAAGCTCCAGCGGGCCGGCTCCGCCTCCGAGAGCGCCGCGGCCGCCGCCTCGGGCTACAGCACCACGCAGCGCGTCTCCTCCCCGAAGCAGTCGCCCAGCCGCCTGGCCAAGTCCTACAGCACCAGCTCGCCCATCAACATCGTCGTGTCGACGGCGGGCCTCTCGCCCTCGCCCATCCGGGTCACGTCGCCGCCCACCATCCCCTCCAACATCTCCTCGTCGCCCATCCACCAGCTCAGCTCCACCATCGGCACCTACGCCACGCTGTCGCCCACCAAGAGGCTGGTGCACCCCTCCGAGCAGTACGGCAAGCACTCGCAGGAGCTCTATGCCACCGCCACCCTGCAGAGACCCGGCAGCCTCGCAGGTGAGTCCCCGGCTCCCGGGAGCGCGCCCCGCTCCAGCTCCGCCGGAGTCCGCGCGCGCGCTTGCATCCAGGTCTGGGAAATTGGGGGGGGGGGGGTTCCTGTGTAAAGGGAGAACAAGGTAGCTGTGTGTGTGTTTTCCCCCAAATGCTGCTTTAAGTGGTTGCCACTGGCACTAGTGTGTCCTCCTTAAATCTCAGGCGTCTGAATAGCAAATAGGGGACCCGTGAATACTTGGAGATTACCTGCTCCTGATTTCAGCGGGACTCGCTGCTAAGTAAGTGTGTTTGGGGATTGCAGCCTTCGACACCGATTATACCTGGCCATTCCTTCTGTTTTCGCTCCCCTGCCTACTTGTCTGATTGCTCTAAATGAGGGCACTTGGTTCTGCTGTGAGCGCATCTGAATACAGCACAGTGCATCTTAATTGCTGATTATTAAATTCACTATCATTGATTTACTTGAACTTTTCGTGGATAGTTCTGCATTTTTCCGACACTGGACATAAAACTACTTTAAAGCTACTTTAAAGAAAAAGTTTTAAATGTAAGGACTGCCTAAATTCATTTAATGGATACACTTGTCTCTTCCTTTCAGCTGAGATGAAGACGTGTTGCTGTCTGCATGCTTTCCCCTAACATAAAATTTGGAATGTTCTGATTAGTATCAATTATGTCAGTGTTTCCTGCCCTTAGTCAGGAAACGTTTGTTTGTTTGTTTGTTTGTTTGTTTTTAAAAATGATATCCTGGGTCTTCCTAATAATCTGGTAACTAAGCTGTGTACTTTTTCAGTGGGATTTTTTTGTTCTTATAAAAATCATTGGAGGTATATTGCTATAGCAACAACTGTCATGCTCATGTGTTCTCTTGTCTAATCTACATAGCTGGATCTGAAAATAAAGAAAAGTCAGATGGCAGCAAAAATGTGTTAATATCAGAAATATATTCTGGTGGCTCCCCTTTGCAGGGGGGGTGGGAAGACCTACCCATGAAATGATAACTGTTATTCTATCATTGTTGCATGTTGCCAGAGAGAGCTTATTAGGTGAAGTTAAGTAACACATTGATAATGCATTCTTGTAAATCGTGTTCCCTATATGTGACTTGCTAGACTGCTCCTCCAAGATTATTGGGCAAAGAGATGCTTGTAGAATAAGCACTATTAATCATTGAGGTTTTGTGTCCTATGCACACTTCCTTGGGAATATTTCCTGTTCATTGGAATATAGGAAGCTGTCTTTTACCAAGTCAGACATTGGCACTGTCTGTACTGACTGCAAGGGCTTCAGATATTTTCACCATGCAAACAGAGGCTCTGCCACTGATCTATGG
Organism: Podarcis vaucheri; assembly: GCF_965113315.1. NCBI lineage: Eukaryota > Metazoa > Chordata > Lepidosauria > Squamata > Lacertidae > Podarcis > Podarcis vaucheri. The sequence continues at coordinate 16,478,442 of NC_138766.1, forward strand.
TCCTTGCCCAACTCAGCGAGTCTTGTGTCTGAGGGACATGTATTTGCCAGTGAGTGTAGCCGTAACCACCATGCCCAAGTATTTGTCATGGCTCCAAGATGAGCAAAGGGCTTGTTTCTCCAACATGCTGCTATTTCCACTTTCCACAGAGATCCCTAGAAGGTTGGAAGCATTGCAAGTGAATTCTCAGTTCGCATGCTATACTGCTTGCATAGGAAGATAGGAAGCTTCCTTTCACAAAGTCAGACCATTGGACAATCTAGGTCAGCATTGTCTTCACGAGGAATGGGAAACCTTAGGCGCAGGGGCAAAATGTGGCGCTCTGGGCCAGTCTGTCTGTCCCTCAGACTCTCCCCATGTCACACTTTCTCCCCAGGCTATATCTTTCACTGGCCCTTCTCCACAAGGTCTTTTGTGTGGTAAGAACGTGTCCTCCTATCCCTCTTGCTTGCCAGGATAGAAGGATGTGAACAGAAGCCTCTGACTCTTTTGTGGCTAGAATGTAGTCTGCTTTTCTCCACCTATTTTTCTTCTTCTGGCCACAACCCCTTTAACTCTTGGCCTTGCCCACAGAACCAGCAGGTTCCCATGAGGCTGAAGAAGGCCTCCCATCCTTGGTCTACACCAGAAGTTGGGAACCTTTGGCCCACCAGACCAGTTTGGTCAAGCCACACACACCTGCCTTGCATCTGACACCATATATGACATCTGTTGTGAGGCAGATAAAGTTGCGGGGGGGGGCATTCCTGGGCACTGCCAACCATTGGTGTCTTCAAAGCCCTCCAACAAGACCTTTTGAAACTCCAGCTATCAGCTTATTGTTGGGCTGTCAGAGTGCAGCACCAGGCCATCTGCAGATACTGATAACCAGCTGATTTTCAGTGCTTGAAGGGAGCTTGCAGAGACACAGATCAGCTGGTTCTTGGTGCTGTGCTCTGTATCCATGACAGTCATCTGGGGACTTCCAAGTGCTAGAAGCTGGAAGAAGAAGCTTGGGTACAAAATGCTGGAGGAGGCTCTTGTGACCAAAACCACTTTCTTGCAGAGAGAAAAATGTTCCATTCACCCCTCTGCAGAGAATTCAAAGGGGCTCCTTGTAACTGACAATCAATTGATTGACAATTATGGAGAAGTATTTTGAAGGTACACTTCCAGCTCTAGTCAGCTGACTGATGCTGAAAGGGCATCTTAAAATGAGGTTGCTGTAGGGACACCAACCTGGTGCCCAAAGTCTTTCCTTGGCACCCCCAGACAGGTGCCCCAGACTCCCAGCTTTCATTAACAAGTCTCTAGTCCTTTTAGAAGGAAAGTTATGAGTCAAAATGTGCAGGTACCTTCCAAAAGATTTTTTGTGAAATGAATGTGAATGTGGTGTGGTCACTGTGTGTGTGTTTTTACTGGTACTTAGGAATGTTCCCTGTTGCTATTAGACAGCAACCGTTTGAGGATTTGTCTTTATGTATGTTTGTAAAATCAGTCTTGTGTGATCTCCACAATCAGGACCAGTACATAGCTATCTTCCTATGGTAAGCATAGAGATATTAGGGGTGGCTGTTTTTCTAATTTTGTGCTACGTCATGCTTCCAATGACAGCCATTTTGTGTTACGCCACCACTCACCCCCATGACAAACATTTTGTGATTGACACCCCTACCACACTCAGAATTCAAAATGTGCCAATGAGTCCAAAATGGTTTGTGACCATCCTTTTAGTCACACCCTCTTTCAACGGTGACTGATTTATCCTTTAGGGTAGCCTCTTTTGAACAGGCAGTACACCAGGCATCATTATGTCAGAAAATTGGCAGATGTCAACTCTATGGGGGTTGTGAGGAGGTAACCAGCCAGTCAGATCCAGTTACCCACCTCTAATCTACACTGATTGGCAATGGCTCTCCGGGATTTCACATGGGGAAGATTTCCAAACCTACCTGTAGTTGCTGTGGATTAAACCTTGCACTGTCTGCGTGCAAATCAGATGCTCTATCACTGAGCTGTGGTCTGTAAATTTAGTGGACCTTTGCAGTTCCTTTATACTTCAGTGGACACATTCTACTAGTCAGTGAACCCTTTCTGTTTTGTATTTACGATTTCTCTGTCATCCTTTTTGTCTGGATTTGCTTCCTGATAAATGTGGCCTGCCAGCATGTGACAGGATGGCCTCAGCCAATTAAACAGGAGACCTGGGGCTGTAATTGCAACCCATCGTGCCTGGCCTCTTTCAGACACAGAGTCTTCCTTTGCCTCATTCTTATGCTCCACTGTATCTTCCATTCTTCTTCTCCTCCTCTTCCTCCTCCTCTACTTCTCAGCTTCAAAAGACTTTAACACTTCTTTGTTTCCTAGGGTGACATGCTTCTTGTGACCACCTTTTCTTCTTTTAGGGCTGCCTCCTATAAACATAACATGAACCCATGCAAAACAATCTCATGAGTCATGAAAGAAAAGTTTCTATTTTACTGCACTTTTTCTTCATTTCTGAAATGATACCATGGCCTACGTTGGGGCTTTCCTACCATTTCCTTCTCTCGCCCCCCCCCCCTCCTTTCATATTTTTGTTTACTATAATATCTGTCCTGAAGTGTGCTCTCCATTTTGTAATTTTTAGTTGGTCCTAGTAAGGTGGTTATTCAGTTAATGCTTTGATTTTTTTTTTATAGATCAGTGCAGCTGCAAACATTTTTCCAAAGTCTGTATCTCATGCAAGTTAATACTCAATAGACAAATAGCTAGGTGGCAGAACTGTTCTTGCCCCATAGAGAATGCCTGCAGTTTTTGATGAGTGTTAACTTGCTGAAACTTCTGTCAGCTTCTGCAACACACCCTGACACCGCACAGAAAATCCATTGGTTGTTTTTTTTGTAAAATTATTTAATAAATTGGTTGAAGTGGTGTTTCATACTCTTCTCTGCTTCAAAAAAAAAGCAGACTTTCAAGATTTTTTTCAGATGCAACATTTTACAGTGGTGCCTCGCAAGACGAAAAGAATCCGTTCTGTGAGTCTCTTCGTCTAGCGGTTTTTTCGTCTTGCGAAGCAAGCCTATTGACGGATTAGCGGATTAGCGCTTTTATCGGCTTTTAGCGGGTTATCGGCTTAGCGGATAAGCGGCTCAGTGGCTTAGAAAAAGGGGGGATGGGGAAAAAACTCGCAGGAACTCGCAAGACATTTTCGTCTTGCGAAGCAAGCCCATAGGAGATTCGTTTTGCGAAGCACCCCCAAAACGGAAAATTCTTTCGTCTAGCGAGTTTTCCGTCTTGCGAGGCATTCGTCTTGCGGGGCACCACTGTACAGTGGTGCCCCGCAAGATGAATGCCTCGCAAGACAAAAATAATTCGTTCCGCAAGTCTCTTCGTCTTGCGAGTTTTTCGTCTTGCGATGCACGGTTTCCCATAGGAATGCATTGAAAATCAATTAATGCGTTCCTAGGGAAACCGCCTTCAGACCAGGTCCGGGGGGGGGGTTCCCGAAGCCGAGCGGCGGGGGCAGGTGTTCCCGCCCCCGCCGCCCGGCTTCGGAGCAGCGTTCCGAAGCCCAGCGGTGGGGGCAGGTGTTCCCGCCCCCGCCGCCGGCTTCGGAGCAGCGTTCCGAAGCCCAGCGGCGGCGGGAGGAGGCGTTCCCGCCCCACCGCCCAGCTTCGGAGGAGGTCCGAGGACAGTGGGGAAGACGCGCTGTGCTTCCCCGCTGTCCCGGATATTTCCCTATGGGCTGTCGTCTTGCGAAGCAAGCCCATAGGGAAATTCGTCTTGCGAAGTGCCTCCAAAACGGAAAACCCTTTCGTCTAGCGGGTTTTCCGTCTTGCGAGGCGTTCGTCTTGCTAGGTACCACTGTATAAGGAAAATTCTTATGAACCCACCTTGGACAGTTGTAAAGCTGATGTTTCTAAACATGGCAGTATGGTGACCATTGGTGTGTGCATTTGTGAACTAGTCAGATACATACATTTGGGACTGTAAATCCTACCAGCAACACTGCCTCCCATTGTCCCTGGTATCATTATGGTGTTTTGTCCCTCCTTCCTTTATATATGTGCACAAGGAACTCTGGAACTGGTAGCATTTGTGAGAGCACGCCATATAGAGAGAAGGAAAATCTCTTGTCATTCAAGCTACACGTTTTAGTTTGCCCACATGACCAACCCTCTAGTCGAGGGTTGTAACTCAATAGGTGTGTTATTCAGCTGTAACACAATAGGTATGTGGATACAGGAAAACAAATACCCTCACGCATGATCTACAATTTAGCTACTTTACAATGGGGTTGCCTCCAGACTTTCCTAGTTCCTTGGGCCCTGGTAAAGGGTAGTTTTACGCCGCCTCAGGGCTTGCGCCCTGCAGTCAAATGAAGCCAGAAACTTTTTATTCATAGTACAAAATCTCTCTTAGTGTAGGAGTAAGGAATCCTTTTCAGCCAGAGGGCTGCATGCTCTCATTAGGGTGTGTTGAATTTTTCAACTTTCAAATTCCAAAAATGAGGGGTGCTAAAAAGTTGTAACATGACTTGGGAATTCAAAAGATACTTTGGTTAAGTTCATATAATTTAGTTTTGCTTTGTAAGTAAAATGTATGTACAATTGCATAGAAATCGTTAAAAACGATTGCCAAATACTTGCAGTTATGCAGTAATGTTATTTGTTTTCATTATATAGCATTATCTTGACATTTTCAGAAGGTAAAATTTAAATTATTTGGTTTTCCGCAAGCAGTATATGTGCTGCTTTGTTAGATGTAGACCTAAATGTTGTCCAATCAAAAAAATAATAGCAGATCTGAATTCCTTACACCCAAAAATGTCTTTTAAGGACCCCCCTCCCAGTGAAGTCATTTGCAAAAATTAAGTTTCATCCCCTGAAATGACACACCCTATGCCAATGTGGCCAGTCTTCCAGGGATGGGGGCAAAAGCAAAGGTGAGTGAACTTATTGGTGTATCTCTTGTATTTGTACAGGAGGCTACATTCCACCCATGTGAAAGTCAGAGGTTTTAAATCCACCTACAAACACTACATTTCTGTCCTCTAGCCAGGAGTGCAAGAAGTATTACCATTATTAAGGAACATTACCATGTTTCTGGGCTGGAACGGAGCAGGGCTGGTGGGAGTTTGGGCCCAGTGAGGGGGCAGGGAATGGGGAGAAAGCAACAGACTGGATAGAGAAGGACTGGCTCTGTGTCAGTACCATGGTTTATATCATAGATCAGACCATAAATGTCCGTCCTTTTTGTTTCTACATTTTGAACCAAAGTAGACCCACAAATACGGAATGAAAGAGCTGTTCTTTTTTTGGAGTTGGGCCATTCAGATTAGTGTTTACATGCAGCTACATAGGAATTTGTGGACGTGCGCACATGCTACAACTGACTGAACATGCTTGTGCATATCTTTGCACACCGGTTCAATTTATAGCAGGGGTGGCCAACTCCCAAGAGACTGCGATCTGCTCACAGAGTTAAAGACTGGTGCTGATCTACCCCTTTTTGGGGGGGCTCAGGTCAACCTTGTTGAGCTTTTTTTAGGGAGCAGGAAAACCCCATTTTTTGGGGGGAAATGTTGAGCTTTTTTTAGGGGAGCCAAACTTTTTACTTGTTGAGTTTCTTTGCGGGGAGCCAGTGATCTACCACAGACGGCCAGTGATCTACCTGTTGGATGTGCCTCATTTATAGCATCTCCACATAGAGCTGGAAAACTCTCCTGTTGGGAACCTGGATAGCTGCTGCCAGTCTACATAGACAGTGCTGAACTTATTAGTATTAGTATACCGCCCTTCATCTGAAGATCCTAGGTCAATTTACAACAGAAAAAGTACAAAATGAGAATACAAAATACATAATAAAACAGAAACCCGTAGCCTCCCTCCCACAAACACATTTCAAAGCCATAGAATGTCAATCAATCAGCTGAACCCCTGGTTGAAGATAAATGTTTTCACCTGGCTCCTAAATATATGTAATGAAGGTGCCAGGTGAACCTCCCTTGGAAGAGCTAAATGGTCCAATGGAATCACCTGGTGTAAGGCATCTTCCTGGGTTTCTTTCTAATTCTGAATGAAAACGACATTAAAAACAGGTAATTTTGAGGGCCCAGTAGAGGTGGAGGGAGCTGTACTACATTGACACATGCAATTTAGCAATGCAGTCAACTGCTTTGAGTGTTATAAATAAATAGTTTCCATAGAGATCCCCATTTACTTTAAAAAGAAGAGAAAGGAATAGAAGCCGAATCACCGAGATCCTGTTTGTGGTGCTTATATGGTGGAGTAATGATTTCATAATTGGATTCTGCACCTGTATAATATGAACATATGTTTTTCTTGGAGAGAGGTTTTTGTTAATTCAGCTATTCAGCGGAGACATGGGGGGGGTGCAGTTCAGCATTTTCTTGTAATGACTTGGTTGTTGTTTTTTATACAAGCAAGAAGTGTCGCAATCCATTTTTGACCATTGTTCCTACAGGAGATGGAGGTTGCTCTTGGAACGGGAAGGTCTGCATGGCACTTGACTCAAGTAGGCAGCTTAATAGAGTATTGCTGTTTCTCCTATTATTTCCATCAGCTGCAGAATGGTTGGCTGCTGATGGAGTTTGATGGAAGCTGGTCTATGCACACTAATGGACGTCTTTTATTGCAATTAATAGAAAATCTAGCTTTTGTGATCATGTGTTTGGGAATGTCCAATGCAAAATTGGGTGTGATAAGGCTTAATATAAATTAGAGCCCAATAGGAAATAAGAAAAAAAAATGTTATTTTTTAAAGCTGTTGTAATTTATTGAGTGGGACGCGGGTGGCGCTGTGGGTTAAACCACAGAGCCTAGGACTTGCTGCTCAGAAGGTTGGTGGTTCGAATCCCCGCGACAGGGTGAGCTCCCGTTGCTGGGTCCCTGCTCCTGCCAACCTAACAGTTCGAAAGCACATCAAAGTGCAAGTAGATAAATAGGTACCACTTCGGCAGGAAGGTAAATGGCATTTCCGTGCGCTGCTCTGGTTTGCCAGAAGCCACTTAGTCATGCTGGCCACATGACCCGGAAACTGTACACCGGCTCCCTCGGCCAATAAAGCGAGATGAGCGCCACAACCCCAGAGTCGGCCACGACTAGACCTAATGGTCAGGGGTCCCCTTACCTTTACCTTAATTTATTGAGTAGTTATTTATTGTTTCAAAGAAATGTTGCAATGACTAATCTCTGCCTAAAAGTCCTCCAAGAACTGAGGTGTCTCCTTCGCATTCTGAAAGGGATAACATCTGAGATCTCCTTCTGGCTCTTTCATACGAATGGCTTATATTGGCTGGCAGGCAGAGGCGTACCTAGGCTCCCTTGCGCCCTTGGCAAGGAGATATATTGGCATCTCTGAAGCCGGGAGAGAATTAAAAAGTTTGCTTTCCTTCACTCACTGCTTTCTCTTCTGCCTCCTTCCTCCCTTCCCTTTTCCTACTGCAACTCTTGCCTGATCTCTCTGTCTTTCTTTCCTCCAAGCCATGTAGGGCGCCCCCCTCACACTTCTAATAGCACTGCCTGCCGACTGGGGAGAGGGCCCCATAGGCTGGCCCATGCCAGCGACTAGGTTCCTCTACTGAGGCATGCAGAGAAGTCTGCATTCCTTGCCTGGCCTCCCATAGCAGTGGAAGAACAGCCCTGGTTACACCTCTGCTGGCAGCGATCCTCTCAGAGATCGGCATGAACAAATGTTCTTCAAACTCTACCCTCTTTGGGTGCAATCATCTAAAACTGGTGATTATAGAGCTTTCTCGCACCTTATATGTTTAGGTAAAGAGTGACTATGACAAATGTTTGTAAAATACAAATACAAGAGCTGGGGTTGACTGCAGCTGCCTTGATTACTAAGTGGCACACTAGGGTTTATTGTGGTGTAGAATATGAAACAGACGCGGGTGGCGCTGTGGGTTAAACCACAGAGCCTAGGACTTGCCGATCAGAAGGTCAGCGGTTCGAATCCCGTGGCAGAGTGAGCTCCCATTGCTCGCTCCCTGCTCCTGCCAACCTAGCAGTTCGAAAGCACATCAAAGTACAAGTAGATAAATAGGTACCACTCCGGCGGGAAGGTAAACGGCGTTTCCGTGCGCTGCTCTGGCTCGCCAGAAGTGGCTTAGTCATGCTGGCCACATGACCCAGAAGTCTGCGGACAAATGCCGGCTCCCTCGGCCAATAAAGCAAGATGAGCGCAGCAACCCCAGAGTTGGTCACAACTGGACCTAGTGGTCAGGGGTCCCTTAACCTTTACTTAGAATATGAAACAATCCTGTTACCCTAGTTACTGTTGATTTTAGCGCGCTTGTGATCACACCGTATGTTTCTAAAGCTGATCAGAACAATTGCAGTGCATCATAAACCTTGCTTTGCTAGTCTAACCTTACCCTTCACTCAAAGTTTGAACAAGAAAAAAATGGCATGCATTATCTAATTCAGTAAACAAACAAACAAAAACAACATGCAGCCATTCAGTTAACAAGGAACTTTTCAGCTTAACGTGTTGTGTTTTCCATGGTTGCTCAGGTTCAAAGATTCTGGGAAACTGTAGCTGTTAACAGCCACACCCTTAATAGATGTGTTGCACAATATTGATGTAGTGTTGAAACCTATCATTCCAGCTTCATTACTCCCTGGATGGATGTTGGTGACCAAGTAGTGGACCTAAGTCACATTTGTATAGTCACTGAAATAGACATATGGAGTCTATGCAACTGAAGCTAACGTGTGCCCAAATGTACCATTCCACCTCAAAAGAACCAAACCTGGCAGCCAGCACCATTCACATGGAACAATAGATTTCGAAATTTCACTTTCATGGTCTCCATATGTGTATTATTGGGTGATACTACCAGGGGTTCATGTTGTCTCTGTGCCTTACAATTCCCCCAGCTGATTTCTGCACGTTGTATGGTTGCTAAAGGCACAGGAGCAGTTCACGCTGAGTGTTTTTTCTTAGACCTTTAAGTCTAGCCTTAAAGATTGCAACAGAATATTTTTCGCTGTAGACCATTCTGAACCTTACCTCTCCTACTCTGCCAAGTATTAACCCATTTTCTTAACTATAAATGCCTTAGAACCTATTTCTGTTCGTTTGTTTAAAACATTTCTTATCTGCCCTTACCATAGGGTCCCAGGGTGGGTTTAAGCCAGGGATGCCCAAGCTTTTTTCAAAGAGGTCCAGAATTGATGAAGTGAGCATGTGTGAGGGCCAACCAAAGCTTTTTTTTTTTTTTTGAATTTGACCCCAATTTGGGATTAGGCCCCCAAAACGGACTTTGGACATGCCTGGTTTAAGCTATAGAATCTACAATTATAAAACAAGTAGAGAAAACCATTCCAGATGGAGCAGAGCAGTATAAATTCTGCAAAAGAGGCATTGCCCACAGAACAAAGTACATTGATTGGTAATATGACTACTCTCCGTGCCTGGAATTCTCATGCTGGTGGAGTTCAGTTCAGCTGACTCACCTTGGGCATGGGGCTGTGACCATGGCCCTGCAATAAACTATTTGAAGTCATTCCTTTCCAGAGTAATCATGAGAACTAACATTTTTGTCCTCCCGAATGGGGAGGAAAGAAGAAGGTGACGGCAAGCACAAGAAAGCTATTTTCGGAGAAAGGAGAAAATAAATAGGCTTCTTTGTTGTTTGTTTGGCTTCTTTGGGTTGCTGTTTTTTTTGTCAAAGGTGGTTTTCTGCTTCATGTATACATGTTAGAAATTCAGGTCTTGTCTGTTCATGATAGATTATGACATCTCAAGAGAGGGAAACTGAACAAGCTTTTGTTTTTCGTTTCTTAGCACTTCTTTAACTCCACTGACTAATGAACTCTTGAATCAAAGGATGCCTTTGTTAAATATAAAACACTGCCAGATCTCTTCAATTAAACCTTTGGAATCATGGTACCCAGACCTTGAGCGGGGGGGGGGGGCAGGGGGAAGGTGCAATGAAAGAAATGTTAAACTGCCTTTAACAAACAGAAACAGGGTTTTTCACAGTTCACCTTTAAAAAAAAAAGACTGGTAGTGTTGCTTTTAATTCGAAGAATTAGATCTCTGTTCCTTGTTCCCTGTTTTCAGTAACAAAGCTAAGCATTACTACTACCCCTGAGGATTTTTAACACTAATGAGAAAGTAGTAGCCACTTACTCTGGACATATCCTTTTGGTTTGCGTAAGTGGTATGTGAGGGTACTTTAAATTGACTTTAAATTACAGTTTTCTGATCCAGACATAAAGGGAAATTAGTTAAAGAAACTTTAATTTCATAGGAACCATATGAGGTAGATTTTGTTTGAGACATTGACTGTTTGAACATCACATCAAACTATGGTTTAGCAAGACATGAAAGAGCCTAGTTTTCTCCTGGGCTCACAGCTGCCCCTCCCCAGAAGATGCAGAGTTTGGAAGGCTTTTCATCTCTTTCTGGTTAACGATCATGTTGTCCAGCAGGGGTGCCAACTTGAATAAAATATATGGGGAGGCTCAGATAAGCCCCACTTGCATAATTGATCACAAGACATGGAACACCCACCCACACCATTTGAATGACAATGGCTATCAACTTTTGGGTCCCCCTGGCCCCCTCAAATATTTTATTGGGGCATCTGAAGGGACCTCAGCCCCTAGGATTTGGCTCTTATGTTGTCCAGTCCAGCAAACTGTGTCTACTACAACTGTACTTAGTTTTAAACAAGCTCACTGTAAACTGTGGTTTCTAAAATACTGGCTTGTTTAGCTAACCACAGGCAATTTAACCATAGTTCTGTGTTTGGACAACACAGGAAGCTGTAATTAGCTAAAAGAGTAAATTTCTGAACCCCTCCTCTTGGCTGTGTAGGTGGAGGAGTGGGTAAGTGGGAGTTTGGGAGGAGTCCAGATTCATTCACATCTTGCTTCGGCCATAGTTTAGCGATGTTCAAACACAGCCATAGCGATGATTAGGAACATCCAGTCAGTTTCATGTCTGTGCAGGGATATGAACCCCAGTCTAATCAGCACATGTCCATTGTGCCTTGCTGACTCTCACAACAGCTCTTCATTATTTCATTTATCCTTCTGCCGTCCCATGATCTCCAGTATTGCCTTCTTTTCTTGCCTCGCCAAACTCTTCTCTTCATCGGAGTCCATTTCCCAAAAGGAATATTACAGATTTGTTCTTAGATCTCTTTGTTCTATTAGCTGCAATTGATGCTGATCTCAAACTTTTGTCAGCAATAAATTTCAAAATACAGTGGTGCCTCGCAAGACGAAATTAATTCGTTCCGCGAATTTTTTCATCTAGCGAAATGTGTTGCGAAGCACGGTTTCCCATAGGAATGCATTGAAAATCAATTAATGCGTTCCTATGGTCAAAAAAAGTCCAAACAAAGCCAAATTTGGTTTATTAAATGCTCTTTAAAGTCACACATACTGTAAAGAGCATTTCAAAATTCAAACCCAGAATTTTTTTAAAAAAACAGCAGAGTGGCCCAATGGTCACAGAAAATCATAAAAATGCAGAAAAAACCCACAAGCTTCCAGATTCTTGCAAACCCCTCCCCAACTGTTCCCCCAGCCACCCAGCACACAGAAATTCAAATCCAGAAACTTTTTTAAAAAACAGCAGAGTGGCCCAATGGTCACAGAAAATCATGAAAATGCAGGGGGGAAAACAAGCTTCCAGATTCTTGTAAACCCCTCCCCAACTGTTCCCCCAGCCACCCAGCACACAGAAATTCAAAACCCAGAATTTTTTTTCAAAAAACAACAACATGGCCCAATAGTCACAGAAAACCAGAAAAATGCAGAAAAAAACCACATAAGCTCCCAGATTCTTGCAAACCCCTCCTCAACTGTTCCCCCAGCCACCCACCACACAGAAATTCAAACCCAGATTTTTTTTAAAAAAAACAGCAGAGTGGCCCAATGGTCACAGAAAATCATAAAAATGCAGAAAAAAACAAGCTTCCAGATTCTTGCAAACCCCTTCCCAACAACAAGTCATTGAATTCCAAACACCCCAACCCAAAATCCAAAACCCCCCCAAAAAGTTTTAAAAGCTTAACTTACCAAATGGCTGCAAAAGAAGTTTTGGAAAAGCTTCAAAAATCACCAAAGTATTTAAAAACCTCAAAAAAGGCTACTATGTACACTGCGTTCTATGAGTTGCTCCTTGAAGTCAAGTCGCAACTGTATTAACGGTGTTAAGAAAAAGGAAACAAACTTGCAAGACGTTTTCGTCTTGCGAAGCAAGCCCATAGGGAAATTTGTCTTGCGAAGCAGCTCAAAAACGGAAAACCCTTTCGTCTAGCGAGTTTTCCATCTTGCGAGGCATTTGTCTTGCGGGGCACCACTGTATACCTTTTGAAACTCTCTCTGTAAACATGAGGCCAGAAAACATTTTTTAACCTGAATATTTGTATAATTGTGATATTTCTTGCAATAAACAGTTTAAGTGATCTGGACTGGAGCTAGCTTTTAAGGTGTTTAATATTCCTGGGTTATACTTTTACTGTTCAGACTGCTGCAGTTTAGGCAAGAATTAGTATACACATTGTCTTTAAAGTACGCATTATCCTAATTTTACTTTTATGTAATTGACCCCTTTATTCTCTTAACTATTCCCATATTGGTGATCCTTTCCACAAGTTTGTGAATATGGTGTATTTTAAAGGACAGGTGAAGTGGATTTGATGTTTTAAACTGCTGCATCAGATGCCTGGCTTTGTGCCTCTCGGTCAGGATCCAAAGAGCTACTTGTGCCATGGACTAATAATAATTAAAAAAATAACGACAATAGTAATTTTATTATCCCTCCCCTGCCTAACTGACCGGGTTGCCCCAGCCAATCTGTGTGGCATCCAACATATATAAAATCATAAAAAACATTCCACATTTAAAAACTTCCCTATACAGGGCTTCCTTTAGATGTCTTCTTAAGGTTGCTCATCTCCTTGACATCTGATGCAAGAGCATTCCGCAGGGTGGGCACCACTACTGAGATGGCCCTCTGCTTGTTTCCCTGTAGCTTCACTTCTCACAGTGAGGGAACCACAGAAGGCCCTCAGAGCTGGATCTCAGTGTCCAAGCTGAACGATAGGGGCGGAGATGCTCCTTCATATTTGCAGGGCTGAAGCCATTTAGGGCTTCAGAGCATTCGTGCTGACTTTTAAATTGTGCCTGGAGATGTTCTGGGAGCCAGTGTAGGTCTTTCAGGATCAGTGTTATGTTGTCCACTCCCAGTCACCAGTCTAGCTGCCGCATTCTGGCAGCCCCACGTAGAGCACATTGTAGTAGTCCAGGCAGGAGATAACCAGGGCATGTAACCAGGGCAAGACAGTGCACAGGCAGATAGGATCTCAGCCGGCATATCAGACTTGTGTTTACATGAAAATATTTTCCCTCCCTTGCCCCCTCCCCAAAATACAAACTGTATTATACAGTGGTACCCCGCAAGACGAATGCCTCGCGAGACGAAAAACTCGCAAAACGAAAGGTTTTTTCGTTTTCGAGTTGCCTCGCAAGACGAATTTCCCTATGGGCTTGCTTCGCAAAACAAAGCTTGCCCCGGGGACAGCGGGTCTTCTCTTTGAAGCAAGGGGTGGTGGGGAGAAGCGATCTTCTCCCCGCAGCCCCAGGTCCGGGGACAGCGGGAAGCGCTTCCCGCTGCCCCCGGACCTCTTTTGAAGCAAGGGGCTGCGGGGAGATCGCTTCTCCCGGTGCTCCGAAGCCGGGCGGGGGGGCGGGAACACCTGCCCCTGCCAACCAGCTTCGGAACGGTGCTCCGAAGCTGGGCGGGGGGGCGGGAACACCTGTACCCACCGCCCGGCTTTGGAACGGTGCTCCGAAGCCGGGCGGGGGGGCGGGAACACCTGCCCCCGCCAACCGGCTTCGGAACGCTGCTCCGAAGCCGGGCGGGGGGGGGGAACACCTTCTGAAGGCGGGTGGGGGGCGAAAGTCTTTGTCCCCCCTGCCTGCCTTCCCAGGGGCTTTTAAATCGCCCCGGACAGCGGAGAAGTCCTCCGCTGTCCCAGGGTTTTTTAAAATGCTGGGGGTGGGAAGAAAAGCACTTGTCCCCCCCCCAGCCTTCAGAAGAGGTCCGGGGACAGACTGTCCCCGGACCTGGTCTGAAGGCGGTTTCCCTAGGAACGCATTAATTGATTTTCAATGCATTCCTATGGGAAACCGTGCATCGCAAGACGAAAAACTCGCAAGACGAAGAGACTTGCGGAACGAATTAATTTCGTCTTGCGAGGCATCACTGTACAATGATCTTCCATTTCAGACATCTTTTGTCATCCAGCTTGAGGGGTCCTATTTTAAAGGAGCACAAGTTTAAAGAACTATTTGTGGACGTTAAGTTGTGGGTGAACATATCAGACGACACAGCGATTCTTCAAACAGCTCTTGTTTATTCACAGGCCAGGACAGAACTGAACTGAAGGGTTCAGTCAGCCTGCTTATATAGAGCTCCAGTACAACGTAACTCTAACAATTTTCTAAAACTGTCCAATCACTGAATGTCACTTTCGATCCCTTATTTGCATAATTATCTACAGTATCCCCCTGCTGGCCCAGGGTGAGAACTTCAGTACATAATAGTGAAACTATTTGAGCAGGTCTCTGGATTCCTGCTTTTGTCTATAGGAATGTATACTAGCTGATTCTGTGATGACCACTTTCAGGTGGCATTTTCCTTGGGCTGTGTAAACATAATCTTACCTACTTTAAAGTCAGTCCCATCAATGGGGTTTGCTTTTCAGTTAACACGTTTATGATGTTTTCCAACAATAATAAGGAAAATGCATTCTTTATGTTCTTTGGAGGTTTTTTATTGATAGATTATGTCTGTGGTTCAGTTTGGAGCTGTCTTAGAATTTTATGAGCTTCGTTTGAGAGTGTTGAGGGGAAGACTTTTTTCCCAATAGTTCTTTAGTGCCTCGGAAAGTTGGTGTGATCATGCTGATGGTGTCACAAGCATGCGCCTTCTTGGATTTTCCCCTGGGAATTGAAGTTCTCACTGCACTGGGGTGGTGATCTGCCTTTCCTCCCCAAACAAACACTATTGAAATTGAGAGAATACTTTAGGTGTGGATGGGAAACAGTAGCTACATAAAATGTTTGCAGGCACTAGTTGAGAAAATTATCTCAAGGAGAGAGAAGATACTCCTCCAACAGAAGGCTGCTTGGTTGAGTGGTCTGATCATGCGGCTCACAATAAGAGTTTAATAAGTGATTAGCATGAAAGAACTCAGATGTGCACAATGTTCTGCTTGCTTGCTTGCTTCCCATAAGTCTGCAGGACTAGATGGGTCACTAGTCTGATTCCACAAGGTCTTCTAATGTTGGTTGATTCATTCATTCATTTTACAGTGGTACTTTGGGTTACAGACGCTTCAGGTTACAGACTCCGGTAACCCAGAAATAGTACCTCGGGTTAAGAACTTTGCTTCAGGATGAGAACAGAAATCGTGCAGCGGTGGCGCGGCAGCAGTGGGAGGCCCCATTAGCTAAAGTGGTGCTTCAGGTTAAGAACAGTTTCAGGTTAAGAACGGACCTCCGGAACGAATTAAGTACTTAACCCGAGGTACCACTGTATTTGTATGCCACTTTCCCACACACAAAAAATGCTTAAAGCAAGCTTGCAACAATTTCAATAATAACACAGCAAAACAAAAATACAACAACATACCAAAAAAAGATCCCCATATTCCAATACAGTGGTACCTCAGGTTACATACGCTTCAGGTTACAGACTCCGCTAATCCAGAAATAATACCTCGGGTTAAGAACTTTGCTTCAGGATGAGAACAGAAATCGTGCAGCAGCGGCGCAGCAGCAGCAGGGAGGCCCCATTAGCGAAAGTGGTGCTTCAGGTTAAGAACAGTTTCTGGTTAAGAACTGACCTCCGGAACGAATTAAGTTCTTAACCCGAGGTACCACTGTACTATGAATATAACAAGATTACTTAAACAGCATGCAGCATTCCAACAGCAAAAATAACAAGGGAGATTCACAGTTTCACCTTAGTCCTAGAAACACCCCTTCCAATGTTGTTGCTCACATTCAGCTACAAAGTGACCTAGCCAGCCTGAATGTGCCTGTGCAGAACATCATTCTGCATTCCAACCTGGCCAAGAAAATCTGGGGCAAATTTTATTTGTTGATGTATCTTAGGTGGAAATATTTATAAAGGAGCTTAATCAAAGAGCTCTTCAAGCAGCATGCACGATACAATTGTATGATATACACAGCTAAAACCCACAGAACTATTTAGAAAAACAAATACACATAAAATAATGACCCAAAAATATAAGAAGAGCTCTGCTGGTTTGGACCCAAGGCCCATCAATTCCTACATTCTGTTCCCACAGTGGCCAGCCAGATGCCCAAGGGAAGCTTGGAGGCAGGTCCAGAGCACAACAGCCCTCTTCCCCACCTGTCATTCCCAGCTGCTGGTATTGAGAGGCGTATTGTATACAGCAGTGGTGGCAGAACATAGCTATTCAGTCTGTAATATAGTACAGTGGTACCTTGGTTTGCATACATCTTGGTTTGCATACGTTTTGGATTACAAACACGTCAAACCCGGACGTGCGTGTCCCAGTTTGCAGCCTTTTCTTGGATTACGAACAATTATTTATTTTTTTTGAGGCCCCATTGGCGAAAGCGCGTCTTGGGTTACAACCTGTTTTGCTTTACAAACGGACCTCCGGAACAGATTATGGTTGTAAAGCAAGGTACTGTAGTTGAAAACAAGTATTTGTTTGGTAGGCTTGCTGAAATAACAGGTTTCCAGCAAGTATCTAAAACAATATAGGGAGGCTAGGCCTGCCTAACACATGATTGCTAATGCAACCAAGCATTATGAGCCGGGCAAGGAATTACCAAATTTGTTGACATCTTTGATTACAATTATCCAAAAACATCACTGAATTTCTGTAGTGATAATGATGATTTTTGGGTGATGCGCCTCTTTCTCAGTTTCCATGGTGTTTAGGGTGTGTGTATGTGCTATTCTGATCAGAGCTTATTTCATAATTAATGTATCTGTTGGCAGATAATGATGTGCCAAAGTGTAAAGAGAACTCTCTCTCATCTTACCTGTACCATATCTCATATACATTTAACATGGTGCAGTCTTACTCAAAAACTATTTGTTAATGGGTGCTATCAGAGTCAGTACATGCCATCTTGCCTATGTTTTATCACGTGTATTTATTAACAGAGCTTTTTGTGAGTAAGGCTGAAATTATTTATTTGCAAATCTTTTCAGCGTTATACAGTAAATTTGTTTTTATGTCGCCTTCTGACCTTCAGAAAGGTTACATGTGTTAAAGATACACAGTAAAACCTGGAAGCAATAAAAATTCTTGCAACAGTCTCTCAAATGGCATCGATTGAGAAGGGTTAATAGTTATCCAAAAAAATAATTAAAAGCCTGGCAAAATAAAAATGTCTTGGGGCATACCTAGAAACCATCAAAGGTGGGTTTAGCTGAATTTCCAATGGCAATCCTCATGCAGCCCCCCGATACCCTGTTCTGTTACAAATTTGGCTCACCCCCTATTTTCTATTAATTGTAATTGCACACTGTCATACTAAAGCTATACCACTTGCATTTCATAAATATTGTAAGCCAACTTCTTTTGTTTTTAGACCTGTCTACTGAATAGTAAATACATGAAATAAGCAAAACCTTTAGAATACAGGACTAGAGAGAGCAGCAAACACAGATAACAAGTAAGCCTTTGTTTTTGATGCCAACTGTTAGATCAAACCTGTATATGTTTTGTGAAGTGGGGAGAGGAGGGGGAGAAACAATGCCAGGTTAAAAACGCTTGTGTTATACTCCTGCTCTCTATTCATAAGCGCAACAGTTCTCCTTCACTCCGTACTTGCGTAACGAAGTTAACTCCCTATAGGGCTGGCCCCTTTCCAGACCTGGCAGACTCCTTTGAACACCTGCAAAATAGGCGACATGTCAGCAGGTACTAGATTCCCCACACCCCACCCAAAGCACTGTGTCTGTCTTTTTGCTGGGGAAAGTACAGCTGTTGAAATTATGCCACTCATACAGCTGTGAAAAGAACAGGATCCGTGCTGGTAGCAGCCCTTACCACCAAGCTCGCATCTACACCAGTGGAAGATGGCATATAACCTACCGTAATGCACCTTTTTTTTAGGGACGCGGGTGGCGCTGTGGTCTAAACCACTGAGCCCAGGGCTTGCCGATCGGAAGGTCGGCGGTTCGAATCCCCGTGATGGGGTGAGCTCCTGTTGCTCGGTCCCAGCTCCTGCCAACCTAGCCGTTCAAAAGCACGTCAAAGCGCAAGTAGATAAATAGGTACTGCTCCGGCAGGAAGGTAAACGGCGTTTCCGTGCGCCTGCTCTGGTTTCGCCAGAAGCAGCTTAGTCATGCTGGCCACATGACCCAGAAGAAACTCTGCGGACAAACGCCGGCTCTCTCGGCCAGTAAAGCATGATGAGCGCCGCAACCCCAGAGTCGTTTGCGACTGGACTTAACTGTCAGGGGTCCTTTACCCTTTTTTAAATGCACCTTTTTACCAGCTCAGTCAATAGTTCTGAAATTATTTTATCGGTATTGTAGTGGACAAGACTGGGAAGGAGGCAGTACAGTCATTTCTCGTTACAGACAGACATAGCTGTGGTAGATTGCTATATGGCCTTTGTGGAGGCTGAACCATGTGTGGGTAGCAGTTCTCTTGGGACTCTTGCCTTAGTACAGTTGTTGAGCTCATATGAACCATCGCCAGGTAATAGAGAGAGTCATTTAGATCCCAGTCTCCTCTATACCACTGATGGATTACTTTAATTAAAGTTAGAATTTGCTTTCTCAGTGTGAAGATGGAGATTTGAAAAAGCAAATATGTGATGGCTTTATTTTGATGAGAGGTAAAGTTCTGCTTTTAGCTAAGGAGCCAGAATATAATCAGATTTGTGGGTGACACACAGATGGGGAAAATTGGCTCAGAAATTAAAAGACAAAAATAGTTCAGCTGAGCTATGTTCTAGGCAAATCTTAGGAGTTTTTAGGAATCTTACTCATGAGGTTAGTTCCAAAGGTGCTTCCCTGCTTACAGAAAATTCTTCTTCCATTCTCATGCTACAGCAGAAGTTGCAGCAAATCACTGATTGAGTCTGGCGGCCTTGAGCAATTTTTTAGTGCCCCTCCCAAGGCCAGTGTGGTAGTGCCAGGTGGCATTGTGCCCTCTCTGCTCTTCAGATGATGGATGCAGTTTTCTTCACCATTGTGGAGCTGTGCTGGGTGGAGAGGTTATTTAGCTTTACATTTCTCCTGGATTAAACCCAGAGCCTAGATGCCAAGGTTTCAGTGGTGGCCAAGAGTGTGTTTGTATGTTTAAAACTGGTTCCTAAAGATGTCTGATCAGACTATGGTAACACATGCCTTAGTTAGAACATGTGTGCATTACTGTAACATGCTCTACATGGGGCTACCTTTGGAACAGTGTTTTAAACTCCCATTGTTTTAGGAGCATTTTGTGACATGGAATTTCATTAGGACAAGCGGTTTCTGAGCTCTGGGCGCAATACCGTGCCTAAGATTTCAGATTAAAACTGTAGAGTGGAAGGAAAGGGGGACCTTTTTCTGCCTCCCCACTTCTATCTACTCTCTGAAGACTGGAGAAGAAGACCCTCTTAAGAATATTAGGGGGGTGGGCAGGGGAAGGACTAGATCATGTGAAAAATGGACATAATATTTTGGCTGCAGTTCGTTCATTTTCAGCTTTGTATTCTTGTTATTAAAAAAAGCGCGCCTAGATATTCTGTTGTTGGGCCCATAACCTGGGTTTAAGGTGCCATTGAGCTCCTAGCTTTCATATCTCAGTTTCTAACACTGCCTTGGAGAAGTGTTTGGAAACTTCAGCAGGTCCAAGATGCTGTGGCCAGATTGCTGACCAGCTCCAGTCCAGCAGGGGCAAAAGAAACTCGACCAGCTACCAATCTGTTTTGGGGCACAATTGAAAGTGACTTACACAGCCCTATGCTTGGGTCCAGGGTATATGTAAGATAACATCTCCGCATATGAGCCTGTTGTTGTTGTTGTTGTTTAGTCGTTTAGTCGTGTCCGACTCTTCGTGACCCCATGGACCAGAGCACGCCAGGCACTTCTGTCCTCCACTGCCTCCCGCAGTTTGATCAAACTCATGCTAGTAGCTTCAAGAACACCATCCAACCATCTCATTCTCTGTCGTCCCCTTCTCCTTGTGCCCTCCATCTTTCCCAACATCAGGGTCTTTTCCAGGGAGTCCTCTCTTCTCATGAGGTGGCCAAAGTATTGGAGCCTCAGCTTCACGATCTGTCCTTCCAGTGAGCACTCAGGGCTGATTTCCTTCAGAATGGAGAGGTTTGATCTTCTTGCAGTCCATGGGACTCTCAAGAGTCTCCTCCAGCACCATAATTCAAAAGCATCAATTCTTCGGCGATCAGCCTTCTTTATGGTCCAGCTCTCACTTCCATACATCACTACTGGGAAAACCATGGCTTTTACTATACGGACCTTTGTTGGCAAGGTGATGTCTCTGCTTTTTAAGATGTTGTCTAGGTTTGCCATCGCCTTTCTCCCAAGGAGCAGGCGTCTTTTAATTTCGTGACTGCTGTCACCATCTGCAGTGATCATGGAGCCCAAGAAAGTAAAATCTCTCACTGCCTCCATTTCTTCCCCATCTATTTGCCAGGAGGTGATGGGCCCAGTGGCCATGATCTTCGTTTTTTTGATGTTGAGCTTCAGACCATATTTTGCGCTCTCCTCTTTCACCCTCATTAAAAGGTTCTTTAATTCCTCTTCACTTTCTGCCATCAAGGTTGTGTCATCTGCATATCTGAGGTTGTTGATATTTCTTCCGGCAATCTTAATTCCGGCTTGGGATTCATCCAGCCCAGCCTTTCGCATGATGAATTCTGCATATAAGTTAAATAAGCAGGGAGACAATATACAGCCTTGCCGTACT
This sequence comes from Podarcis vaucheri, assembly GCF_965113315.1. Taxonomy (NCBI): domain Eukaryota; kingdom Metazoa; phylum Chordata; class Lepidosauria; order Squamata; family Lacertidae; genus Podarcis; species Podarcis vaucheri. The sequence goes on from NC_138766.1 coordinate 16,499,395, forward strand.
CCTTTCCCAATTTGGAACCAATCAGTTGTTCCATATCCAGTTCTAACTGTAGCTTCTTGTCCCACATAGAGATTTCGCAGGAGACAGATGAGGTGATCAGGCACTCCCATTTCTTTAAGAACTTGCCATAGTTTGCTGTGGTCAACACAGTCAAAGGCTTTTGCATAGTCAATGAAGCAGAAGTAGATGTCTTTCTGGAACTCTCTGGCTTTCTCCATAATCCAGCGCATGTTTGCAATTTGGTCTCTGGTTCCTCTGCCTCTTCTAAATCCAGCTTGCACTTCTGGGAGTTCTCGGTCCACATACTGCTTGAGCCTTCCTTGTAGAATTTTAAGCATAACCTTGCTAGCATGTGAAATGAGTGAAATTGTGCGGTAGTTGGAGCATTCTTTGGCACTGCCCTTCTTTGGGATTGGGATGTAGACTGATCTTCTCCAATCCTCTGGCCACTGCTGAGTTTTCCAAACTTGCTGGCATATTGAGTGTAGCACCTTAACAGCATCATCTTTTAAAATTTTAAACAGTTCAGCTGGAATACCATCACTTCCACTGGCCTTGTTATTTGCAGTGCTTTCTAAGGCCCATTTGACTTCACTCTCCAGGATGTCTGGCTCAAGGTCAGCAACCACACTACCTGGGGTGTACGAGACATCCATATCTTTCTGGTATAATTCCTCTGTGTATTCTTGCCACCTCTTCTTGATGTCTTCTGCTTCAGTTAGATCTTTACCACTTTTGTCCTTTATTATGGTAATCTTTGTACGAAATGTTCCTTTCATATTTCCGATTTTCTTGAACAGATCTCTGGTTCTTCCCATTCTGTTGCTTTCCTCTATTTCTTTGCATTGCTCGTTTAAGAAGGCCTTCTTGTCTCTCCTTGCTGTTCTTTGGAAATCTGCATTCAATTTCCTGTATCTTTCACTATCTCCCTTGCATTTTGCTTGCCTTCTCTCCTCCGCTATTTGTAAGGCCTCGTTGGACAGCCACTTTGCTTTCTTGCATTTCTTTTTCATTGGGATGGTTTTAGTTGCTGCCTCCTGTATAATGTTGCGAGCCTCCATCCATAGTTCTTCAGGCACTCTGTCCAGCAAATCTAAATCCTTAAACCTGTTCCTCACTTCCACTGTGTATTCATAAGGGATTTGGTTTAGATTGTATCTTACCTGTCCAGTGGTTTTTCCTACTTTCTTCAGTTTAAGCTTGAATTTTGCTATAAGGAGCTGATGATCTGAGCCACAGTCAGCTCCAGGTCTTGTTTTTGCTGACTGTATAGAGCTTCTCCATCTTTGGCTGCAGAGAATATAATCAATCTGATTTCGATGTTGCCCATCTGGGGATGTCCATGTGTAGAGTCGTCTCTTGTGTTGTTGGAAAAGCGTGTTTGTGATGACCAGCTTGTTCTCTTGACAGAACTCTATTAGCCTTTGCCCTGCTTCGTTTTGATCTCCAAGGCCAAACTTGCCAGTTGTTCCTTTTATCTCTTGATTCCCTACTTTAGCATTCCAATCCCCTATAATGAGCAGAACATCCTTCTTTGGTGTCACTTCGATAAGGTTTTGTAAGTCTTCATAGAACTGGTCAATTTCAGTTTCTTCAGCACCAGTAGTTGGTGCATAAACTTGGATTACTGTGATGTTAAAAGGTCTGCCTTGGATTCGTATCGAGATCATTCTATCATTTTTGAGACTGCATCCCAGTACAGCTTTCGCCACTCTTTTGTTGACTATGAGGGCCACTCCATTTCTCTTACGGGTTTCTTGCCCACAGTAGTAGATATGGTAGTCATCCGAACTGAATTCGCCCATTCCCGTCCATTTTAGCTCACTGATGCCCAGGATGTCAATATTTATTCTTGCCATCTCATTTTTGACCACATCCAACTTACCCAGGTTCATGGTTCTTACATTCCAGGTTCCTATGCAATATTTTTCTTTACAGCATTGGACTTTCCTTTCGCTTCCATGCATATCCACAACTGAGCGTCCTTTCGGCTTTGGCCCAGCCGCTTCATCAGCTCTGGATCTACTTGTACTTGTCCTCCGCTCTTCCCCAGTAGCATGTTGGACACCTTCCGACCTGAGGGGCTCATCTTCCAGTGTCATAACTTTTATATGCCTGTTGTCTTTGTCCATGGAGTTTTCTTGGCAGGGATACTGGAGTGGCTTGCCGATTCCTACTCCAGGTGGATCACGTTTGGTCAAAACTCTCCACTATGACCTGTTCATCTTGTGTGCCCTGCTCGGCATAGTTCATAGCTTCTTTGAGTTCTTCAAGCCCCTTCGCCACGGCAAGGCAGTGATCCATGAAGGGGGCATATGAGCCTGCTTGAGCTTTAAGATCTTCTGGGGAGGCCTTTCTCTCAGTCCTGCCAACTTCACAGGCATGTTTGATGAGGACATGAAAGACCTTCTAGGTGGCTGCTCCCATTTTGTGGAGCTCCTTTCTGTGGGAGCCTAGGCTAGCTTTCATTTTTCCAGCAGTAAAATACTGTATTGTTCGCTCTATAAGACGCACCAGATCACAAGATGCACCTAGTTTTTGGAGGAGGAAAACAAGAAAAAAATACTCTGAATCTCAGAAGCCAGAACAGCAAGAGGGATTGCTGCTCAGTGGCTTCTGTGATAGCTGCGCAGCCTGCATTCGCATAAGACGCACACACATTCGCACAGGACGCACACACATTTCCCCTTACTTTTTAGGAGGGGAAAAGTGAGTCTTCTAGAGCAAAAAAATGGTACTTTTTGTTTAGACATCCTTCTGGTCACTACCAGTCCCCTAACACCCTTTATAAAAACTGTTGACAGCAAAGCATCATCTTAAGAGGAATTCCTACTTCTCCTTCAAACACAAAGTAATGCTTCTTTGTGCACTCTACAGTGGTACCCCAGGTTGCATACACTTCAAGTTACATACGCTTCAGGTTACAGACTCCGCTAACCCAGAAATAGTGCTTCAGGTTAAGAACTTTGCTTCAGGATGAGAATAGAAATCATGCTCTGGCGGCGCGGCAGCAGCAGGAGGCCCCATTAGCTAAAGTGGTCTTCAGGTTAAGAACAGTTTCAGGTTAAGAACGGACCTCCGGAACGAATTAAGTACTTAACCCGAGGTACCACTGTAGAAGTCATATTCTAAAATGGATGGGGAACCTGTTGCCTTCCACGTATTAATGACCTCTAGTTCCTAATAGTCCCAGCCAGCATCACCAGGAGTGAGGAATGATGGGAGTTACAGTTCACCAACATCTGAAGGAGCACAGGTTCCCCACCCCAATCTACAGTGGTACCTCGGGTTACATATGCTTCAGGTTACATATGCCTCAGGTTACATACTTCGCTAACCCAGAAATAGTGCTTCAGGTTAAGAACTTTGCTTCAGGATAAGAACAGAAATCGTGCTCTGGCAGCGCGGTGGCAGCAGGAGGCCCCATTAGCTAAAGTGGTGCTTCAGGTTAAGAACAGTTTCAGGTTAAGTACAGACCTCCGGAACGAATTAAGTACTTAACCCAAGGTACCACTGTACATGCAGAGTATTCTTCAGAACTATTTTGCTTACTCATATACAAATTCAGTTGGCTGAAACTAATATGATTAACTGACTTGAGAGTTCTTTAATTTGATGATAGTCTTACTTCCAATCCCATAGTTTCAGTGTGAGAACTAAACATTACCTTAAATTGTTTCTCTGAAATCAATGAGGATTGAAATGGTAGCAGGACCATGCCTTACAGGTAATGTGATATTTTACAGAACTTGTGGGTTTTGTTTTCCCATATTTTGGCTGGATGCACTCCTTTGCCCTGAAATACAACAAGACTGCTAATTGACTTGCAGAATCGCAACCATTATGTTTTAAATGAGCCACACAAGCTTCTGTTCCAACTATTAACCAGCATTAGCATGATTATGGAAATAATTAGTAGATCTCTGAAGAAAATGTTGTTTTCTTTTGGCCTGAACATGGCTTTGAAAGTTAATGAAGCTTTCCCTAGAAAGTAGCAAAAGTGTAGGTTGCAGTTTTAGTAAAACACAGAAATCCGAAATGTTTGGTTTTTAGAAATCCGAAACGTTTGATTTTTAGATGGCTTTATGTAATAGGAAACGTAATTTGTATTGCCTCAAAAATTATCGTATTTTTCGCTCTATAAGACGCACCAGACCACAAGACGCACCTAGTTTTTGGAGGAAGAAAACAAGAAAAAAAATATTCTGAATCCCAGAAGCCAGAACAGCAAGAGGGATCGCTGCGCAGCAAAAGCAGCGATCCCTCTTGCTGTTCTGGCTTCTGGGATAGCTGCACAGCCTGCATTCGCTCCATAAGACGCACACACACCTCCCCTTACTTTTTAGGAGGGAAAAAGTGAGTCTTATAGAGCAAAAAATACGGTACTTCTGTGTTAAGTTACACTTACCTGATTTTTGTATTCGGATTCTTGACTGCATGTAAATTGAAGGTGATTAGTTTAAAGTTCCCCTAAAAAAAAACATTTTGAATTTAGAATAGGTAATGAGTCAAAGCATTCCTGGAAAAGAAGCTGCACAAAAACTTGTGCATCCTCCTCCTCATAGATTTTATTTGTATTTAGTGATTAGACCAATCACAAAAGTTTTCTCTATCTTTTTAGCACAACAAATGGCAGTCCGTGGAAAACCCAAGTGCCATTTTGTCTGATTTAGTGGAAAACAGTGAAGCAAATTGAGTTGTGGACAAGGCCTAACTCAATTACCCCCCCCCCCGCCCCAGCGAACAGCTCAGTGCCAAACTGCAACACTCGGTTTCACACATACATCTCTCCTCACCAGAGCTGCCTCTCTTTTCTCCATACCACTAATGACTCATCTTCCTTTTGTTGTGACCATTTCTTTTTCACTCAGAAAGTGGCAGGAAAAGGTCCAAAAGATGGTTGTTGAACAGTTCTGTGTAGCAGGTGAAATAAATTGATCCTTTTGCTTATTTCTGTGGGTTTGACCAGTTCTGAGATCTGTTACAGATACGTTGGGCAAGAAGGCGAATAATTCTGGAGCTTATACAGATGTTGTCCACTCTCCTTAAATAGAAGAATGGGTTTCTGGACACTTTAGTCAACATGATGCCCAATTTTTCAAAGCTTCTACTGTTGCTGGAGTTTGTAGCAAGCATGCATAGCACTTGATCTACCAATTCACTGAAGATTTCATAAACCGCCTGCTTGTTTGGGATTGGAAAAATAGGATGGGGCTTGTCGAGCATCTGCGGACCATAATTAGTAGTTAGTGGGCCACGTTCAGCTTGGTGGGTCATATATTCTGTAGACCTGGCTTGTAATGTTTCCTTGGGGCATAGGATTTATTGGGATTCAGCCAGCTGAATACTTCCACCTGCAGGGGGCGGGAAACCTAGCTATGGTTGAGCACATCCATTCATTCCCAAGAATTAATCTTTTAAAAGGAGAAGTTCATTATGGGCTCTGCCTAGAGACTTCTTCGCTTGTAATGAATGTGGAGCAACTCCATACATATTCAATGCCTTTCCTCTGCAGAACTGAGCTAATGTGTATGCAAAAAGTGAGCTCTGGAATGGTTTTCCCTTATATATTTTTCTGGTTATTATATGTGTGTACATAAAAACTAGATGAATATAAGGTCCACATTAGTTCAGCATTTGGCTTATGCGCAGGTCATAAATGCAATGACCATGTTACTTGTCCTCAGCATCTGATATAATAGCCTTTGTATGTTGAAGCTTTGTATGTTTAGCTTTGGAGGCTAATAGCTGTTGATAGTTCTATCCTTCACGGATTATATATCTAATATATATATACATACACAAACACACACACACAGAGATCTATATCTCTATCTATCTATCTATCTTATCTATTTATATATCTTTATCTATAGATAGATAGATACACACACACACACACACACACACATATATATATATATGTGTGTGTGTGTGTGTGTGTGTGTGTGTGTATAAAATGATGTTTAGAATAGCGGCCAGCACACCCTTGGGATTTGTTGTTGCTGTTGTTGTTTAGTCATGTCCGACTCTTCGTGACCCCATGGACCAGAGCACACCAGGCACTCCTGTCTTCCACTGCCTCCCGCAGTTTGGTCAGACTCATGCTGGTAGCTTCCAACCATCTATCCAACCATCTCGTCCTCTGCCGTCCCCTTCTCCTTGTGCCCTCAATCTTTCCCAACATCAGGGTCTTTTCCAGGGAGTCTTCCCCTCTCATGAGGTGGCCAAAGTATTGGAGCCTCAGCTTCAGGATCTGTCCTCCCAGTGAGCACTCAGGGCTGATTTCCTTCAGAATAGTGGATAGGTTTGATCTTCTTGCAGTCCATGGGACTCTCAAGAGTCAGTCATATGTGGACATAGAAACCACATCTGAACGATCCATTTGTGATATAAAGCACTCTGAAACGGGGGCTTGAGTCTAGTTTCCAGAACTTGGTCTTGATAATTGGCCACGGTTAACACAATTGCATGTATGTAACATTGCAAAGACCATGTAAAACATTGTAAGAATAATTATTATTTTATTATTTGTACCCTGCCCAACTGACCGGGTTGCCCCAGGTAAAAACCAGGAAAGGTGGAGTAAGGGAAAGGGAAGGGCGCACACGAGCCTGTTCCTAGATCTCGTAAACATCAGCACCAGGTCACTGAGCACACCTGAGTACAAAATCAGAAAGGCAGAAATCAGTACAGTGGTGCCCCGCAAGACAAATGCCTCGCAAGACGAAAAACCCGCTAGACGAAAGAGTTTTCCGTTTTTCGATGCGCTTCACAAGACGAATTTCCCTATGGGCTTGCTTCGCAAGATGAAAACGTCTTGCGAGTCTTGTGATTTTTTCGCTCCCCCCCCTTTTCTAAGCCGCTAAGTCGCTAATAGCCTTTTAGCCACTAAGCCTTTAATAGCCGCTAAACCGCTAATAGCGCTAAGCCGCTAATAGGGTTGCTTCACAAGATGAAAAAACCGCTAGACGAAGAGACTCGCGGAACGGATTATTTTCGTCTTGCGAGGCACCACTGTATTCAAAAAAGAAGCTATCCTGTTCCGAGCAACATTCATCTATGGATATTGTGACTGAGAGCAGCACAGCACCACCCGTGACCCTAGTTATACTGTAGACCCAGAGGGGTGTGTGCTCTGGTTCTCTGGAAGCACCACGGTTCTTTTGATCTCCAGACCACTCCCACTCTAAAGAGCAAATATAAAAAGAGTTTGCAAAATAAATGTTTATTCCTTCTGCTGTCCCTCCCTGAAAACACTTTTGCTGTTTTCTTATAAACAAAGTCGTATCTTCTTTCTGCTTCTTTTATTTTATTTTTTAGAAGAAGAAGAAGAAAAAAACACCAAAGCTTCGAAAGGCACTTCCGTTCCAGACAATTTTGTTTTGAATTTGGGAATTGTCAAGGAGCTGTGGTTAGCCGCCCAGACTGTGTGCCGTTGCCTGGCACCGTTGCCTAGTAACATCATGCTATCGCTTTAGCACTCAGCCTTGAGTTAGAGTCTAATAATGAAAAGAAAGTTAGATGTGGTCATTTACATCGAAAGAAATTGCTGTCTGTCTGTGTGTCCGGTTGTTTGCGATTTTTTAAAATAGCTATTTTCTAAACTCAGTTTTTCATCTTGCATGGTGCAAAATGGGGTTGTTGTTTTTCCTGCTATGCAGCAATAGTTTTTAATTTTTGTTCCCTTCTTTTGCTTTCATTTTAGCAGGGATTGGGGTGTGCTTGTTACCTAGATGTTTTGGTCCCGTCCCCCCACCAGTTTTGCCCAAATGTAGCCTTTTGAGATAAAAATTGGATGTGAGGATCAGAGAATGCTGGATGTGAGGATCAGAGAACTGTAGAGTTGGAAGGGACCACAAGGGTCATCTAGTCCAGCCCACTGCAATACAGGAATCTTCTGTGCAAGGCGATCTAGAGTACGGCTGGAAAGGTGTACAGCTCTAATGCCTTGGATCACCTGGCAAGAAAATGGGACCAAAGGGACTCCAACTTAAAGAACCGTTAGCAGAGTATTTACCACTGTCCTCAGGGTTGTGTTCACGTCAATGCACATACCTGACCATTAGAATTTCCACACAGCAAAGGTAACTGGCATGGATCCCCAGAAGGCAGCATATGTTCAGAAGGGGATCCCAACAGTTTGAAAAACACTGCCCCCTTTTATTGCAAGAACAGCCAAAAAACGCACACAATTATCATGAATATGCAAAGTGAAGAATGTCTGTTTTTGGATATTGTGTGACACAGGTAGCTGTTTATGATTTCATCCAAATTGGTTCTCTCCAGAAATCACAATTCCGGTCCTTGATGCTTAAAGAACAAAGACTGTTGTTTTTTCCACCCCTCAGCTTCAAACGTTTCCTTCTGTTCTTTCAGAACTTTTCAGAATTACTAACAACTTTTAATGCCTTTTAAGTTTTGCTATGGAACAAATCAGGGCGGGGCGGGGGGGGGGAGGGGACAACGACGACGACTTTCAACAGACTACTCAATGCATTCATGTTTCCTACCACAGCTTTTCTTGTTTGGCAACTGTCCTCATTGTGCTCAGAAGCATTCACCCGCTTATGGAATTTCAGCACCAAAAGTTGAAGCAAGAGGCAGGTGGAGGTGGGGAGAAATGAGACTGAGACCAAAAAATGTGATGAGAGGCAGAAATACACCTAGCCACAGAAACAAGAGTCAGTTCGCTCCTGGAAAGGCAATTCTTAATTGTGTGGCAAGCTTAATTTTCAAGCTTAATTGCAGGTGGGGGGGAGTGAGAAAATGAATGAATGTGTGCAAATGAATGAATGAGTGTACATGTGTGTGTTTATGAGCTTATATGTGGGTAGCCTTGTCCATTCCCCCCCACCATTAGTCTGGAACATTAACTATGAGGGAAATGTGAGTCCCTACAGAAGGAAGAGGCCTCTGCCAAAGAAGAATGGCAAAATAAATTATTGAACTATGCAGGACAAATTACCGTATTTTTCGTCCCATAGGGCGCACCGGCCCATAGGCTGCACCTAGTTTTTTTGGGGGGAAATAAAGGGGGGAAATTTCCTTTATTTCCCCCCCAAAACCAGGTCGGGGAATCCAAACCAGGTCAGGGAACAGCTGGATGGCGGCGCTGTGCCTCCCCGCTGTCCCCCGAGCTTGTGGGCTGCAGGCTGCTGCCCGCAAGCCTTGTGCACTGACCCCTCTCGCTCTCCAGGCTTCAGCGAAAGCCTGCACTCGCCCCATAGGACGCACACATTTCCCCTTCATTTTTGGAGGGGAAAAAGTGCGTCCTATAGGGCGAAAAATACGGTAGTCAACTTGAAACCCAAGAAAGAAAGAGGACTTTTTGTTTAACGCATATTTTTAAAGCTTTGTGTATAGATTTCTACATGAGTATAACTTTTAAAAGTCACTTGTAGTAAGATGATGAAGGTTTTAAAATTGGATTGTTAAGAATATAAGGTTTTACAGGTGTGCATGAACAAGCATAAAACAATGGAAACAAGAGGGGAGTGGAGGGAAGTCAAGCAAAAAATTATGATTTAAAAATTTGTTTATGGTTTTTTTTTATGCGTTGTTGTTTTTTTGCTTTTTTTGGAAATTAATAAAATGTTATTTTTTAAAAAAAATTGTGAGGGAATGTGGCCCTTGAGCTGAAAGGTTTTCTCCTCCTGTCTTAAATAAGTAGTATCCTTCTGGCTTCAGCCAATGTGAAAGGTAGTTAGAGATCCAGTAATCTTATAATAATAATGAGTCACCCGTCTCTTCCGATGGTAGTGAAATGCTGGGCAGGCTTTGGCAAACTCTCTGGTTCGCACCATCCTTTCCCTCCCTTTGTTTGCTTTCGTTTTGTTTAGAGAGTGCAAGTTACACAGTGTGTGTGTGTGTAATTTCTACTCCACTGCATTGTAGTCCTATTTGTGGGTTTTATCTGTAGCCTTGCAAGGGCTTAACACCACCAGGATTAAGGAGATAATGCATTAGTTTACAGGATACTGGGAAATGAGCTGCAAAGGAAGCTGAACCCCATGCAGTGTGCAAGCCTGTAGTACCCTGCCTCTGCAAAAACCAGACAGTAAGGAATAAGATTCCAGTGCTAAGATTGCAGGAGACTCCTGAGGCACCTCATTTATTTTCTGCTTCAATACTGGTAATTGCCTCCATCTCGTGCATACAGGAATTATGTTTATATTAAGGGAGGGTTTGATTTTTTTAAGAATGGGGGAAGTATTAGTGCATTCCTAAGGAATGCAACTGCAGAGTGCAGAGGATGCGGGTGGTGCTGTGGTCTAAACCACAGAGCCTAGGACTTGCCGATCAGAAGGTCGGCAGTTCGAATCCCCGCAACGGGGTGAGCTCCCGTTGCTCGGTCCCTACTCCTGCCCACCTAGCAGTTCGAAAGCACATCAAGTGCAAGTAGATAAATAGGTACCGCTCCGGTGGGAAGGTAAACGGCGTTTCCGTGCACTGCTCTGGTTAGCCAGAAGCGGCTTAGTCGTGCTGGCCACATGACACAGAAGCTGTCTGCGGACAAAAGCCGGCTCCCTCGGCCTATAGAGTGAGAATAGCGCCGCAACTCCCAGACTGCAACAGGACTGTCCTGTAGCAGGAGCTGGGCTTGCAGCATCAAGTGATGAAATCATTAAGCCAGTGGAATATTCACCGTACAAGCGGTTTTTCAGTGGTTCCTTTTCAAAATCAGGAATATATTCCCAGAATTTGCAAGTGTGTGTTCAGAAGATACATCTCTTCTGCATTTGAAATGCAGTATTTTTAACAAGATACCACAGGACCATATGATTAACATTTAACAAGCACAGATCTTGGGTTGGTTTGAGTCTAAGAGGTGACAGCTTTTAAGGTGTGTACCAGTTTTTGCCATATGGCCTGTTACATCTTAAAGCTTAATTTAGCCATCTGCTACATAATGTTTACAAATACATTTTTGCTTGCTTGGGCTAGTACGGATTTTTCCTCATGTTTTAGCACCCCAGGGTGTCAACATATTGCGAACGTTATTCCATCATCTGCTTGCAAAACGATACCAAGAAATTGTAGCTCTGAAAGTAGTTCTGTGTGGTAGAGATCACCTTAACTGATATGGCGGTTAATACAAGCACCTCACAGCTTTAATCCTTGTCTTTAGTCTTTTATTTATGCCTGGCTATAGTATGGATATTGTGGTAGCTCCCTTTTTGACATAATGTAACATGTAGAAAACAATGTATCTTCAGCTGATTAAAATGTGGAGTAGCAACATAACTACAGAGGCTCCTAGTTTTCCTGTCAGTCAACAGAAAATAACTCTTATGTTTGGTTACCAGAAGAGATGCATAAGGTACAAAAATTGCACTAAACATGCTTGTTTGTTTTTTTAAGTTAAAACATGTAAATAGGGTATCCGCATCGGTGGCTGTGTGGGGAAGGGGAAATTTGAGAAAACCACCTTCTCCCTCTTCTGTTCTCTAGCAGGAGCATTTATTATACTGCAATCTCTTCTATTCTGGATACAGCCCAATTTTTTTCATGAGTATGCGCATTATCTCCTAATGATAGCTTTAATATACGTGCCCTGGGGGATTTCGGTTTTACGAAATCTCGCAATCTGGCGTCTATATAGCACATGACAAAACAGCTGACAAACCACAAAATCCTGCCCTGTTTAAAGGGAGGATGTACTAGGTCAACTCTGGTGTTCATTCTGAAGAATAATTGATATTCGTAACTTGGTTTCAGTCTAATACTGAAGATGTGGGCACAAATTATGGTACTCGTTTGAATGTTTACTCCCCCATCTGCTGAAAGGCTTCTCCGAGATAAAGCAAATATATTTGGAAACGTGTGTGTGTGTGTTTGTGTGTGTGTGTTTTCTGGCATCGCTGAAGAATCTCCCTCACGTTTGAGAAAATCAGATTGTGCAGCAGCAACAGATGGCTGGATGAAGACAGAGAGTGTGACTAACCTGAGCCACTGCTGCCTTGTCATGTTTATTCTTACTTTGTAGTTTTTTAATAGTTTTGATTTGTTTAAGGTCTCTCCCCCCCCCCATTTGTTAGCTGCTTTCTTTTGCTTTCAAGGTAATCGGGATATAAATTAATTGCGTTTCTGTTTTTCGATGCCCCTTTTGGGGTGCTGTTTCCTCGCAAGTGGTTTTGGTGTTCCCCCTAATGTTCCCATATCAATTTATGTTGCAGCTGGATCCCGGGCTTCTTACACCAGCCAGCATAGCCACCTGGGCTCCGAGCTAAGGGCACTACAGTCTCCAGAGCACCACATAGATCCTATTTATGAAGACAGAGTATATCAGAAGCCCCCTATGAGGAGTCTCAGCCAGAGTCAAGGGGACCCTCTTCAGCCAGCACATACAGGCACATATCGCACTAGCACAGGTAGGTGAAAACAACCTACAGTCTCTTTCTACCCTCCCTCCCCTTTCTGTCTGGGTAGGTATGCTGCTTTAATTCATAAATTTCTGCGTTTTTGCTGTTCTGTTAGAAACACAGTGACTGAATCTGCGGTCAGAAATTTGTGCATGCTACTAAATAAAGAAATAACGTCTTTATTCCCCACCCCACCCTTTCTCATAGTTTCTTTCTTGCACACTTACTTTTTCATTTTTGAGCTAAATATCATATGACGGCGCTCAGAATTCATCCCTGGCTGCTGTACTTCCTTGTTCGCCCAGGATGTGTATTACTAAAAAAGGGACAGGGGGACTTTCTCCTATGATGAATAGGCCATTTACACCTGGGTAGCTTAATACAGGTGGGATGGCGAAGGGGGAATTAATTAGACATGGAACATACGTTCCATTCTCACTTCGTATGTGTATGCAACATGCTCATTCATTCATTAATACTATATGTCACTCCATGTTAAAGTAGCAGTGTCTGTGGCTGCATTTCAACCAATCAGCTCCATTGATTCATCTGTAATGGTAAGAGCGCATGACCATACATCAAATGTGTTGGTGTACAATTTTTAGTTGTGGGGAGGTTGTTTCAGCTGTGTGAAATAGCTCTATATTTGGAAACCTGTGAACAGCAACCAAGTCAGTACTGGCAATTAATTTATGAAGGAACCCGCACCCAGCATGTTCAGAACCAAAATACCCTTCAGACAGACACATCGAGAACAAAGAATAGACATTACCGCAGCGTTATTCATATTTATGGGATGTTTTATTTGCATTGTTGATCTTGTACAGAGAAGGAGTTAGGATTTCCTTAAATCAAAAAAAGACCATTTGCATTGCCAGAAGACTGGTTTGATTTTGCTTTATGTCTTTTTATAGTCATATTTTGAATTGTGGAGATTGCCTGCTTTCTTTTTGGGGTAATTTAATTTTGCATTCTCTGTGCACCCAGATATGTCAGAGTCAACCAAATATGAAGGAACTAGCTGCTTAATTTGATATAAACAAGAGGGTCAGTAAAGAAGCACTCAGGTGCTGGTAGTAATGACTGCCAACAGAGTATCAGGAAAGAACAAGACTTGGAAAGGAGTTGTGCTTATGGCCATGACGAGCAAATATGCTACAACAATAATTAGATTGCAAAGTGAGTAAGTAGTTAATGAGAGGAGTAAGGATGGCCTTGTGTTTGCAGGCCTAAAGTCGATTTATAATCTGTAGATCTGCATTGGGTGGTGTCCTTTATGCAGAAACATTTTTTTAAAAAGGATACAATAAAGGAGGGAACTGTTTGCCTAAAACTGGCCAATGTTGCATTCATTTTTCAATTTATTACTGTAATTTTTGGAAGTAGGGGAGGTTATAGCCTGTGGTACAGATGCAAGATGTTCCTCTGCTATCGAAACAAATCCCTTTATGGGAAATTTGCCATCCACATTTTCAATTCTGCGCTGTAGACACTGTTAATACCAAATTAAGCAGCAGTCCTGACTTCACTCCTGCCAATGAGCGCAACATATACTTGTTTTTGTTATACTGCCTGAGCAAATGCTTTGAGCATATCCACAAACACAGATCACTTATGTCCACTAAAGGCAGCGGGAAAAGTTAGAGAGAGAGAGAGAGAGAGAGAGAGAGAGAGAGAGAGAGAGAATGTGTGAAGTGAAGGATCTGTTCTATAGTGGTACACACTTCTAGTCAAGATAGCTGTGTCCTGTATGTAGCTTGTGCTGTGAATGATGCTGTGTCAAAAATTAGCCCTTGATTGTGCTCTGCTGACATCAGTTATGCACAGCCTGTTCTTATTGGCCCTTCCTTTGCAAAAGCCCTTATCAAAGGAAGCAGGAAAAGACTGCTGAGGAGGCTGTTTAATCATTTGTTTCTGGAGTTGTCTGTCTCTTCTTGTTCTCCATGGTTCCTGAGCCTCCCAGGGCATTTGGTTTTCCTGGCTCTTTGCTGACTTCCCTCCTCCTCTTTTGTAAGTCCCTGGTTGCCCAGGTTGGTTATTTTGTCTGAATTCAGTGACCAAGATTACTCCAGGGTTGAGGGAACCAGCCACAACACCCTACTGCAGTCATTTTTTTAAACCCACTATTAAAAGCAAGGTGTTGTATTGCAATTAGGAATTTAGGAGTTGCCACTGGTTTTCTTTTTCTTTTTCTTTATCAGTACCTCTCTAATGGTGCCTTTGAGCTTAGATTGCCTTCACTAAGCAGCAAATAATAATGTTGCATTATTATGAATGAAATTGCTTAATTTTGTGGTTGAGTTCGGCAAAACTTTACACTCACAATCTTGTTTCAAATAGATTCTTTGAAAGAGAGCAACTTGCGGTTCTCTTCTTTCTGTCAATGCCTCTCGTAGCAGTCACCTGGTCCGCACAGAGAAATAGTGTACCCTGAGGGAAGCCAGGTTTTTGTCTCCTTGAAGGTGGTGACTCTATTCCCGGGTTTCATATATTGACTTTGCTGGACAGAAGGCATTTAAAGTATATTTTCCTGCCTTTTCTGCCCTACTTAGAGCTGTACGTATGCATACTTCTAGATTGTTGTTGGCCTAGTTGATGGTTTTGTTGAATGCAGCTGGGAAGTTGAGAGTTCCTTTAACCAGTGAAAGGTGCAGTCATCAGGGAAACAGCTGAAACAGTGGTGGTAGACTCCAGACTTTTTGTTTTGTTTTAAAAAGTCCCTTAGCCAACAAATTTGGTGTGGTCTTTTTGAACACAGAAAAGCTAGGTTATCTGAAGGACCATTTTCACCCATATGACCATGCCTAGTTGTTAAGATACGCATTGGCGGGCCTTCCTCTCCTTCCCACCGGTAAGAGGAAGCAAGCATGAGAGAGAAGGCCTCTTTTCGGTCATGGTTCTGGAGTTGTGAACTCCCTATACATGGCCCCTACAGTGCAGGCCTTTAAGCATGTCTTAAAAGCTACTCTGTTCCATTCTGCCATTCCTTAACAGTGTTTTGCCATTGTTTTCTGAGACTCTAGGCTTCCCTACACTACTTTTTAATGCTTCAGAAAATATACTGAAGTGTATCTCATCTCGTTGTACACCACCTTGTGGGGGATATCCTCTAAAATACTTTCAAATAAATACTGCTTCCAGTATTCTGCCAGTTTTATAGTATTGATTTCATACATAAACTGAGATTTCCTTCTGTGCTCAGGAACACAAGAGCCTCTAGAATACTGTAAGTTTTTCTCAAGTCCCAGAGAATATGGGTGTAATCTATCCATAGTAAAGCTGATTTACCCATTTTATCAGTTGCCTTTTTATGGTGTTTGAACACACTTAAGTATTCAGGATTTCTATTTCTACATGTTCCAATGAGCTTTGTGTTGACAGACTATCCAATTTCTACAGACTTTTAGAACCGGAAGAAACTTAAGAATAATTGTTAGCAGCAGCAGCGTTCCTTCTTTAAAAAACAAAATGTTGTGGATGATATAAGCCACACAGGATTTTTGTTGAAGAGGCACTGCCTGGCTGGAAAATTCTGGACGTGGACATTTCTGAAACAAATTTTGAAGAAAACAAAAAGAAGATATTTTCAAACGAAATTCAGTTTAGACACTTAAAAGGAAAGCATCACTTAGGGACAGAAAACGTCAGTCATTGGACCTGTTTATGCATCTCTCCCTATGACTTGATCTGACAAGGATTGTGTTTCTAAAATGCTGGTCTTTGTTTTCAAGTATTTATTTTTGTTTGCTGCTTGCTATGAAATTCTTGAAATTCCTTGTGGATAGTTAATTCTGAAGTACATAATTTGTTGTTGTTGTTTAAGCACACATAAATTTAGTTCTCAACTGTATGAATTCTCAAAAAGCAGCGTCTTTGAATCGGCAAGCTAAGAAACAACTGCAACCACATCACCAGGGTATCAAATTTTGGAACATTTATCTATCAAGACTCATTTTAGTAGTATCAATCCGTAAGCAAAAGTCTGAACCAAACGAAGAAAAGTCAGAGATGGAGATGCAGAAAAATGCCACTTTCAAACGTCTTTTCTATGTTAAAGCTAAATTAGTGCCCTCAAGGTCCAGAGCGTGATCAGAGAAAGGGAAATACTTGAGGCTGCTTCCTGGAAACACGGCAGAACATCAAATAAAAAGCTCCATCAGTGAAAGTACCGCAAGAAGCTATGAAGCTGAGAAAGTATAGCATTGTTTTTCGCTCAAGGAATATCACTCCTGATCACAGATGTATAATGATCAACCTGAGAAAAGGCAACATTAGTATATTTGCTCATCCTTAGCCATGAGCAAGTTTGGGCTAACAACTTTTTTATTATTTTCAGAGCTCAGTGTCAGCATGTTCTCTGGATGAGTTGTTCCGTGTCGGCCTCTTTTTTAAAAATGAGCATTCTCAGGTGCACATTCATACAGGTTCTTGCAGCAACCAATATATCACTGTGCTTGAGCTAGGTTGTAAAATTAAGTGTCTGGAGCTAAAAAGCACTACACAATAGCATTTATTTAATTAGTTAAAGCAAGCATTTTTACCCTGGACTTCAGCCAAAAGAGAGTCCCAAGAACAGTCCCAAGACCCATTCAAACAAAACAGTGTTTGCCCACAGTCTTAGTCTAAAAGACATACTACAAAAGGAAAAGGGGTGGGGAGGGAAGAGGAGGGAGAGCAAACTCAGACACCAGTTCTTAGTATTGTGGCCTCTTGTGTTGTCCTATATCTCTCAGCTTAGAACATCCACAGAAGAGGGTCTTTATATGCCTAGTCTCCTTGTTTTCATGTGTTACTCTGCCTTTCAATCACTTTGAACTTTAGACCTGGCTTTAATAGATTGGTGGACACTGATGTTCAGTGCTGCCAAATCTGCATGCAGGTGGTTCCATTTTTTCTCCCCAGAAGCAGAGGCGTGTGGATTAGTATCACCTGCGTCAATATGACAGACGTCTGGTTATGGAGGTATGGTGTGTTGAGTGCATGTGTGTAAACTGGGCAGTTGTCCCTCTGATCCTCGGTCCTCTGACAAAACCAGTTGCTGACCAGGGGCATATGCTTTTTTGTTGTTGTTGTTCAGACAATAATCAGTCCCGCTCTTCTGATAATTAGCTAGATGCTTTCTCTTTCTGGACACGGAATGTTGTTGGTCTCCTTTGCAAAGTATGTTTTAATATTTGTCAAAGATTATACTTTGAAAAGTGGGCTATAAATAATGCATTCTGAATTGGTACGTCGGGAGTAAATTATTGAGCCCAAGATGTTTATGTTTTAGCTGGGGCTATCACCTGATTAAGGGAATATTAGATTATTAATTGTAGATTATTAATCCTTGGAGAGGTCACTTCAGTGCTACACACGTTGGATCATGCCATGTCTTAGAAGAGGTGTTCCATTTTATTGAGGAGAGAAGCAAGGGGTGCCTTTTCTAACACTGTTACTCCCACACATAGGTTTTGTAAGACTGCAGTCTTTAACAGTGTCTACTCAGAAGTAAATCCCATTGGATTCAATTGGCTGACTCTCAGGGAAGTGGCATTTGGATTGCAATCTCAGGGAGCAGCTCTAACGATGGGGAAAGTTGGCATAATTTGTGCCAGTTTAAGTTAAGCCAAACTCTATTCAGCAGTGGGGCTACTACTGTTGACTGAGTCAGCTTAAGCCTGGTAGGGGGAAAGCAAGCCTTTAAAATAGAGTTTGACTTTCATCACTCTTTTAGTTGACTTTAATTCTGCCTGTTTGCCAGGACATATGAACAATGCCCGGTCCAATCCCCTCCCACAGCATGCTCCCATAACACCCATTTCTCAGAGTTTACACCAGTGTAAGTTCACCAGTCTTGGCTCAGCTGGCTGAGCAAGGATGATAGAGTTGTACCCCTGTATCTGAGCCAGGGTTGGGTAACCAATAGTATCCAGCTGAGCTGGGAATCTGCTTCTTGAGCCAGCTTGACTTCTTGTGTCTACTTGGAAAGGGTTCAGTGGAACCTACTCCCAGAAAAGCATGTTTAGGATTGCAGCCTAGCTCTATTAACGGATTAATTGAATGTAGATTGCTGCCCTAGTTTCAGTCAGATACCTTTTAAACACCATTTTTTGTGAAATTGAAAGAAGATGTTTGATTAAATTTTGAAATACTTGATGAATATACCAATCAGATAAATAGGTAATATCCCAGTAATCCCATGAAAACGAGGCCTCAGATTGTCAGGCGTGTCTCCTGTTCCTATGAAAGATAAAAGCCAAGTTAGGTTCATCCTCCATCTTCCTTGCTCCTCTTCTTTGGTGGGATAAGATGACAAAAGAATAGCTTTAAAGCAAATAAAAGCAAATATGAGGTAATGCATTGTAATTGAAATCTTAGAAGGAATAAAATGACAGGCAGCATGTCTTGTAGGTTTTAGAAACTGGAAAAATCCACAGCTGAGATGTTGAGGAACATGGGAGTAGCTCTTTCAAGACAAGGACAAAATGATCTGTCAAAAGGAAGAGACAGGGTGGGGGAAGGAACGGGAAATAGTAAAACAGCTTGAATTGTATTGTGCCCTTAGTTGGCCATTGGTTATTTCAAGTCAGGTTTCTTTTAAAGACATAAAATGGAATATTCCAATGCAAATTAAATAAACCGGAGGCAGCGGGGATGGGAGGAGGGGTGATTTAGGTGTTGGTGCATCGTTTATGATGGACATATGTTTTTGTTAAGGGTTCTTTCGAATGAGATGTGCTAGAATGATGCGGAAGAAACTCATTGTACAAATTAATTACTGGCATAATTTGTTCTTTTTGAGGTTTTTGAAGTTTCAATGCCACCGTTTACCGTAATTTCCACAACTTGTGGGAATTGTGTAGGTGTTTTAGTCTGTTCTGCAGCTTTTGTTTTATTAGCGCATTTAATTAAAACTTGATTTTGTGTGCATCCTAGTGTGTCTTAAAAAGACGGCATGCATCTTTTATCCACTTAGCTGGCCTACAAAGATAATCATAAAAGTAAATTCAGCTTCCTTTCTTTAAGGGTGGGTTCACATTGCTGCCTTTAGAGAGCAGTGAAACTGATTCTTTCCCCATGTGCCCTCATTCCTTTCTCTATGTGTACAAACCAGGGGGCATTTAGGGTGTGGTTGTCTTTACCCTAAGCAAAGGTGTTCACCCCTTGCCTAGTTCCACATTAAGAATGGCTTAAGGACTCCACAGCTATGTGAAACAGTGCATCAGACAATAGCATCTTATAACAAATTACAGAATGCATGCACATTTTGGATAATGCAGTGTCAACACACAGATTAAAAGCCCAGTACTGGAAAAGCAGTGAGTAAACCTGAGTGTGAACACAGCTGTAGTCTAGCTAAATGTCTGGTTGCTATAAGGAGAGGAGCACACAACTCCTGCCAGAACAATGTTTCCACCCACTTTATACTAATGGCTGCTGCTACACAGCGGATTTCATATCCCTTTGCCAAATTTTAAAATGTTAAGAAATAAAGTTTGTTACTCTCATTAGATTGTGTGGTGGCACACACAATCTAATGCGTATTAATGCATTAATGGAGACCTCCGCGCTCCATGATAGATGTACTTAGAGCTTTAAACCTGTTGACTAATTTCTACATTTACTATATTTTCCGATGAATCCAGGTGCCAAAATATTATTGTTTCTCCTTTAAAAGCTACTTGACAGTTTGCGTAATGGTTCAAATTTTGTCCCATAGGTTGTTGAATGTAGTTTGCTAATGTGAGTCAAAGAAACAATGCAGAATATTTTAGTGCTTAAAAGACTTAACAGATTTTTTTGTAACATAAGCTTCTGTGGATTAGAATTAACTTTGCAAGAAGTTTGAAGTTGACAGGTGTACATACACATGGGTGTAGAAGGAAATACTGTACCTCTGAGGTATATCTGGCACTCGTTCATTTTCAGTGCTAACGTAAAACATAATTGTTCTCTGAAACATCTGTTGAATGTTGATTTAGTCAGCCACATATAGGAAGAAGCTGGCCTCTCTGTGGTGTCAAATATAGTTTTAGCGATTGTTGAATAATTGCTGTTTTAATTATGGTATCCTTAAAATCTGTTCCTATTTGTTCTGAAAAAAGAATTTGATGAGTGTTGCTGTTTTGAGGTTTAGGTTATTGTAAGCTACCCTAGGATCAGTAACTATGAAGGGTGGGCTAGAAATTTTATCAAATGAACAATTGCGTCAAAATGGCAAAGGATAGTCTTCAAATTTAATTAATGCTTAAATGTAGGCAAAGTAGGCACAGAGGCCATTCATAATGGCACAATAGCTCAGTCTTTGGAGCATGAGACTCTTAATTTTAAATTTTAAGCTTTTACGAGCTAGGTTCCCTCTGCAGATGAAAGAGTCCTAGGGAGTTTTAACGAGCTCAGTTTGTTTGCAGGCAAATTCCTTCTTGGCGACCGATTATCCCCACAGCAGGGTTTTCAAGATACAGTGCCCTCTGAGCTCAAGAGCAAAGCCCATGACCGCGTTGCTGGTGCCCTGCACAGCCAGTTTAACTATCCCAAAGGCAGACCAGAATGAAGTCTTGCTCCTTCTGGTCTGCTGCTGAAACCCTGCCTCTCAGAGAGGCCCTCATTGGCTAATTTGCATTCAGAGTTTTTAGGTGGGGTATCCTGTCATTCTACATGGCCAGCCACGAAGGAGGCGGGGTCTGCCTTATCCTCTGTCCAGGGAGATGGACCGGGCCACAACTGTCCCCTCCCCAAAGAAGGGGTAATCAGCCTTTCCCTCCTATCCAAGCCCTCTCCCCCAGGCTCTTTTAGCTTCATAGCAGACACCCCACAACCCAAGTCGCCTCTCCCCAATACTGTTGGTTACTAGGGTTTTGACCAGTGCTGTCCCTTTCTCCATTCCCCCCCCCCACTTTTCTCTTCTCCCCAGCTGATGTTCAGCTGTGATTCACAGTTGGCGAAGGACTTGTCAAACCATTTGTGTGTGTGTGTTTGCAAACACATATTTTTTAGTGTACCTGTAGACTAGTGCAGGAATCTCTGTGGGTGGGTGGTCCAACTTTGCTGCTCTAATGATAGTCATGGATCGCCAGTTATTTACATTATTTTTTATTTATTAATGACATTTCTATATTGCCTGAAACATAAAGTTCTTACAGCTTACAGTAAATGTGAAAATAATTGAAATATGAGCCAAAACGTAGAACTGTTGAAAGGGGAGGAGAGGTACAAAAGGCTGCTGTTAGTGTGGGCTAATATTACTTTACATCATTGCATTCTTTTTGAATGTCTACTAACCAACAAATTTTCGGTACTGCACCATCATAACCATTGTCATAATTAACAACTACATTCTGTAGTTCAGCTTGCTGTTCCATATACACCCAAATGAAAATTGCATGAAGAAAAGGAATATCAAATCCAAACTAGAATAGATTGAAATGCTGTTCTTAATTTCAAGGTGAAGATGTTTAAAATGTGCTTGAATCCTAATTGGTATATGGTATTTCTAAAAGTCACATGGAATATTCAGGAAACATTGACATGAAGTGTACTTGTAAATTATTTTAGTGCTTGGTATAAACCTCTCTCAGTCCATTCCAGCTCTTTAATGAAATAGCAGTTGTCATTTGATTGGATTGATATGCATCTCCTAAATGCATATTTTCAAGAGAAATGGCAAACACAGTTATAAAGTTGAACAATGAGAAATGTCATCCCCAATGTTCTGTTGATGCTGACAGTAACAAGACAATACGTATACTTTTGCTTACCCATTTTACTTACCTTGTAATTATGAAATATTTGTCCTAATAAAATGGAGGTTGTGCCAGTTTGAAGGTCATAAAGTCATATGATTTTCTCTGTAACTTGGAAAGAAGAAAAAAAACCCATCGATGTTACCTTTATTTCCTAATTTGGGATGACTATTCATTGAGGGCAAAACTAGTTCAGTGGACCTGAATCACTGCTGAATATTTAAAAATAATTGGTGAGGAGGGCAGAAGTAAAAAAAAAACTTAACTTTCCTTGCTTGCTGCATCTCTCTTGTACGCTTGCTCCCCAACTGTTTTTCCTCTCTACTGCCAGCAACACTTCTCTGTTGGAAGAAAAGTTGCTGAAGGAGGTGAGTTTACGGGAAAGGTGTTTGGCAGGGAAAGGTGTAATCAGCCTTGCTTCATCCTTCCAAACCAACGGCCTCATTTTATTACAGTTTGCATTTATCAGGGACTTGGGTTCCTAATCCTGGGTCCTTCGCCAAAGGTTCAATCTGTTTGTAAGGTTAATATGAATAGAAGGGAGGAAACTACTGGGAAACCTCTAAGATACAGTGGTACCTCGCAAGACGAATGCCTCGCAAGACGAATGCCTCGCAAGATGAAAGAGTTTTCCGTTTTTTGTGTCGTTCCGCAAGACGAATTTCCCTATGGGCTTGCTTCGCAAGACGAAACGTCTTGCGAGTTCTTGTGAGTTTGTTTCCTTTTTCTTTAAGCCGCTAAGCTGTTAATAGCCACTAAGCTGCTAATAGCCGTGCTTCGCAAGACGAAAAAACCGCAAGACGAAGAGACTCGCGGAACAGATTAATTTCGTCTTGGAAGGCACCACTGTATTTGATCAGACTTCATTCTTTCCCTCCCCTCCCCTTTGTTGTACTTGTGGTTTGGCCTCCCGGAGAGCTTGTTGTGCAGTGGCAGGTCAATGGCAGGGTGAGAGGCAAGAACTACAATCCTGTGAATATTTCCTTTGAAATAAGCCTCATGCATTGAATGGGATTTTTTTAAAAGTCAGAATGCACAGAATTTCAGTCTTGGTTAACTGCAGTTTTAAAAAAAGTTTAAGAAGATTTAAACAGTACAGAATGTATGCTAGCTTGTTATTTTAAGACCACCATATCAAACCCACCAAGAACCAATATAATTGGGCTTTTTTCTGTCAACGATGACCTTTTTAAATCACAAATATTGTTACTCTATAAAGTACAATTGCATTTTGCATGGCGTTTACAGTCCAGGCATGGCACATATATGCAAAAACACCAAGCGGGTCCCTTTCAGTGTGCAGGCTTTGAAGTGCTCTTATGAGATCTTGTGGGACCATCCAAGTTCCCACAAGATCTTGGGAGAGCATCCCGGATTCTCCCGGACTTGCCCAGTAAGCAAGGAGGAGAGCTTGCACCATGTGCAAAAATAGCTTCTATGCTCTCCTCCCTGCATTCATTTAATCTGCAGTTTCAGCTTGCCAGCTTTCAACCATGCAAGGTTGAAATTGCTCTAGTTAATGGCGCATAAGACACGATCGTACTGTAGTGACAAAAATCTGGCCACTATAGACAGAAAAGAAACTCCTAGGATTTGGCCCGTATTTTGAATAAATTTTGATCTTGCCTCAAACATCTTCACTTGGAAAATGAGTGTAATAAAAGACTGAGTGTTATTTCACTAATTTGAAAAATAAGCAGCTCCTTGATTACATTGTTATTAATTAATAACCAATGGGTTATGTTCCACTTCTAATGCAGGCAGATAATCTGAATACAGTGTTGGGACATTTGAAGGTTTGATATGGAAAAACACTGTTAATGCAATTTATATGCATTGTCTTCATTATTCCTGTGTAATCTTAGCATGAAGAAGAACCGTGGCAGGTGATCTGCAAGGGACTACAGTTCCTAGGTAGCAGTTTTGCCTTTTTTTAAAGTGTTCCAAGTTTGGCAACTGATAAAGTCGCACTGTGATGCCTAGGGGTTTTGTTTGTGTACGTATTTACCCATGGCTAGTATTCTTGAACATGCTATGAAGCAGTTACTCTTCTGGCTAATAGACGTGATGCTTCATTTAAAGCTTTTCATTTGAACTGTGTTTCATGATGATTTCAGGAATGACAATGTTCTTTTTTTTTCTCGTTCTTTTCAAACCCCTGTTTATATGTGTGTATTTTTTTCCTCTGCCTAGACCTGGTTAACCATTTCTGTGAACAGGTCCTCAATTTTTTACTTTGTCCCTACTTTCCTGTCGTAGCCCCATCTTCCCCTGGTGTCGACTCCGTACCCTTACAGCGCACAGGCAGTCAACACGGCTCACAGAACGCAACAGCGACCTTCCAGAGGGCCAGCTATGCAGCCGGCCCAGCCGCCAATTACGCAGACCCCTACCGACAGCTGCAGTATTGTCCTTCTGTTGAATCACCATACAGCAAATCTGGACCAGCCATCCCACCTGAGGGAACCTTGGCTAGGTCACCTTCAATTGATAGCATTCAGAAAGATCCCAGGTGGGTAAAACCTTACTTCTATCTACAGCTGTATGAAGTCATAAAGAGGTTTGCAGTGACAACCGGTTTCATATTTTACAAGTGTGTTGTGTTGTTTTATTTAATCAGATAAACCAACCGGTCGCTTGAGGTTCTTGCTTTGACTGCTGTTTGGTTAGCACTTTTGCAACAGAGTTGCTTCTTTAACAACAAAAATCGGGAAAGTGTTTTGGTGCTCCTCTGTGAAATCTTCTGTGAAAATACTTTTTTACAAACACATTGCATGCATTTGATCTAATAATTAAAGGAGATTGTATTACTATTTTTGGATTATTTTAATGATTACCCATTAACAAAGAAAATTACTGTTTGGGTGTCTGTAAAGATGAATAGTTTTGTAAAAAAAAAAAAAGCTACCAGTTCAGCTGGAGTAAAGAGAGTGAGAATGTTTCTATTATCATAGGGACATTTAATTCAGTGTATAAATGTTTGAGCTGGGATTACCGAAGTATGTGCAAAAGACCCTTATTCAAAAAGAATGTGACTGATTTACTTCCATTGGCAGGTGGTGTGACTTTCATGGTTTTTATGCAGAACAAATCTTCAAAAGCTCAACATGCAGGGGTAAAAACACACACAAAAAGCTTCATTCACTATTAAAAAAAAACCCCAGGTGCATTCAAAGTTTTAAACTTTGATGGCAAATTCTGTAGACTAGTAGCTTGTGTTTCTACTTGGAATCTGAAAAAGTTGGGTTTCATACCTTATGATAAAATTTCACCTCTGTTTGCTCTTGATGTCTCTCATGTTCAGTTTGTGAATGGATCGGTGTTTAACAGTTCAGACGCATAATTATTAGCCGTGTTTCGGGATTCAGTTGAACGTGGGTAGAATGGAACTGTAGGTGGAGTAAGGGTGCACATGCAAGCCAGTCCCCAGCACCCTATGTTTCTCTTCTGAATTTTGCATGGTTAGTGCAAAGGTCTGAAGGTGATTTTTTTAAGCACATTCAATTGAGCACACTTAGAAACCTCCGAGTTTGAGGTGGAGTTTTCATGTATGCCCCTGCCCTGTCCTCATGTCCATGTGAATGCCTGAACACAGTTATGGGCTCAGTATTGTTTAAAATGCATTTTTTGCATGCAGGAGAAATCTTCTTGACAATTAACAGCTTGCCTGTATTGTTAGAAAATTGTAAACTGCCTTGTGCATAGTAATATAGTAATTAAAAGTGAAAAATAAAAATATTTTGGACACTAGAGAGAGAATAATACAGTGGTACCTCGCAAGACGAATGCCTTGCAAGACGAAAAACGTGCAAGACGAAAGAGTTTTCCATTTTTTGAGTCGTTCCGCAAGACGAATTTCCCTATGGGCTTGCTTCGCAAGACGAAACGTCTTGCGAGTTCTTGTGAGTTTGTTTCCTTTTTCTTAAAGCCGCTAAGCCGTTAATAGCCGCTAAGCTGTTAATAGCTGCTAAGCTGCTAATAGCTGTGCTTCGCAAGACGAAAAAACCGCAAGATGAAGAGACTCACGGAACGGATTAATTTCGTCTTGCGAGGCACCACTGTATTAGCAGCCAAGGATAAAGAGAACTGTCAAGTTACAATGCACATTCCTATTTCCGTCCAACATTGTCTTAGGCCATTGTTATATAAAAAAAGGTCAGTGCCTCTGTACTATTTTCCTTGTTTTATTTTACAGTGTTCCTTGATATTTTGCATATTTCTCTTAATTTTTGCATAGATCTTCCTTTCCTTGGAACTTTTTTATGTTGTGCATAAAACTCTTTCCATAAAGAACGACTTCTTGTAAGTAATAATACAGTGTGCTAAAGTTTATGAAGCTTAATTTGCACACCTGCGCAGATACACATGACCTTTTGAAAAAAGGTTGCGGCTAACACATATTTGTAACACCACTTTGAAAGATCCTTGTTCTATTTTGTGCTTTGGCAAAGTTTTACCTACATTAACAGCTAAGAGAGGTTTGGCCTTAATTCAGATAGTTCTTGTCTCTTCTCTTATTTTAAAGGCTGGTTCATTTGTTGACGTGAAACCCTTACGCGATCACTTTATAGTTTTGTGAAGTATTTGTGTGACCAACGCTTCATGTATAATATTCAGTCCTTGCTGTGTTCTGTTTTGTTACGTCTCTAAGGGGAAAGGAGATAAATATCCTATATTCTCTACGGACCATTAATGCTTACATTTTTATTCCACCACTTCATTATTTTTCATAGGAAAAATGGAATTCATTATGATAAGCAGCAATTAACACCTTTATTGCCATGAAAGTGACGTGAGATTAAAATATGGAGCGAAAGGCTATGCTTTTTAAGATAAACCGAGATGTTCCTAGGGAGCCCTTAAAATATATCTGTTTTATGTTCTTTTGGGTTTATAGGGAAATAATATGGGAGATCATTATGAGGTCAACTAGAACATAAACTGTAGCGTGTCTCCTACTTGCTTAATTTTAAAACAGTATGATAGGAGGATTCAGGTAGACATAAATAATGGCGAAACAGGTCGTTGTGGGAAGAGGTGGTTTTCCTCTGTGGCTTTTGGGTTGCTCCTACTTTTCTGCTCTCGCCCATCATGTCCTTCAGAGACTGACAGATTTGGCAGAACAAGGCTGCACCAGCCTTAAAATAGCCTTTTTGCAATTAACAGCTATTCGCTGCATCTTTCTTTCTTCCCCCAGGGTAGATATTTCTTAGGCTGTCACTTGTTCTTAATGCTGTAGAGTCTGCACAGCTTTACAGGCACCTATCAGTACTTATCCAGTCACTGAATGCTAGAAGGAATTTGGCACCGTATTCCTACCGCTTGTGCCAGGGCAACAGCTCAACAACATGTAATATCCTGTTTTGCCCCATTGCATTGAAGCAGCAGTTGTGTATCCCAGCCAAAACACTTATTTGGTGGCATAATTATGGAGGAAGGCTGGGAGGGAAAACAAACCAATTTAAATATATAGCTGTGAAAACAACAGTAGAGTTTCCAGACAACTTGTCGAATTCTCTCCTATGTATATTCCCTCCTTCAATTCTGCTACGTGTATCTTTTGGCTAGATCATACTTACATGGGGAGTAGCAGACATTGCTAAAAATCAAGGTGGATTTGATGTAAATCAAATCGATTTAAATCAGTAGTCAGTAAGACTTGATTTAAATCACTAGTTAGTAAGACTTGATGTATTTTAACAGAAAAACTCATTCTTGCTGGTATCATCTTAATATTTACAACTAGATGAAGGTTTCATTTTTGGAATAATAAATTTTCAGAGTAGTTTTTGCAGTTATATCAAAAATTACTGATTTGGTTATACTATTAGAAATACATAGATGGATAATTATGAAATTATTGTGAGGTTTAATAAGTTAACTGTTTATATTTGGACAACTTTTCTGCTATACTTTATTGGAAGGAGAAAAATAATCATTTCCTTAATAACAATTTATAAACAATTTATTTAACTAAAGCAATAACATTATAGCATATGTATCCATGATTGTTCACTGATGTGGTTAAACTTAAAAGAAGAAAAAACTTAGACTGAGTTTTAGCACACATGGAAAACCTAAAACAAATCCTTATTTTCTGATGAATAGCCTTTGGACTAAAATGTAAAGAAATATTTTCCCTCCAAAAGCATTTTATTGTATTTTAAAAATCCAATTTAAATTTTAAAAAATCCAATTCAATTTTTTAAAAAAATCTGATTTATTTATTTATAAAAAATCAATTATTTTTATCCACCCTGCTAAAAATATAAAAGCATACCACAAGAAATAATTTGAATCCATTAGGAGCAGGAGAACAGCTAGGGAGGTGGTTGAACCGTTGAATGACAAGGGAGTCAAATATGTGCTGAAGGAGAATAAGGAGATAAAAAAGGTGAGTGAATTATTTGGCTCTGACTTCACAGTGGAAGATAGAGGACAAACCCCTGTTTCTAAACTAACTTTCGTGGGAACTCAGGCAAAAGCATTGACAGAAAATGATGTTATAGGCTTTATAGGTAAACTGACAAAACACCATGTCTTAAGTGGCAGCTGCCTGAGAGTTTTTAATCTAAAACTGCTCATCTTGTTACAAAAGTTTGTAACTTGCCCGTAAGATCGGCTTGTGTACCTGAAGAATGGGAAGTGGCCAGTGTAAAACCAGTTTTTTTTAAAGGGAGCTTGGAAATTACAGGTCAACTACCTTAATATATTTTATGGGGAAATGGGTGGAATATATTGTTAAAGATAAAACTGTATATAAAAGAACAAGACTCGCTGAATGAGTCTTCTTTGAGGGTAAGCCCTGTCTCACTAACATATTAGAGTTATTCAAGAATACTGACAAGCATATGGATTAGGCGTGATTCAGTTGGTATTATCTATGTAGACTTTCAAAAAGCATTTGACAAAGCACTTCACCAAAGACTCCCAAGGAAGCTTAGCAGTTGTGAAATTAGAGGATAGGTACTAGTATAGATCTGTAACTGGTTAAGAAATAAGAAGAAAGTAGGAAAAAATAGCTTCTTAAACAATTTAGGCCCATTAAACACAGTAAAACATTTTGTTTTTTGTAAGCATGCATAGAATTGTGATGTGCATTTTATGATGATGATGAAGAAGAAGAGGAGGAGGAGTTTGGACTTGATATCCCGCCTTTTACTCCCTTAAGGAGTCTCAAAGCGGCTGACTATCTCCCTTCCCCCACAACAGACACTTTGTGAGGTGAGTGAGGCTGAGAGACTTCAGAGAAGTGTGACTAGCCCAAGGTCACCCAGCAGCTGCATGTGGAGGAGCGGAGATGCGAACCCGGTTCCCCAGATTACGAGTCCACCGCTCTTAACCACTGCACCACGCTGGCTCTCTTAGTACCTCCCTTTTTATTTCCTAGCACTTGGTTTCAGATTCAGCCATGCAATTCCGTTGTCCTCTGGCATCAAAAAAGATCACATGAGCCAATAATCTGTTAACAAGGGATATAATGAAACAGTAACATCACATAGTTGCACATAAAACGTATCACCCAATGACAGAGATAATAATTTACAAAGGTGCTAACAATGAGTTCTAGAGAGTTTTAAACCTGTAAGTGTAGCACTGGTGGGCTCATTAGTAACAACAACAGTGTCATTCTTTTATAACGAAATCATAATTTTAAATATTAACAATATGCAGAATTTGTGATAGCATTCAAAATATGTCACAAGTTGGGATGCCAGAAAATTAAATTTGACGATTTAAGAAGCGCTTCCGGGTGAACTTCTTCACAGATGAAAATCACAATAAATAAGCAGGAAATGCCTAATGTGCAAATTAGGAGACATTTTTCCATCTTCTGTAAAAGAGAATGTGCATTGCCTGCCATACTCTATAGTCTAAATTCGGCTTGTGCAGTAACCAATTTATGATGATTTAATCTTAATCAGTGTTGTCTTTGCAAAGCCAATATAGGAAAACCAGAGCTCCCAATATAACGACTTTCCTGAAAGTAATTTAGAAAATAATATGCTAGAAAGATACATTTAAGAAGCCAGGTACACTAATCAAAAAGTAACATTGTGAGTAGGTGTTCACCTTCCATGTGATAAGAATCACTTTGAGGGAACGACCTCTCTCCCATGTGACCTTCCTCATGTTGAAGAAGTTAACTTCTCTACTCATGTAGGCTCTAGGGCTGGGCGATATCTGGTTTTCAACATCGTGATATGTCACCATCTAAGCATCATGATATATCACAATGTCTGGAATAAGGAAATAACTATGTAGAGGTGAACATTGTAGGGCTGGGTGATACCTGGTTTTCAGCATCATGACATATCACCAGTTAAGCATCACGATATACTGATATAACACAATATCTGAAATAAGAATGGTGCTATGTAGAGGCATTAGATGACTTCACAGTTTTCCACAC
Organism: Podarcis vaucheri; assembly: GCF_965113315.1. Lineage (NCBI taxonomy): Eukaryota > Metazoa > Chordata > Lepidosauria > Squamata > Lacertidae > Podarcis > Podarcis vaucheri. The sequence goes on from NC_138766.1 coordinate 16,529,898, forward strand.
ATTGTGATTTTTGCATAGCGCGCACACACAGAAACATCGTAAATATATTTCCAAGTCAAAAATTATGACACCGAAATCACAATATGGACTTCAAGCTGGTTTTGGATGATAAATCGCCCAGCCTTAGTAGGCTCTCTGTGCAGGCCCTGAGAGTGCAGAGTTCTGAATCATCTGAAGAACTTACATGAGTAAAACAGGCTCCCCACTGCACAAGTTACCCCGCCAAAGCATGGAAGGTAATGGGAACACGGCAGAAGGAGAGTGGCCTGCTGTCCTCCTCAACATGATTCAGATTGCACAGTGGGGGGGCTGAGAGTGAGCGCCTGTCTAAAGCATCTGTGTTAAACAGATACAGTCATACCTCAGGTTGAATGCGCTTCTAGTTGAGCGCGTTCGAGTTGCGCTCCGTGGCAACCCGGAAGTAACAGAGTGCGTTACTTCTGGGTTTCGCCGCATGCGCAGATGCTCAAAATGATGTCACGCGTATGTGCAGAAGCGGCGAAAAGCGACGCGCGCAGAAGTGCCATCGCTAGATACGTTTGCTTCTGGATGTGAACGGGGCTCCGGAACGGATCCCATTCGTATCCAGAGGTACCACTGTACTGATTGCTGAAGCAGCTGGCAAACCATAGCAGGGAAAGCAAAGACTTTGGAGTTGAAGGGACCTGGGTACAACTGTGCATGTTGGAGGAAATTTCTGCCCCAGTTAACGTAAGTGAAACGCCCATTGCATATGTTGAGTGTATCTGAAATTACACTGACGTCTTGCAAAAGTGGTAGGCAAGGAAGGCAAAATAACACACATATTTTTGAATTGACTGTTAATGTTGTCTTAGAACAATTATGTACAAAAATATTTTTTGCAGAAAAATGAATATAGTTTGCACTGATTAGTTATATTTTTCAATCAAATGCAGTGCTATGAATCCCCCCCCTTGCCAGAAGATTTCATTAGGATTTTCTGTAGGATCTACCGTATTTTTCGTCCTATAGGGCGCACTGGCCCATAGGACGCACCTCGGGGGTTTTTTTTTGGGGGGGGATGAATTAAAAAAATATATTTCTACCTCCCAGCCGCGGCTGCTGCCCCAAGCCTTGCGCACAACCGCCTGAAGCACGGGGAGCCCTCCGGAGGGCTCCCCGTGCTTCGGGCTGCAGGCTGCCGCCCCAAGCCTCGCGCGCCCAGCGGGACCTCCTGCCAGGCGCGCGAGGCTTGCGGACACCCACCCGAAGCACGGGGCACCCTCCGGAGGGCTCCCCGTGCTTCGGGCGGCAGGCTGCTGCCCGCAAGCCTTGTGAGCCCACGGGAACTCCCGCTGGGCTTGCAAGGCTTGCGGATAGCTTCCTGAAGCCTGGAGAGTGAGAGGGGTCGGTGCGCACCGACCCCTCTCGCTCTCCAGGCTTCAGCAAAAGCCTGCATTCGCCCCATAGGACGCACACACATTTCCCCTTCATTTTTGGAGGGGGAAAAGTGTGTCCTAGGGGGCGAAAAATACGGTAAATTTTGGGGTCATAGCTTTGAACTCTTTTCTAAAGCCTATAGAAAGAATCCTGTAACTTCTGAAGGTTCTCCTTCCCTTAAGCCTGAACTTTCTCAGAGGTACTACGGTGAACAGATCAGTTACTTCCTTAAGTCCTCAGTTGTAGTGGCATTACTTTATTTGCTGAGCCTTTTGATTTCTTGTTCGCAGCCTGCTTTCTTTAGACTCTAAAGATCCAAACCCAATGCTTAAGCAAACTCGCTCTTCCTTTGTATCGGCTTAACGCTGGGTTCCTGCTTCAAAGGCTGGTTGTTGGCTACGTTGGGAGCTGCACAAAGCAAGCTTTGGCTGAGCCCCCACCCTTTTAGACAAGCCTTGCCTTTCCCTGCATATCAGCCTGGTACTTTCTCTAAAGGAGGCTCCCCACCTCTCCTTTATAGCAACCATTATGCCCTTTGGATGACCAAAACCTAAAAAGAGTAAATCTGGTCTGAATTTTTGAGGGGAACGCAGAAATCTGTTTAGTGCGGGGAATATGTGGTAAGTAGCAGCTGTGATTTATTGCTATTTTTATTTTAAAAACACACATTTGTGCACCATTTCATTGTAGGCTACTTTCTTAGATTGAACCCTCTGACCCTATAAAGCAAACGTTGTGCTGTCCTTGGAAGTCTACTGAATAGTCTACTGAATTTAATCATGGAAAGTCTTCTCCTGTAGTGTTCATTGAATAGTCTTATCACTCCCCAAATAGCATATGGGCATAAGCAGCCTCTTCCAACACTGCTGATCTAGACACAGACACACTTCCTTAACTGCTTTATGACACTTCTTTGAGTCCTGTTGAAGTCTCTGGATACCTCTTTTGATGCTTATGGAAATTCACATTCGCTTCCAGGATTACCTGTTAGTAGCACTTCATTACTTCTTGATTGGGACAAATGATATTCAGGGAATGATGGAATCAGGGAAGATTGGGTGGAGTGCTTGCACAAGCTGGAGGGCACTGAAGGCTGCTCTGGGGAGGAGGTTTGGGAAGGCCCTGTTGCATGAGAGGACCTCTTCTCATGGCAACTATCAGCCCATTACAGGGCCACTGCAGTTATTAAAGTTATGTGACCTTTTCTTCATATTACCAATGAGTTAATTTCTAATCTAAACGTGTGTTTAGACTGGAGTGTATTGACTTGTCTAATTGCAGCATCATATCACAATGGAACATGAAATCATGCCAGCATTACATTAATATCACTAACAGCATTGCTGACAGATCCATATGTTTGGACTGCGCTGTAAAAAATACTGGTCTACATCAAAGTTTTTGCAAGCTACACTGCGTCCATATAACTTGCTCACCTCCCTCCTCCTCCTGGTTTGCCACTTGTCCATTAACAATTAAAGTTAGATGCCATATCATCCAATTAATAGTTTTTTTTCCTGGGGAGAGGGAATGCCTGTTAAGCTGTTTCAAATCTATAGTGCAGATAGCAGACTTGGCAGCTTCAGCTATTTTTATCTGTTTCTGTATATTTGCATTAGGAGAAAATAGCACTATAACTAGCTGCCTGGCTAACTGTACTGCTGCTTCCCCCCCTTTTTTTGCAAAGTCTTTTAAATTCATTTTATGAGGTATATAAAGCTGAGAGAATGGTTAATGGCAGATGAAAATTTAAAAATGAAAACCAAAACTATAAATAGGCGTGTAGAATGAGTATAGGTGCACATGGGTTAAAATAACAAAAGTCCCAAGTAAAGAATATTAGCGTTATCTGATTATCAAGTATAGTTCCAGATGTTCAAGGCTTGTTGTGACAAGAGTTGCCTTGAAAATGGCGGTATAGGTGGTTTGTATAGGTCAGTGTTCCCCAACCTTGGGCCTCCAGCTGTTTTTGGACTACAACTCCCATCATCCCTCGTTAGCAAGACCAGTGGTCAAGGATGATGGGAATTGTAGTCCAAAAACAGCTGGAGGCCCAAGGTTGGGGAACACTGGTATAGGTGGTTAACTACTTCTGAGACATTGATTGCAGAAGATTCACACACACACACACACAATCCCAAAACCATTTATTTACATTCGTCTGTTCATTCATCATTAGTTTTGTACTTGGAGATATTGTCTGCTTCAAAGACATCTGAACTTTTAGACTCCAAAGATCCAAACCCAGCACTAAGTAAGCTCACTCTTCATATGCTGGGTTCCTGGTTTGCCTCCTGAATTTGTTGTAATAAAAGCACCTATTCTTCCCCTTCACGTTTGAGAGCTGGGGAAAATGCAGGACAAACCACCCATTTTCCTCTCCTTACCAGCTGGCACAAGCAGTGTTCAGGGTCCTTCAGTGTCTCTTGTAAATAGAGAACATACATTTGCCTTATCTTAGAAAGTTGATAAACCAAGGGCACAAAAGTCCACTGAATAGTACAATGCAATTTATAATGTTTTAACTTTCAAAGTGCTTTTAAATGTGTGTGTGTGTGTTTAAATTTTGTCCTCACAACATATTTCAAACAATTTGTTGATCACGTTTATAGATGAAGAAAGCCACTAATAAAGACTGTGGGGCATGATGAGAGTTTGGTATCCAGTCTTCATATGTCCATTTGACATCTGTCTGTTGGTTCACAGCATAACAACAGTTCCTCACAGTAAAAACATTGGAGGAAAATGAAAATGTTTTCTTGTTTAAACTAAATTAAATAGACTTCCTTGATGCTCTAAGTCAGGCACCCCCAAACTTGGCTCTCCAGATGTTTTGGGACTACAACTCCCATCATCCCTAGCTAACAGGACCAGTGGTCAGGGATGATGGTAATTGTAGTCCCAAAACATCTGGAGGGCCGAGTTTGGGGGTGCCTGCACTAAGGGCCTTGTTTATTTTCATGTTACTTATCTGGTAGTAACCACTTTAAGACTTTTTACCGTTTTGACTTTTCATTATATATTCACCCTGCAAATTTACTAGAAAGGTATTTCAGAGTTCTAAAAAAAAGAAAAAGGTTAAATGAATACTCCCATTCACTTAGCATACTAAGTGGATAAATTTGTGGGTGCGTAAAACTCAGGTGCTGCTGTTCCTTAAATAGCCAGATGGTAGCTTTTGTAGGTCATTTGATGGGATGTTTAGGGAACTGAATATGAGCAACACACTGGGGAAAGGGTAAACCTTGTAGTTAGAAACATTTCAGAAGCATATATGCATCTGTTTCTGAGCAAATTGTAGTAGTGATGAACAATCGGACTATGGAATACAGAAACAAAAAGCTGTTTGCTATGCAGCCATTTTTAAAATTCCATCTAGGGGGTGATTTGTAGGGTCAGCCCTTTAATTGAGGTTGGGTAAGTGTTGACATATTGAGTAATAGATTCTTGCTCTTTAACTGTGTTGATGGAATCAAATAGATGAGGTTAAAAAGTCTCCTGGACTTTTTCTGTTTTTTAAATTGGGAAGGCCTTGGTGTAAATTCTCTTTCACTCAAAAAGGAAATTAAGTAAGGGGAGAAGATTTGTAGCAATTAGTTTTCCTTACTAGTGAATACCAGTAACAGTGTGCTTGGTAAGGCAGAGCTGCCTTCTCAACACTGGTGTGTTGTTTACTGCTTGTCTGAATGGGGCTGAGCAGCCGAAGGGAGTGGGCTGTTCAATCTATGCTGTTCATTTTCCTGAAGATTGCAACAGCAGCAGTAAAGGTTCTTCCTCATCTACCTGTTGTATATGTAAGGGACCCCTGACCATTAGGTCCAGTCGTGGCCGACTCTGGGTTTGCGGCGCTCATCTCGCTTTACTGGCTGAGGGAGCCGGCATACAGCTTCTAGGTTGTTGCCAGCATGACTAAGTTGCTTCTGGCAAACCAGAGCAGCGCACGGAAACGCTGTTTACCTTCCCGCAGGAGCAGTACCTATTTATCTACTTGCACTTTGACGTGCTTTCGAACTGCTATGTTGGCAGGAGCAGGGACCGAGTAACGGGAGCTCACCCCTTCGCGGGGATTCAAACCGCCGACCTTCTGATCAGCAAGCCCTAGGCTCTGTGGTTTAACCCACAGCGCCACCTGCGTCCCGTTGTATATGTACTTGAATGCAATTATGGGACTGGTGCTGAAATCTTAGGAGACCCCCTTTTTTGCCACAGATGTCAGCATTCAGCCAGCACTCTTCTATCAAGCCAACTGGGTAATGTTGAAGTTGCCTTGGTGGAATGCCCTTGGGATTCTTTGAGAGTCATATTTTATGTATTGTTCTAGAGGGTGGGGGGGGAGAGTGTCAGTTCATGTAGATGTAGGAGGGGAAGGAGATGAAAGTGATAAAAAGCCCCAAAAGTCAAGTTCCGGCCCAGTCATTGGCGCAGTTTTTTTTTTTTTAAACCAGCAGTTACCCTGTTCCCTAGATGCAAGGCTATGGGTGTCTATGACTTGCTTCTGGACAGAGATCTGTTTAAGGTTTAACTGTACAGTATATGGTTTCATTTGCTTTAAGTGTTAACATTATATAGTTGCATGATATTTTAGAATGGAATCGGTATTCAAACTGTAGTCATAAAGTGATTGAGATGGTGACATGGAAGATTTCATTTCAAGTACATCTAAACAAAGAGACAAACGTTTCACTGTAGAAGAATGTCAGTACGTTACTGAGCAAATTTCCTTACTTGTTTACTTTTTTTACCCTGCTTTTCAGACAATTGTCTCCCAAAGTGCCGCATGTCAGTAATAAAAGAGTGAGAGACAGGCCCTGCCATCAGGTTTGCAAACTAGAAAGACGAGACCCACAAGGGAAAGGGAAGGATGGGAAAAGGTCCACTAAAATTTACACCTAGCTTTAATTTGCAAGAACGTTCATTGCTTCCTAGTTTGCATTATTTAATTTGATATTAGGTGTCTTGGAAATTAAAATTACTCTCCGGCCTGTTGGAATTTTTGATTTCACCCTCTCAAACGTTTCTCAGTTTAAGCAATTGCCCTTGCCCCCAGTGCGCATGCCTTTATAACAGGCATTCTTCAAATGTTACAATTGCCCCCCTAGAGATTAACACTCTTTGAAGGTAGCACTGTTTATGTTGTAAGTGTAGCTTTCTGAATAGCCAGATGCTTCTGGCAAGGAATAATTGCCTCCAGGCAACCAGGCTGAGAAATGTCTCTCTCCAACTTGCACATATACCCCAGCCTCTTCCAGGCCGTGCAAATTAGCACAGCTGTGTGTAAGCAAGTGAACAATAAAATAGATGTGTAGGTTAGTAACTGTTGTGGAAGGAGAAAGCTCAGAGAGCCTGCTTATGACTTTCCTTGAACAACTGTCTTCTGAGGTAGGCCAGTCATGCCCAAAGACTATCCCGTGTTGTGGCTACCGTCTTCCCCTCTTAATACCTGCAGTCCCAAATGGGAGGAAATTCTGGTAGGTCAAAACAATTGCTTATAAGGGGGCTCCAAGACAGGATGTCCTGCATTTGTTGGTCAAATCCTTCTCAATTTAACAGGAAAGACACGGCTAGCTTCCAGCTGTCTCCCTCACCCTGGGGTTCAGCACAGCCTGCTCTTTTCCCCTGTGAAATCCCACCTTTTCAAACAGGTAGGATGCACCCAGAGCCAAGGAGATTACACTAATCCATATTGTTGGACATAAAGACACTTGGACCTCAACAGCTGAACTGTACAGAGTTTGATTAAGAATAAAATAAGAAAAGGAAGACGACAAACAACTGGGCAGAAGAATACTGAGAATGGGATAGCTGAAGTTTATCTTTTTCTGATCTTGCTCCTTACAAACAGGTCTCATGATTAGCACAGCATAGATGGCAGGTGAGGGACAAAAAATGTGGACTGTAGTCCATATTTAAGGGCTCAGGACACACATGGTTGTTGAATGACAGTTGCCGCTATTCAGCATATCATAGGGAATACTCTTAACAGCTTTCAATGGTGCAGGAAGATAGCCCCTTCTCAGATCCAAAAAAGTTGCATCTATCTGCAGTTTTAGAAATTAGCCAAGCGCGTTTTGCTACTGACATGGGTCCAGTTGGGACTAGGCAGAGATTTGTGGGCCGAGTACATTTCCGAGCACAATTCAAAGTGTTGGTGTTGACATTTAAAGCCCTAAACATCCTCGGCCCAGTATACCTGAAGGAGCATTTCCACCCCCATCGTTCTGCCCAGATGCTGAGGTCCAGTGCCGAGGGCCTTCTGGCGGTTCCCTCACTGTGAGAAGCAAAGCTACAGGCAGAGGGCCTTCTTGGTAGTGGCGCCCGCCCTGTGGAATGCCCTCCCATCAGAAGTCAAAGAGAATAACAACTACCTGACATTTAGAAGACATCTGAAGGCAGCCCTGTTCAGGGAAGTTTTTTAATGTGTGACATTTTAATGTATTTTTGATCTTTGTTGGAAGCCGCCCAGAGTGGCTGGGGAAGCCCAGCCAGATGGGCGGGGTACAAATAAATTATTATTATTGTTATTGTTATTGTTATTATTAGCACCAGGTTGGTGACCACAGTTTAAAAACCTCTTCCTTAGTACATAGCTAATACCATTTCCATTTCCACTGGGTGTGTTTCTCCTTCTTGCATACTGGGACAAATGAATTATTGTAAGAGCAAAGTACAGTCAAGCAATGTAGTTGAGATCATAGACTTGTAGAACTGTAGGTTTGAAAGGGACCCCGAGGGTCATCCAGTCCAATCCATTGTGGTGACCGTAACCTAGATTTAAAGTGTCCTTTGGCACCTACCTTATATATTTGAAATAAAAAAATTCCTTCCAGTAGCACCTTAAAGACCAACTAAGTTAGTTCTTGGTATGAGCTTTCGTGTGCATGCACACTTCTTCAGATACACACTTCAGATCTGAAGAAGTGTGCATGCACATGAAAGCTAATACCAAGAACTAACTTAGTTTGTCTTTAAGGTGCTACTGGAAGAAATTTTTTTATTTTGACTATGGCAGACCAACACGGCTACCTATCTGTAACTTATATATTTGAGTTTCTAACACTGGCTACCTGGTGATAAGCTTTGCCAGGATTTCTTGATCTTCCCACCAGGTATAATTTAATATTTTCCTACCAGACAGGATTTAATAAAGAAAACCTCTGGATATTAGAAGGCACGTGCCTTGTCCACTAAGTATAGCAGGGGAAGGAGACTAGATATATGTCACAGTAACTTCTTTGGAATGATTTGCAAGGGTGTTGAGTTGTACGAAATGCGATGAAGCTTTTTCGGTGCCGGGTTGCAGACTAAATACACCTGTATGAGCTGCAGCTATTCCATGCATGTCATGCTCGCAGCATAAGTTATGATCCAGCAAGCTAAAAACTACTGAGCATCTATTCTGGCCTATTAGTTACCCTGCCCCCACCTCTTTCTCCTACACTCACCCACCCCCACCTCTTTCTCCTACACTCACCCACCCCCACCCCATTCTCAAACAGGCAGCAAAAGCAGGAATATTTACTAATCTCCTTACATGGCTAATGGTCCTTCAGCTGTGAGATTCTTCTCTGGGAGTCCGCATGTTCATTCAGTCCCAGTAAACCATAGTTTGGCTTACTGTGCCATGAGAACCAAACCTGTTTTGGCTTTGGTGGAGGAGAAGGACTTCTCAAAAAGGTTAATTAATCCTGTGCAGAAAATTGTTAAAAGCAGACCTCAGCGTTTGCAGTTTTGGACTCTAGTAGTGAATTTGGGATCTAGGTTTATTGTGACTTCCCCAGGAAGTACATCTGTCAGTTGCTAAATCATTGTCACAATCAGTGCTGTTTTTCTAGAAATAGAAGCGCCGGAACTCACCATGAACACCTTCTCTGGCAATGGCGCTCACCTGAAAGGTGCCGGAGTTCCAGCGAGTTTCTACTGAACAAAAGCCCTAATCACAATAATAATCAGTTTATTTGTATGCCACTTGCCTGTAATAGTGCTCAAAGTGGCTCACAACACTTTGACCAATAGTAAAAATAGCAATTTTAAAAAAAGAACAGAACAATGATAAATAATCATAATGTCAATAAATACAGTAAAGCCATACAAAAACAGTACAAATAAGCTGTGCTTCTAGAGTTCTGTTACTTTCTTTTTCCATGTAAAATAAAAATTCCAGGTTCTGTGTAGGTGTTTTTTAAAGGAATTTTCCTCATTGCATCTATTAATTTGTATAATTTTAAGGCATGCTTTTGGTTTATACATACCACAAATGGCCCAATATTAACCAGGACCTAATCCCTCCCTACCAATACTCAGTTTTGTGTGCAATAGGCTTCAGGGATTGTCCCTTCAAAAAAGGAGACAAGCCAAGATGAAAGAATTGCAAATAAAAGGCAGGGTGGAGAATCCCATGGTGTACTTCAACATATACGCATTAAGATTACACTAGTGTTAAGTGGATTCTGTAACCTCCCCTGTGAGAAATGGGAACTATTTTTGCCCGACAGCTACAGAACTCACTACCTGTAACAAAATGTTCTTTCCAAGTTACTAACAGGGTAGCTGTTAGTTTGAAAAAGAAAAGAAAAAAAGAAAAAAGAGAGAGAGCAAGATTAAATTTAGGCAAGTACAGTATGGGTCGATACCCTTTTATTTCACTCATTTTTCTAGCTCTGCTTGCTATAGAATAGCATGGGAGAAAACATGCTTCTGAAATGTTCTGCTAGCACAGAAGGTTAATGGATGTTTTCAGAATTCAGATTGGCTTGTCACTTGAGGTGCTTGCTTCAGGTTATATAAAATCTAATGTCTCATTAACTTTGAATGTCTTGCAAAGGAAACTTGTATGTGAAAGAATAACAAGGGCCTGCCAGAAATAAAAGCGGAGATGCACAGCCTCCATTTCCAGCACACACAGCATTGAACAAAATTGCAAGACTGTTGGTGACTTCAAATATACAAATGTTTCATTGAATTCCCGCCCCGCCCCCCGACATACGGTTATTCAAAGGTTTTTTCCAAGTATTGGGCAATTTACGTTCTCAGCATAACAATGTTAAGGTGTGTGTTCCTAGAGAATTTGGCTGAAATACTCCATAGAAAAGAAACAGCCATTCCTTTCCCACTCCTGCGTACAAATTTGTATAAAGGTAAAGGTATAAGGACCCCTGACCATTAGGTCCAGTTGTGACTGACTCTGGGGTTGTGGTGCTCATCTCGCTTTATTGGCCAAGGGAACCGGTGTACAGCTTCCGGGTCATGTGGCCAGCATGACTAAGCCGCTTCTGGCGAACCAGAGCAGCACATGGAAACGCCATTTACCTTCCCGCCGGAGTGGTACCTATTTATCTACTTACACTTTGACGTGCTTTCGAATTGCTAGGTTGGCAGGAGCAGGGACCGAGCAACGGGAGCTCACCCCGTTGCGGGGATTCGAACTGCCAACCTTCTGATCAGCAAGTCCTAGGCTCTGTGGTTTAACCCACAGCGCCACCTGCGTCCCTACAAATTTGTATACATGCATGTATATTTTTTGAGATGGATGCAAGCAGGTATCTGTCTGAAGGCATCTCTAAAAGTAACATAAGTTAGCTTGCTAGCTGTGCAATGGACCATTCTCACATGAAAGAGATGTGTGTGTGTCAGGCCATTTTAACGTCCTTCACTATTTGCATTCAGCATCTAAAGCAGTGGCAATTGTGTGTTCAGACCCAGAAACCTCCCCCCTAAATAAATTCACACTTGACTCAAATTTTTGTTTGGTTTTTGGCAGAATTTAGGCCACAACTTTATTGATTACAGAAAGTGACTGGTTGCATAGGCTCTGGTTCGACTAGCTCTCTGCCATGCAGGTAGCGCTGACCCAGGGTTCCAGCATAGGTCAGCCAAGGGTGAACACCTGGATAAGCGGAAAGCCAGCAACGGGCTAACTCTGCCACCCAAATTTCCCCCTGGACTCAGGCACGGGCACAACCCCCTCTCAGGGGTTGACCAAACCATCGAGTCCCTGGATTCCTTTAACGGAATACCCTTCACTTAGGGATGGTGAGAGCGTTCTCCCATCCCTATCACCTGAACCAGAGCCTATCTGCAACCTTATAAGTTGTGACGATTTGCTACGCGGCAGGCGAAACCCAAATGGCAACAGCCAATCAGCCAAGTGGGGAAAATTTTTGCCGTGCCCGTCCCAACGACAGACGATGGTATAGCAAGGTCAAGCACAAAGCCCTAAAAGTAGGGAGAAGTGGGCGGGTGTTCCAAATGCGCGCACCAAAAGAGGAAGCTCTGGGTCACATGCATGGTCATAAATAGGTCCCTCAAACCATTTGGACTGCGTCCCATTGGCCAGATTGCACCCAGCTACGAGGGACTTACCAATCAGGTGTTGTGGCTGACCAAGCGTACCCACCCACAACACAAGGTACTGGTTTTCCAGGTCTCACCGCAATACGTGCCCTCTTTAAGGGAGGACCTGATTTATTATCCACAGTGGTTCTAGGGGATGTAGGGATCCAGTCTTTGTATCTCTACACATCTGGAAGATTGTGTTTGAACGAACTGAGCCAGGTACTGGTTGTTCACATTTTTTCAGGTAAGAATTCTGAAATGCCTGCTAAATGGCCTTCCAACCGCCTGAGCCTGTTAGTTCCCTTAGAGGTTACTGACTGAAGAGACACAAGCAGAGGCTGTCCAATGAGTAGTCCCAAGACTGAAAGCTGCACCTTTACATTCCTGATACTCCTTCAGCTTTGAAGTCCCTTTGAATTCATTTTGTTTTATAAATGTTTAAGCAAATGAAAGCTTGGAGGCTGGGATTCTGACTGTTGTTAGGCTTGCTGAGGAGATAGAAGAGCTTATTTGAGATCTTGGAGCAGTTTAAATGCTGTAGTCTTGTCACTGAACAAGCACCCACTTCATAGTCTCTTGGATAGCTGTTACCTTACCTTGTCATGTCTTGACCCTTTGAGGCTATTTAGTATGCCACCTGGCATGGGGCAAGACTCTTATGAAGGCCACTGGTACCAATTAAAGTGGAAATCAAGAGGTCTCTGGATAAGATATACAGACAAAGGCCAGTTTCCAGTTTTATATGGCAACTTCTCCAGCCTCCATCACAAATTCAGGGAAGAACACAGTACTGAAAGGCTTGTACCTCTTTGATACAGTACAGGGAATTCTTGTAATTTCTGTTAGCAAACTTCTGTTAGCAGACACATGTTTCACTCACATACGTTTGAAGGGTCTTGTGTATTATTTAAGTTCTATTCTAGCTTTTCAGACGTGCTAGTACTGTAGTTATATTGCTGCACCGCTAGGACGACAACAGAGATGTATTAAGGCATTTGGACACTGGCAATCGTACATTTTAGCAGAATTATCCGGTAGCTCGCACAGATCTCAAAATGGGGATAATGTTTACTGAATACGCACACATGATAAAAAAATATGTGTGTTTAATACTGCCATGAGATATGCACATCTTTTGTGGCAATGGGGAATAGTTTAGTAATTCTAACCAAGACTAAACTAACATATGCACACCATATGCAGAAGAAGCAAGCAAGCAAGCTCATGAGGCATAAAATGAGGAGGGGGGAGTAACTGAAGGGGTAGGTGGAAAGTTGTGGGGGGGGGTCTTGGAAGAAAGGCTCAGAGAGGCACACTGATCTGCTCTTTTTGGGCTCCCATTGCAAGTTAGGCTTCAGACATGAGCATTAAGGGATCATGGGTTTTTTTGCATTAGTTTTACTCTTGATTTCTAACTTTCCTTTCAAATGGCAGTACCTGTTGCAATATTGAACTGTGGCTTTTGAACTGATACACCAACAAGTCATGCTAATTCTTAAATGGTGGGGAATGTACCCAAATTTTGTCAACACAAGACATGGTTAAGAAGGGGCTAAAAACTGATCCCCCCCCCGGAAGCAAAAAATACAGAAATGAGTGCAGAACACCAGAAAGGCTGAATAAACTGCTATTGGAATACAGCCACAGGCTTTGTAATATTGTGGATTTATGATGGTGTGGTGATTTTAATGGTTGTGAGTTGCCCTAAGTGATGTCAGGGTGGAAATGTTCTTTTACCCAACACTTAATGTAAATAAATAAGCTTCTATTAACTGTTGGCTTGTTTTGTTTCGTACCTGATGCCTTACCCTGCCTTTCTTCCATCATGAAACTCAAGGCAGTATCTGTGGCATTCATGTTTGGTACCCAGATCCAGAGCTACATTACTTGATCAAGCAAAGATGCTGACTATATACCACTTTGAGCATCTTTTTTGATACATAACTCTGAGCTTAAGTGTAGATTTCTAAACATTGCTTCCATTACCACACCAATAATAAGTAATTCCCTAAAACATGATTGTCACATATTCCTTCTCTGCTTTTGGCAGCCGGTGTGCTGTCATTTCCCCATAACATTTCTATTAACTGTTGATTAGAGAGTCCCACTCCAATTTCTTCAGATGTTGTAACCAAATCTTGCTCAGTAATGTTGTGGAATAAGCTGTGCAACAGCTGGGAGGCTGTATTAGTAGGAACATTATATGGCCTTTTTTACATTTGATATATAAGATAAGTCAAACTTAATGCAATACTCTTTGTGTAGGCATGGTACTAGATTTTTTTCCCTTCTAGAACTGGTGTATAGACAGGGAAATTGCAAACCTCAGTGTACACTTCTCATTCCACTTGAGTGCATAAACATTTCTTTTAAAAATGAAGCATAAAAATCTTGCAACCCTATACACACCTACCTGGAAGTAAGCCCTATTGAACTCAATGGGACTTCTGTATAGGCTTGTTCTTTGGATCATATGAATTTATATTCCTTGTGATGAAAAGCATTGCTGCTTCTTATATGACCCCAGTTGTTAATTGCTTCCAGTTTCTTTGTCTCTGAGAAAATGTGAAGGCTAAGCGGAAAGAGATGTGAGAAAATTAGTCATTCTTTGATGCATTTCATGAGTATTAGTGGATTTCTTGGGGAAAGATGACTATGACAATGAATTCTATTAATTGTTCAAATTGGAATTCAAATTTCAGTGAGGCTGTTGGTTTATGGAAGAGATCTCATTACAACTTGGAGATACTGAATATGTACAAAAGTGAGACTTTATTTCTGTGCATTTATGAACATATATTTATGAAAGAATGTGAAGGGCAAATATTGCTTTTATTGAAACATGAATGAAACGTTAATAGTGGATTATTACTTGGCTGTTAGGTTGCCTGTGATCGCTTCACTCTTGACTCTGTCACAGAATCTCTGGTTGTAGTAAAGGCAGGTATGCTCCCTTGTTTTGTAAGTTATCTTTAGTAAATAAAGTTGAATATTGAATCAGTAGTTAGTGAGAAATGCCTACATTGGACTTCTATGAAGTTTGGGCAAGTAAGTATTCAGTTAGCATACACACATCAGTAATGGCAAGTATTTGCTGATTAGATTTTCAGCACTTACCATATCTTTCGCTCTATAGGACGCACCAGACCATAGGACGCACCTTGTTTTAGAGGGGGAGGAAAAAAAAAGATTCTCCCCCTCTCTGCTCAGCGCCCCTTCAGTGAAGCGGCAAGAGAAACGGAGTCCCTTACATTTCTCCTCCCGCTTGGCTGAAGGGGCGCTGCGAAGCTCTCGCTCTCTGCTGAAGCTAGGAGAGTCTTGCTCTCCTGGCTTCAGCGAAAGGCACCTGAAGCCTGCGGAGCGCAGCGAGAACTCGCACTGCTCTCCAAAGGCTTCAGACGGCTATCCCTGAAGCCTGGAGAGTGAGAGGGGTTGGTGCGCACTGACCCCTCTCGCTCTCCAGGCTTCAGCGATAGCAACGCGAAGCCTCCGGAGCGTGGAGGGAGCGCTCCCTCTGTGTTTCGGAGGCTTCGCGTTGCTATCGCTGAAGCCAAGAAGCCTGCATTCACTCCATAGGATGCACACACATTTCCCCTTAATTTTTGGAGGGGGAAAAGTGTGTCCTATGGAGCAAAAAATACGGTACATCTCTTATGGAAATATCACCAGCAAATGAAGTAACATTATCCAAATGTTTGAGGTCTTAATTTGCAGCACGGTGCTTCTTGAGCTTTAATTTCTAACTTTCTCAATATTCACTCTAATTTCCTGCGGCTAAGGTTGTCTGCTGTTGACCCAAGTTATATGAGCTGCTTCCTTATCAGTAGTAGCTACTCACTTATTGCCATAATGCTGCCGTTAACATCTTTAAAATTCCACCTGCTATTTTACATAACCTTTGAAGAGATGTAGTTAATAGAAGAAGAGCTTAACTTTAAATTTTGAACGAATGTGTAAGACCCATTGAAATCAGCAAATCCCTAGATGCAGCAATAATTTGCCATGCTTCTTGTTTTAAAGTCAGTGAATTGGAATAACAATTCCGTGCACCCGTATATGTGTGTGTTAAAAGTCATTCACATAGAAACCAGTCTGTTAAGATGACCCCTTCTCTCTGACATGCAATAGTCAATATTCAAGCAATATTTTACACTTGGGGCAATTCAAATATGCCATCTCCCACCTGTATCTAATAAATGTGCTGACTAGGAAGGATTTGACCATGTGATACATTTGATAATGTAGCTCTATTCTAAATTAATTCATCACGGTAGCTTATCTGCGAGTTGTAGGATTTGGTTACATTTTTTAATAGCAATTTGAGGTTCCCAAACTCCAGCTGTTTCCTAAAACTGTTAATTCCTACTTTCGTAACATCTCCCTTGGCCAGCTCCAATCCGTCAATCGCTTAATTGCACTACAAAAGGTTGAGAAAGTAAAAAACAGCCAGGTATTATGTATAACAGCTCCCTTGAATATTGGGCCATATGAAGCTAAGATGCTTAGCAAAATTCGTCGTGAGAATGACTAGATAGTTTGGAACAGAATTTGACCTACCTCCGTTCAGTGCATCTGAGCTCCACTTTTCATATCTCATAAGAGTTGTCGTGTCTGTTGTGTGATTTGATTGTTCGCCTGGAAGAAGCTCAGTGCCAAACTACATGTGACAGTAAACAAGTCATAAGGAACTCCGTCATCTTAAAAAGTAGCAGAGTATCAGATCAGTTTTTGTTAGGACCTCAGCATGAAATGAGAAGAAGGTTAACCTTTTTCTCTCTTGCTGCGATCCCACCCAAAATCACCAGCACCTGCTACTAGTGCCAAGGAGGAACCTAATGACTTCTTGAGCCATCCCCTGTAGTTAAAGTTTGCTAGTTTTGCCACTTTAAGAAGGTGGGACTAAGGCGGAAATAGTCTGACCATTCAGCTCCCAGGAGTAAGAGACAGGTATCCAATGGAAGCACATTTTGGGGAGGGAGGGTGGGGATTTTCTGGCACCTCACCTTAAGGTGGTGCTACACAGAATGGTTGGATCCAAATGGGAGAAATGAAGGTGGAAATGTTCCCTAATATGAGAGAGGATGTTTCAGCCACCTGCCTTGCACAAGACCATTTTCTCTTGGGAACGACTTTCCTATACATTTTCTTAACACCTTCTATCATGTTAGGGCAGGCAAGTTCATTATGGGCCCAAAGAGGCAATCAGCTCTTAAGCAGCTAAGGAGCTGAAACTGGAGTTCTGATATAGATTAAAAGCCCTAACAGAAAGTTGGGACGACCAGGTTAAATATGGACCACGGCACAGAAAAGTATGATTATTCATCTTGCCTGAGGAAGAAGGTCCTTGCTGCTTTTGCCTGACAAGAGCAGTTCACACTTTTTAGGCTCATCATTGCTCACTGGCACCATTCAGGAGACAGAAGACTCAGCTTTTAAAATCTTCCTGTGGTTTAGAGTGCCAGGCTCCTCTGCATCTCTATTAACGATGGTAAATACTTGCACCGTTTTGCACCCTGTAATTCTGTACTGTAGCTTCTTCTATATGCCTAGGCATACCCAAAAGATTAGGATATACAAAACCCTATATGACTTGGGGCCAGCATCTGAAAAACCACAGGTTAGCCCAGGTTTTCCAATCCGCTGAAGAGGCTCTTCTTTCTCTTATGCCAACATCTGAAGTGCATTTGGCAGGAACTTCAGAAAAGATCTCAGTGGCTGATCTCATTCTCCGAAACTCCTTGCCAAAGGATTGCCAGCTTGCCCTATCTCTAACGACCTACCAGCAGGCAGAGACCATTGCTTTTTAACTAGCTTCACTTTCATATTTTTTTTAATCGTGTTTGTTCTTGTTTTATTATTGTTATCTGTCTTCAGCACCATTTGGGGAAAGGCATGAGGTAAACACTTTTGGAAAAGTTTTTAGAAGCCATTTTGAAAGATGGAGTTGTACCACTAGTGCTACTAGTTAGTATCAGAATAAACAAATTTTCACTGTCCATTCCATTATAAAATATTCCATATAAGAGTGTTTTCTTTTTTCCCTTCCCCCTTTTTTTGTGCATGCAGACCTTTGCAATTTTTTCCTGGGTATTCACATTTCTTGCATTCAGTGGATTGCTCTAGAAGAGGAAAGAGTGGAAGCAGGAAAATAGTGGAATCCATGAACAGCCTTGGGTGGCTACAACAACATCCTCCCTGTGGGTGACTGTCCTGGTTTTCCACCAAAAAGCCTCCCTTTCTGAGAACCCTGTCACAGCTTAGCAAATCAGCAGCCTCATTAACACTCTGTGGTTTTGGCAGTCAGAACAATGGCAGGTAGCCAGACTCCAAATCCAGCTAGGCTCTGGAGAAGGAATGTCAGGAATCCATCAAATTAACTGTGGAGATCTGCCTGGGGAGGAGATCAATAGTGAAGTTGTAGACAATGCTGACAAGTCAACTATTTCATTGTCCTCTATAATGATGGGCAAAAGCAGGGGCAGGGGCATTCTTGGCATCCTTTCTCCCTTTTTCTTGCACACTATAGCATTCTGAAGAAGGTGTATCACTTTACATGAAAGAGATAGTGATTTATGGTGTAGTCACATATTCTCAGACTTAGGCAGGATTAGGCACAGACGTTTGCAGTGTTAAATGAAGTTTTGATTCCATTTCCTCATTTTTAATCCATTAGTAATGACTGAGTGTAGTAAACCTGTCATCCATTAACCAAAGAAAATGTGCAATTCTGATTTACATGTATCGGTGAGAGAGCACATGCTAATGGAAAATTTCTGAGGTACTGTTTTCCCCATTGTATTTAAAACACACCCCCACCCCCCAAAAAAACTTCTCCATGGAAAATACATTGATGAAATTGCTGATATTCTGTGCATCTTTCTGAACCACTTACTAGTAATTAGAACTAAGAGAAACTGGTGTGAAACTTCAAAGCACTGTGTGTGGCGCTTTCCAAGCATAAATTGGCACAGGAAGCTTAAGGTATTCAAGCATAAATGGCAATGCAAAACAAACAAAAAACCCAATCCTTTGTAGGAAAGGCCACATTACCTTTCAGCAACCTGCAACAAACACAAAAGGAGCTAGACACTTTTCAGTGGTTCCAGAGCCAAATGCAATTCATTTACATGCGTCTGATGATTTAAATTTTAGTGGGTTGATGTATGCAGATTGGCTGTGAGTGGAAGAGTAACATGAGAAAGGGACTCGGTTCTTTCAAAGTTATGGTGAATCCTGAAGTTATCTGGTACGCAAGAGAGAGCAGTGCAGAGTTATCAAGATTTCAGGTGAGAGCCACTGGAGCCATTAAAAGTCCATCCTTCAGATGGTGCCAGATAATTTATCCCAGTGCCATTATATGCTATGTAGTTTGCCAGACCTTGAAGTGGATCTTTTTTTGAGTCGAGAACAATGGGTTAAAGGGAAAATACCTTCAGTGCAGGATATTTAAAATCAAAGTGACGTATTCCCTTTCATTTCTTGAGTAATTTGAGAGAAATGTGTGATTACCATATGTATGCTTGGTCATATATTGACTTGGTTTGGAAAATAAACATTGAGATTCAGTTTAGTAGCTCTGTAGTAGTGGCTAATGCAGGGAATCGTCATTCTGTCCCTAACCACATCCAAATCTCCCAGCTATAGGTCACATATCCTGGGAAATTTTGTATCATGAAAGTGCATTTAAAGGATTTTTGTACCACCGCACACATGCACTTGCTCACACACCCCACAGCAGCAGGATAAAATTAATATTCCTGTACCCATACATTTTTTGCCGCCAAGGGGTAAAACAGTTTAGAGGCTATATTAAAAAAACCCAGTTCCTAAAAATAATGTGGAACTACATGAAATGTGTGGTTTTACCCTTGTAGTCAGAGCCAGGACATTATTTGGTATAAAAGTGTTTTATTTCTAAGTGATACTAGGTTATGCTGCCATATGAAGAAAGGTTTGTGGTGGGAAAGGGACCATAAAGTGTTTTATGGAACTTTCATTTTTTTTTTAAAAAAATGCAATTCAATTAAAATTGAACATGATCATTGAAGCTAAACAACCCCAAGAAAAATGAGGCTTGCTCGATGTTTGCAGGAGACCTGACCCCTAAACTGCAGAATATGGGTTTCAGTCACGATGGGCCTCATCTGGTATCATTTTCACATAACCATGAATTATGGTACACTGTACAGTACCAAGTGGATTTTGAGATCTCACGTTTGGTTGATATAAAAAATGTTCGGTGGGATTTATTGGCTTTCCCTTATATAAAAAAGGAAATGTACAGAATTATTTCTTATTTGACCTTGTTGGTTGTCTGAATATCCACCTTGTCTCTTTTCCGTTACCTGTTGTTTGACATTTAGTGAGGTATTTTTATATCCCTTGGATACGAAACAGCTTTGATCATGCTAGGAAAGCAAACTACAGCAGACTGAGCTATAGGCTTCTTGGACATTTGTGCACATTGACCTCCAATACATGCAAGCATTTCTTTAATCACTGCAACATCTAAGGTAGTTCTGTGTGCATATTATTAGATCTGTGTGTGCACATGTACACACACACACGTGGTGGTGGTGGATTATATCCAACATTGCAGGGAAAGGGCAAGCTATGCTTGCTGGACACTCTTTCCGCACATTAGACTTTGTTTAGACCTTGGGATCGCAGTCTAGAGCTTTGTTCTGTTCTGTCAATTTAGAGGTTTGCCTAAAGTGACTTCTCCAGCAAAGGATTGGTGCATTCAGTTTGTTGTGTTCAGGTTTTTACTCAGTATTAAGTGTCTAGTTGCAGCTATTAAAACTGGACAGAAGACTTCTTTTCTATATATGTTGTACTTTTGAACATTATCTTCTTTCTGTCAACCTTACTGTCCAAACAATGGTCTGACACTGAACAAACCACATTGATAAGATCATCACAAATGTTACCTTTATTTCTGCTTATGACAGGTTTGCTTCTAGCACTTGTACAGTTAAATTCACAGCCACTGCAAAAATGGAAAGGTGAATAGTGTCTTAAACGTGGAGGACTCATTTGAAACCATATACTGTATATGTATTTTTGCCCCAATACGTTAAAACGATGCAAAGAAGCTCAACTGCCTTATTTGTTTAAAATATAACGACACTTGTTACAACTAATTTTAATTGCAACTCCTATATTAGAAGTGCACATTCTTCTCTTAATGACTGATTGAACCAGTGTATTTGTTTTTTTCTGCTAACTTCCACAATTCTGTTCCTCTCCAGATCTTTCATGAACCCTTTTACCTGGATGAAGGTTGCCTCCAATAAGATTTCAAATACGCATTCAAATGTGTATGTACTTGAATGATTGATTCATTTCTAACACATTTTTAAGAGGTCAGGTTGCAATAGGATCCCACTTGCACAGTGCATCACATCCCAATTGACGTACGCATGTAGGCCTACTTTTTTTACTACATATTAATTGACCCAACTATACTGGTATACTCCTTCCTCAAGTAGTTCAAAGCACAGTAAAAATACTTTTAAAATAATGCTAAGAGCCAAAGCGTTGTATGCGTTGTACACAGTGAAGCTTTTCAGGCTCCCTTTCATCACAGTAACTCCTTGCATGCACACACCAATTTTTATTTTTATTTTTATTTCTTAAGATCAGGAACTTATCTGGGGTGGCAACTCTGAAGTATTAGGGGTTGGGTGCTGAAACATTTGCTCTTTTCTTTCTAATTTTATACAAGCAGCAAGGGAAAAAAGCATTGGACAATGTAAGCTCTGCCAAGCTACCAAAAGCCTTGTTTAAGCAGCACAATTTTCACTTGTCTACAGAAGCTTTAGTAATAATGTCCTGCAATTTATGTAGGACTGTTGTAATGTCAACAGGTATTCTGGTTTGTTTTAAAGTTTTGGTTTGTAAACCCTAGAGGTTTAAAACTGTAGATATAAATATATGCAGGATTTGGTAATGGAAGAACTTTTTTCTTCAAAGGGCATAATCATTTGGCACTATATGGAGCACTGATTTTTTTTTTAAGAATTCATTTGTGTATGCTTGCAAATTATTACAACATTTGTGCTTTTCACGCTGTGTATGTTGTATTCCAGGGTCCAGTATCATTTATCATGTTAAATTTTAAAATATGTGATACAAAAAAAGTTGTTGTTTTTTTAAAAAAGCTTCTGGAATGATTGGCAGTATTTCTTTATTTATTCAGTAGTATAAATGGCATGGCACTTCACAGAGGTAAAACACAGATAGTATAAGTTTGGCTAAAAGGGAGGACAATCTGGGATTGAGGAGGAAAGAAATTCCGTTGCATACAATGTATTTGTATATGGAAATTCTACTTGATGAATATCTCCCAAGTCTGTCAAGTACCAGAAGGACCTCCTATAGAAAGGATGGCTTGTGATCCATTGAGCCATTTACAAGGCCAAAATGACACAAACCTATCCGAGCTGGATTGCCTAAAGAAAAGGAAATGGAAAGAGAAAGTGGGGGAATGGATTTGTGAACCTGCAATCTAAAGCACATTTTATGATGGACTGCAAGTTGTGGCACTGAGGAGGTGGTAGCCAAATACCACCTAGTACCTGGACATAATAGTGCTACTCAGGGCCATGCTAGACTTCATACTGATCACACTGTAAATGCTTCTGTGATAATTTATTTGTTTATTTCTGTAATAAACAGCAGCTACAGAAGAGTGAGCCAAGCTGGACTGTGGACACTTTCATCCTGTGATATTTAGGTGTAGTCTTTACATTGGGACCTTGGTGGGGTCAAATGTTTAAAGTCCTCCCACACCACAGATACAAAGTAGTGTCTACTTTTGTTCCTGGACTTCTTTATTTGTGGAAATTGACACACAAATCAAATAATGAACTGTTTTTCTTTTAAAAACCTCACATAGGCTAAACTTTACTGAGGGCCTATCTGCAAGAAAATCTAATTGCCCATCCAGCCAAGATCTAGTGCTGCAAATTTCAGCAAATTGATTCTTAGGTGGGGGACTGTGAGATAAGAGTTTATTTGGTTTGTTGATTCTATCCTGGAACTGTCAGTGAGGCCTTTCTCAAACTGAGCGCCATCTTGGCACTTGGTTAACAGGCTATACAGGTAAGCAGTGGGGTCATGAATGACGTAACACCTGCCCAACGTAGTTGTTTACCCAAAAACCTTTTAGTGCTTGCTAATCATGCATTTAGATGTGGTCTCTGATTTTCAGTTCTGATTGAAATAAATAGTTTTCTGCAAGTCACTTATCAGGTACACTTTTGTAGCAGCATCTCTGAAATATTTTACGACTAGATTCTTTCTTTTCCTTGTACTGATTGCACTAGGATAGCGTATGTCACCTTGTTTTGGGATGTACTTTGATTGTAACAAAACTAATGACTTCATTAATTTCAACACAGCCACATGAAGGTCAAATTAATCTCATTTACTAAGAACTCTCAGTTCTTGCGGTTCAGCCTCAATATGAATTTGTATGAGATTTTAGATCATTTTTTTTAATGGTGTGTGGGTTTGGTTTAGTTTTTTTAAAAGGGAATACTGAAATTTACCAAACAAAAAACAACCCTGAAGCATCTCTGCCTTCTTGCTTCTAGTCTGATTTGTAATGTAAAGATATACATAATTAGTTGTCTTGACAGAGTAATTCAGTAAGCCAGTGATATAATAAAACTGTTTCTTATTCAAAGAGAAAAAAATCAGTGATTGCTTAGACCTGTCAAACTGAAGAACAGATTAATATTACATGCTGTTGAACAGGGACAGATGATGGAGTTTGTATTCTACTATAACTCACATTTTAGTGTGATATCTGGCTGGGATATAAACATATTCATATATTTCCAGGGCACCAACTGAAAGTAGTAGAATGTGTGTGTTAATTCCTAACTGGGAGTCATCAACCCAGTACCCACAGGCTTTCAATGATGCCCTCAGGCAGGGCTTTCATTTTCATCTTTTTTATAAAAAAACACACCAATTATCTAATTGTCTTGGACTGGTTAGACACAAAGGAATGGTGGGAGGAACCAGCTGGGGAACAATCAAGGGGAAAAGGCTCAGAGCCCATGCATTGGTGGTAGAACATCAGTGCGTGGCCACAGAGAGAAAAGGGAGAAGAGTGGGAAGAGGAGTGTCGGAAGCTGAAGGGTTAACAGGATTTAGTGCCTTGGGAGAGTCTGTGGCAGAGAGGGTCAAGAATCGGAAGCTGAAGCAGGTGAGTGGGATGAGGGACACCAAGAGGCAGAGATTAGTCAAGCTGGTGATGAATCATGGGTAACTCCTCCTGCTGCTGCGACAAGCTCCCCTCTGCCCTAGTCTCCCAGAACAAGAAGAGGCATGAAAAGAGAGGAGCAAAGGCAGGCTGCATGCAGGCGCAGTCTCCGATTGCTTGGAAGAAGCCCTGGAGATGAGGAGATATAGGTGGCTCTGGGGAGGCAGGGACCTTTAGTTTCCTGGAGTAAGACCTACAGGGCATGAACTGCTGTGCTCATGAAGCATGAAACACTGTCTAGTCCGTGAAGATTGTGCTTCGCTAATAAAGAGTCAAGCCCATCTTTGGACTGTGCGATTTACTGACTGGCTGGCTCCATGATGCCAGTTCCAAAGCAAAATATGTAGGTTCCCTTCTAAGCAATTTCTGTTAAGCGATCCAGCCTGGCTGCTCCCACCCACCGGTGTATTTAGCCAATGAGTAAAGTCAGAGCCGTGATTGATACGTGAGTTGTTCACTAGGCAGTAGGAATCCCCAGGGTCCTAAAGAGCTACTGTTTCCGCCTCCCCATTTGCTGCTCTATTTGTTTCTGTTTCGCTGCCTGCCAGCCACATGGAGCAGTTGGCAGGCAGCTACTTAAGAAGCTTTTAAAAAATGTGTATGTTGTGGTAGGGGAAGAAGCGCAGAAGCCACTCACATGCCTGCTGGACACATTGAACAGTTGGCAGGCAACTAACTGCTTGAGAACACGGGAATCCTCCTGTTGCTGTTGTATTTTTTTTTGCACAACTGCCTGAGGGAGGCTTCAGTTGTTTATGGGGGTGTGAGAAAGAGGAGACTGCAACCTTTTCTTGTTTCTGTTGGGTGCCGGACAGCGGCGATTGCTCGAAAATTGTTGCCGGGGCGGGCAAATTTAGAGGCATCATAATTATTTTGGTGGTAATAATGCTCATATTTGCTTGCTTACTCCCAATCTGTCGATGAGGGGCAGTACAAAGGCATCATCGCCAGTGTTGTTACCATCTTTTCCCTGATTGTTCCCATGTTGCTTTTGGTCATGGGGGTTGGGGAGCCATTTCGGTGGCATCATTATTATCTTACTCTCTCTCTCTCTCTCTATATATATATATATATGCACCACCCTTTATCCGAAGATCACAGGGCTGGTAGACAGCAGAGGTTGTTATGAAGTTGTCTGGGGTGGGCAGAGTTCAGTGCAAAGAGAGAAACATTATTAATATTATCTCCTCAACATGCTCCTGATTTTAAGAAGCTGATAGATGGCATTCAGCCTCAAAAGTCTACACGAGTCTGGGCCAAGTAGTGTTCAGCTACTACTTTGGTAAGGCTTTCTTTGTATTTTTCTGTGTATTTTCCTTGTATTTCTCTTCTTTTCTGTTCCATGAAGATGAAGATGATGATGATGATAATAACAACAACTTGCCAGCCATCATGAATTAATTATTATCTTCGACTATGCATGTTATGGCTGGCTGTAGCAATTCAGAATTGTTCTTGGATTCAGCTATATATTTTTTTTTTAACAAATCAACAACAGCACACCATCACCAGACAAGGTAACAACCAAGGCCTAACAGTCTCGGGGGGCGGGGGAGTTTTTTCAAACCACACACACACACACACACACACACAAAATGACTAGATTGTTCCATATCTGATCCATTTGACATTTCTGTCTCATTTCTTTTTCTGTTCTTTTGGAGGCAGCAGCCATTTTGCGTTAGGCTGCAAACCCAGGGGCAACCGTTTTCTGGCTGGTGCCCTCAGCAGCTTCTCAAAGTTCCCAATGTACCCCTAGCCCCCCCCCCCAAAAAATTGGTGACCACTGCCCTAGACCCCTCATTTTAGCCTCATGCATGCATATATAGTAACCAGAGTTTAGGGAGTAGTAGAAAGTTGCAGGATCACATGCATCTTTCCCTTTCTTTTGCAGATTTCTCTGCCCTACTCTTGCTGGGCAATTATATGAAATTATCACCAAGCCACCTAAGTACATCCATAAATTCAATTCAACCAATCTGATTAAAGTCAGCTTCTCATTTTCTCTTGGACTGGTGATGGCCAAATGTAATTTTGGTGCATTTTGATGCATTCAAAATTTGTTGGGTTTGTGAGGAGAAAGCTCACATGAATGGATATCCCCCCCCCCTCGCACTCTCTCTCTCTCTCTATATATATATATAATTTCAAAAGTATGCACATAGCAAGCTTAATATTGGGGAAAGCAGATTTATTGTAGCTTTTCCCCCTCTATGGGATATTACTTTCCTATCTGTAATAATTTTATTTTCCCCAGGAAAGCAGCATTCCATCTACCTGGATGTTGAATATTACAACTGAAACATAAATTGACTTCTCCAAACTAGATTTGAAATGGGGAGAAATAATGCACAAGAGGAAAGCGTATGCACCATCTTGTTCTCTAAACTTGGCTAATTATATATCTGAATTTTTGGTTCATAAGTTAAATTCCCAATAATTTTAGAGCCCTTGAAGTCAAAAAGATTCCACATAAGAATTGCTGGCCATATCAAATCACCATTCTAACAATCAGTGTTGTCCAATAGTTTTTATTTATTTATTTAGTAGACAGATATTATTCTGGACTCTACCTTGATTGTGAGCCAAACTGCTAAGTCATATAATTGTTTAGAATTTATTCTAATTTCTTCATCGCTGACACAAAATTAGTGATGCTTTCACTGATAAAGGGTAGCCTGAGATGAAATGCACTGAGTTTTAAAAATGTATTTACAACCGTCTTTGTAAACTACTTGATGCAGTTGCTGTTATGATAGTATGGCCCTTTTCAGCATATTATATGGTTTGCTTGTTAGCATAGCTGTTCAGTTGTGCACAATGTGCTAGTCAAGAGCCATTGTTAGTAGTGATTTATAATCCTGTAAATAGTACCAATAAAAAAGTTATGACCGAACAGTTGCTGGTACCAGTAAATTCAACTCAGGTAGTGTTTAACCTGATTTTTTCAAATAATTAACCAGTTTGTAAAAATGGCCTTCTCAATAAGTGAGAGGATTCACAAAAATAAATGATACAGTGGTGCCCCGCAAGATGAATGCCTCGCAAGACGGAAAACTCGCTAGACGAAAGAGTTTTCCGTTTTGGAGGTGCTTCGCAAAATTAATCTCCTATGGGCTTGCTTCGCAAGCCAAAAATGTCTTGCGAGTTTCTGCCGGGTTTTTTCTCTTTCCCCCCCTTTTTCTAAGCCGCTAAGCCGCTTATCAGCTGATCTGATAAGCCGCTAAAAGCCGCTAATAGCGCTAATCCGCTAATCTGTCAATGGGCTTGCTTTGCAAGACGAAAAAACCGCTAGACGAAGAGAATCACAGAACGGATTCTTTTCGTCTTGCGAGGCACCACTGTACTTGTTTTTCCTCTTATTGCAGTATTAGAAAGAAAGTAGGGTTTTGTTTTTGTTTTGTTTTTTAAAAAGGAAAGCCATATAATGCAGGGTAGAACATTTTGTTAATTTTTAGCAAAGAAGACTGGTTTATCAGTTCACCGGTTTATTATGAGTACATGTGTCTAGCAGAAAATAATGTTATGCTTTATAATACCATTTATAATTAAATGTGTACTGAGTGACCATGAACAATTCATGATATCTCACTCTTAAATTTGTGGGTACCATTTGATTTCGGCGTTCT
Organism: Podarcis vaucheri; assembly: GCF_965113315.1. NCBI lineage: Eukaryota > Metazoa > Chordata > Lepidosauria > Squamata > Lacertidae > Podarcis > Podarcis vaucheri. The sequence goes on from NC_138766.1 coordinate 16,557,537, forward strand.
CTGAATTTTGTAGAAGCTTCATTTTGTACTTCCTGTTCTAATAAGAATTATAACTACACCCACGTCCCACTAGTAGAATGCTTGTTGTCTGAAATTTCAGTTAGCTGAAAACAAGGAATCCTACATGAACCTCACCACACAATTGGCTGATTCAAATATCCAAACAGCCAGAATTTGTCCACTGCCTTGCTTATTTGAGTTTTGCTGATCAGTGGCAGCCATTTTGGGCAGAAACCATGAAGGAGGGAGAGAGATCAGAGAAATCGCAGATTAGAAATGTTCCCATAGAAAATAATGGAAATCATCAGCTCCTTATGCAAATGCTTGCCTAACGAACAATTTCCTGGGAATACATTGTGTTCAGAAAGCAGAACTTGTGCGTACTGTATCAGCTGCTGATAAAATAGCTGCTTTATTTTACTTTGCTTCATTGCTAATTTGGAGTATTTAGTTTGTATTTGGAATGATGGGACAGGCTAGAAATTTTCAATAGCTAAACCTGTATTTGAGCTCACAATTCTTTCTAACGTATTTTTCAGTTTGCTATAGCTTCCTTTAATTCACAAGGAAAATAAGTCAAATAATTATTCTGCAAACAATCTTGTCTACTTTCCAAGATATTTAGCCTTCTTTGAACCAACTCAGCTTCTTTGTTCTAGTCCAACATAAATATTCTGTTATTTGCTGCAAGCTTGAAGATCTCACCACTCTGATCCATTCAACAAACAAAAACAAACAAACAAACGGCATAACTGAATAGCAATATGGTCATAAATTGTTTTGTCTTTTATGTTATTCTAATATCGGGGAGAAGTATGCTGATTCTGCTTAAAGTGACTTCACTTTACAGCTTTTTAAGAATGTTTTAAAGCACATGATAATTATTATTATTAATAATAATAATGTTATAAATATGATATTTAACATACTTTTTGTGTAAAATATTCATTTAAATAAAACAGTAGTCTTTGCTACATGACTTTTAATTTTTTTAAAAAAATATTGTTCTTGCTTTGTATTATATTGATCCCCAAATCTGTCTCATATGACTCCAGGCATAATCTTAATTGTGAATTTACTGTTCATCGCCTTGCAAAAAGTGCATTTTAGGAGGCAGTAAATAAAGGAGGCAGATATAAGGAACTGCATGCTGAGCCAGAATTTCAGCTCCCTCATTCTGATATAACAGCAGCTTTTGCTGTCTAGTAATTTAATTCTGAAAGCTGGACAGCTTTAGGAACATTCTCAAACAACAATGGAAGGAACTTGTGGGAAGGGATGCAAGAAATCTCTTCTGCATGCCTGAAGGATCCTCTTTTATGTCAATAAATGCAGTTTACTTTGGAAATGTTCTGGGAGGGTAACATATTTGTTGCTTCTTTTGGGTGTAAATGAGCACTTCTGGACTTACATAGAAAAAGGTATCTGAAGAAGTGTGCATGCACACGAAAGCTCATACCAAGAACTAACTTAGTTGGTCTTTAAGGTGCTACTGGAAGGAATTTTCTTATAGAAAAAGGTAGTTATCTGGATACATTGTAGTCACTTCTGTCATTGGTGTGGTTAGAAATCCACTTTATGCAAATATTTCCATTGTCCCAGCAGCATAGGTTATAAACAATCCATAATAAATTTAACTAGGTATCAGTTTTTTTCTGAAGCCACATTTACTGTTGCAATAAAGAAATCCAAACACACCATTCCAAAGGTGATAGGCTTTTCTGTAGTTTCCCCCCCATAAAACAAATCTTGCAAACGTGGTTTAAATAGCTAATAGTTACATGACAAAGAGCAACATTTTATACCATAGTCTGTGTGCTTAATGGCCCGCATGAGCTTTCAGGGAAAGGATTAACTTAAATTCTTGGACTTTCAGTTATGAATGCACAGATAACTAGTTAGGAAAACTGCTGATAATGAATCACTCATGCACCTCTCAGGTGAAAAACAACATGTTTATAGAAGGCTGTTTGCTCTGATTGTCCTATTACACAGTTATGAACACCAGGTTCTTAATAAATATTATCTTCCCCATGTTAAGAGAATTAAAATCAACAACTATTGAATGCTTTCCACTCGATATCACTCTCGGTGACTAGTTAAGCTCAGAAAAATGGTATCTCTGATTGATTGCAGAAAAACTGAAGATCAGGTCAATTCTTTTGCAATTTATGTGACCTATAAAACCAGTTCTTTCAAATGCTACTCAGTCAGGAATGCTATTTCAAAATAATTCAGAATGTATTCTCCATTAAAGAGAAACATATGAGTTCAAAGGATATAAACTGCCTTTGAGAGGAGTCTCCCTGCTCCCATAAAATGATGATGGAACCTATAGATATGGAATCTAGTTGGCTTTACACGTAGCTGATATTTTTGAAAGAAAAACATTAAACACACAGAAGCCTTATTGATTTAAGTCAGCGTGGTAACAGTTTTTTGAGGGGAAACCAGGACTTAAATTGGGTAACTTGTCTCAGGTAGAGTAAAGATGCTGACTGACAAATCTCTCAGGTGGGTGCATTTATTTACCTAGCTTAGCAGCTCTAGTAAGTAGTCTCGTTGCCTGCAAGTGTAAGTTGCCAGTCATGGGGATGGAACATTGGCAGCAATTCCTTTTACGGTGTGTGAGCCAGAATAGTACAGACGTCCTGAGCACAGTTGCTATATCCACACCTCAGTCTGTGAGAAAAATAAGCAATGATACAAACATATTATTAAAAGGTAATCTGCTTTCGTTAAAAAAAAGTCTCAAAATAAAATATTAATACTTCAGAAGATTTACCAAATGGATTGGCTGCTGTTGTTAAGCTTTGGGTTCACTACTAGCATACAGTACAGTGGTACCTTGGGTTACATATGCTTCAGGTTACAGACTCCGCTAACCCAGAAATAGTGCTTCAGGTTAAGAACTTTGCTTCAGGATGAGAACAGAAATTGTGCTCTGGCGGCACGGCAGCAGTAGGAGGCCCTATTAGCTAAAGTGGTGCTTCAGGTTAAGAACAGTTTCAGGTTAAGAATGGACCTCTGGAACGAATTAAGTATGTAACCAGAGGTACCACTGTATAGGACATTATTCTCCAAGTACAGTCATACCTCGGGTTAAAGACGCTTCGGGTTAAATTTTTTCAGGTTGCGTCCCTCAGCAACCCAGAAGGAACGGAACGGGTTACTTCCGGGTTTTGCCGCTTGCGCATGTGCAGATGCTCAAAATGACGTCATGCCCAGAAGCGGAGATTTGTGACCCGCGCACGCAGATCCCGTTCGCAACCAGAGGTACCACTGTACACAAAAATAGGGAGGAAACAGCCCAGTGAGGACTGAGCATGGGCATGAAATACTAACCAACTGAGACAAAAAACCACCACCACCCAACAACCCTGGAAACTAGGGCCAAGGGGGTGGGAAAGAGTATTTCAGCTGACTGGCTGGTAAAACCCTGTACATATTCTGCCTGGGAATAAACCTGCCAGGCAGATCAACCATTTCTCCCTTTCTTAACTGGCAATATGAGGCTGAGATGTTGTGGTTTTCCTAGTGTCTCTGCTTGTTAGTGTACGGCTGAGCCAGGATTTGAAACCTTGACTCTCAGATTAAAGAACCCCAAGGAGGATGTTCAGATCACACCCTTAACCGATGAAATGACCTTCTGGAGAAAAGAAGTGGTTTTTCCTTTAATCTGGTTTTCCCCTCACATGTAGACAGAACGCAAGAAGCCTCAAGTTAGACCTTCAGAATAAACTCTTAGAGGACATTTCACTCATGCAACATAAGTGATACCCCCTCTTGGATAATTAATAATAATAATAATAATAATAATAATAATAATAATAATAATAATTTATTTATACCCCACCCAATAAAATAATTTATTTATCCCCCAGCCACTCTGGGCGGCTTCCAACAAAACACTAAAATACAATAACCTATTAAACATTAAAAGCTTCCCTAAACAGGGCTGCCTTTAGATGTCTTCTAAATGTCAGGTAGTTATTTTTCTCTTTGACATCTGCTGGGAGGGCGTTCCACAGGACGGGCACCACTACCGAGAAGGCCCTTGGATAACATTGTTGAGTAATTGCATGAGAGGATTATCAATTTAATGCCTTCTTCAAGTTATCAAGTGTTAACTGGGAATGACGTTGGACTTTCCTCCTTGCAAATTGGAAGGGGAAGTGCAAGTAACTACCATGGTCTGCTCTAATTTTTAAATTTCGAAAGTGGAGTTTTTGCATCTCCCTCCACGGTGAGATATGCAACCTCCTAATCTGCGGACAGTGATATGACATGTTCTACGCATCATTGGTTCCTCACAAGGTTTTTAAAAGGTGACACCTCTGCGTGCTACTTACGGTTTTTTGGTTTTTTTCCTGTCCTGTTTACCCACAGTTTCATTCCTGCCATATTATGCTGTGTGTTGAGTCTGTTTACTAGCTCAGTTCTCGTTTAATTCTGTCTAGAGCTCAAGAAAAGCCTATTGGAGTTCCATAAGAAATATCTTTGTTTAAATGAAATCATAGCTGACACAGAAGGATGGTGCCTAGAGCTAAAGGGACAAGACTGATAAGAGTTGAGAGTTGTAAGTCTTGGTATTAAGTGAGAAAATTTAATACTTGGTTGCTTTACATGATCAAAGTACTGTGTTAACACCAATTCCATATTTCAGAGGACAACTTTTGTAAGATAACTAAATGATAACACAAGTGTGGGTGGGGGTTTTTGGGAGGGGGGAATTAACTTCTGCTCAGTTCAGTGTTGGATATGTATGCATAATTCAGTATCACGTGTATATTTATAAAATGTCCACAGCAGTCTATTGTAATCATGAATCCCCAAGTTACCGGGTAATCTTTTGGTTATATGGGACTGAGTGTAGAAGTTAAAAAAGAATGACTACTCCTATGAGTAGGGTTTCTTTTTTCTTCTTTTTTGTTCCAGACAAAGACGTACTTTAATTTTAAAAAAGCAATTATAAAGTCCATTGATTTCAGTGGACAATAAAACACTATTTTTATTGTTATTTAGTGCCAATTGGTATTAAAATATACCAATATAAACTTTACTAGATAGTATTTCCTTTTCATTGGTTTTCTTTTTTAGCAGATCAGGTGTACGAACAATTTCTCTAGGTGGTTAGTTTACAGTATTAGTATACAGTCATATCTTGGGTTGAAGTCGCTTCTGGTTAAGCCTTTTCGGGTTGCGCTCCATGGCAACCCGGAAGTAGCGAAGCGTGTTACTTCCGGGTTTCGCCGCTCGCACATGTGCAGATGCTCAAAATGACGTCACGGGCATGTGCGGAAGCAGCGAATCGTGACATGCGTGTACACGGGTTGTGTTCACTTCAGGATGCGAACGGGGCTCCAGAACGGATCCCGTTCACATCCAGAGGTACCACTGTACAGGGGAATTCCTGTTTACATAGGAGTTTTGTTCCCAGCCATTGTGCGGGAAAGTCCCATCCTGTCCGGTCTGCCCCATTTTGCCCTCGCCCCCTTTCAGTGCTGAAAACAGTGTCCCTTGGCTATTCAGACAAAATTTATTGTCCAGAAGTATTTTTTAAGCAATACATTCAACATTTTCCCGATTGTTCTAGTGCAGGGGTTATATACCTCATCTGTTGTCCCTGCAAAAAGAAATATATAGGAGAGAAACAACTGGAGCTGTGAAAATTAGGATTAACGAACAAAGAGCCAGAATTAGACAGGGGAACAGAGAGGCTGTCTTAGTAGAGCATTTTTTAAACATTGGACATAAAGACACTGATGTCAGATTTAGTGTTATCGAAGTAGTTACGTCATCACCACATGCCCCTATAGATATTGTTCATAGATTGCTGCAAAGGGAAGCTTTTTATATCTAACGTTTAAAGACAATCATCCCTTCAGGTCTAAATTCACACCTTCACCTGAGTTGTTCTTTTTAAATTTTGTCTCATAGGATCAATACATCGTAATTTGCTTTGCAAAATCCTGTTTAAGAGAAACTCCCTCCATTGGTATTTGCATATTGGCAAAGCAATATTTGGCAACATGCTTAGTATGAATGGCAACAGTATACCTTTAAGGTATATTTCAGGTGCAGCCAATTAACGCTGTGTGCTAGTATAACTGAGATACAGTAGGATTTGGCATTAAGATCAGGGCATCAGGAAAGTTTTTTTCCCCCAATGAGGCTTGTATTATCCTAAGATTGGTAAGCAATAACTATTCATGTGCTTTATTATCTCAGGTGATTATACCATGGCTATAGTAGCTTTTGGAGTATTTTTTGATATAACATCTTAATTATTGGCTTGTGTGTTTGGCCTTACAGCAATACGTATATACACTGATGAAGAATGGACTTGGAAATGAGTGTTTTATGCTAGCTACTCTATTTTTGCTCAATAGCAAAAAAAAAAAAAAATATCGCTTAATGCTGGTAGACATTTTGAAAATAGTAACCTATATTTCATTTATGTATTTTTGTTTGAAACAATGAATTAGAGGAAAATAGAATTCTGTTTCTGGTTGGTTGGTTGGTTGGTTTTGGTTTTGTTTTGGTTACTTATAAGGAAAGAATGACCTCACTGTGAGCAAAAAGGTGTTTTAATTTGTCTCAATAAGATGGAATATAATTTTGTTGCAGTACTGTCTGTGGTACTATGACCTACAGTGTAAAGGAGAAAAAGCTAGAAGTTAATAAGAAAGCAGCCGTTATTATGATGTGAAAAGCAGGGACAGGGGTGGATTTGTGGAGTTTAAATATTGGCAATATAGCTAGTATTGTGCCAGAAACTTTCATTCAGCATGCCCTGTTTTATTAGATGGAAGAGAAAGAAACTCATGCTGTAGATGCACTTGCAAATGGTAACACTGTTCAACGTCAGCCAAGCAAGAAGCATCCCCCTTTTTTAGCAATGCTTGGGTGAAAGTCACATTTTTACCTGACACCAAAACACCATTATAGGTCTGATTGCACCTATAACTATTTTTTTTTATTTTTGGTTGCTAGCATGTATATAGCTACCCCAATGTAACAAATTTATTTGCATCAGCCAGAAACCATCTAATTTTGAAATCATCTGAGTCAGATACTGTCTTAAAAAATCTGGAATTCATACTGGAATCTATCCCTAAGTGTATTGCATAAGAGGCAATAAAGAATACCGTACACAATATATGTGATCTGGCCTATAATCCAACACACAAAGAATCTCACTTGTCGTCCTATTAATAAATTTGCTGGTTAGATATTCTTTGGGCTTTATTTGAAATCTGAGCTGAGTGACTGCACATCTACCGGGCAGGGGCAGGGGCGGGAATCATTCCTGCAGATAAGCAACCCTTTCATGGCCAGATTTAATTTTAACATTGCCAACTGAGGGTTGGAATTATTCAGAGTCCATTTGGCATCTTCAGCAAAGGTTACGTCAAATTTCTTATGGTCAGGCATATCCTGAGGTGACATTACATGAATAATATGAATAATTTAATAATATAATTAATCAAACTACTACAACACTCTGTTTAGCTTGCGGGTCGGGGGGCAGTTTTGCTAAGTGTTGGACTGGCATTAGTGAGAAGTTTTCCCCCAGTGCACAACTGAAGTTTATGAATGTGTTCTTTTGGACAAAAAAACACTTCAGTTAAAGTACTGCACCAAGTGTACTTTGTAGGACTCCAAGCAGCAAACAAGGCCTTATTTTGGATTATATCTAAGTTGTCTTTACCAGAACTGTGCTTGCTGCACCAAATAACAAGCAATATACATTTTAGCAAGATAAAAAACCACATTGATTCTAATAGATGAGGTGATCTTTAGTATAATAAAGTGTCTTATAACTCCCAGTGAACAAGCAGATTTAAGTTTTAATTGCCTCCAAATGGGTATGCAATAGGGTATTTTCACAAAAATGAAACCCCAAGGACTTAAATGAGTGGCATGGTTCAATATATGCCCATTTATTGCACTTACGCCTTTTGGCAACATGTATTGCCATAAGTCCAAGTACCATAAAAGGCTGGATCTCTCCCCTGTGTGCATCTCGTCCTGCTGCCCACCTGGCAGATATGTACTGTACAGTGGTACTTCCGGTTGCAGATGGGATCTGTTCCAGAGCTCTGGTCGGATCCTGAGGTTTCCGCAACTGGAGGGACCGCTTCTGCGCATGCACGTGCGACAAAACCCAGAAAAATACTTCTGGGTTTGCCACATACGTATCCCGAAGGATACGTAACTGGAGATGAACGTACATAGAGGTACCACTTTATTTCTCTTATGCCCACTATTTCTCTAGCAAATCAGATATAAGCCTCAAACAAAGCTTCTGCTCAAAAGCTAAGATTTTATGGGTGTGGATTCCACAATTGTATCTGGGAAATTTTACCCGGAAAATGTACAAACACACACACACACACACACACGAGAGAGGGAAAAGGTGTCTGTGAGGTAGTTTTTCCTCACACTATAGCAATGCAATCCCTAAAATTGTTGTACAGAGCAATACCTGTTAATTGATTTTACCAAGTCCTACAAATCCCTTCAGGCTATTGGGGCAGAACCTGGTGTTAGTGGAAACTAAAATGAGCCCAATCCACTGGAAAGTAGTCCTGCCCCAACTGTTTCCCTCTGAGATTAAGGGGGATAGTGCATTGCATTGCATTCCTGCATTGCAAGGGGTTGGACGCACTTGGGGTTCCTTTGAACACCACAGTTCTATGATTCTGTGATTGTATGATTGTGTTATCTACCTATCTGTACAGTGGTGCCTCGCAAGACGAAATTAATCCGTTCCGCGAGTCTCTTCGTCTAGCGGTTTTTTCGTCTTGCGAAGCAACCTTATTAGCGGCTTAGCGCTATTAGCGGTTTAGCGGCTATTAAAGGCTTAGCGGCTATTAAAGGATTAGCGGCTAAAAGGCTATTAGCGGCTTAGAAAAAGGGGGAGCGGAAAAAAATGGAACACTTGCAAGACGTTTTCGTCTTGCAAAGCAAGCCCATAGGGAAAATCGTCTTGCGAAGCAGCTCAAAAACGGAAAACCCTTTCGTCTAGCGGGTTTTCCGTCTTGCAAAGCATTCGTCTTGCGGGGCACCACTGTAGTTTCTGTAAGACACCTCATGTTATGTTGTGATAAAGCCTCCCCATTTGGCCCACAGTGTTTTTGCTCACTTAATCTGCTTGTTATCCATATCTGGTGGTGTCCGGTGTGAATCTTTCATCACATTTTTTTTGGGAATCGGACAACTGTCATCAGATACAGAGATAAAGAGTTAGGGGTAGACAATTTAAGCATTAAAAACTAAAGATCTGACATTTCAATTGTTCAGTTCTATCCATTTAAGCTTTATAAGGATGTATCTTTTCTCCCATTTCTCTTTCCAGTAAAACTTCTCAACAGAGAGCCAGAATCAAAGGTTATAATGAGCCTGGTGCATCTGAGGCTCAGTATCTCCTAATGACAAGAATATCATCTTTGGGTATCTGTACTCCCCATAGAATCTCACAGCCGCGTGCATTTGTTATCCCCACTGCCCCCCTGATACGTCCTAATTTTAATAACGATAATACAGTTAGTATGAAACTGGCTTCACAACATGCACTTGCAGATTGCAGAGAAAACAAACTTGTTAATGGAGAAGAGGAAAAGTATTTCTTAACAATATTTTTAATTGGTTTTTCCATGTGTAACATCCTCTAACAACATTTCTCTAGCAATTTTCCATATGGAAGTATGAGAAGAGGAAAAGTATAAACTAAGCTAGTTGCTTTAAAATCCTACAAAAGAGATAGTGGCATTTGGTATTCCAACTCCTTTACCCTTTGTGAATGAAGTTTTACTTGAAAAACATATGAGGGTTGCTCTCGAAATCTCATCTATTATAAACAGCTATTTTAAAGATACTAAATTAGATCCAGGCTTCACTTTCACCCAGAGCCAAATTAAGATTTTTAGAGGCCCCAAGCACTTTAAAGATTTTGGTGCCCTCGTATATATCTAATTCAAAATACAAACAATAATAAACCATAAAACACACTTTGACTTTTCAAAATGAAATGAGACCTACAGATGGAAAATAATGTTTATTTTTCTATACAGTCGTACCTTGATTCTTGAACAGAATCCCTTACGGACGTCCGTAAATGTTCCGAAAATGTTCAAAAACCAAGGTGTGGCTTCTGATTGAGTGCAGGAGCTTCCTGCACTCAATCAGAAGCCCTGGAAGCCCCGTCAGACATTTGGGTTCCAAAGAACGTTCACAAACCAGAACAGTCACTTCTGGGTTTGCGACATTCGGGAGCCAAAATGTTAGACTCGCAAGGCGTTTGCGAACCAAGGTACGACTGTATTTGTATAAATAATGTTTATTTTTGTTCAGCTGCACCATAGGGTCAATCCAGCAATGGGAAATCTCTGTAGTACCTCCCTTCCTTTGATGCCCTAAGCATGCGCTTATTTTGCTGATCCAGAGTTAATCCAACTCTGCTTCCACCAGCAGGAACATTCCATGAGCAGGTATCCACTCAGCTTGGGAGCGGGGCATTGGGTGATGGTTTCTGATTCCCACCTCCCCACGTACACCCTCCCTCACTGTTCCAGTCAGTTGCCATGTTTTTTTGGGGGGGAATTGTCAGTGGCAGTACTGGAGGCTACAGAAGGAGGAGAGACCAGCATAAATTTCCTTCCTTCTTCCAGTGAGTTCCTCCATGAGGTCAAAGGCCTTCCATGAATAGAGAGAACTCTTTCATCTGTGGACAGCTAAATTTGGATCCAACATGTCACTTTTCCACTGGCAAATTGTTCTGTAGAAATTGTTCCTTGCCAAAAAAGTGAAGTGGAATGGTGGTAGAATGGCAAAGGGCTGTTACCTGTATGAAGAAGAAGAAGAAGAAGACGAGGAGGAGTTGGGATTTGATATCCTGCTTTATCACCACCCCAAGGAGTCTCAAAGCAGCTAACAATCTCCTTTCCCTTTCTCCTCCACAACAAACACTCTGTGAGGTGAGTGGGGCTGAGAGACTTCAGAGAAGTGTGACTAGCCCAAGGTCACCCAGCAGCTGCATGTGGAGGAGCGGAGACGCGAACCCGGTTCACCAGATTACGAGTCTACCACTCTTAAACGCTACGCCACACTGGCTCTCATCATATGGAAAAATGATGGTGCCCGATTCCAAAGCAACTGGTTAAAACAGAATTGAGGCCCCTGTGATTAACTAGTAGTAACTTGGAAAGCTTATATCTGGTTATTATTTATTTGTAAGATTTCTTTTTCATCCTTCACCATAAGGTCCCAAGGCAGGTTACAATATAATACACAATTAGATAAATAGATAAAACCATTATAAAACAAATAAAACCATTACAAATGGAACAGAACAATATAAATTCATTAAAAGAAGTGTAAGCATCCTCACTTTGACTTTCGGGCGCCTCTTGAAAGTGTTTTTTATGCCAACAGACCTTTGCAACTATTTATTTATTTTTATTTTTTAGCCAGTCACTCTAACAATTATTTGTATTATATTTAATGGTGTTTTATGTTTTATCATTGTAAACCGCCCTGAAACTTTATGGTAAAGCGGTATAGAAGTGCAATTTGAAATACAAAACTAAATTGCAATCGAGAGAATAGGGTGGATCATAAAAAATATACTTTTCAGGTAAAAGGGTCAGCGTAAAGAGATACCTCGTTTGTACATAGTGCCAGGTAAACTTCTATGGGGAGGGAGTTTTCACAATTTGGGAGCTGCTACAAAGAATACCACTTCCGGGTCAAACACTTCTGAAGCTCTGAGAACTACTCACAGGGATCTAGCAAGAGGACCTATCCCCTCTGCTTATCTTAACACCTGAGAGGGTCTTTAGAAGAGGAGATGGTCTTTTAGGTACTTGGAGCCTAAGTAGTTTTGGGGATTTAAACATTTGAGCACTTTGGATTGGGCATTTAATACTGTATAGTTCTATTCATTTCAGTAGAAATATGCTCCATTATTCTTCTTAAACCCTGTGAATCTTTTTCACCTGTACAGTGTACGTCACCCTGTCATCCTTGAGTAGTATATACATTTAATTAAGAAGAAGAACAACACTCTGTACCTGCTTTCAGAGCATGCTCCTGTGTTGCAAAGGTGACGGGCTCAACGTGCGCTATGGTTTCATCTGCTTTTTCCTGAGGATGTTCCCACCTTTAAAAGCATGATTGTTCACTTATAATGAATAAAATCAGCACAGTAACTTTACAGGAGATCAAAGTTTGAAACAGGATAGTTTGTTCATCTCTGAATTATTCACTAAGGATTGATATTGTGAGGAGGGTGGGGGGAGACTTAGACCCTATAAATACAATTCAGTTGATTTCGAAAGCTGTAGCAATCTGATGGCAAACACTTAGGCAAGCTGTGTTTTGAGTCAGAGACAAACATTAATGCCTTCACACTGTGAATACCGAATTCCATTATTAGAAACCAGCCTCACATGCTCTGCTATGTGCAGAGATTACATTTGAACATTTTTGTTGTGGGAGGCATTGTAGCTCACAGCAAGGGTGAAGAATAGTTATGTCAGGTTAACCTAAAGTAAATCAGGGTAAAAATAAAATAAAATAACGGTAGGATTGCTTAGTAGTGCAGTCTGTTTACATTACGTACGCAAACTGTGTGTTCTGAATTCTGTTGGCCCAGCAAATCTTCCTTGTTAGCTGTCAGTGATCCAAAGAATCCCACTCTACTCTACTCTGCAGACCTCCCGGGTGACAGCAGAGGAACAAAAAGGCATTATAAACTTAATAAAACAAAATGAAAACAGCCTGCCTCAAATTGAACTTGAAATGTGGTTCTAAGCAGAATGGAGACAAGCTCAGAAGGGGGTGGGTGGGAATGCTTGGAGTGGGACACAGGCATGGATGAATGCGCATATGTAGACATTTCAGATAAGTGCACCTAATATTAAAGGTAAAGGGACCCCTGACCATTAGGTGCAGTCGTGACCAACTGTGGGGTTGCGGTGCTCAACTCGCTTTATTGGCCAAGGGAGCCGGCGTACAGCTTCCGGGTCATGTGGCCAGCATGACTAAGCCGCTTCTGGCGAACCAGAGCGGAAATGCCATTTACCTTCCCGCCAGAGCGGTACCTATTTATCTACTTGCACTTTGACATGCTTTCAAACTTCTAGGTTGGCAGGAGCAGGGACTGAGCGATGGGAGCTCACTCCTTCATGGGGATTCGAACCGCCGACCTTCTGATCGGCAAGCCCTAGGCTCTGTGGTTTAAACCACAGTGCCACCCACATCCCCGCACCTAATATTACAGGAACTTTATTATGCAATTTTGTTCTGTAATTAAGATGATATTTGTATACCTTCATACAGAAATTCGGGAAACCTCATTAACTTTTTCTTTCCACATAACAACTGTCTTGCAAGTCGTCTCGGTATTGAAATAAAGGAGAGAAGATTTTTAAATCTACTCATGGCAGCTTTTGCCTGATAGGAAAGGGCTATATGATTCCAGAAAATGCATAGTCCCTAGTCCCACAAAAGCAGCCGCCACTACTGCTTGCTGTTGCTACTGCATGAGAATGGAGATGGGTCCCGATTCCAGCGTGAGAACGCCAGTTGTACCTTTGTGACAGCAGCAGGGATCCAAGGTCTGACCCTGTGACCTGCTTTGGTTGATGGGACTTGGTTGCAGGTTTCTTTGGATATTAGATTTCCCAACAATTGAGTTGTTGTTTTCCCCCGGTTAACTTTTGCTGTATTGACCCTTTCTTGATTGGTGGTGCTTGTAAACGCTCTTCAATTGTTCTTCAATGGTTTTCTGTAGCATCAGTTGCATGAAGGCTAATTAACTCTTCGGGGTACAAGGAATCTTTACATATTTGTTTTTAAAGCCCAGGAGGAACAGAGGAACAAAGGGAGGTGGAATGGTGGAGAGAGGTGATAACAAATGCCTTGAAATAACATTGCTGCTCTTAAATGTTAAGCTGAGAGGGTTTCTTGTGGGACAAGCATAAATATGTAGCGGCTGCTCAGTTATCCCAGCTTCTCTCTAAATGTCACACATTGGTGATTGAAGGCTACCGTATTTTTTGCTCTATAAGATGCACCAGACCATAAGACGCACCTAGTTTTTGGAGGAGGAAAACAAGAAAAAAAATATTCTGAATATTCTGAAAGCAGCGATCCCTCTTGCTGTTCTGGCTTCTGGGATAGCTGTGCAGCCTGCGTTCACTCCATAAGACACACACACATTTCCCCTTACTTTTTAGGAGGGAAAAAGTGAGTCTTATAGAGCAAAAAATACATAACTCTTCCACTTTTGTTCTTACGTTGCAGTCTCAGATTTAAACAAATCAACAGCCCAGAACAATTTTACTATGTTTTATATATGCTCTAAGCCACCCAGAGTAGCTGGGGAAACCCAGCCAGATGGGGAAGGTATAAATAATAAAATTGTTGTTGTTGTTGTTGTTGTTGTTGAGGTTCATGACATAAATGGCCTTGCCAGACATCTACTTCAGCAAGAAAAGAGAGTAGAGCACGTCTGTGCATAAGGCATTGGGAGGTAGAAGTGGCTTTTATCATACTATGTGCATCTATGCCTTTTCTTGGTGTAATGATAATTGTAATAGAATATTCTGAACAGGTGTTGCCCATTAATGAAATCCAGAGAGGTGGCTTGTTTCCAACAATACTTTCACAGTAACCCATCACTCATTCTAAATGATAACAAAAGGGCTTCTTGACATCTTATGTCTATGGACACACATCTTAGGATGCTGAAAATATTATATTCCTGTCATTTATATCTATTGACAAGAGTTTTATCACTGCAAGGTGGTATCTAAGTCCATCATCTATTGGAAAAATATCACGTCTGTCTGCAAACTGCTTTATGGTGTTCATAGCTCATTTTTAAGATTGATGGGACAAGAAGAGGTCAGCAACCCCAAGGATAGATTCTTTGCATAGTCTTTCCTCTGGAATAGGTAGTTCTTGACACATCGTGTCACTTGCAAATAGTTTAATTAAATAATTGTGTAACATCTGGGTAGTACTGCAAAATAACAGGACAGTGGTACCTCGTGTTGCAAACCGTTCCCCTTATGAATTCTTTGGGTTACGCACTCCACTAACCTGGAAGTAGATGCCCCTTGTTGTGAACTTTGCCACGGGATGCGAGTGGATGCCCTTAGGGAAAGCGTGCCTCATGTTACGAGCGGTTTCCGGCTACGAATGGACCTCCGGAACGGATTAAGTTAGCAACCGGAGGTACCACTGTATCAGGAACACCTTTCAGCCCTTCAAGGCCCAATTGTAAATGTGCTACAATAAGCACACCAAGTCTTACAAAACTACCTGGTTGTATATATTGCCAGACAGCAGTTCCGTTATAGTTAGATTTTTTCTTCCTGGACCTGAAATATTGCAAGTGGGAGAACTCTTTATGCATGCTTGTTCTCTGGGGGTACCGTGGTGGGGCAGTTGTGAAGTGGGGTTACAACAACAACAACAACAACGACAACAACCTTTAATGTCCAGAGACCCAACAAATCGTTACAAAGCAATACACAATTCATACAGCCTACCTCCAGGTTAAACAAGCATTTTGTTCAGAATATAGGGATCATTGGTTCTTGGAACCACCGATAAGAACTTTGCCACTGCTAATGTTCTAGCATTTGTCCAGTCTTCCAATAGGAACCTGACAGAGTGAGCCTCTGATTTTCCCGGGAAAGGTACCAGCAAGGGTAGTATCAGTTCAGCCCTGGCTTGCTCATTTTTTGCGCGGTGCAACAAAATATGTTTTATGGAATTGATGTCTTGAGCACACAAGCAAAGTCTGTCTCAGTAGGGAACTCCTCTCAACCTGCCATCCAAGTGGGGTTACAGCAGGCACCCCCAACCTTTGGCCCTACAGATGTTTTGGACTACAATTCCCATCATCCCTAACCACTGGTCCTGTTAGCTAGGGATCATGGGAGTTGTAGGCCAAAACATCTGGAGGGCCGCAGGTTGGGGGTGCCTGGGTTACAGCCATGGAAGGAATGCACAAACACAGAGATGAAAATACAGCAGGGGAGGGCACGAGTGTTAAGGGTCGCAGGCAGGCAAAAGAGGGAGAAGAACTGACAGAGCAAGGGTATGTGTGGGGAAAGCCGTAGGAGCAACTCTGGGCTTTTAAGGAAGGAAGGAAAAGTGAACTCAAGAGTATAAGGGAAGCAGGAAGGAGATCTGTTTGTGTGTGTTTGGAGCTTTAAGAGGATACAGCTGAGAAAGGGACATAACAAAGGGACATGGAAATATGGGGGCAGAAGAGATTGGCTGCTGACTGGGAGTGTGCCGAACAGAGAGCAGGGAAAGGGGGAAAGGGACAAATGGGAAGTATAGGAGAGTTGCAGTGATTGTAATCGAGCTGTTGAAGAGATGGTTTGGCAGGCTCTGTCAAGAAGGCTAAAAAACGGAAACGGTAGAGAGATACCACAGACTTGCCTGGGGTTTTTCTCTCCAGTGGTTGACCAAGGGGAACAGCAGCAAAGCAGTGTTATTATAGAAGAACACTGACTCTTATTATTGGTTGATTGATTAAAATTGCATACTGCCCTTCATCCAAAGATCCCAGGGGGTTTCACAACAGAAGGGGGGGAGCTTTTGCTTCAGAGAAGGAGCACAGTGCATATTGATGAAATCTAATGACAACAGAATCTCTCTGTTTCAATATCAAAATTCGAATTCGTGTAATTTTGTGGGACTTTATGTGCTTATTGCAGCACGATTTCTTTTTTTTAAAAAAAAAGATATTTATTACTTTTCGAACAATTTCAACACAACACTACAAACACAAAAAAGAAAAGAAAAAAAAGAACAATACAAATACAATACAAAAACACTACATACAAAACAAAACAAAAAGAAACAAAAACAATTTAAAAACACCTCAAACATTTTCAATATCTTATCTTTCATTCGCTTATTTCCCACGACCTCCTCACACCTCCCTTTTTGTATTCCACTTCTATTTATTGTTTCAGCAATTCCTTTCCATCTTCCTCTGTTTTCTATCCTATAATTATCTTAACACATTCTTGCCTTATTTTTTCCTTTAATTTTCTATTAATCTATTTATACTTAATTCCTTATAACATTTCTACTAAAGCCATATAACTTCATTCCAACATTCTTCTAACATTCATTAATTTTACAATATTTCTATAAATAGTCTTTAAACTTTTTCCAGTCTTCTTCCCCCGACTCTTCTCCCAGTCATTTCCGCCAATTCCATATAGTCCATCAACTTCATCTGCCGTTATCCAACACTTCAGTGCTTTCAAGAAGCAACCATTCTCTCAGCCAGCAAAAAGCAGATGATTCACAACAAAGTTTAGGGGTCTGGCAGGGCAAGTCCACCTCCTTCTTTGGCATCCGTTAATATCTTAAATTTTACTCGTGGCTTCCTGCCCTGCCAAACAAATCTAGAGACGTCCCTCTGCCACCTCCTGAAACAATCCATCCCATCCAAAGCTTGCAATGTTTGAAACAAAAGCAACATCCCCGACAACACAGCAACCTTCATCCCCACCACAGCAACTCGGCACAACAATAACAACTTCAGATTTGTCCATATTTCCAAATCCCTCTTCTCTTCAATCCAACGTCCTTCACAGTTATCCTTGAATAAATTCACATTTCTGGTGGTCATACTAACCCCCAAATACCTCTCTTTCTCAACCGATGTTGGTCCTGTCTCCTCCTGAAACTCTGTCAAGCTTTCCTTTTCCTCAGGTAGGGCTCTGATCCTCAAATTCATCTGTTTCTCTTTAAGTTCAATCATAACAAATGTCAGCTTATGTTCATCAAGTTGTCCTTGTATGGATGGGACTCTCTCTCTCTCCAGTTGTATTGCTTTACATTCAGCAGCAAGGGTTTTCTCCTTGACTTCATCCGCAGTTTGCTGTATCAGAGTAGATTCCTGTATCAATTTCTGGATGGTTTCTGTATTGGTATTCACCTTTTGTCCCAGATTATTTAAACTTTCTGCCATTAAGTCTATTTTAATATTTGCAGCATCCACTTTCACATTTATCACGTCTGTTTTCTTGTGAAGCTGTTCCAGCGAATCGTTTATTTTCACTAATACGACCGCTAAGGCCTCTTCTGTCGACATTCCGTCTGTTTTTTCCTTTCCATTTGCCACAACACTTAAGAGACTCAAGGTCAATCCCAGAGTCTCACAATTCTTTATCTTGCAGCTGGAAATTCCCCTAGCCCAGCTCCTGTAGAGCAACCAATTTCAAAAGCTTCCACTAGGGGAAAACAGTTTCTATTTGTATTAGTCAGTACTGGCCTCTTTTAAACGATGTT
The DNA here is from genome assembly GCF_965113315.1 of Podarcis vaucheri. Classification (NCBI taxonomy): domain Eukaryota; kingdom Metazoa; phylum Chordata; class Lepidosauria; order Squamata; family Lacertidae; genus Podarcis; species Podarcis vaucheri. The sequence continues at coordinate 16,575,876 of NC_138766.1, forward strand.
CCAATAATCCAAAGTTAGTTTCAGTTTCCAGTTACTTTTACTCCTCTTTAAAAGCAGCCGAAGACAGTAGAAACAATGTATTCTTTTATTTAGCTACCTGTCAATGAACATTCTAAACGCCGTCAATGAACATTCCAGAAAACATCGATCCTGCTAGCAGCCCGTTTCCAGGGTCTGAGCGGCGGTATTTTAACTCTCTTGACTCTCTCCTACAGGCATATTCAGTCCACCACTTCGCCCCCTCTTCTCCTGTCTCCAAAGGGGGGGGGATTAGTTCTTTGCCGATGGAGATTTAGTCTTTTTACAAAAGGTTTTCCAAGACTTCAGCTTGCAGGCTCATTGCTTTAATTTATTTACAAAAGGGGAAGCGGACTTCCTGTATTGAACCTCCCCGTTTTGATGCCAAATTAAACATTTAAAAATCCAATTCTGCCACTTCAGCTCTACTCACGGGTAATTACTTTAGAGTCCAATTGTCCACAGGAAAAAGTCAGTGCTCTCCGGCAACAGCTATGCAGCTTCGTTCTGTGGAAGAAGCAGACGATTCGAAGCACCGCGCCGCTCACCCCACGTCGCTCTGGATCCCCGAAACCGGGTTTCCCCGCGAGTAGGGGAGGCGCAAAAGGTGCCCGCCGAATCCCACGTTCACAGGCTTCTCCCGCCTGTGATTTTTATGGGTCTCCGCCTTCGCCGTGGCGGTACAGACCCAAATTCCCACGGGGCAAATTCCTCCCGATCAGAGGAATTCCGCCATTGCCGGAGGCACTAACCCGGAAGTCCCCTATTGCAGCACAATTTCAATTGGCCCCTGAAGGGCTGAAATGTGTTATTGATATTGTTTCCAATATTGCGCCTACTCAGGGATCTTTGCAAAACGTAGGAGGACCTTATATTCAGAGATGCCTGGTTTTTTGTTTTGCGATGCCAGTTGCAGTGACAAAAAACTTTAAATGAAAGAAATTGAGAGACTGTATATGTGGCTACTCTGTTAGCTAGTGTGGGCCTGAAAATTGTGGGGATTTAGCACCTTAATCCTTTAGGACGTATTCTGAAAGATAATATACTGAAGGGAAACTGTGAGCATTGTGCGGCAAGCATTGGGAGTGCAGGGAATAAAGATTTTATTTCCTCTGTCGTGCTGTTTGTTTGCTTTTTGTTGGTGATCTGAACAGAGCCTGAAATTCAGGGCCAACCCATATCTCAATAGGATGAAAGCCAATTTTGCTACAAGCCTACTAGCTTAAGACAACATAGCTCCTGCCTCTGCTGTCCTGCTCTGTTGGTTAAAGGGCTAGCTGGGAGTTTTGAATCTGCTTCATGTCTGCAGAAAGAAAGCAAAGTGAAGAATTTCAGCAGTAGTAAACTCTTCTGGAAAGAAGGGGTTAAGCTTAATTTTGAGATAGGAAGGAGCCAGGACTTCTTGCCCACAATTTATTTCTGTGCATCCTCTCTCGCAAAAAAGTTTCAGCTGTCCTCAGATACTCATGGAAGGTAAGGCCATTTGTGTTTTATTTACTTAAGCATACTGACCCTTGTTATCCTAAAAACAAGGTTAAAAAATTCCACAGGGAAGTGTCTTACCCTGTGTTGACTTTCTGTCCAGTTAGTTAGCTTTCTCCTTTGTGATGTTTAATGTACATCTATCCACAGGCCATAATATCCACCTGCCTTTTGTATACCAAAATAACGTTGTTGTTTGCTAATCTGCTTGAAGACACGCAGTTTGAATGTGTCAACTTGTGTGTATTTATAAGGCAGCCAGAATCAATCTTAAAGTTAAGGCTGACATTTTCATTTGGGCTGACCTGGATTTCTATTAATCTTTCACAACACTTAACAGAATTCAGCCTCACAAGTCCTGCAGGTATTTGGGAAGTTTCTTTTACTTATTTTGCACCAATACTGTTATTTTACACCCATAAACGATTCGCCTACATCAGTTCATTCAGCAGTAAGACAGCAAGTTGGTGGTAGGATATTCCATCTGTGTTTTATTACCTATTCTGCAATTTTCCATGTAAAAATAAAAAAAATTGTCCTGATTTGAAAAGTGATCTGTGGTGCAGCTTTAGATTTAATTACATTTGCTAAATGCATCCGGTTCAGTCCTGCAAATGTTCTTAGAAGTGGTTTCTCTGCCATGTGCATTTACTGGATTCAGTTCATAATAAAGTTGGCTATTGTGAGAACAGAATGTCAGACTTAGTCATTGAACCATGGCTTAGCGCTAGCAAGGTGACTCCTGAGGAAATCCTAGCCACTTTGCTCCCTGCTGGGCTTCTTAGGTTGAGGCAGCAAGGCAGGTAAACGAATATTTGGCTAGCAAGTCATCTGAACCTGGCATCATGATTAAGGTCCCTCCTCGTTAACGCATGGCCTGTAACCAACCAGGGAGGAGCAAAATCTGTCTTGCAAACCCACCTTGGAGGAAGAGAGATTTTTGGCAGCAGCTGCACCTCCCACCAGACCGCAACAGTGATAAAAGTAGCTGTGGTTGTGGAAATTGCCCTTTCATCTCCAGCTGTTGAAGGCATTCTGTTTTAACCTCGAGAAATTTGGATGCTCATGTTGTGTCCCTTACTTTGAAGCGCTCAAGTGTTTTAAGGGCAGGTCACTGCAGCAGCAAACAGACATTTTTGTTTCAATTTTCCTTTGAGAGACTGGTTTTCATCCCTTGCTTAAGAACAATTTTACACAGATCGGGAAGAGTACATTTGAAATCTGCTCTGCGCAGCATCATGGTTCATATGGTTAGCACTGGGAAGAATTGGTTGAATATGAGGAACAATAACAGGTACGTTAGTTAAGGTTTCGTGGCTGAGTGGGGTTTTGAACCCTGGTTTGCCAGGTCATAGTCCAGCACGCCACACATTGGTTTGCAGAATAAGCTACACATTCACACACACAGTCTTTCTTTTCCTGACATTCAGTTTACTTTGCCATCAACTTAGAATTACAGCCACGGCTCTCTTAAAATACATGGTAGTTTCATAGTAGTGTTCATACATTCATAGGGAAGCAACTCTTAACTTACATACACAAGTAGGATGCTGTTTGGAGACTTCATCTAGTTATAATGTTTGGAAACTAGTTGTACTAAATCATGCACAATTCTCACTGAGACAAAGCACAGGAGAAGGCTGCGTTGCCACTACCATACAGTGGTACCTTGGGTTACAGACGCTTCAGGTTACGGACTCTGCTAACCCAGAAATAGTACCTCAGGTTAAGAACTTTGCTTCAGAATGAGAACAGAAATTGCGTGGTGGAAGGCCTCATTAGCTAAAGTGGTACCTCAGGTTAAGAACAGTTTCGGGTTAAGAACGGACCTCCAGAACGAATTAATTTCTTAACCTGAGGTACCACTGTATTTGAATTAAAAGCTTAATCCCCCCAGCCCTTTGCTTGAACCGAGTTTTTCTTTTTCCAAAAGTAGGAATATTAGTCAGATAAGTGATTTGGAATGTATACTATTGAAGCATAAGAATGTTTGTACTGGATCAAGGGTAATGATCTGTTCTGTGTCTCTGGCTTAGTGGACATTCAGAACACTTCAGTTGAACTATAGTATATCTAGATTCCTGCCTTTGAGTCTGTTTCAAATGGCATCCGATCCAGAAAAAAAGTGAGAAATTGGGATAGTTATGATGTAAGTTTCCCCTCCATGTTAGTGTTAGTTTGCATCATCATCATTCACTTCCTTTAAGAAAAAAATCCCAAAGTGGTGTGCAACACATTTAAAACATCAGATAAAACACCCCAGAACAAAAGAAGAAAATCAAATATAAGGTATAGACTCAAAGCAGCATAACTAGCAGGAAACTAAAATATAAAACTACAGAATGCACGTTGAACACAGCAAAGTTAACAAAATAAATTATCTTAAACATTCCAAGGGAAAGCATCATTAGAGGAAGTCAAACATAAATTGCACATTTAAAACAGCGTAATTAGCAGGAGAATAAAATATCAAGCGCAGAACATATCTGCTGCCGTTGCAGCCTCTTCACTAAGAGGCAGCCAAGATGGTCTCTTGCTTCATCAGCAGACTCGGCTTTCGTAGCTGGAGTCAGTCAGGGCCCCGCCTCCCCAGGCCAGGTGGGAAAAGGCCTGCAAGGCAGGGAGCAGGTATTGCAGCCAAGATGCTCCATAAAAGACAGTGGTGTGCAGGTCTCCAAAGAGGTGAAGAATCTGAGCAATGCCACAGTCATGGTTATCACCTTCAGCTTTTCTCTCAGGCTAGGGACTTTGCTGTTTCATGCATAGTCTTTTCCCAGTCGATCTTCGCGCATCTGAGTGTTTCATCTCAGGTAAGAGCAACACTAGCCATTCCTAAAGATGCATCAGCGCAGTGAGTGAGATACAGTCTTGAACACACACCGCACTTTGTGCTCTTTGCCTTAAAATATCCTTGGCATTTAAAAACAACCCTAGTATCAGCTTCTTTATGAAAGTATGTACTGCGGAAATTATGCTAATTTATCTGGAGTGTAATTATAGACTAGAAAGATTATTTCACAGTCAGAATTGAATTGTTGTAGATAAATGTGCATTAACTTAATAGTGTGCAGATAATTAGTTTTTCTATTTACTCAGGGAAGGTAAGGGGGGGGAGAGATGTAATCAGTTATACAAAGCTTGCTCAGTCAACTGAAAGTATATTCTATCAGGATCCCAGTAATGAGTATTTTCCTGACATCTGTCTCCAATTCCCCCCCCCCATCCTGTAATTAAAATGGTCAGTGGTGACTAATTAACCCATTTAACTTTATTTCCATTTATGACATTTCTTGTACAAGAGAGTTAAATGTGCTACAGAAGCAGGGCATATTTGCAATTACATACCTAATTTGGTAGAAATAAAAGTAATTTTTTCCGTGATAAATAGCTGAAATCTACAATACACAAGGTATGTGTGTATGTCATTTACATGCTCCCTGCTGATAGGAAAGTGACTAAATATGAAATATTTCAGACATCATTGTCTGGTAAACATGGCTTAATTGAGAAGACCTTTTCTTGTCTTGCATCTCATACTTCATTAATTCCATTGTTCTGGGGTATTATTCCAGCTTAATGTATATTTGCAGGATGGGAAGGAAGGGTGTATGGTGGGAGAGCAACAATGCCTAGAGACGTGTGTCTTAGTGTGTAATATATAGGGGGGGGGGGGATATTTTAAAAAGCAAGGTCTCTTTCATCCAGTGTTACCATGGTTCAGTCTTCAGAAATTGGTCATTCTCAGTTATCAGTCACTGACTAAATTTTCCCGTACAAACACAATGGAAAGCATGCAGTGATTTCAGTACAGTGGTGCCTCGCAAGACGAAAATAATCCGTTCCGCGAGTCTCTTCGTCTAGCGGTTTTTTCGTCTTGCGAAGCAACCCTATTAGCGGATTAGCGCTATTAGCGGTTTAGCGGCTATTAAAGGCTTAGCGGCTTAGCGGCTAAAAGGCTATTAGCGGCTTAGAAAAAAGGGGGGAGCGAAAAAAATCGCAAGACTCGCAAGACGTTTTCGTCTTGCGAAGCAAGCCCATAGGGAAATTCGTCTTGCGAAGTGCATTGAAAAACGGAAAACCCTTTCGTCTAGCGGGTTTTTCGTCTTGCGAGGCATTCGTCTTGCGGGGCACCACTGTATGCAGAAATCATGTGTGTTCGTTTTTTAACAGTTCTTCCCCAACTGACCTTTCCAACCGTGCACCGCAATACTGCTTTCTCATACTAAAGTAATATTTGCACATTATAAATCATGTGCAGTAAGCCTTTTGTGCAATGAATCCTGGTGTATTTAGCTTGTTTTTGAACAGAACAGAGTCAGTTACAGTGGGGGTCAAATTATCTGAAGATTTGCATGAAACCTTCTGGGCAGTGCAGAACTTTTGAATAGAATATGCATTCATCTGTTCTCCACATTGTTCGTTCACTCTGATATGGTTTGTTTTTTACTTGTTTGAAAATGTTTCTGTTGTTACAGCTTTTATTATATCGGGTCACTGTGGACACTTTTGGAAATCTGTGAAGCAGCCCTTTTAACTTTAGCTTGAATTTGTTTTATGTTTGCATCTCCTGATATGCCTCTTGTTTTCTCTTTACGCTGTTGTTTCATACTTAGGCTTGTACCCATAAAGCACCCATCCACATAAAAGAGAGCTCTAATTGGATGTGTGGCTTCCTTGAGTGTGTCTGGGGTAAGGAAGCATATCTGTGTCTCACAGATATCTGCGAGAAACGCCACTGTAATGCTACACCAAAATCAAATATTAAAGCTATTTAAAGCATAGCTCTGTTCTTAGGTGCTTTCCTTGTGGAAGTTCCCATCTGGGCCTGTCTTTTGTCTGTGTGCTGTGATTACTCATTAAAATGGAAGTGCAAGACCAAAGAAGAATTTTGTATTTTTATGTGTTACTTCTAATTGAGCTAGCTGAGCTGTTGTGCAAAAGCACTTTTTTTTTTAAAGGGTATGAGGGGAAAATTTAAAATATAAAGTATAATAATAATAATAATAATAATAATAATAATAATAAATGAAGCAACAGTGATGAAAATCTTGCAGTGTTTTGGTAGCACTGCAAATGCAGCACAATGTAAATCAGGCTTCCTCAAACTCGGCCCTCCGGATGTTTTGAAACTACAATTCCCATCATCCCTGACCACTGGTTCTGCTAGCTAGGGATCATGGGAGTTGTAGGCCAAAAACATCTGGAGGGCCGAGTTTGAGGAAGCCTGCTGTAAAGTTCTTTCCACAATGGTATTCTAACATGAATTCCATCCTAAAGATACGTTAGTGTTCTCATTCACTATAGTGTCTTGGACCTTAGTTCTTTTAAGGCATGTCACATGCTTCCTATCTCTGCAACTTGTGTCATGCACACCTATGTGGGACGCAGGTGGCGCTGCGTTCTAAACCACTGAGCTTCTTGGGCTTGCTGATCGGAAGGTCGGTGGTTCAAATCCCTGCAACGGGGTGAGCTCCCGTTGCTCTGTCCCAGCTTCTGCCAACCTAGCAATTCAAAAGCACACCAGTGCAAGTAGATAAATAGGTACCGCTGCAGTGGGAAGGTAAACGGCATTTCCATGCGCTCTAGCACTCGTCACGGTCCGCCATGCGACAGTAGCGGTTTAGTCATGCTGTGGCCCCGTGACCCGGAAAACTGTCTATGGACAAACACTGGCTGCCTCGGCCTGAAAGCAAGATGAACGCAACAACCCCATAGTCACCTTTGACTGGACTTAACCGTCCAGGGGTCCTTTAGCTTTATGTGCTAACCAGACTTCCTAGTTCTCTTCAGTTGCCATTCTTCCCCAAATTTCCCTAAAGAGCATTGTGCCAGGTGGCTTCAGAAGCAGAGAAAGTATTCCACACATGGTTTGCCTAACCAGCCAGACAACTTTATCTTATACTAGTTCATACCCTCTAACATTCCTCAGATGAAAATAGGGACGTTCTATTCTACATCAGTATCACTGCTTGAGCGTTTGCTTTTGGTCAAGTGCAAAAATTATTAGAGGAAACACCCAAAACTGCAGTATTTCAAGCACAAAAATGTTTGACTATGTATTGCATTTAGGGAAGCCCAAGGGAAATCCCAAATCTATAAATAAAACTAACTGGGGGGGGGGGGAGAGAAAGAGAGACTATGTGATGCCATTTATGAGTATTTTGGAAGCATGATGACTTTGAACAACCATCATTGTTGCAATTGTGCAGCTGTATGATATGGTCACTAAAACACTAAAAAATACAGTGGTACCCCGCAAGACGAATGCCTCGCAAGACGGAAAACCCGCAAGACAAAAGGGTTTTCTGTTTTGGAGGCGCTTCGCAAGACGAATTTCCCTATGGGCTTGCTTCGCAAGACGAAAGCCCATAGGGAAATCTCCGGGGACCTGTTTTAAATTGCTGGCGGTCGGGAGCAAAGACCTTCGCCCACAGCCGGCCTTCAGAAGAGGTCCTGGACCTCTTCTGAAGGCCGGCGGGGGGCAAAAGTCTTTGCTCCCCCCCCCCGCCTGCCTTCCCGGGACAGCGGAGACTTCTCTGCTGTCCCGGGGAGATTTTAAAATGCTGGGGGTCGGCAGCAAAGCCCTCCTGTCCCCGGAGCTTGCGGGGCGGGAGGTGGGAAGAAGGGCTTTTCTTCCCACCGCCAGCCTTCAGAACAGCCTTCTGAAGGCTGGCAGTGGGAAGAAAAGCCCTTGTCCCCCCCCCCAGCCTTCAGAAGAGGTTGGGGGACAGACTGTCCCCGGACCTGGTCTGAAGGCGGTTTCCCTAGGAACGCATTAATTGATTTTCAATGCATTCCTATGGGAAACCGTGCTTCGCAAGAAGAAAAACTCGCAAGAAGAAAAAACTTGCGGAACGAATTAATTTCGTCTTGCGAGGCACCACTGTAGGAAGTTTATGTATCCCTGAACTCAAAAGTTTACCATGTACCTGGATCCCAAAACGCGGGTGGCGCTGTGGGTTAAACCACAGAGCCTAGGACTTGCCAATCAGAAGGTTGGCAGTTCGAATCCACGTGACGGGGTGAGCTCCCGTTGCTCGGTCCCTGCTCCTGCCAACCTAGCAGTTCGAAAGCATGTCAAAGTGCAAGTAGATAAATAGGTACCGCTCCAGCGGGAAGTTAAACGGTGTTTCTGTGCTCTGCTCTGGTTCGCCAGAAGTGGCTTAGTCATGCTAGCCACATGACCCGGAAGCTGTACGCCGGCTCCCTCAGCCAATAAAGCGAGATGAGCGCCGCAACCCCAGAGTCGGTCGCGACTGGACCTAACGGTCAGGGACATGATGAATATCACCCTCCTTTGTTGGTCTTTAGCATCTGGTAACCCCAGAGATCTACTGACTGGGAGCACAGGGGGACCATTCTTAGCTGTTGTATCAAAAAATGTGCTTCTGCCTAACAAATTTAGTAACTCAAAAGCTAGTGATCATCACTGCATGCTGTGGCAATTAAACTTAGTTCCTTTTGAAATCAATGGAACAGGTAATGATTAACTTGTCCCACTGAGTTTGGGGAGACCTAAATTCAGCTAGCCTATTAAGTTAATTAAGTTTATCCTGAGCTGATTGCCAGTTAATATCTTAGGCTGACTCTTCAGTTGTTGGGGGGTGGGATGAAAGAGAGAGAAATGTTTATCCCAATTACCTCTCTCTGCACCATTCACCACCTTCAATTTAGCACTGTGAAGAAATATTGGGATGAGTGGATGTTGTCTGACCAAGAGTGGGTGATATTCTTTTATCTTAATACTAAGGTGAACAGCATTTTCTTCCATGTTGATGTAATAATAGGAAGGAGACAGGGAGAAGGAGAAGGTAGGGACATTATAACGATGATAAAAAGTAGGAAGGGATCTGCAAAATAAAATTGGAGGTATATTTACTGCTCAGTGTGGTGGTACCAATTCTTTTGAACCTCCCTCCCAGCTGAGATGAGAAAGGCTGGGAAGACAAAGACCTTCATTTCAACAGGCATCCTAAGTAGGTTTTGAAGTTCTGGTTTGTTTTAACTGATTGTATCTTTATTCTATCTTTGGACACGGGTGGCGCTGTGGTTTAAACCACAGAACCTAGGACTTGCCAATCAGAAGGTTGGTGGTTCGAATCCACGTGACGGGGTGAGCTTCCGTTGTTTGGTCCCTGCTCCTGCCAACCTAGCAGTTCGAAAGCACATCAAAGTGCAAGTAGATAAATAGGTACCGCTCCGGTGGGAAGGTAAACAGTGTTTTCGTGTGCTGCTCTGGTTCACCAGAAGCAGCTGATTCATGCTAGCCACATGACCCGGAAGCTGTACGCCAACTCCCTTGGCCAATAAAGCGAGATGAGCACCGCAACCCCAGAGTCGGTCACGACTGGACCTAATGGTCAGGGGTCCCTTTACCTTTACCTTTATCTTTTCAATCTTACTGTCTATCATGTAGAGACTTAGGGAATATGGTGTAGAACTATAGCAGTCTTTCAATCAGTGCAAGCTTTCAGCTTGCCAGATGGAACGATCTCCATTCTCCTCTCCCTACACGCTGGGGGTCCCCCCCCCAGCAAATTGGGGGGTGGGATGGAGGGGGGCAGAGACCCCATTGCACTAATGGAAGTCCTTGCATAGGCTTCTGCTAGTGGGACTCCTTAGTTGCACCTAACCCCCAAGTGTAACACAGTATAAAAATTGTTGAAATATATTTAGTCTGGACAAAGAGAGGCTAGACTGGAATGATAAAAATGAATACTGTGACTCTTAGCTTGTGGTTCTTAACCTCGTCTGAATTCCACTAGTTTGCCAACTTTGTAGCCTGTTCACCTGGTGTTTGACCTTTGTTCACCTCCCTTTTGCATTTAGGAACACTTCCTTTTCTCATACAGCTATAATGCAGTAAATAGGAAGGTGAGAATGATCATTGATCTCCACTAAATGGGAGAGCAATTACTGAAAAGGCCACATTTCAAAGCAATTTAATTTCCCTTTGGGAAGAAGGATGATCAGAAGGAGAGCACTATAGCATTGCACACGACAGGGATGTATTGCCCAAGACAATTATACCTGCTTCTGGAAGGGAATAGAGTGTTAATAAAATAACAGAAAGTGAGGATCAAATAAATAAAAAGAAATCAATCTGTGTTGTTGGCAGGTAAGACAGTCTTCGTCCTTAGCTTCCCAGAGGTTCTGAAGGTACACTTTTTAAAGACGGATTTTAAAAATTACTACCGATGCCTTAGCACTCAAATGGCTAACTTTCTTCAGTCCTGTGACATTAATCAGAAGCGTGTCCCCCTAAAGGAGATTCTGTGCTCCTCTTCTGTGTGTGGAAATCCGAACTGTGATCCACTGAATTTATTCCCTCAAACAGCAGAAGATGCCACTGCGATGCTGTTTATGAAGGGTGATTTTGCTGCGCACACAGACCTTCCCTTTTAACTTCACTGGATTGTGCTAATAAACCTCAATTTGGCCTCAGGAATAGCCATGCTTTGAACACATTTCCCCTGCTCCTAGTAACCTTCTAGCTACTTTAATCCCGCTATCTTCAAGGAAGCCCGTATCGGCAATTGTCAGGCACTGACCGCTTTGATAAGTCACATTTTCTTCCTCTTCCACATCTAAGAAAGAAAATGTAGCTTTCTAAGATGGTTTAAAATGTCCACCTTCAACTCTTTTAATAAAATAACATGCTGTGTAGAAGAGCTGCTGCTTCTGAAAACATCTCTGAATCCATAATATGAGACTCTTAATCTTAAGGTTGCGGGTTCAAGCCCCACGTTGGGCAAAAGATTGGGGGTTGGATTAGATGACCCTGGTGGTCCCTTCCAATTCTACGATTCTGTGATTCTATTGGACTGGTCTAGTAGTAGCTGATTCCAGTGCCTTTCGGGGATTCCTTTGTATATAATAATCGAGAAGTGTCTTCGCATATTTTCTGTCAGCGGGATTTGGTTTGATCAAGATTGCAATCCGTTTCTGGTTGTTCATTGTAGCCCATTCTCTTCCCCGTCTTGCCTTTTTCCCCTTTCCCTTGAAGATAAGGAGGGACTGTTAATGTGCCAGCCTTGGCTGATAAAGCAGCTGCTGCTTACAGCACCGGCAGAATACGATAAACGTGAGGCAATTAGCATTACTCCTTTCAACCTTTAAATGGGTTGAAGGTACCATTATGAAGATACAGGTTGGGTGGGTTCTTTGCTTCAGATGGTTCAAGCTGCGCAGACTTTAGAAAATGCATCTTTTACTAGAGTAGCTTTCGATTATAAATCTGCACATCACAACAAAGAGAGTGCATAGGGTGATATCTAATGCAGTGGCGACAGTTGTATATGTATGTTGTTTTCATTCATGGGTAAAGTCAGAAAGAATAGTAAACATTGCAGCATTAAGGCTAGAATCAGTTTTAACCACATTCAGCTGGAAATGCTTTTAAAAGCAAAACAGCCTTACTCATCTAAGGGAAACTCCGTAGGAGAAGGAGTCTAATGTTCCAAACAATGATTTAACTTGTGCACCCCCATATGGAATCCCTCTTGGTGTTGGTACATAGAATAGGTTGTCCTGTCCAGATCAGAGAACCTGTGGAGGAATACATGGGGTTTTTATGTTCTGTTTTATGCCATGCCATAAATGGCATACAGAATTGTTTTTGTTGACCTTCATCTGTCTTGAGAGACAATGGAGTGAAGTCAAAACAGCTGCTTTAGCACCACCAAAGTGATCTCCCCCGGGGCGCAAGTCTGGGCAGTGTGTATGGAGGTCCTCGGCTGCCCAGATGACGACTCAGTCTCACTGATGTGGTCCAGAGCATGAGTAGGCAAACTAAGGCCCAGGGGCCGGATCCAGCCCAATCGTCTTCTAAATCCTGCCCGTGGTCGGTCTGGGAATCAGCATGTTTTTGCATGAGTAGGATGTGTCCTTTTACTTAAAATGCATCTCTGGCTTATTTGTGGGGGCTGCCTGGTGTTTTTACATAAGTAGAATGTGTGCTGTTATTTAAAATGCACCTCTGGGTTATTTGTGGAGCATAGGAATTTGTTCATCCCCCCCCAAAAAAAAATAGTCCAGCCCCCCACAAGGTCTGAGGGACAGTGGACCAGCCCCCTGCTGAAAAGGTTTGCTGACCCCTGGTCTAGAGGAAAGCAGAACAATATATTTGGCCACAAGCTTGGCTGCAGAAGTTTCTGTAAGGAGGCGTACAACGTCCCATCCAACCACCAGAGAAGACTGCACTCTAGATTTGTTTAGGGCTTATTCCTGAAGGTATCCTGCAAGGCAGCAGAGGTTTAGGATCAGAGTTTTCCTTCTCCTAGATGGGCTATCATCCCAGGTTGATGAGCCCCATCTGCCCCTCACTTCCCTCTACAACAAGACCGCTTTCTTGGTCATGGGACCCACTATTTGTCTAGTCTGCTCGATTGGCTGGAACCTTTCTTTGCATTGCTAAGGAACTCTCTAACTCGAGGGTTTGAGACCCATTGGCTACCCTCATCTGGTTTAGACGACCAGTCAAAGCCATTCCCAAGGTGTGGCCATTGTCACATGCTGACAGCTTCTAGGAGCCATAGGTGAGAGCTGAGTGCAGGGTGGAGGGTCAAAGATGGACAAACTACCCCAGAAGGAGCACAACATGTCCCCCACCAGAGGTAATACCCCTCCCTTAACACCCCATACCCCCCCCAGAATTGTTTACATGCATGATAAATGCATTGCACCGACTTCTTCCCTCCTTTCAATCTCCAAAGAATTTCTTTTCCCAAAGGTAACCTAGCATTCTAGGCTCTTTTCCCCCACAAAATTGGCTCAGTGGAAGATCACCCCTGGAAAACAATAGATAACCAGAATAAGAGTGAATCTGATTCAAGTGGGAGCTCTTAGGATTTTAGGGGTCTCTGTTTATTTAGGGGTAAGAACATGTATGTAGTGATTGTTACAAATTGTAACTGGTCATATTTCTGTGACTTCTCACCATTTTGTGTGTTTAACATTGCTGTTCATCAGTTATTCAGGGTCAGCTTCTGTGAGTGGAAATGTAAAATACAGTGGTAGCTTGGTTCTCGAAATTAATCCGTTCTAGGAGTCCATCGACTCCTGAAATGATTCAAAAACCAAGATGCAGCTTCTGTTTGGCTGCAGTAGCTTCCTGCACTCAAGCAAAAGCTGCAGAAGCCATGTTGGATGTTCACCTTCCGAAAAATGTTCACAAACCAGAACACTATGCGGCGTTTGGGAGCCGATTTGTTCAGGAGCCAAGCCATTTGAGTGCCAAGGTACCACTGTACTATGAACTTGTTGTCAGTGTGGATAGAGGTCATAAAAACGAAACCAAAATCACAACAGAGTGAGTGCATAAACATCTCACCTTACCCACAAAAGTTGTGACCTGCTGCTTCCCTCCCTTGGCTATAAATCAAAGAGACTGACTCCTGTTGCTGTAGAATTGCTCCCCATCCTTTTATGACCTAAGAAGTCACTGGATGAGACTGAGATCCCGTGAAGATGTGAGAGTGTCCTTTATGTGGACAAAGCAAGATATGGTTCTTTCTTTTGCCTGAGGCTTTTGAGCTCATTCCTGCCTTGTCGTTTAGTCGTTTAGTCGTGTCCGACTCTTCGTGACCCCATGGACCAGAGCACACCAGGCTCGCCTGTCTTCCACTGCATCCCGCAGTTTGGTCAAACTCATGTTTGTAGCTTCGAGAACACTCAGGGTCTTTTCCAGGGAGTCTTCTCTTCTCATGAGGTGGCCAAAGTATTGGAGTCTCAGCTTCAGGATGATCTGCCCTTCCAGTGAGCACTCAGGACTGATTTCCTTAAGAATGGATCGGTTTGATCTTCTTGCAGTCTATGGGACTCTCAAGAGTCTCCTCCAGCACCATAATTCAGAAGCATCAATTCTTCAGCGATCAGCCTTCTTTATGGTCCAGCTCTCACTTCCATACATCACTACTGGGAAAACCATAGCTTTTACTATATGGACCTTTGTTAGCAAGGTGATGTCTCTACCAGTCCCCCAAGGCAACAAGGCAAAGAATCTTTAAGCAGAAAGGCGCAAAGGATGCTTCTCTTTATCACCAACTGCCACAAACTGCAGAGAATTTAGCTCTGGCTGTTTCTCTTCAGCAAGCTGTCCTCTCTGCCAGCTCCTGCAAGATAGTCCCCAGCCAAGCTTCTATCCCACCCTATTTTGAGACTTGAAGAAGAAGCTCTTAGGAGAATGGTGTATTTCAAAGCATTTTTAAATCTGCAATATGCATCGCGACAAACTCTTGCAGGGAGAGAAAATAAAAATGATTTAGTATGTTCGTGTTGGTACATCATCAGTGTCTGCTCCAGTTTGCGGATAGATAGACCATATCCCATGCATGTTCAAATAGCCATGTTTAGGTTACTAAGATGCAGGGTATGTACATAAAAATAGAAAGATTTAGCATAAGGCAGAGAAAACAGCCGTTTAACTGCTTATATTTCGTTAATGTTTTCATGGCTGCATAATATTTCACGAGTCTTATTTTGATGAAGCAGATTAAAGAACGGAAGCATGGATTTCAAACATTGATCCTACATTCTGTGAGGCGTTAAGTCTAGCCTCATTTTCCACTGGGAATTAAATGGCCCACACTTTGCAGTCTAAATTAGAATTATTATTTTTTTATAAAAAGAAGGACAAGGAACTGCTCTGAAAACAAAGCCTGATTCAGACTCTATTAATCATTATGCTGCGTCTCGTGCTTACTCTGTGCCAATTGCTTTCAGTCTAATTTGATGAATTGGCTTTAGCAGTTTAAGTCTCAACTTATGCCTAGCAAGAATGGCAAAGCCGTCTTTTTTGCTACTCCCTGACGAAGCCCCTTGATGCAAGGTGGTTTAAGAATTAGAAATAATAAATGCAGAGTTGTTCCATGGCTCTAAGGACTGACCAAACAGCACATAGGTTAACTGTGTGGTGGGGTGCAAGTTGTAATCATTCCAGTACAGTTGTACCTTGGAAATCGAACGGAATCTGCTCCGGACGTCCGTTCGACTTCCAAAACATTCGGAAACCAAAGCACAACTTCTGGTTGGCTGCAGGAAGCTCTTGCAGCCAATCGGAAGCCGCAGAAGTCCCTCCGGCTTCCAAAAATAGTTTGCAAACTGGAACAGTCACTTCCTGGTTTGCGATGTTCGAGAGCCAAAACGTTCAGGAACTAAGCTGTTCGAAAACCAAGGTGCAACTGTATTTCCCTTCCCCCGGACAGGGAGCAGTGGTGGCTCTAGTAATCAGAACCTCCATGTATACCTGTGAATGTCAGGTAGTCGAGGGTAAAATATAAAGGGTGTTGCTTTTATGCCTTCCCAGAAATATCCAACTGACTTAAATTAGCTTTATGATCTGATCCACCAGGACTCTTCTTGCATTCTTAATACAAGCAAACTTGTGCGACGCTCTTCTACTTTGGCAGCACTCATGAGTGGGTTAGCATCTTTTTATTTCCCTTCTTTCTTTTTTTCCTTTTCCTTTTTCCAAAGGCTATACCAGTTGGAAAAAATGGCTTTAATCCTTTAAGAACTTGCTAGATAATCAAGCAGCTGCGAGAACTGTGGTTTGGAAAGCTTTTCAATACAGTCATACCTTGGGTTGCGAACATGATATGTTTGGGAGGCACATTCTCAATCTGCAGCCTGAAGGGCTGTTCGTGCGCGTGATGCGTTCCGGCGCTTCTGCGTATGCGTGTGACATAATTTTGTTTTTCTGCGCATGCGCAAGCGCCGAAACCCAGAAATAACCCGTTCCAGTACTTCCGGGTTAGGCGCAGTCTGCAACCTGAAAACGTGCAAACCGCAGCATTCGTAACCTGAGGTGTGATTGTAATTGTTTTGATACTTTTGCCCTGCATTCCTATTTTTGCTCTGCTTCTCTGTGATAAAATTAAACTTACGAAAATATAAATCTTAGCGAAAACCACGTTAACAACAAAGCAAAATAACAAAAAAAACAAGTTTTTAAAAAATCATAAAAAATATTTGTCACAGCAGACTTAGAAGCATTTTTCTTTTTATGATAAATGTTTGGTGTCATTTTTCAACATATGGTTCCTACATAAATCTTCTCTCCAAAGCTGCTTGCAGGCAGTATTGCCCGGAAAGGGGTAGATGTTGGTGTCTGTGTTTCTGTAGGCCAACTGCTTGATCAGATGCGAATGTTCTGCTCTAATAACGTAAATTAGCCCTAGAAACTAACACATTGAAAATTAACCCTTGCGAGAATTGAAAATAAGGGACCTTTGTCATAACTGCCCTCACAGCTTCAGCGTAAAACTGGTGTTGGAAAAGTATCCTCAGGATGCCAAATGGTGAGACATACGCTCTTTAAAATGTGACACGCACATGTTCGTTTATAGCAGTTCCTCTCTGAAGCAGTTAACGGCAGAATCCTATGCAAATGAAGATAAATGCTTCTCCCACAGCACTGCAGGCGACCAACAAATTGCTGGTAATTCTGCTGGGGGGCGAGGGCTTTTCACATTTTTATTCGTGTTTTAATCTTTCTTTCAAACATTGTACACTCACCTGCCAAAATACGAAAGGGAGGTTGCATGCTTTACACGCTAATCATATTTAAATTTCATTGGGAATATTCACTCTAGTTGCTACAGTGCTGCAGTATTGCGGTCTTAGTCCATACCAGTGGTGTCACTCTGAAATTATTATTGTCATAGAATCATAGAGTTGGAAGAGACCACAAGGGCCATCGAGTCCAACCCCCTGCCAAGCAGGAAACACCATCAGAGGACTCCTGACATATGGTTGTCAAGCCTCTGCTTAAAGACCTCCAAAGGAGAAGACTCCACCACACTCCTTGGCAGCAAATTCCACTGTCGAACAGCTCTTACTGTCAGGAAGTTCTTCCTAATGTTTAGGTGGAATCTTCTTTCTTGTAGTTTGGATCCATTGCTCCATGTCCGCTTCTCTGGAGCAGCAGAAAACAACCTTTCTCCCTCCTCTATGTGACATCCTTTTATATATTTGAACATGGCTATCATATCACCCCTTAACGTCCTCTTCTCCAGGCTAAACATGCCCAGCTCCCTTAGCCGTTCCTCATAAGGCATCGTTTCCAGGCCTTTGACCATTTTGGTTGCCCTCCTCAAGTCAGTGCACACCACAGCCCTCCAACAGCCCCTACCCAGTGTCTAGGTATAGTTTGAATCTAGAGCAGATAGCAAGTTAGCTTAAGAGCAGGCAGTAAGGAAGACCATGCTATGCTAATCTTCTTACAGAGCTCTGTTACCACGTTGCAGGTTGGCCACTTATGTCAATATGGTCAATGACCACCCAGCTACAGGGGAGTCCACATGTGGTTACATTCAATGAATATACAATCTGTGTACACATATAGTTGAGCTGCGCACTCAGTCAACACTTGTTCTGTCTAGTATTCACCGGTGTGCTGCTGGCAGAAGGAAACGGCTTCAATGGCTCTTACGAAAACATGCTGTTAAAGTAATTCGCCTTTGCCGACAATGAGGCGTGCTGGGTCTGTTATCCTTCCTTAAACAGTTCCCTACTAAGACCAGCGTTCAGTGGAAAGAGTTGGGGCAGAACGTCAAACATAAATTTACTGACTTCATTTTCTCGCTTTTGACTGTCAAGTGTCTTCTCTCGTTTTGGTGCATAACACTTGACCCAGAAAGGGGAGAGTTGCAGGGGAATGAGCAAATTCTTCTTCTCAGTTTCTAGGCATATGGTGGATGGCTGCTGTTGCTCCAGTGAGAATGTTTCCTTGGCAAAAGAAAGAAATAAAGAGAGAGATTTGGCTTTAGCTGTAGTTCACTTAGTCTTATGTTGAATCTGGAGTGCTATTTGTGTACTTTGGGGTATTGTTTAGCTGGGGGTTGTTGATGTTATAGGCATTATTTTTTGTATCTTTATTGTAGATCTTAATTATGATTTTTGTGGAAATTGTTTGGTTTGTGCATTTTTTGATTTATTTATGGCTACTTTTGTTGTAGTTGTGTATTTTTGTCATGTCCTAAGCCGCCTTGAGCATGGTTTGAACTATGGAAAGGCCGCATATCAATAAAATTATATATGTATGTATACGTCTTACTTGACTTTTACCATATTCAATGCACTGAAGTTTCAATGTTGATGATTACTTGTTTCAAATTCACAGTGCGGCACTCTGGAAACCCTTCAGGGTTGAAGAATGAGGCATGAATACATGTAAATACATTATACAATCTGTGTAACGTAGTAAGCTGCCTAATATTGAATCAGACTACTCTGTCAATCTAGCTAAGTTCTGTTTATTCTGAGAGTGGCTCCTCAGGGTCTGAGGCAGAAGTCTTCCACATCATCAGCTACCAAATCACGTTTTAACTGGGTGCAAATCATATGCTCCCCTACTAAGCTATATTGTAGGGTTGCCACATGTCTGGAATTTCCCAGGCATACATGGAATACCTCAGAAATTGGCTAAATGTCTAAATGTTGGTTATTTGCAAAAAAAAAAAAAAAAGTATCTCCACAACTTTGGGCAAAACTAGAAAAAAGCTCAATAACTTTGCCCCCCGAAAGCTGAACTTTTCTCCCGCCCCCCCAAAAATCATTGGGTTGAATCCAGTGAAGAAGATTAGATCAAAGTATACTTCCATGAGCTGGAGAGCATGGTTGATACCTTCTGTCATGATGATTATAAAAACACTCATCCTGAAACTCAAATACATCATAAGAATTAGCATCAAAAGGATAGCCTAGTAACAGGAGTTTTAAGTACTCGTTCCCAATTATCTCAGTGTCATCATGTGTGTTCATAGTAGCACCTGAATCTTGCTCAAGTTTATGGTGTTATGTTGCATCACTGAGGCCTGCTTCTGTCTCTCAGAATTAGACTGTGATTAATTTAGAGCAGGGGTCTGCAACCTGCGGCTCCGGAGCCGCATGTGGCTCTTTTACACCTTTGCTGCGGCTCCGGGGCGGATACTAGCAAGGGGAGGAGGCACATTGTGTGCCCCGACACTCCCCACTGTGGCGGGCGCTGTACTGGCTGTGACGTCGCATGGGGGGGGTGCGTGCGTTAGTCACGCACCGTCCCGACGTCACCTTCCCGCCCGCCCGCTACATTGTAAGGGGCATGTACGCTGGTCACTGCACTGTAAGGGGCATGTACGCTGGTCACTGCATTGAAAGGTTATTTTTATAATGGCGAGTTTTGCGGCTCCCAGTTTTTTTCTTTCTTCGGAAACGGGTCCAAGTGGCTCTTTTTGTCTTAAAGTTTGCAGACCCCTGATTTAGAGTTTCGTGCCTTTCGTCTTTCATACATTTTGAATTGTAAGACGCCTCACAAATTTTCGGTGGTGGGCATCTAACAAATGAGATAACATTCGGCTTTGTAATATTTTAACGCTTGTGATGCTGCAGTGGCCAGTGAACGGGGCAGGGACAGAGCCGTGGATTGGGCTGGGCAGGGACGTAGTCAGGTCAGCACTTTGTGGATGCGCTGGATTGGGGTCAGCGATGCTAGCATCTGTATGGTGGCCACAGGGCCAGGTTTAGGTTTGATGAGGCCCTAAGCTACTGAAGGTAATGGGGCCCTTTATATAGCAGGTTTACATCATAGGAGCCTACGTAACACAAAACACTGTTGCTGTTTGTAGGTTTTATTTTATTTGTTTTTTATCTTATATTTTGGAAATGTACATCCGGGTTTTTTCCCCTTTAATTTTTTTGGGGCCCCCAAGAGAGTGGGGCCCTAAGCTACAAGCTTGTTTAGCTTATACGTAAATCCTGCACTGGGTGTCAAAAAACATTCAGATGGCTGGCCATTTTAGGGCTCTGCGACACGGAAGCCCTACGCAAAACACAACTAGTTACCATGATACCTTTTAATTTGTGAGTCTCTCCTTCACCTCCTGCCAACCTAGCAGTTCGAAAGCACGTCAAAGTGCAAGTAGATAAATGGGTACCGCTTCGGCAGGTACCGCTCTGGCGGGAAGGGAAATGGAAGGTAAATGTGAAAAACTGATGCTGGACTGAGCAATAATTCAATAGAATTCTGTCTCTGTTAGATCTTTAACAAAATTACGTTAAGCATGTTGTGTTTAAACAGAGGCTTTGATTTGTATGACCAGAAACCGGATATTTGCAAGACTTCTCCTCCCAATTGAAAACACACACATACGCATATACACAAATGCTCCCCCCCCTCTGCCGCCAAACACTAGGAGACCTTCAGGAAATGACTGAGAGGCAAACTGCCTCCACCCAGCCTTCTCCAGTTCTCCTTTCCTGCTACAGCCCCCATATCATATCCCAGGCCTTTCCTGATAGTCTTCCACCCTCTGAGAGAGGTTTTTTAGTGGGCTGGAGAGGTGGGAAAGCGTAGCTGAGCAAATGGCGTCTGCTCATGCAAACACTGGATTCAAGCCAGAATAGTCCATTGCAATCAATATTTGCAGTACTTGAAAATAGTCGTTTTCCAAAGAAATATTCCCTTAAGTCTCATTAGCTCATGCTCACCATCTTATTTTAAAACATTTTTTTTAAAAAAAAAATTATAAGAATCTTGTACGCCTAGGGTATGGGGGAGTCATTAGAGTAGCTTAATTCAACATATTTATCAAGCCATTTAGCTGCAAATTTAGCAACGGCTAAAAACAAATTTTAACAATTTTGCAGAGCATCTGCTTATAAAACGGCAATCACATACCAGTTTCTTACCTGCTTTGATGTTTTAGAATAAAAACAGATTTATTGCAAGCATAAGCATTTGCTATGAAATTCTTCTCATAACAGCACAGAGGAAATGCATACTACAGGTCTTCTTTAAAAATTCAAAACAAAGAGACGTCCTATGCACCTGGAAAGCTTTGGCTTGCATTCATGACTCCACGTGAAATTTGTGCATTTGACTATCTGTACTACTTCTTGTGCAAGTACTCCTGCTGTTGACTTCCTTCTATTCCCTCAGTAACCCGGAAACAGCTAACACAGAAATCACATTGTATGTAACTTACATGAAGGTTCTTCGAAATGCTTCGGACCAAAGGGGGGGGGGATGTCTAACGCAGTTGTTAGAAGCTTCACAGCCTTCACTACTAATAGCCAGGAGGTTCAGGGGCTCTACTGAATGGGGCAGGCTTTGGAATAGGGGTCTGAGGGAAAGGTTCCCCCCCCCCAGAAAATCAGACAGAGGCAATCTCTTCTGATGACTCCTGCTAATGGTAGTTGCCTCCACCAATTTTCCAGAAACCCTGTCTTCCACCACACCAAAGCCCATCCCATACATGAGGGTCCCCTACCTTTCTCCAGGGTGGGGTTTTTTTGGGGGGATGCCCACCTTTCACCAGCCCTATATTATACATGCATTTCTATGGATCCAACCCAATCGGTACAACCACATTTTAAAAAATAGTTTAAGTGCCAAATTTCTGTAAAGATAAAGGCACCCCTGCCCGTACGGGCCAGTCGTGTCCGACTCTGGGGTTGCGCGCCCATCTCGCTTAAGAGGCCAGGGGCCAGCGCTGTCCGCAGGCACTTCCAGGTCACGTGGCCAGCGTGACAAGCTGCATCTGATGAGCCAGCGCAGCACACGGAAACACCGTTTACCTTCCCGCTAGTAAGCGGTCCCTATTTATCTACTTGCACCCGGGGGTGCTTTCGAACTGCTAGGTTGGCAGGTGCTGGGACCGAGCAACGGGAGCGCACCCCGCCGCGGGGATTCGAACCGCCGACCTGGCGATCGGCGAGTCCTAGGCGCTGAGGTTTTACCCACAGCGCCACCCGCGTCCCCATGCCAAGTTTCTGCAAATGCAAATTTACCAATTACTTTAAGCTTGTCAAAAGACACATTAAACTGCCACTGGACCAATTTTTGTAAATTCTGGATTGGAGTCTAGCAACATGTTGACAGGAAGAGCTCACTAGCGTGGTGAAATGACTAGATTATTGGGGTTTAAAGTGAGGAATCCAGTTAACCATGAACGTGCATCAGTATGTTATTTTCAGATATTACATTGCCAGTTTGAGTCCTCCGTGGCTAACCTTCCGCACAGGGTTGTTCTGAGGCTAAAACACACCAGTGTGAGGAAAGACAACAAAATTAAATTGTAGGTGTTGCTTTAAAATAAAACAGAATGGAAAATAAAGATGGCTGTGTATGTGTATGTAACAGCGGTTGTACTACTCAGTTTTAATTAAACATTAATGATTGAAACTGCCACTTCATTTCCTCTATTTGAAGAGATGCAGATGTATGAGTTACTCATGCAATAGGAGTTCACAAGTTGTCAGTTCATTTTGACTAAACTCGTATTGAAACGCAAAATCTGTCAGCTGTTAAAATCACTGTTTAGTAGAGACACAGGCCGTGTACGCATGCCCGTTTACTCTGTCTCCAGTGCGCTCTCGCTGCTGACTTTTCAATTGATGATGCAGAGCTTTCCTGTAGTTTCTTGAGAAATACTGCTATTTTTGATGCACTTTCCCTCAAACTAAACTTCAATCCGAAAGGAAAACTTAAGCTACATTCACTTTGCAGTTAAGCTGAGGTGTGTACATTTCAGAAAGTCCTTGTACATGTGTGGATGACAGCTCAGGCGCAGGTGACAGGATTGTGAAAAGGGGTTGGAGGAGTTGGTGACTGCCTCTTTGGTGTGTACAACAACTTGAAACTCAGTGGAGGAGAACCACATCACTGTGTTTTCAGCCGCTAATGTGTACATAGCCATGGAGAAGTTAAGTAATTGCATCAAAGCAGAATATTCAGACTGAAAACTTGGCCTGAAATTTATTCTCTGGTAAGAATATAACAACAGAACAGTCGTCAACCTGAGTGGCCAGTTAGTCCTTGTGGTGAATAATGTTGACTATGATTTCTGGAAAGTTCTGTACCTTAGGAGTGGGAAAATAGGCATCAGACTTGCAGCAATCATGCAGTTTTGTATGTAATCACAACTTTAACCACACGCCCCATTAGCTTTATTTAGTCATGATTTTTTTATGTGTGATTGCTGTTGATAAATATTTTGCAAAGTTTGGGAGGTGGATGTTTGGTGGAAGATAACCAGAAGTGCAAACATAACTCTGTGATAGAAAACATGAGAAATGACTAAATTTAATATGGGTCAAATACATATCTCATCCTTTTCTGCAAAGGAGATTTAAGAATTTTCTGCAGTCCGGCTACTTTTGATTTCTTCAAAAAAAGAGATGCATGTTGTTCATATACATTTTTCTAGAGGCCAAGCATTAATTAAGGCACTAATAGAATGTTCTGGGTTGTATCCAACTCTGTGCATGCAGAATTCTGTTCATGTAACAGGACTTCTCCTTCCCCTCCTCTCCCCGCACGCCCTCAAAAACTGCTCAGAGGCATCCTCCAACCTTCTGGAGCAGATTATGAGGTGCTTGGAAGGGAAGAGGGTGGGAATGAGTTGGAAGGGACCACAAGGGTCATCTAATCTAACCCCCTATGTTGCAGAAGTCTGCTGCACTAAGGGAACAGCAACACTCAATACGACCCTATAGGTTTGCTTTGATATACAGTGGTGCCCCGCAAGACGAATGCCTCGCAAGACGGAAAACTCGCTAGACGAAAGAGTTTTCCGTTTTGGAGGTGCTTCGCAAAACGAATTTCCTATGGGCTTGCTTCGCAAGACGACAATGTCTTGCGAGTTCCTGCTGGGTTCCCCCCCCCTTTTCTAAGCCGCTAAGCCGCTTATCAGCTGATCCGATCAGCAGATAAGCCGCTAAAAGCCGCTAATAGCTCTAATCCGTTAATCCGTCAATGGGCTTGCTTTGCAAGACGAAAAAACCGCTAGACGAAGAGAATCACAGAACGGATTCTTTTCATCTTGCGAGGCACCACTGTACTTGTTCTAAACTCCCCATTCAACATCCCACACAAGCAAAAATTAACAGCCTTTATGGCAATTCTGGAGGATGCTTATCCATTTGGGTTGTTGAAATAGATGTTTAGTTATATTGTGCTGGGTCCAAACTTAGTAGACTCATTAAAATTAACAGAATTTGGTAGTTCTGACTAACTTGGGTCCAGTTGCTTTCAGGGGGTTCTGTTCTAATAATGACTAAGTCAGGATCCAGCCCTTTGTCCTGAGCACTTTCGGTCTTGCATGCTCATCTTCAAATTACCGTATTTTTCACTCTATAAGACGCACCAGACCACAAGACGCACCTAGTTTTTGGAGGAGGAAAGCAAGAAAAAAAATATTCTGAATCTCAGAAGCCAGAACAGCAAGAGGGATCGCTGCGCAGTGAAAGCAGCAATCCCTCTTGCTGTTCTGGCTTCTGGGATACCTGTGCAGCCTGCATTTGCTCCATAAGACGCACACACATTTCCCCTTAATTTTTAGGAGGGAAAAAGTGAGTCTTATAGAGCAAAAAATATGGTAGTTGTTGCAGTAATCGTCCAACTCTTCCTCAGACAGTCATCATTTTCTGAACTTATTTCCTGGTTTTCATAGTTTGGGAGTTTGCACATATCCATGGACATAAACCCATTTCTCAAGCAGACACATTTTGACAGCTCTCACTTCTTGGTGCAGCTGGAGGTTAGTGATAGATCAGGTTCTGATAGATGCTTCACCTACTTTTGATTTTGTGCTGCTTCTTGACAATTGCTCCATCCTTTGTTGTGGCTCAGTGCCATGTCCGTGTGCACTTCCCCCTCTCTAGAGGTAGTGAGGGGTGGGGTTATAACACAAATAACAAGCAAATGGTGGTGGGGATGAAGTGTTTGGTTGTGGTTTCTGATATAGAAATATGGATATTGAGCATAGGTTGGCACACAAGAAGTCATGAAGTGTACCAAGTGCTCATGGTGCATCCAGGTAGATAATGTGAGAAAACAGTGAGCACATTGTAACTTGGATGCCTTTCCAAACTTGATTCAACCCTGGGATATTTTCCTGCAAGAGCACTACATTGGTCCAATCTAATTTAAGATAAGGAGCATGTGGATTTTGCATGCTTGTAGGCATAGTGCCAGTCTCAAGGCTCTGAACTAAGGAGAACTGGCATCCCACAGTTAGCTCAAGTTCTTTGTTGCAGTCCTGTGGAGCGCTTTAGGTAATGCCCGTCCTCTGATACTGCTTCTCTCCCAACTCCCAGCCCAGATCTGGTACTTGGGATAGGCTCTGTTCATCGTCAGTGAGAAAGCATGGTTGTGCATAATGGCTGTGTTTCTGTATTTTTTTTGTTTTCTTAATCTTTATCAGGGCTTCCTATAGTGCATTTCATTTCTATTATTTTTGAATAATAGAACTTTTGAGAAAACTAATCTAGCCAAAGTTACCTTTCTCTAATCACAGTGGTTTTTAAATTTCTGGGTAGTCATGATACTGGTTACCGTCTACCTTCATTATGGCAGTGATACCAACAACAAAAAACCCTACACATTTCCTGAGCTTGGTGCATTAAAACTATGGGCATGAACAAGTATAGGTGCTGCTGTCATGAGAGCAACTGCTAAATCCCTTCTCGTTTCTTTGTGCACAGAGAGTTTGGATGGAGAGACCCGGAACTTCCAGAAGTCATTCAGATGTTACAGCATCAGTTCCCCTCAGTACAATCCAATGCTGCTGCCTACTTACAGCACCTCTGCTTTGGAGATAATAAAATAAAAGCTGAGGTAAGAGAATTAGTTGTTTAAAACATGTGTGTTGTACAACATATGTATGCTAAACCACTGTTGAAATTCTGAGCTGCCTTTGTCTTTATGGAGAACTCCAGGAGACCTTCCTATCTGTGCTGTGGCTTACTCCATGCCAGTGTGGTGTAGTGGTTAAGAGCGGTGGACTCGTAATCTGGTGAACCGGGTTCGATTCCCTGCTCCTCCACATGCAGCTGCTGGGTGACCTTGGGCTAGTCACACTTCTCTGAAGTCTCTCAGCCTCACTCACCTCACAGAGTGTTTGTTGTGGGGGAGGAAGGGAAATGAGAATGTTAGCCGCTTTGAGACTCCTTCGGGTAGTGATAAAGTAGGATATTCTGTCATTGGGCTGTGTACCAAATTTCAGATTTCTCTCTGTTGTGGAAGTACCTTAAACTTTTTTGATATCACCTTACATAAAGCTTTTAGTTACAGGCAGGTAGAGGAAAAGGTAACTTCAGAACTACTTCAGAACTATTGTTCATATAGCTATTTCCAGAGCATGGAGAGGCAGGTGAGCACTGTAATAATAATTTCTTGATCATATGTGTATTACCTCTCATTACAGACATGTGTATTGCTATTAAAGTGTAATGTTTCCTTGATTGGTTGGACTACAGCAAGCCACGCCTCCTGGGAAAGTCACATTCACACCAAATTATTTGAATCAGTTATACTTATTGTAGTATAGTTATATTGAAAGTTATAGTTAGCCTGGTGCCCTGCTCTCTCATATCTCTGTTGAAAGAAATTGGTGTTTTGTTTTGTTTTTAAAAAAGGATCTGCACCAGAGTCAAATGTGTTGCAACCTCATTTTCGTCAACATTTAATGTTTCTGCTTAGCATAGATTCTTTCTAAAAGATACATCTTTGCCTTTAGCCTGGCTTCATTCATAATGATGGTTTGAGGACTTTCATCACTTGCTGACTCCATAGAAGTGCATTCTGCCCCTGACCATACTGATTGCAGTGTGCATCTGCTGTGATCATCAGAATTGTAGGAGGAACATGTCTCTGGACCTCCATTTGATCCCTGTAATTTAGGGTGGTTGTGTGTGTTTAGGCACAGAGCCATTTGCCTATGTGGACCAAATGATGAAAAGACTAGAAGGATTGTATTTTTTAAAGTCTTCACATCATAGAGTTAGAATGGAATCCCTTGAGCACTAGCAAGTATACAGATGGAAAGTTGTTAATTTGTCAACTAACTTCAAAAAGTCCCTTAGGATCCTAGCTTTTGATGAGCTGACCCATCCACTCTGCTTATTGGATTTTTTTATATGTAAACAAGATTCTTCATAGCAATTAGAGTTGTGTCTGCAAGTTCAGAAAATGTAGTTTTACTTGCTCCTTCCTTTGGCTGCAGTGAACCAGTAACTGTGAAGCCATTGCTTGCATATATTGAGTAAAACACACCGTTGTGGAATGTGATTTTTTTGTGCTGATACAACATCTTTCTCACTAACCATAACCTGCAGTTGTACATGCTTTTCCGCCATTATGTAGGAGCCCTTTGTCATTTTTTGAGACCTGTACTATGCTTCCGATGCACAATGCCCTGGTTTTGGGCCACTTTAGTCCCACTGGAAATCAATTTCAATGGCACTAAAATGACTTTAATCCTAACATTCTAGTTGAACCCACATATGAGTTGTAGACTCCTTTTTTTGCCCCTCTGGACCTATACTTCCTAATTTTTAAAATGCTTTTTCTCTACTCAGTTGCTTAGTGCAGTTTGCAGCAAATGACTATTCTGAAATCACAATTGGAGGGGGAAATAAGTAGAAAATCATTTTTTTGTCTATAATCAGTACCTATGATTCAAGCTGTTACGTGCAACTATAACAAGCAGCAAGAGCTCTTTGCACTTCAGTACAATTTGTAAATTGCCGGTTTCTCTTTTAGGTAAAATTGTGTTCATAATCTTCCCCCACCCTCCCCCCACACACAAGGAAAAGAGATTGTAGCTTGAAATACATTGCCCCTGTTTGGGTGACTTCTTGGCTGTCGAGTTAGATTCTTGGATCCCAATATATTAAAAGGACACTTGGCAGAGATGATGATTGTTTCCTGGGCAGGAGCCTCAAGCTGGTTCCTTAGGTGTCAAAAACCATTAACATACTCACAAAACACCCCTCATGTTTGCTTTTGTTGATTTCATCTGGAAGGATTTTAATTTTTCCTTTCCAGCTCTTACAATGAAGCATAAATAATTTAAGTGAACTAAATGATTACCATTAGGATCAACTGCATTAGGAAAATACACACCCCCCCTTGCTATGTTTAAATATTGCCAGTACTTTTTTAAAAATTGGCAAAAACGACACCGCTGACATTGGTTGCCATATATCTGGATTTCCCTGCACATTTAGCCAATTTTCGCCCGGACACCGCTTGAGGCTACAGTATTTCGGATCTGTCCGCAACTCACATGGTGAGTTCTGGCACTTCTTTTTCTAGAAAAATAGCCCTGCGCATCATTTCCCTACTTTTGTATATTGTGTCTATTTGAAAACACACACACACACAATTAAACTGTAGTCAATAACTAAGATCATGGCCACTGGGCCCATCACCTCCTGGCAAATAGAAGGGGAAGAAATGGAGTGAGTGAGAGATTTTGCTTTCTTGGGTTTCATGATCACTGCAGATGGTGACAGCAGTCACGAAATTAAAAGACGCCTGCTTCTTGGGAGAAAAGCAATGACGAACCTAGACAGCATCTTAAAAAGCAGAGACATCTAATTAAAGTAAGCGGTGCGATGAAAAAACCAAAACAGTGGAAGGAGTACAATATACAGACAAATCTGCACTCCATAGGGAAAAAAAAAATCTGTTTTCTGACATGAATGAGGATCGCAGAACCAGAGTCAAAACGTGGAGGAAAAAATCGGATATGGAATTATGAAAAACATTGAGGATGGTGAGAGGCAGGACTATGATGTTGAAAGTGTTTCGGAATTCAGACCGTGGGAAGCCAAAACAAAAATTATTACAATTTGGAAGACAATTGGATTTTTTTTTTGATTTTTTTTTATTGGATTTGATATGATAATTGGATGTTTTTATTGGAAAATTAATAAACGCTTAAAAAAAAGCAGAGACATCACCTTGCCAACAAAGGTCTGTATAGTTAAAGCTATGGTTTTCCCATTATTGATGTATGGAGGTGAAAGCTGGACCATAAAGAAGGCTGATCGCCGAAGAATTGATGCATTTGAATTATGGTGCTGGAGGAGACTCTTGAGAGTCCCATGGACTGCAAGAAGATCAAACCGATCCATTCTTAAGGAAATCAGCCCTGAGTGCTCACTGGAAGGACAGATCCTGAAGCTGAGGCTCCAATACTTTGGCCACCTCATGAGAAGATAAGACTCCCTGGAAAAGAGTTGGGAAAGACTGAGGGCTGTGCAAGACAGGAGTGCCTGGCATGCCCTGGTCCAAGGGGTCACGAAGAGTCAGACACGACTAAACAGCAACAACAATAACTGATTTTCATATAACGTGGTAGCCCTGTATACAGTGTTTAGTGTTGAAAGGGAATGGATGAGAGATTTTTCAGCTGAAGGGCTTCAAGCGAACAGAATTGGTTTGGTGAAATGACAGGCTATTTGAGGAGGTTGTTAGCTGCCCAGGAAAAGTTGCTTCAACTAATAACAATTCTTGTCATGCCTCAAGAATTCCTTACTAGGAAGGAAAAGCAAGGAGAGATGGGGAGTGGTGGAAAGGGCACTATGTATTTTAGAAAACTTAATACATAACTCTTTTTTTCACTCTTGTTAAAAACAAGGTCCATTCTTCTGAAGCAATTCCTTGTGGTTTTAAAGACACGCAAGTCTTTTGTATGAGGTCACCCAACAAAAGAATTGAATTGTTCAGTTTTCACATGCCAATATCATTTTGCTCTGAAAGAAAATGGCAGCCTGTCATTGGTAGCAAGGATACAGCAGGTCATGTAAGGTTTTGGCTTCCTGTATACTAGGAAATTAATTTCACCTTTGAAAGCCACAATAGCAGCAGTTTGGGTAAGGATGTGAAATAAGGGTCCAGTAGCCAGTGAACTCTTCATCCCATTTCTTTGGCTTCCTTACATCCTTAACAGACATCTCTCTAACTGACAGTAGTGGTTTCATTCACTTCGTGCTTTTTTGGTTGTCATGTCATGTTATTTCATTATAAACTACTTAAATGTTTTTAAAATCTGTAAGCCATATACAATATAAATGCAAGCAATATCATTAAAATCAAGCGAATGCATGATGGAAACTGGAAACATTTCCCTCTACCCATTTTCTGTTAAAAATATAGCCTCTGCTAGTTTTACTCCAGTAGGTTGGCACAATTTGTGGCCCTCAAAGCCAAACATGGCCCACTAGCAATGAAGGGTCTGCAAGATATATCTCAACCCCCATTTTTCATACTTGCATGCAGATAGGAAAAAGAAGTTTGCGGTGATTTCTTCAGACCTTCTATAGAGATTCAAGTAAAACTAGGAAAGGATGTTGTGTTTAAAATGAGTCATTGTTTTAAAATGAGTTTTAGCTATATTTTGGAGATGGATTGCAGTTTTGGATTTCCATGAAAAACCATCAAATTTGAGCGCAGATTTCTGGCAAATGTCTGGTTCCCAAGCTGTGTTGCGTATGAAAGAGAACAGTTGGCCCATGATATATACAAAAGCCACCTTCCTTGAAGATCTTTTTCTGGCGATACGGAGACTTTTATTTAGTGGGTTCAGCTCATCAGGCTGCATATATACCTTTAGGGCAAATGCAAAGAACATTTTTCCCATTGAAGAATTTGGGGTACTTGTTATTTAAAGGTTGTTGCAAATTGTAACCCTGTAAAGGATTACCCACAGCAGGTGGCGCTGTGGGTAAAAGCCTCAGCGCCTAGGGCTTGCCGATCGAAAGGTCGGCGGTTCGAATCCCTGCGGCGGGGTGCGCTCCCGTCGTTCGGTCCCAGCGCCTGCCAACCTAGCAGTTCGAAAGCACCCCCGGGTGCAAGTAGATAAATAGGGACCGCTTGCCAGCTGGAAGGTAAATGGCCTTTCCGTGTGCTGCGCTGGCTCGCCAGATGCAGCTTGTCACGCTGGCCACGTGACCCGGAAGTGTCTCCGGACAGCGCTGGCCCCCGGCCTCTTGAGTGAGATGGGCGCACAACCCTAGAGTCTGGCAAGACTGGCCCATACGGGCAGGGGTACCTTTACCTTTAAAGGATAAACTATAGCGACCAGAGTTCCTTGGGGTGTGTGGATCTGATTCAAATGTGTTTTAAAGGTACAGTGTGTATGATGTCCCTGTTTGAGGAAGGGGAAGGGAATGCCTTTGCCTCCTTGTCAACCCAATGAGGGTCCCAATGAGGCCTTTCCTTCAAAGGAAGAGCCAGCATTAGAGCTTCCAGGGACCTTGCAGGAGCAGTCAAGTTTCCTTGCCCTGTCAGTTGCATGGCTATTGTCCATATCGTCATGGCAACAGATTTCCCCTCCTTCATCCATCTAACTTGACTAAGGAGCTTACGTGCGGCACTTCTCCATCACTGCTTCTTAAATCTTGGAATAAGCAAGATCGAGTCTTTTGTAATAAAAACGAAATGATTGTAGCCCAATGTGTAAACAAAATGTGTATTCCTATAACTTGCCCACTCACAACCATCTAGAAAAGTTGACGATCTTCAGATTTTCTTTGTTTATTTATGAATGAGACTATTCGTTCCTTCGAATGCTCTGTTACGATTGCAACGCTAAACAATCTCATTACAAGATTTGCTGAATTTGCAGGGTTCTCATTCTCCAGATCATTTGTTTTATATTCCCCCAGAATGACTGTCCTAAAAAGTCAGCCCATGGAGCATGCTTATTTTTAATTATAATCATTATTATTTCTGTTGCTTTCCCCCCTCCCATTTTTTTTAATTGAAAAAATGTTATAACTTCTAGAATTTTGCTGTCATCTTGGAGCCTCTTGAGGCTGACATATAGCTTTTTTGCCATTGTTTTGATGAGATTCTTGTAGAGAAATTAGCTATGCTTGTTTTATGAAAGCACACTAATCAAACTCTTAAGCCATATTTTTGTCTTAGACTTCTGTCTCTCTTGGACTTCAATTGCACTTCTTGGGAAGCAAAACTGTGATGTACCAGGACTGCACAAATATACAAGCCCCTAGATAGGAACAAATTTTGATCACACCTTGAGATTATCAAGGAGCAGTGTTTTTTGTAAAATAAATGAATAAATAAATAATCAGGTGCTATATTGATAAAAAGTCATGGGTGCCAGCACAAAATGGCTGTCAAGGGCAGCAAAGAGAGAGACGAGAGAGGGGCCTCTCTATACTGATGAGTTCTATCACCCAAAAAAGTCCTTGTGAGGAGACCTTAGCCATGAGCCAGGTTCAAACAACAACCTTACCTCAGCTCAGCTCGGCAAATACCTGAAAGAGACTTTTCAGGAGCAAAGCTGTTATGAACGAATCACTGGGACCTGAATATTCTCACAATCCATTAAGCCATAGTTTGGCTTACTGTGTCATATGAACCACGCCATTCTCTTTCCCACCCCCTTTCAATGTAACATTTTCCAAAGTGGTTTTACAATCCAGATAACGATACCAACCTGGAGGGCTGCTTTTTGTGAGAATGTATGTGGAAGACTTAAAACTAGAGTTAAATAAATGATTATTTATCATTCTCTATTGATGTGCAGTTCCTGTTAGCTGTGCTTCTCAATCTTATCTGAGTTTGAAATTGTGCATTCTCCTCCATCCTACAGAAAGAGCAAATCAATTGTGATTTCTCCTGTTTACCTCACCTGTACATCATGCCAAAACAGCTTTTACATCACCAGAACCAAAACTGTTCTGGTGAGGCTCTCAGCTCTTTGCAGACCTAGCAACTGCCAGATCAGACACTGGTTGTAATCAATAACAGTTTTGCCAGATTAGTTCTCTGTGTGTAGATAATTTGCTGTAGCTCTATTCCAGAATTATATTAGCTGGTGTGATTTGAATTCTAAAGGTATGGAAGAACCAATTTTGCAATTCATAGCGGTTAAAATAAATTAGATCTTGAAACTGACTTGAACAGAGTGGGGATTACAGTCGTACCTTGGATCTCGAACGCCCTGGAACTCAGACGTTTTGGCTCCCAAACGCCGCAAACCTGGAAGTGATTGTTCCGGTTTGCAAATGTTCTTTTGGAACCTGAATGTCTGACGGAGCTTCTGTGGCTTCTGATTGGCTGCAGGAGCTTCCTGCAGCCAATCAGAAGCCACAATTTGGTTTTGGAAGTCAAACGGACTTCCAGAACGGATTCTGTTCAACTTCCAAGGCACAACTGTATATGAATTGCACATGTATTATGGGAGATACCCAACAAAATCATTCTGCAAGTGCAAGGACTCTTGGCTGTGCAACAGAACCCCTCTGTTCTGGATTTTCCCCCAACCCTCTGGAGCAAATGGGGGCACAAAGAGAGGGAGGGGTATTTCTGTTATGCAATCAGAAATCCTTACACAAAGGGGACTACTTCAATAGTCGCATTGGATGTATACTTTATTAACAACTCCAGCCGCAGTTTCCAATACATTCTCAAATTCAAAATAGCACTTGCAATTCCACTAGAATTATTCACTATATTTATAACATAGGAGAGCATTAATCTGCATCATTTGCCAATATTTTTCCAAGGAAAAGCCATTATTTGTGGACCTCAGCTTGAAACAAGGCACCTTGAGCATACCATTTAGCAACGCTTCCAAGAGCATGGAGTGTAATTCCTCATTTATCTTAGTGAATTAGTTCATGCAGCACAATTATGTGACATTTGGTTCCTTAGATGATGATAAAGTGAATACTTCATTTCATGTGTGACCTTTACATTTTTCAACTTTGAGAACGAATAAATGTCATCATGTGCAGTGTAGTGTAGACAAAATCTAAACATTATATCTCTGAAGAGAATATATATTTCATTCTCCGTGCCATGTCAGTGATCAACATTTTATCAATTAAGCGTTTATAAAATCATTTGTCACTTGAGATTGTGATTTGTTTAAGTTATGAAGCATCCTTGTGGAATTAGGCAGTGAGATTAAGGTTATAGATATACGAACAAATAAATCTATGTAAGTGAAATAGTAACAGATGAAAATGGGAGCTGAATATAAATATAAACAGGTGTATTCGATTAGAATTTATTTCCTTCATAGCTGAGTTGAATAAAGAGTAGTTAGGCATTGAACCAGGTTTTAGAATGCTTATAGGTGGGGATACTCTATAGCAAACTCGGCCCTCCAGATGTTTTGGGACTACAGCTCCCATCATCCCTGACCACTGGTCCTGTTAGCTAGGGATGATGGGAGTTGTAGTCCCAATACATCTGGAGGGCCGAGTTTGCCTATGCCTGCTCTTCACTTTGGGCTTTAGAAATGGAAGGAACTGAGTTCTGCATCAGGGCTGCTGTCAGGAGTGTGCCAGCAATAAATCACATGGAATAACTCCTTATTAGAAGAAACAAGGTCTGCTCAGAAATGCCAGGCCTAATGAGCCCAGCAACTCTTCTTGGTAGGTCTTACCCCAACGAGACAGTTGTGGAGACTGAAGGTCCCTGTCTACTCACAACAACCTAAGTCTCCTCCTCTCCTGGGTCCTTCCCAAGCAATCTGAGACTACAGTGGCATGCCTGCCTTTGCTTTTCCCACTTCAGACCTCTCCTGATCCTAGGAGATCAGGGGGAGGGAGCTTTTCGCAGCAGCAGGAGGAGACACCCTGACTTCTTCACCAGTCTGACTCATCTCTGCCTCTTGGCCTCCCTTCTCTCCTGCTTCCGCTTCTGATTCTGGACTTGTCTCTGCCACAGACTATCCCTGTGCACTAAAAGCTGTTACCTCTTCAGCATCAGACATGTCCTCCACCAAATTGTCTCCTTTTTCTCCCTTTGACTGCTCATTGTTGTAGCACCACCAATCCCCAGGCTCAGCCTTCTTCTCTTGGGTTCCTCAGCTGGTGCCACACCATTCCTTTCTGTCCAGCTAGTCCATGACAGCTTCCTTTTGTGGATTATGAAATTTATTTCTTGATTCGCCTATCCTGGGTAAGTCAGAGTATGACCATGCAAACACGCTGGCTCGTGCCCACTTTGCTACCTCCTGGGCTTTTTGGGTCAGCATGATGTGGTAACTAAGCCAAGGTATGTCTTAGACTTAGTATGTTGTCTGAAACTAGGATCATGGTTAAGGTCTTCCCTCCTTAATCTGTAGCCAAAGTTTGCCCATAAAGTTTGTGGTTAAGGAGGAGAGGCCAGGTTTGGACAACATGCTAAGCCAGACCTTGCCTTAGCTGGCATCCTGAACTGACCTAAAAACCCTGGGAGAAGCAAGCCCTCCACAGGACTAAGCCATGATTTGGATTAGTGTTGCATACAAGCAGCGACCAATTTGTATGGGGTTATATTTCAAGGTGGGACGCGGGTGGCGCTGTGGGTTAAACCACAGAGCCTAGGACTTGCTGATCCGAAGGTCGGCGGTTCAAATCCCCACGATGGGGTGAGCTTCCGTTGCTCAGTCCCCGCTCCTGCCAACCTAGCAGTTCGAAAGCACGTCAAAGTGCAAGTAGATAAATAGGTACCGCTCCGGCGGGAAGGTAAACGGTGTTTCCGTGCGCTGCTCTGGTTTGCCAGAAGTGGCTTAGTCATGCTGGCCACATGACCCGGAAGCTGTACACTGGCTCCCTCAGCCAATAAAGCAAGATGAGCGCCACAACCCCAGAGTCGGCCACGACTAGACCTAATGGTCAGGGGTCCCTTTACCTTACTATATTTCAAGGCACCACGTGCTTACGTGAAATCGTGGATAATTGGAACACCCATTGCAAACGCCTGCAAATACCTTGTTCTGACCCTTTTGGCGTTTCTTTTGTGACAATTTTGAGTCACATCTGGGTTTGGCATGAGGAGCATGTGTGTGGTCATGCACATATCAGACACACCTAAAACAACTGCTGCCTGTACAAACAAGGCCAAATAGACTCTCTCCCCACATCCCTTCCACAGAGATGTTAAGACTGTCCTACTTGACCCAGCTTTTGGTCACTAGACATAACTTATATGTAGCATCAGTTATAACTCATACTCCTGAATATGCAAATTTCCTAGGCTACACATTAAAGAACAAAGAGCTCATCGTATTTTTCTGGACAGGTTCAGCATGCAAAGTACAATTGTTTTTAAACTTCACTGAAATATTGTATATAAAGCAGTAGCTGGTTTCATTTAAATTATGTGCATTAATTGTTTTCAGTGTTAGTGTAGTTACCTAATCTAATGCCTTCTTAATTACAGTTTTGCAAATCTGTTTTTAAATGGGATCTGGGTTTCAAATCCCAATTTAGATTTCCTAAACAAATTAGACATTTTGAACTAATACAGTAATTTGCATACCATTCCCCTCTTATTTTGAGCTTAAATTGATCCAGCACTTTTTGTAACCTGCAACAAATTACTATACTAATGAAGCTAAATGAAGTCATGATGTTGCAGATAAATGGGTTTCCAATAAACCTCACCTACATTTTCTCCTCAAAGAGATCGCATTGTGTGCCGTTCCTCTCCCTTTCCTATCTATGCTTCTCTAGATCTAGAATTGGGGTATGTTTTCCTTAAATTCTAGGGGCCAGACTAGTATTATTTTTTTTTAATGCTTTCTCTTAAAATACAGAATTTACCACTTCTTCTTGTTGTTGTTCCTCTTGGCTTAGTCGTGTATCTAAGCCAGGAGGTTGGCAAAGTAAGCTTTGGTAGGAACACAACTACATATTCGATCTAGCCCCATGATTATAATGCTACCCATCTCCTGGATTTTCACCCCTCGTGCAAGGTACTGCTTCAGAAAGAGAGCTGGAGGCCGGGGTGATATCTGACTTGATCAGACATTTGTACTCTGAACCCCTCCGAGCTACTTTCTCACGTGTTGAAGAAAACGTGTGGATTCTTCTCTCAGCAAACAAACAGGTTGGGGCTGGGGCATTTGGGCAAAGAGTCCACCAAGTCAGCCGCGGCTGCTTTTCATGAAAAACCAAAGAGAAAACATTGCAGAACAGAACACACGTAGTGTTTCATGGGAAGAAAAATGTACAATTTTACTGAAGCTGTGCATTTGGTATCAGAGTGGCCGATGGATTATCCTAACACATTTATGTGGTTTTCTTTTTAAAAGTAGGCATGGAAGCCTAAAAAATGTTCTGAAAGAAAAAGAGTTTTGAGGGCAGAAAAGCTCTTTCCCCTTTAGAATGTCCTATTTGACGCAGACGGTAGCAGAGTTTTACCGATTGGGAGCCGCCCAGAGTGGATGGGGAAACCCAGCCAGATGGGCGGGGTATAAATAATAAATTACTATTATTATATTCTTATTATTTTACCAATATTAGGGATATTCCAGAATCTCCCATCTGTCCTTCCCTTGAAAGAACAGGCTGAGTGAGATCCTGAGTACAGTGGTACCTTGACTTACAGATGCTTCAGGTTCCAGACCCAGAAATAGTACCTCGGGTTAAGAACTTTACTTCAGGATGAGAACAGAAATTGCGTGGCGGCAGGAGGCCTCATTAGCTGAAGTGGTACCTCAGGTTAAGAACGGACCTCCAGAACAAATTAAGATCTTAACCCGAGGTACCACTGTATTGATAAAACATGATATGTTTGGTGACCATGAGACCAAGACTTGGTCTTTCTCTTTTGGCTGCAGTTGTATGCACACTTGAGAGTACACCCCATTGAACACAACAATGGAAGCATTCAAGTAATTAATGCATAGCACTGGGCTGCTACTGTGTTAAAAAGTAGTGTCTGATAAGGGTCAAAGGATCCAACGGGGTGGGGGGAATGGGGATTAGAAATTCCATGTAGGAAGGGCCGGTTCCTTGTCCCTTAGTACCTGCCAGATGCCATGTGCAGGGTTTCAGCCACAAGAATACAGGGGTAACTCTCGCTCTGAAAAGGCATATCCAAAGGAAAAGGAGGATGTGGTGTGATTTATGAAGGAAGGACATCCAGGAAGAGGAAAAGCACATGGAATATGTCGAGTTTCTTCTTCTTCTGGTCCTCTTGCTTGGAAGGATTAAAACCCTTCTTATTGATTATTTTGGCAGATTGCCATTATTTTGGCAGTGCCATTTTGCAGTGATTATTTTGGCAGTGCCATTTTGCTTTCAGTCTCCAGTTAAGTTGCACAGAAATGAACAAACAGGAACGATGCCTCCATTCGCGCTACCACATACCTATTTATAGAGATCCACTTCACACAAAAATGAACTGAATGGAGGTAACCTGTTTGGGGCAGCATAGTTCATGTTTCCATGATTAAAACACAGTATATTAGATTTATTCACGGCAGATCTTTGTGTTGCTTCTTTTCTATCTTGCTTTAGAAACATGATTGCAGAGATCAAACCCTTATTATGGAATATTGTGGTGTCTGCTGTTAGCAATTAAGGAAGATTTTCTAGATTCTGCAAGCGACAACGCCAATTATTATTATGCCCTTTTCATAAGTGCTACAATGCTGACGGACTTATAATGAAAGATCTTTGGGACGCACTGATAAGCTTTCACAGTTTCAGCGACTTTATTTAATCAGAGTTGGGAGACAGAGAGAGTAAGCAGCATGTGAACAAATGTCTCAGTAATTTTCCAGAAAACCATGCCTCTATGTTTCTGATTGATACTTTTACAGAATTACCATACCCACTATAGGTAATATTAATTAGAGCTGCTAACCCAAATATAGGCTTGCTGTGATACAGTGGGAAAAATAACCGATCTTTTGCCTGCACTGTTTTATGTATTTATTTATGCACGTAAATGCTCTACTCCCAACACCTCCAGAGTTGTGTAGAACATGACATTGCCATAAAATGATAAAATACTAAGCACAAATGAAAGAATAAGCAAAAGCTGAGCAGGAAAAAGCCAAAGCCACAGCAGCAAAATATTAAAACTGTAAAAAAGGGGGGAGGCATATAAGCAGTCTTCATTAACCCAGTTTGTACGATCGTATCTTGATTTAATAAGCTAGGATATGAATGGGAGTTGTGCTTTGCACACAGTCCCCATTTCCTTCAGCACACTTCAGTACTGCTGTTCCAGATTCCAGTCACCCCTTTCCAGTCATTGTCGTCCCCCCAGATTTCTGTCCTACTCCACAACAAGCAATCGGCTTTCCATGGCTTCTTTGCCTATCTGCCATTCTGAGAGCAAGAGCACACTGCCGCCGTGTCTCCTTCCATGGCTACTGAGCACGTTCTGTCTTCGGTGGGATTGCTTGTTGGTGCCTCCCTCATGGGTGGGCAAGTGGTTCCATCTGGGCTGCATAATGGCTCTCACAGCCTGAACACCAGAAGTAGAGGGTATGATTCTGTGGTTAGCTAGTTGTTTCTTCTTTGCGTATTTGATGTGCACCTGTATTCCATACGATGAAATTTGGCTTCCTCTAGGCCAGCCTTTCTCAACCTGTGGGTCTCCAGATGTTGTTGGACTACAACTCCCATCACCCCTAGTTAGCAAGGCCAGAGCTCAGGGATGATGGGAGTTGCAGCCCAACAACATCTGGCGACCCACAGGTTGAGAACCGCTGCTCTAGGCAGAGCCGTATTGTTCTTTTAACCCTGATGTTAAGGTATATTGTCACATTTGAACCTTTTTGCATTTTGTTATGTCTGTTTCTTGTTGGTTCCTCATCAGAGGTCAAGTGAATCTGCTGAAATCCCCTGGTGTTATATTTGCTGCTCCAAACATTCTGAACTGATGCTCCTGGTAACTTCACTTGTACTGAAACTAATTTCAATATGGCTCCTGCCTTAGGTTTTTGTTCTTTGCTGGTATTCCCCAGAACAACTTCTTCCTGTCTACCATGCAACACATAGCAGGAATAAATCTTTTCACCTAGAGACTGTTGTGGTGACCAGAAGCAATTTTATTGTTATTATTTTGTGGTTGCCAGCCTCCTCTATACCCTGGATCCAGCAAATGTTAAAATCTAATCCAGGGTGTCCCAAACTTGGGTCTCCAGCTGTTTATGGACTACAGTTCCAATCATCCCTGATCACTGATCCTGCTAGCTAGGAATGATGGGAATTGTAGTCCAAAAACAGATGGAGACCCAAGCTTGGGAAACCCTGATCTAATCAAGCCAGGCTCGTTTCCTGATGAGGTATGCAGTTGTTTGGGTGCTGGGCATTAAGAAAACAAAAGACAAAAGCCAGAGTTTGGGGGCTGTGATGTAAAGTAGAAATAAAGCACCTTTTGGGGTGTTAATGGTGCAAACCCTTCCAGCGTAGGTTCAGGTTCTATGCATGTGTGAATAAACCATATATCATAAAGACACTACAGTCCCTGCTGTGCCTCATTTCTGAAATGAAATGCAAACCCTGGGTAGGTGCCTGGAACTGCTGGAAT
This sequence comes from Podarcis vaucheri, assembly GCF_965113315.1. Classification (NCBI taxonomy): domain Eukaryota; kingdom Metazoa; phylum Chordata; class Lepidosauria; order Squamata; family Lacertidae; genus Podarcis; species Podarcis vaucheri. Next base: position 16,616,443 of record NC_138766.1, read on the forward strand.
CTCGCACCACTCAAAGATTGGATGCAACGTTATGTTGCCTCTTACCCCATTCCAATCCGACACAAAAAGCAAAGCAGGGTGTAACAATTGCAGCTAGGACTGCAAGTAAGGCCACCACCTCACATTTCTAGGCTAGCCATTTGTGGCACACTGAGGCTGCCTGAGAGTGGCTAACATCATTTCCTCATAGAACAAGCAAGCCTGCTCTTCTTCCAATCTTAAACAATCGCACTCTTGTCCCTGATCTTCCTGCATTTTGACAGTTTTGCCCTTGGGCTTGAGGGCTCTGGAAGCAGCATGGAGCAGTAAACTATTGGTGTTTTCAGATGGCAGATTCCTTGTTGGTGGGGAAAAGGAGAAGTTTTAACAAACTGTCTCATTACAGAGAGGCATCTTAGCGTTGGAAAAAGAAAGCCCCTCTATGAGGTTCCTTTTGTTTCTTTCCCAGTTCACCCTCTTTTTGGCAGGAGTAGGGCTGATAAGGCATGCCTTGGTCTATTTCACAGATGGAAATGTAAAGGTAAAGGGACCCCTGACCATTAGGTCCAGTTGCGGATGACTCTGGGGTTGCGGCGCTCTTCTCACTCTGTAGGCCGAGGGAGCTTGCATTTGTCCACAGACAGCTTCCGGGTCATGTGGGCAGCATGACTAAGCCACTTCTAGCGAACCAGAGCAATGCACAGAAATGCCGTTTACCTTCCCGCCGGAGCAGTACCTATTTATCTACTTGCACTTTGACGTGCTTTGGAACTGCTAGGTTGGCAGGAGCAGGGACCGAGCAACAGGAGCTCACCCTGTCATGGGGTTTCGAACCGCCAACCTTCTGATCGGCAAGCCCTAGGCTCTGTGGTTTAGACCACTGCGCCACCGACATCCCGAAAATAGGAGTAGTCGTGTGGATTTCTAACACTTTGTTTTCCCATTAAAAATCCATGCCTGAGCTCTGCTGCACACCTTGTATGATACCGAGGGCTTTTCTCTGTGTTTATTTACACTTCAATAGCAATTGCTACACCCCATTCTGAAACAGGACACGTTAGTAAATCATAACAGGATTTGCTTTTTTAAAAAGACAATAGCCTGAGGAATACTTTAATAATTATGAGAAGGTGGAAGGAAAATAATGCAATGGCATTTTGCGTGTCACGATTTGTGCTAGAATCAAGGTGCATTGGTCCCTATACTCGCAAAAATTAACATTGAGTCTTGAAGGGGAGTTGATGGAAATCTAAATAATTCTACAGCATGTGTTTTTACATATCAGTATGTATTTAAAGTGTGTTTTATTGTTTTTAAGAACAAGTACAAACAAAATAAAAAACCATAGAAAACTGCTGATTTGCCAGGGACGGGTCCATAAAATAGGTGCTATCCCTGGTAAGAAGGATAGTTGGAGCATGTGATGAAATGCTATTCACATTGTTGTTTGAAGCAGCAACTGCAGTTAAAAAGTTGGCTTGTTGTAGCTAAACTTGCCAGCAATGCAGTTTTTAGGATTAATCAACTCGGTCTTCAAGTGATTAACTGACGGGGGTCAATTTTAAATTTGCAGGCTGCTACTTAAAGCAAGTTTGTGTATTTGGGAGTGTGTTTTGGTCATAGAGCAGCCCTTTTCAAATTGCTCACTAACCAAAGATAATAAACACTTGTGGGGAGTGTGGCAGCAGATTCCCCCATGAGCTTCCCATTCACTAACACTGGAATTGGCTGTTTGCCGAAGTTGGCTCTTTCCAAATTGCCATTTTTTAAAATTTGTGTTTCTCATACTTAAAAAAAAAAAATTCAGAAGCACAAAAATTGAAAAGTGATGCTCTGTAACAGTGGTATATGTTCCTGCCCTTTCACTGCAGTGGTTAAAATGGTTGCATGGAACTACAAAGACTTTCAAGGCCTCTTAAGTTTCTAAATGGGGAAAATGCTAGAGCGAGTGACCTTGGAGCTTACTCAAAGACAGGTAACTGAGCATTAATGGAGGCAGTAGGCTTGCGGGCTGCTCAACCACTTACATACCTGGCTGTAATTCATTCTCAGGCAGTTAGGATGAGTAAGTGCCTTGGCTGGTACTTATCACAGGCAGTAAAAGGTGAAAGTGAGAAGGTGAATGCAATTTGTTTACCACTTGCAGTGTGAAATTATTCCTTTGCTTGCATAGGCATCTGCCACGTTGGGGAAGCAGTGCTAAGAAGAAATTGGACATTTCTTTTGAATAAGGTCATAATACTAGTCTTAACAGTGTTTTCTCCCCTCTTTCCCCTCATCTGTCATCTTTCTCTATGTTATCTTTTGTTCAGTATGTTTCTCAGTTGATCCTTTTATTTAGAGTTTCCTTGCAGGCAGTGGGAGAGATACTCACGAGCTGGAATCAGGCGTAGATATTGTTTTAAAATATCAAGTTGCTTTATAACTCTGCATGTGTGTAGGTCAGATCATGTTCTGGTTATATGTGTTATTTTAATCAGATCCTTGCCTCAAGTATGCTTTTGCATGTGGTTCACTCCCATCAGTACATGTCAGTCAATGTTTGGTTTAATTGCAAGAACGAACGCTGCTTTCTGTCTAAATAAAACTCTTGCCTGAAGATTGTTGGCTCTGCAGTATTGGAGCTGCATGGACGTGACACTTCTGTAACAGTGGCTAGGATATTGCTCCTTGTCTCCAGCTTTCTGATCTGCAAAGGTCATCCAAGCAAAGGTTGAGAGAGTGCGCCTGAAAGAGGTTGCCAAAGCCCAAGACCTCAAAATGTGGCACACATACTTTTGCATATTATGCATTCTGGATCTACTTGATGCATAATAGCATAACTATTACTCTAAGTTACAGTGTGCATATTAACTATTCATACTGCAGTACCAGCCGAGACAAGTGGGACTGTGCATCTGCTGCCTATCTCCATGGGGTCTGGGCCTCCTTCACCTCTTCAATCCTTAGTGATGGTGGGCAATCAGCAGTTATGTCCTTTCCCGGTTTCTGCTCAGTGCAGCAGTACAGCAAGCACTGACACAATAGATAATTGTGCCTTGATGAGAAGGAAAATAATTCAGACTAAAATCCAAAGCCACAGCTCTGCAGAGCTACTTCCAGAGCCGGGCCATTCCTGGTGGCAGAAGATGGAACAGGCAGATCAGGGCCAATCACCCAGGTCAGGTGTGACTGGCTATGAGAGCAACTCAAGGTCTTGTGGATCCCAGGCCAGATCCACTCCCTTCCTCCCTTGGGATGCCTCATTTGGGGGCAAGGATACCTGCCACCAGTGGACCTTCTGCCATCAGCAATGGGGAGCCCAGCAGAAAAAGACCTCCATGCAGTCCACCCCATCTGCCCCAAATGGGGAGTTTGAATTGCAGTCTAATCCGTTGATGGAACAAGTTAAAGTCTTTAAATATCTCGGCCTTATTTTTCAGTCAAGAGGGTAATGGGGAGCACATCAGAAATATGCAAAGGAAACAGTGTCTGAAAGCCAAAATTCTGACACGCTTTTTTTCCATACAAAAGGTGGCAATCACATGCCATCAGCACTTGAAGTGTTTAAAGCTAACACAGTTATTATATGGGGCTCAGATTTGGACAGGATTTACAGAAGCTGTTCAAGTTCCTAAGGCAAATAAATAAATAAATTCTGTTCCATCCTGTGTTCCAAATGCTTCATTGTGCTTGGAGGCTAATCTCCCCTCTGTTGAATTACAGATTTGGTGTAGGACATTTAATTCTTGCTGTCTGAGGGCTCTTCCTCGTTTCTGTTTGCCCTGTGTTTTCTTCCGTTTGCCCTGAGATTTCTAGGCACTCTGTAGAAAACCCAGTTGACATTTGTTCCAATTCAGTGGCAAGCAGCGGGTTTTCCTGGGGGGAGCGGTGGCACAAAAGGAAAAAACCTCTCAGGTCTGTGCCTGGAAATCACAGGAGAAATGGGAGTGTGGATGAGCCCCAAATACTTCTCATTTACTTGGCAATAAGTAAGATTCAATCACCTGTACACTAGTCACAAAAGCAGTTCTAGCAAGTTAGGGGGAACAATACCGTAAACCCATTTCCCTGATGTGCTCATTTTATGTATGATGGGAATGTTTAATCTGGGAGAGTATTCAAAATGTGATCCACCAATTGCAGTCTAAAGAACTACAGCCCAGCAAGAGGGAGAAAGTGTAGGATTGCAGCTGTGAAGGAAAGAGCTTCTATTTGCATTCTGGTCAGATTAGCACCCAGGTGTTATTTGTTTGTTTGTTTGTTTGTTTTGTTTTGTTTTTACATAACTTGGTCCCAACTTTGAGCTTGTTAGTTGTGCTTCAAGCTTCAGCTTTGGACAGCTGTGTGAAGAAAAAATAATAATAATATTATGACATTATCACAAACGCCTACATGAGAACACTACACTGTTAATCTTAATTATTAATTGACTTTAGTACTTAGTGAAGCATATCCATGATGCACAGTGCTAATTAACATCAGTGGAGTATTAACCAGAAAATCTGCTTCAGTGGGGGTGGAGGGTGGAGTTCCAGATTAAACCTCTCTGCACCTAAGCTTTGCTCCCCTAGTTATTTCAAATAGCTTCCCTCCGCCTGTCCCTCTCCAATTTACAGATTGATAGGGAGACTTGAACAAAATAACTATCTCCTCTACATGTTTCCATAATTTTTGCATCTTCCTCTTTAACACAGGGTGAATGTAAACAATTGTCATGGACCCCTTGGTTCCATAAGGTTCAGGTATGAGATGGCAGCCCCAGATAGATGGAGTAGGAAGGAAGATGGAGAAGATGGTGGGGCAAATAGAAGGCAGGCACTTGGGGATCGAGGATGCAGGTCCTTCACTTGGAACTAGAAATTAAGAGAGGTGAAAGCCCTCTCCTGTGGAGCACAGAGACCCATTAGCTGGACAGGGGGCTCTGACCAACCAGAGGATGGAGAAGTTGCACAAGAGAAGTTGGAGGGGCAGGACATGAGGAATGGCTAAGTGAGCTGGGCATGTTTAGCCTGGAGAAGAGGAGGTTAAGGGGTGATATGATAGCCATGTTCAAATATATAAAAGGATGTCACATAGAGGAGGGAGAAAGGTTGTTTTCTGCTGCTCCAGAGAAGCGGACACGGAGCAATGGATCCAAACTACAAGAAAGAAGATTCCACCTAAACATTAGGAAGAACTTCCTGACAGTAAGAGCTGTTTGACAGTGGAATTTGCTGCCAAGGAGTGTGGTGGAGTCTCCTACTTTGGAGGTCTTTAAGCAGAGGCTTGGCAACCATATGTCAGGAGTGCTCTGATGGTGTTTCCTGCTTGGCAGGGGGTTGGACTCGATGGCCCTTGTGGTCTCTTCCATCTCTATGATTCTATGATTCTATGACATAGTCTTGTTTCTGCATGCTCAGCATTGCCTTCAGAGGTGGGATCAGTTGCACTCACCAAAAAGGAGCCCTTAGGTTTTCACGTGCAGCAAACGTGTAGGGTGAGAGAGTGTCATGAGTGAGCCCTCCCTGCCTCAACTTTAAAAGCTTGATGACGGGCGAGTCAACTTTGGGGGGCATCTTTGTAGCAGCTTCCACTTGGTTAGGTATCTCTTGCCTTGCTCGTAACGCTGAAACCTTGACTGGGGCTCCTACCTATAGTTCGAAGCGCTAGCACCGAAGATGCTTTCAGCATTCCCTGCTTTTAGCTTTGCTCCTTTTGGGGGACTTTGGCTGCCTTTCCTTCTGCGATAGGAACCTGACAGCAACCTCTGTAGAAGTTTGCCCTTTTAACACTGCCTTTAAGTGCAGCAGTATAGAGTGTTTTGTCTCACTTCTTCTCAATAGTGGGCTTGTTTCATTTAGTGGATTCGTATCCTGCTTTCCCACTTAGGTCATCAAAGTGGCTTATAGTATTTTTAAAATGTTGTTAATCCGTTTTAAGCCATTCGCTCACAACAAAACAATACCCGCCCAGCCAGAGGAGGAAAAGCTGCCTGGACTTGTACCCATGGAGTGGTACCCATCTCTCTCCCCTAAAGTCTGCACCGTAATACAATTGGTGTGGTTTGTCTGGCAGTGGAGAGTCTTGAGTCTTGTTGTCTTCTTGAAAGTTTTCTCACATTGATAATGATGTCCGCATCAGTTTCCAGATATACACATGTTTTAAAAGACCACATTTTTCTGCCTAGTTCCACAGCAAGTGGGAATGATAGCATGTCTTGTAGATTGTCAACTCGCCAATTTCCTTGTAACTCCTGCAGATACCGAGTATTTATTGATACCTTTCTCCGGGCAATCTAGAAAGTGCTATAGCTGAATTATACAGTGTTGATACATAATTAATGTGAGCAGTTAGAAACTGGTGTTCCAGTCATTGTTCTGGGCAATAATTCAGATGACAGCTGTCACCATACACCATAAAATCAATTCGTAATTGCAGGTGGTGCCTCATGTCCCTGAAGGTGGCTTATTTTGTTCCCTCCAAGTGGTGGTGGGAGGAATTTCTCTTCCATTATCTGTCCAGCTGCTTTGATTGGCATTTCATCATCATCATCAAACCTTTTATTGGCATCACATACAAACATCCATAGCAAATCAATACAGACTTACCGCCTTCCCAGTGACACAAAACATTTGTCAAGTGAAAGAGGCATGTTGGGATACGCTACTCTCAGCCATCCTAACGAAAGATCATTTGATTGGAATTTTATTCTTCCCATGTCAAGAGCTTTTATTTCCCATAGTTTCTTTGAAAGCAAATAAAGCGGTCTAATGTGCACATGTGCTCTCTCCTTTCTAACTGCTATCTAAAAACTATTGATACCTTAAAACTCTCATTGACTACCAGCCACTGATTTTGAATTTAATTTGAACATTAATGTTGCAGATAAGAAGACAAGGAGGAATACAGTTACTGGTGGACCTATTGGACCATCGAATGACAGAAGTCCACCGTAGTGCCTGTGGAGCGCTGAGGAATTTGGTGTATGGGAAAGCCAACGACGACAACAAAATTGCTTTGAAAAACTGTGGGGGTATTCCAGCACTAGTACGATTACTGCGCAAGACTACAGATTTGGAAATCAGAGAACTAGTCACAGGTTTGACTATCTTTTCATTTATTGTGTTGTATGCTAAGGATTAGCAGTGCGCTTCTGAATTTGCTTAGCTGAGGAAGACATTTCAATGAGGTTAAGCGGACCCAAGTTTCCTGGTGGATTGTGGCGAAGTTATTTTAAGAATGTACTTGTAAGAAATGACTAAGGGCAGTCTTGTGCTTGCAAACATGTATATCATATACATATATTCATTAGGAAGCCAGGTTTCTTGTCAGGTATAATTTCAGTGGCAGATACAGGACAGGTACTGGGCAATGTGTGGAAAAGCAAGTGGTACAATGGTGCGTTGTTTCGGCCGCAATTTTTTTCCCATGCTCCTGCTGTTTCTAATGAGTTACTGAATTGAAAACTATAGGCCGGCTGGGTGGGGCAGAATTAAACTCCCTCCAAACATGTAATGTGGTGGTTGGGTTTGTTTGTTTTTTAACATTCTATTTTAAGACTTTCAGGACCCTTTTTTGAACGATTTAAGCCTCTTTTAAGACCTCTGTCCCAAGGAAATAATCATGAGTTGCTCACATTTTTCCCTCACTGCAGGCTATGTGACTCATGGTTATGGATTCTAAATGCAGAATTTTAAACATACGTACATTGAATTCCATGTCTTAATCATCTGGCCTTTCATCTCGTACCTGTTGGGCAGAATTAATTAGATTCTTCTTGTCGTAAGGATGCTGTGCCTACATGGTGTTCAGGAGCTGGTTCCTAATGAGCGACAGAATTACAGGCAGACCCAGTAAAGTGAAAACTGGTAGTTCATTGTCAATGTACTGCTTCAGTGCTTGGTTGTGTTATCTGCCCCCTGCCTTCAGGGAGTAATATGCAAGCTTACTATGAACAAATGAGGAGCAAGCTGCTAATCATCTTAATCAACTACATCCAACTTGCACAGTGGATATCTGCTTATTTGAGAGATGAGTTCCCTTTACCCTTTTTCCTTTTTTAAAAAGGGGCATTTTTATGTTCTTCCCTCTCAGTATATGTTGTATTCTTGAAACATACTGAACTAATGCAGGAAAAAATCCCAGCTAATAAGGTTTTAAACTAGTTGCTTTTAAATTGTATTATGCTTTCGTTGACATTCTTTCCGCAAATAGTTTATAGAGCTCAGGTTACCCATTTCCTTTCCAGCCCACAAAACTTTGATTTTTCTGTGAATTTACATGTCTAAGCAAGGTTATGGCAATTACACCAGCATTAAAAGGTTTCTAATTAACATAAACAAGCATGAAGACTATTCGGCTCAGAATAATTAGTGCTGATAGAAAGCACATCTGAGACGTGGAGCATCGGGCCTCTCCTGACAAACCTGTAGCCAGGTGGCCTTTGTCCAGCGTTTCCCCTTGCTTAGATCAAAGAGTGAGGGGAGTGGCAAATTGAATAACCCAGGCAGAGGCTACCAGAGAAAATGGCAAAAGCAGCAATGGATGACTGAGACTTGTCACTCCTCTTAATGTCATGAATGAATGAATGAATCTTTATTTGCCTCAGCCATCGGCCACAGCAATAAAACAACAATACGATATGCAAAGAATAGAAATAAAAAGTCAATTGTGCAAAATACATTTTAGGGTTTTGAATGTTATGAGATTAAAGAAGCCAGTTTGAAATCCACTTTCTGTGAGCTTTCATCCACCTTGATTTACCGATAGTGAGAAATAGTTCCTGTTCATCTGGCTGCCAGCGTTAAGGCCTGTAACAGTTTAATATTCTATTGACATCTGAGTTGTAAGAAAATGCCTTACGCCAAGACAGACTATTGGTCTTTCTAGCTCAGTGATCGGCTATCTCTCTCTAGGTCTCTGTCTTCCCACCCCGACCTGGCCACAGTGATCCATGCGACAGTCACCTCCAGGCTTGACTACTGTAATTCGCTCTACACGGGGCAGCCCTTGAAGCTGTCCCAGAAACGGTGTCCCAGCCGGTGCAGAATGCTGCAGCGAGGTTCCTCACGGGGTCTCTGCCATGGGAGCATATTCACCCAGTGCTTTTCCAGCTGCACTGGCTCCTGGTGGAGTACAGGGTCAGATTTAAGGTGCTGGTTTTGACCTTTAAAGCCCTTCACGGTCTAGGACCCTCATGCCTACAGGACCGCCTCTCTCGATATGCCCCACGGAGAGCTTCAAGGTCCATAAATAGCAACACCCTAGAGGTCCCGGGCCCTAAGGAAGTTAGATTAGCCTCAACCAGAGCCAGGGCCTTTTCAACACTGGCTCCAGCCTGGTGGAACGCTCTGCCTCATGAAAGCAGGGCCCTGCAGGATCTGATTTCTTTCCGCAGGGCCTGTAAGACAGAGTTGTTCCGCCTGGCCTTTGGCTTGGAGCCAATTTGATTCCCTCCCCCTCTTTTCTTTTTCCTTTCTCCTCCTGTGATGAGGCTGCATTTTAATATTTTAATGTTTCAATATTTTAATGTTGTATTTTAACCTTGCTTTTAAGTTGTATTCATTCAACTTGTTTTTATTATTGCTTGTTAGCCGCCCTGAGCCTAGACTTGGCTGGGGAGGGTGGGGTATAAATAAAAATTATTATTATTATTATTATTATTATTATTATTATTATTATTATTAGGATTTACAGACTGGTTTTCTCCCAACCCTAGGTGGAGATGCCACAGACTGAACCTAGTATCTAGGTGCTATTCTGCTAAACTACAGCCCTTCTCTTGCTTTGTTGAAAATTTTAAACAGGATCCTCATTTTGCATTGAACAAGCGCAGAAGGACCAATGTCTGACCGCACCAACTGACATACTCCCAAGTGAGCCTGGGCGCAAATGGCCCTTCTGCCCCAACTGTGAAAGCCAACAATATACTTGGGTACACCCCATTGCACAATACTTCATCTGCTCCCTTCTATTACTTGTGTCTTGGCTCGTAAACTGCTGAAGGGCATAAGCCTGACAAAGACTTCGTTGCTATTTACACTTGAGAATAGTTTGGTCCATGGTTTAGTTAGCCCGATAATAGGCTAGATCGGTATTTCCCAACCTTGGGATCCCCAGCTGTTTTCGGACTACAATTCCCGTCATCCCTGACTAGCTAGGAATGATGGGAGTTGTAGTCCCAAAACAGCTGGAGACCTAAGGCTGGAAAACACTGGTAGAGACTGGCCATTTTCCAGCTCCCTGATCCTAGCATATCTGACATGTTTGGGAAGACCACCACCCATTAGCTTATATGGAAAGGTTTGCACACAGATGTCATTGATGGAGGCAGTGGGAAGGGGTGGGGCGCCACACAAACACAAATCCCACGTGTGCTTTATAGCCACACTTGTGATTTGAGAGCCACTGGTTTAGGAAGCCTCAATAAAGAACAGCATGTTTAGAGAAACTTTTAATGTTTAATAGATTACTGTATTTTAATATTCTGTTGGGAGCAGCCCAAAGTGGCTGGGGAAACCCAGCCAGATGGGCGGGGTATAAATAATAAATTATTATTACCATTATTATTATTATTATTATTATTATTATTATTATTATTAGTGTTTATTCCATTTGTAGAATGGAACTCAAGAAAATGTAGTTTGCCTTTCCCTCACAACAACCTGAAGCTGAGAGACAGCTGTGGGCTAGTATATCACTCAATGAGTCTCTTGGCTACTCATTTAGGTCTTTCCTAAATAGGTCAAGTATTTTGCAATCACTTGGTTAAGTTCTTGCAAAAGCTCAAACCTTGTTCAATCACTCACAAAAGATCTGGCAGGGTTCACTGGTTTATACCTGCTCTCCCAAGGGGAAAGAAAGCTTACCTTTGGCAGGTAAGCTTTATTCTTCCTGCAGGTGGACTGGTCCAAGCAGCCCTACTGGGAAAATTACACTATTTGTGTTCGTTTCTACTAGGGAAATTGCCTTCTGACACTTAGCTTATGTTAATACCCTTACTTGATTTCTGACTCCATATCTACTCATTACATGCAGAGACATCTTACATTTGGAGCAGAGACTGGCTTCTTCTCTGTTCCAAACTTTTCCCTTCCAGGTTGCTGTTTCCCTTGCAGAGTTTTCCAAATGCAACTTCGACAGGGAGCTGTAAATCGGATATAGGGGGTGAGGGAGGGCAGCAGTTTTGTGTGTAATTTGTTAGCATTTCTCAAAATAATAATAATAATAATAATAATAATAATAATAATAATAATAATAAATTTTAAAATGTGTTATTTTGTTAGAGTAAAATGTGACTTACATTTTTATTTTAACACCCAAGAAGATTGGAAGAAAACCCACACAGAGCAGTGACTCTCGCAGACGTTAAGCGGGTAACCTCCTCTGGGGAAAAGCAATTCCAGCATATTGCTGCGTTCTCTGTGACTGAATCTTCAGTTGCTCCTGTTGCAGACATTCTGCAGAGCTGCCTGCCTCACAGGAGGCACACAGAATCTTACTGGGATTAATCAATGTTGTTGCTTTTTCCTACCAGCAAATCACAGTCCTGTGTCAGCATCCAATCTGAAAGAGAATGTTCTGCCCACGCTATCTTGCAGGCAGTTTCACTCTGTAACATATCGGAACCCACTAGGGGGAAAAGTGCTCAGAGCTAGCTTTAAAACTCCTTTGTGGAGAATAAAACCCAAACAGGGAAAGAAGGGAGGTCACCATATAATGGTTGTGCTGTCGAGGTAGAGCTCCTACTATTGTTGAGGAACATGATTTAGGGGTACAATGCTTTCTGCATCTGAAATTTAAAATTAAGAAGTCATTGTTTACAAGATGGTTGAAACTTTGTTTTTTTAAGAAAGGGGGAAATGACAGCATCTATCCTCTTCAAACAAGGCATGCTGATTGCTAATAATCATTGCCTGTGGGGGCATGGGGGGGGGGGAGAGGAGAGAACAAGCTCCGAGAAATCTAGAGTGACTTCAGTTTGTGAATCAAGTGGTTTTTCTTGCTGTTTCTCATTCCTCATTTGCTTCAGCTTCAACACTTCCCTTGCCACAAACTGGAATAAAATGCACAGCATTTTAAATAGCATAGGATTTTGCATGCTGACATAGCATGTTGTATTTGCATTCCTATGCATAACTGACTAGCAAAAATCACAAGATGTAGATAACTAGTGCACAATTAGATAGAAGGCGAGGCTAGGAATATTCACCATTATTTTCTAGTTCTGTGTGTACAATAGATAGATAGACAGAGATATAGATAGATAGATGATAGATAGATGATAGATAGATAGATGATAGATAGATAGATAGATAGATAGATAGATAGATAGATAGATAGATATAGATGATAGATAGATAGGTAGATGATAGGGATATTTTGGTGAGTCTAGAGAAGCAATCAGTGATGTGCGGTTTGCCAACTCCTTTACTTTTTTGAGAAGCACACTATAGAGCAGGCATGGCCAAACTTGGCCCTCCAGCTATTTTGGGACTACAATTCCCATCATCCCTGATCACTGGTCCTGTTAGCTGGGGTTCATGGGAGTTGTAGTCCCAAAACAGCTGGAGGGCCAAGTTTGGCCATGCCTGCTATAGAGGAAAGGGAATGGGCATCATCTTTCTCTCATGAGCTACTACTATGTTCTAAATTTAAATACGAGACACAGCTAGTAGTACTTCTTGTCACATAACAAGGAAACTGCCACTGCTTTTAACTGTGAGATATTGTAAATGAGCATGGCAGAAGAAAATGTTGCCTTGGAAAGTTTTCCCTCTTCATTTCTCTGCTTTCTCAGTGAAAAATTCAGGACTACCTATGCATCTTCTGAGATGTCAGGGGGAAACCAAATGTGAAAGTATTGCCCCCCCATGCCCATTTCTTTCACATCTTCCAACCAAAATCCGTTGAATTGGGAGCCATAGGAAAATACAAATCCCATGAGACCCAGTAGGAATGATAAAGCATTTCTCCATTTACGATGGAGCAGAGACCTTCAAAAGCTCTCTTGGCCCCATCAGTGAGCCATCTCCTTCAAATCTCCTCAAGGGGTGGGGAAACTGGCAGGGAGCAATAAGAGCAAGACCACGTTAGGACTAAGGCCTGAGTTCGAAGAGACTTGGGCCCAGTTCATAACTGGGGGCAGGGAGACTGAATTTGCCAAATTCCTAGTTCTGAGTTCATTTGTATTAATTGCAAATGAGGCTGAAATTTCTGCACACTGCTACAGCTGCATTTCTTTATCCAAACCGATTGTTCATTCAGTTAAAACTCTCAGAATGAAAAGAAAGGTCACCAGGGTGGGGGTGGGGAATATAAAAGGCAGCATATTCCTCAAGGAGGGTATTTGTGCAGTTAAGATGATGTAATGTTTTCATCAGTCCCATTTGCCGAGTGCCTTTTCGTAAAGTATTTTGACATTTAGTGTAGGATGGTTATTCAGACTTGCTTAAACAGAATTATGGTTGAATGGAGGGTATCTCCTATGCCGGATTTTTAATCACTTAATCAACTTAATAAGTTTCTGCAAAAGTGCCCTTGACATTAGCTTAGTTACTGAAGTGCATAAACACAGATGTGTAATTTTTACTGCGACATCAACAGTGGCACAGCTATTTATAGTAGCCTCGAACTTTTAAGGCCTAAAGGCTATCATACGGAATGAACACAGTGTGTAAGAGGAATTGTTTTAAATTCTGATAGCTCCATTAGATGTTTCATTACTTGTTCGTAAGCACCGGCAGCGTGTAAGCAACTACGATGCCGTCGGTGATCAGAAAACACGATCCGACTACGGCACGGGAGGCTGCAGCGGCAAATCGGGCAGATGAGCTCACACAAATCCTTAGGGTGGAGGTACCACAATATGCTCTGTTACTGCTTTCATAGACATTATTTAAGTGGCAAAATTACGATCATTATGGTGAGCAAGGTGTTTTGGAAGGAGAGCCTATTTATTGCAGCAGACCAACCTGAGTAGTGTATATACGAGAGAAAGAGAACATTGTCTTGTTGGGGGAGAATGGGCCACCTTGCATCAGGAGTGGCGGAAAGGCTCACCACTACCACATAGTGCTGCGTTTAAGTGCAGCATGTTATTTTCCTCCCTAGATAGTATTCACTTATATGAGGAAAAAATAAGTCGGAAGAGCATGGCTGGGAATGGGGGCTTAAGCTGCCCTTGGTGAATGCAGGACCTGGTTTCAGGGACACGTTCTGCATGAAGAAAAGGATCTTTGTATTTTAGCTCTCAGTACACACATGTGCTGAGCACATGTTCTGCATTCAAAATCATCTCCAGGTTAAAAGCTGGGAAAGAATACTGTGTCAGAAACCCTTAAGAACCCCCACCAATCCGAATAGACAATACAAGCCTGGATAGACCATTGATCTGACTTCATATAAGGCATCTCTGTATATTTCTGCGTGGAAGGTGAATCTGTAGTCACCTATAGAAAAGCTGGATTCAAGTAAACTGTATTTAAAGATACAGGACTTCTGTTAAGTCCGTATTCATGACCAAGCTTCTATTAGAATTTATCTAGACAAATTGTAAATTTTTAAAGTTCACCTTTGTATATTTAAGAATGCAAAACACCTCCCTGTAAACAAATTTCCATGCTGAAACCTTGAGATAAACATGTATGTTGGTTTGTTGGTTTGTTTGCTTGCTTCCTTGTGGCTTTTTTTAAAAGCAAACTTTCAGCATTATTATAGCACACAATTTTGTAGTTGAATATGAGGAACATATTCTTATGAGCTCCTTGCTTATCGTGTGTATGTATTTGGCATTGGCAACTGAATAGTAAATTCGCCCGAACTCTCTTCCAAAGATAAACAGATACAGAGAGCTGGAACTGACATTTTAAATTTGGATTTCTGTTTCTGAGGGTGTGCATGGTTTTTTCCCCTGCCTAGGGTTGTGTGTGATCTTAATTCTTTGAGAAAGGGCGACCTCCATCATTTCTGTGAAAGGATGACATCAGCAGAATTACTCCAGAGGGAGTCTTTCTTGCTTAAGTCTCCCTCAGCTGGTGATCCTAAATGCAACTGTTTGACAATAACCTGTAGCAAAATACATTTCACAGCCTTGCCCGAATCTTCTAAGTGTGAAATATATTCTTTAAGTGTTCTTTTATCATTATTGTTATTCCCTGTTTTACATGTGATGACGTGAGATCGCAGAATTTATAGTTCTAAGGCACCTTGAACACTCCCTGGGTGTAAAGGCAGCAAAAGAATGAATTGAATTAAAATTAATTAATTTGGCCACAAAAGTAGTTGGCAAAAGGAATAGCAAAAGCAGTGTACGCAGGATTTTGGGTCTGATGTGGCCTGTTCTGGACCTTCCCATAGCAGAGGCCACCCCTGCAAAAAAATATCTGCACTAGCCTGTGCCGTCAAGAAGCTCTGTGTCCTCTGCTTGTTCAAGTTATTGTAGCACCTGCACATTTTCCATTACAGTGGTGCCCCGCAAGACAAATGCCTCGCAAGACGGAAAACTCGCTAGACGAAAGAGTTTTCCGTTTTGGAGGTGCTTCGCAAAACGAATTTCCTATGGGCTTGCTTCACAAGACGAAAATGTCTTGCAAGTTCCTGCGGGTTCCCCCCTTTTTTCTAAGCCGCTAAGCCGCTTATCCGATAAGCCGCTAAAAGCCGCTAATAGCACTAATCCGTCAATGGGCTTGCTTCACAAGACGAAAAAACCGCTAGATGAAGAGAATCACAGAACGGATTCTTTTCGTCTTGCGAGGCACCACTGTACTTGAGCCTCCTCAAACAGTATACAGCGCAGTACCCTTGCCTGAATGGGAGACCGCTGGCTGCACTCCCCTCAGTTTCTGTGGCAGAAGAATAGGTCATTGAATACAACAAGCTACATTCTAATGATGATTCTGGGGTGTTTTTTTTATAGCCACAGTACATTAATGGAACCTCCGCTGTTCCTGGTGGGTGGGGAGCAAACAGCAGGGGTGGACCTGCTTGTGGGCTTTCTGGAAACATCTGGTTCCTTTTATGTTCATAGGATGATTGTGTTGATTTACTTGTGTGTGGTAGCATTTCTTTCTGTTAAGTAATGCCAACAATTGTTTATTTGATTGATAATTGCTTTTAGGAGTTCTCTGGAATCTGTCATCTTGTGATGCACTAAAAATGCCAATTATCCAGGATGCCCTTGCAGTGTTGACCAATGCAGTGATCATTCCTCATTCAGGATGGGAAAACTCCCCACTCCAGGATGACCACAAAATACAGCTTCATTCATCACAGGTGCTGCGCAATGCCACTGGGTGCCTAAGGTGAGTTCTGATAACTTAAGCATTGGATATGTTCTTATGCTGAATTCTCTCTTCTTCCCTTAGCCTCCCAGGGACATTGGGTGGTATCCAAGTAAGTCATACTCAGAGTAGACCCGCCTTACTTAACGGACTTAAGTTAGTCATAGTCTGAGTACGACTTAGTCGGCTACACCCATAGGACCAATATTATCACTTCAGTCTTCCATCCATTCCACAAAAGTCTGTAGCATTTTTACTCTTTTGTTGAAATGTCATAGTAGAATTATAGAGTTCGTGTCATAACCAAGTATTTAAAGGTGCTCTGAACCAATAGCTGTAGTATGTGGTACTGATGGTTTTCTACTCTGGGTCTACAGTGAGTACAACCTGCGGGTACAACAGTGGGTACAAAACCCAACGATTAATCCTCTTCCCTACATTCTTGCCATGGAATGGAGCAGCAGCAAAAGTGCCTGACAGATCACCATCCGTGGCTGATGGGTGGGGTTGTGTTTGACCAAGTGAGTTAAAAAAACAAAACACCTGCACAGGTCTGTGGGTTAAAATTACTGCCATTTGCTTTAAAATTCCTGTTACGTATCTGAATTTGGGTGCAAATCAACTTCAATGTTTGCACAAGAAAAGAACAGGTGTGTATAAGATCTGGTATGTAAGCAGTAAAAACAGTGGCGTAGCATGGGGGGTGCAGGGGAGGCCGGTCGCACCGGCCGCAACATCTGGGGGGGGGCGCGGAAGAGACTCGAGTGCTAAAATCCACGGGTTAGGGGGAGCAAATTACTTGCCTTGCCCCGGGTGCTGACAACCCACGCTACGCCACTGAGTAAAAATATTATGAATGAGTGACATTTTAGTGTAATCACGTTGATATGTTTTATGCATACCGATTTGTAAGTGGAATCAGGTAGATGAACAACAAAACTGAGATTGCAAACTTACTCAATTCAGGGTGAAACCTTTAATCTTGTTCTCACAAACAGGTTGGATGAGACACCTCGGTTAGATTGCTACCTCCCCATGATTTCGGCTAGATAATCCGTGCAACTTCATCCAGTGGGCAGGCGACTGGGAGTGAAGGGCAGCAGAGTAGTAGATTACTTTAGATTTACTCCTCAGCATTACAAATATATCTTGTGCTAGTGTTTGTTTTTTTATAATTGATGAATGTGAAGTTCGTATGGCAAAAAGATAAGTATCACAAAGGCAGGGTGCTGGACAATGACCTGGCTCACTCATAACGTTGAACCATGGTTAGAATGAACTGGAGCTTAGTGGGAACACAAAGCATGCAAGTTCACACTCGTGCACAGCTCATGGTTTGTTTGGAGAGGAACAAACCACAAGCCCTGGGTTCACATGTCACAGTAAACCAGACTGTGTAGAAGTCGGGTGGGAGGAGCGAAAGGCCTGTGTTGACACGAAACTCTAGTTTATTTTAATTATGGCTTAATGTGGCATGCAAACCAGGCCAATAACTTCAGTTCCTTGAGTATTGGTCCTCTTCTGAAAGATGGCTTCCCAACTAGTTGTCATCCTGCATGCAACATTGAGTTAAAAGCATTTCCACATACCTGCATGCTATTGATTTTCCTGGCAATCTACCTGGGGTTCACGTGTTCCCTTGGGGAAGGGCCACAGCTCAATGGTAGAGCATATGCCTTGCATGCAGAAGGTCGCAAGTTCAATCCCAGGTAGGGCTGGAAAAGAGCCCTGCCTTAAACCCTGGAGTGCTGCTGCCAATCAAGTGCTGCCAGTACTGAGCCAGATAGATCAATGGTCTGATTTGGTGTAAGGCAGATTTCTATATTCATTCCTCCCTCCCTCCCTCACTCTCACGTTGTTCATATCTTCTTCAGACCTGGTATCTAGGATATGTGTCCTGATCTGGTGGGAATGGCTACCTTTTGTATTGATGCATTTAGACCTTACATAGTAAGGTAAAGGGACCCCTGACCGTTAGGTCCAGTCATGACTGACTCTGGGGTTGTGGCGCTCATCTCGCTTTATTGGCCGAGGGAGCCGGCGTACGGCTTCCGGGTCATTTGGCCAGCATGACCAAGCCGCTTTTGGCGAACCAGAGCAGCGCACGGAAGCGCCGTTTACCTTTCCACCAGAGCGGTACCTATTTATCTACTTGCACTTTGACGTGCTTTCGAACTGCTAGGTTGGCAGGAGCAGGGACCAAGCAACGGGAGCTCACCCCGTTGCGGGGATTCGAACCGCCGACCTTCTGATCGGCAAGTCCTAGGCTCTGTGGTTTAACCCACAGCGCCACCCGCGTCCCTAGACCTTACATAAATAACTATCAGATCTAATTTTATGCAAAGACAACAAAATATAATCTATAATACTGGTTACAGTCATATGTGGAACTTTAACTTTTATTTGTAATGGGGAAGTAGAGGAGAGTTACGGGACAAATAAAATATTTCTGTTCTCATCAAAACCAGTAAAAAACTGTATTCGTTTTCTAGTTATTGCTGTTTGTAGCAAACCAGTGTCTGCAGGCTTTGATTCTTGGCAAATGCCAATGCTGTGGGCACTTTTTTGGCCTTTCAAATCTCTATTGTGTGTGGCTTCTAAATAAAACACTTTAGAGACTTTTTCTCAGTGGGTTTTAAGCTCATTGATTTCAAAAGCATTTCAAGATTTAGGCCACAATCCAGGAAGCCAGAGGAATAACAAGCACCAAAGTTTTTCACTTCTCTGGGCTTTTTGTTTGTTTGTTTGTTTAAAGAACAGAAGCCCCCGATTCTATATGGTAAATACCTTTTTCAGATTCCAAAACATTTGCATTATATCTGCAGAGAATTCGACAACAGTTTGTGATGCATAGGGAAGCTGCTGCTCAAAGACCAAAATAGTTGAAGCCCTGCCGAGCAAGCTCAAGCCCTTAGCAGAACCTCCCTGGATTATGCCTTTGGGCTACCATCTTCAAAAGCCTGCACCAGGAATATTTCCATGCATGCTCGACAGAAGTTGCCCATCAGGAAAAGATGGAGTGAGCTGCATAGTGTTGTAACTTCCTGTATAGTTCATTCAAAATCAGTCTGTCTTTAAGTTAGGCAATGATGGCCACAGCCGGTTTGGCAAAACTATTTGTGTGTGCAATTCGAACTCCCTTATTCACACACACAAGTACAGATATGTGTGTGCAGTGTAATCAGAAGCAATACAGTCCAGGAAAAGCTGTACTACTTGATTCTACTGGTTTTTTAAGGTGACTCAAAGTTATGCCTTTCATAAAGGTAAAGGGACCCCTGACCATTAGGTCCAGTCGTGGCTGACTCTGGGGTTGTGGTGCTCATCTCGCTTTATTGGCCGAGGGAGCAGGCGTAAAGCTTCCGGGACATGTGGCCAGCATGACTAAGCCGCTTCTGGCGAACCAGAGCAGTGCACGAAAACGCCGTTTACCTTCCTGCTGGAGCGGTACCTATTTATCTACTTGCACTTTTGACGTGCTTTCGAACTGCGAGGTTGGCAGGAGCAGGGACTGAGCAACGGGAGCTCACCCCGTCGCAGGGATTCAAACCGCCGACCTTCTGATCGGCAAGTCCTAGGCTCTGTGGTGTAATCCACAGCGCCACCCGCGTCCCCTATGCCTTAGATAAGGATTAGCAATTACTGCATTTTAATTTGTATTCCAAGTGCCCCTTGTTGTGAACAGATATCACTTCTGCTTGCTGATATTGAGGGGGACGAGGGATGCTAGTTTCTGCTGAGTTCCTCTCTGGCTGAAGCCCACCCCCAATACTATGGAGGGGTGTGTGGGGTTGTGGCAGGAAGGGAGCCCCAAAACTCTGTTGCATGCACAGAATTCCATGTGCAGTTCTTTGGATTCAAGTCAGTGGTATACTGTATCTTAACTGAATCGAAGCACATTAAATCAGTATTCTTTTATAAAGACTATAAACCAACAAAATAGTTCTATTAGCGGAAGCACTTTTAACGGCACAGTAGAATTCCTCTGCCTTCTTCTTTCCCCACATGACCCCTAAAACTGCTCTGGGGCTTCCCCCAACCGCCCAGAAAAGATTTAGGGGGTCTGCAGGAAAAGTAGAGGACAGGGAAGTTTCATTGCACAGCTAGAAGTCCTTGCAGTAGCAGAACTGTTAGACACCACCCTTTGTCACATACTGCTGCTCCTTGATTCTTCCTTTAAACTTTGTTCTTGCCTGGTCTCCAAATTTACCCTTTTCTTGATTCTTCTTTAAGAGTGAGATGAATGAACAGGCACTTGGATTCCATTGTGCCAGGTCCACCATCTTCTTAGCTTAGATCAGTGAAGACACTGAATATTTGCGAGTTACCTCTGTGAAGCTGTCACTCTGACTTTTAGCATCATATGGCTGAAAAGAAAAAGAGGTCCAACTCATAGCTTCACATAGATTACTGTACAGCATACCCACAGTTTACACTGGGTTATGTTCAGAGGATAGCACCTAAAGCCAAAATCACGTACAGTCATACCTTGGATCTTGAACGGCTTTGTTGCCAAAAATTTCGGCTCCCGAATGATTGAAAACCAGAAGTGAGTGCTCCGGTTTTCAAATGAGTTTCGGAAGCTGAACGTCCAGCACGACTTCCGATTGGCTGCAGGAAGCTACTGCAGCTAATTGGAAGCCACACCTTGGTTATTGAACGTTTTGGAAGTCGAACGGACTTCCGGAATGGATTCCGTTTGGCTTCCAAAGTACGACTGTATAGTTAAAACACATTGGGTACAAGGGTGAGTGGGATTGCTAAAGTTATCCCCACGGATGCCCGACCACTTTCTGCTCTCTTTTAATTTATTTATTTTTAATGTTACCAGCTGAATAAAGCTGAATGCACACAAGTTAAATGCATGCAAGTTGCAGGTCTACTGTATACTGTATTTTATCTTCCAATGATATTGTGGGCTTGGATTTTGTTGAGGGGAATAAGGTGAAAGGGAGAGAGTTTTGGTTTTGTTAGAAGTAAAAATAAATGAATTTTAACACTACCGTGGCTAAAACAAATGCACTTTAACAAGTGCTTTACATTTTAAGATGTGCTGTGAACGGAATTACCATTTTCATTGCATGTTTATTCTTTTTTATTTGTTTCCCAAAATTGTATAGAGCACCTCTCATCCAAAGCCCCAACTTTATACAGAGCCCAAGGGGCAAATCCATATAAGATGCTTTAAAATAGGCCCAATTATGAAATTACTTATATTCTGGCAACTTTCAGTTATTTAATTTTTATTGCCCTTGCATCTCTGCTGCTCACTGCTTTTAAATTCAATTATAGTTATTTAGATTCTTTTAGTATTGTCATCCATAGCTGAAAATATTGGATTTCTTACTAACAGGCTTTAAGCCAGCAGCAAAATATATTATGCACTTAGCACTCTTATTCTGAAGTTAATAAATGCCAACTAAAATTCAGTGCTTTCTTAGAAGCAGGAAAGTAGATAGGATTAGCAAGACAAATGGAAAATTTCCAGATGGAAAATTTAAAAATCAGCTATTACTTTTCTCCCTAATCCCACCTGCCCCACTCTGATCTAGTGTCTACCTAATACTAGGCCAAAGCATGACTTAGCACAGGTGAGAAAACATGCACAGTATCGCAGAAAGGAGATTGTGGCCTGTTTGCTGCCCTTGGATTGCTTTGCTGTCATGCTGGATTAAGCCATGCTTTGGGTTCATGATTCTATTATATGAAACTGGGCTCCTGGCTTAGCTTTCTGCAGGCAGTCCATGATTTGTAACAAAGATTTGTCCTATGCTTTACAGATCTTAGTTTGTCTGGGAGAGCTAAACCACAAGCTGAGGTTGAGACGACATACTAAGCCAAACAGTGATCATTGCCTCAATGGGACACCATTTTAGGTTTCTCTGCGCTTACCAAAGGAAATACTAGCCTAGAAATCAATGAATAAAGAATTGGGATTCTTCACTGATAGCTTACTGCAGGGTCTGAACTTAGGGTCATTGGAAAATGTTTTGTAAGAGAAACTAAACTTTTATCTTTTCTTTTTTTCTTTAAAAAAATGAGTTTCTCTCCATGTTGCTACAGGGATGCTTGCAGAATTTGTGCCTGCATTCTCTAAAACACAGTACAGTAATACATCCGCAAACGTCTGCCTCGTCCAGCTTCCATTCTGGCGAATGTCCACGGCAAACCCGGAGGTAATGGAATGGGTTACTTCTGGGTTTGCTGCTCGTGCATGAACAGAAGTGCTAAATTGCGCATGCGCAGAAGCGCAAAGCAGTCTGCGCGCGTGCACAGACATGGCACTTGGCCCTGCGTCCTTATTGGCTAGTGGCCAGGGCTCCAGAATGGATCCTGGTTGCAAAAACAAGGTGAAACTGTAGTTCTGTCCTTATGAGGTTGTTTGCACTTGAATTCAGTCATGGATTTCAGGTGAAAACAGCCAATATGTGGGGCTTTCTCCCCTTCTGCTCCTGCCAAATGATCCATATTCATTCTCTCTAACAGATGTGTATTGCATACAAAATCTGTAATGTAAGATGCTGTAGTGTAGTATATTCATTCCCACAGGGGTGACCATGTTGGTCTGTTGAAGCAAAAACAACGAGGAGTCTGGTGGTACCTTAAAGACTAATAGATTTATTGTGGCAATATAGAAGTCATCTGAAACTAAATATTCTTGACATCAACCTAATTACTTGGCTATATGTTGAGCTTTGGTTATCCTCGGCTGCTCTTGTTCTCATGCTTTTATTCTAGTTGTCAAGTGAAGTGTGCTTCTGAAAATCTGCAGAAGCAATAATTTCTGTGACATGTTATATCACTTTACTGAACTTTTAACCTGTCTTGTTCTCAAAAAAGACAACATATGAATAACCAAGGAGAATTTTATGGCTCCTGAAATATTTTCATCAGTTTTAACAGGTCCCAGAAAATGAGACGGAAGTAATGAACTCAATGTCTGTAGCGATGTTTAGACAGGAATCAAGTAAGAGCTATTAGTGTTGTAAACAGCATCAAAACACATACACAGAGCAATATGGGCCCCCAAATATAATATGATGAGCTTGATTTCCAGATATCAGAAACGTTCAGAAGGTTATCAAATCCGCACTAGTTTTGAAGGTCAGCTAAAACCACACCCAAAACTTCCAGATTGGTGGTATCCTTGGTGGTGCATTGCAAAGCCATTTGATCTTGAAAGAAAGACAGCGTAACAATATGGTAGCACAAACCTGTACACGTCTTCAAAAGTTGTATTTATTCTGAAGCCAGCCATTAAGGAATTTATTTGAACTAAAAAGCTCGTTCTATGGGCTTGGAGGACACGCAGCTGTAGTTGGTGAAGTGGCAGTGATCTATCAGTCACATTGGGCTGTGAGCTACCAGAAATACCAGGTTCCTTGCTAGTTGTAAACATCTCTGAATCTTCTGCGTTCTCCCTGTTCTCAGGGTGATAATACATTTCAGGTACATTTCAAGGAGCTGGAACTGTTGCGGTCCTTAATTTATGCTGTCACCCTATTGCAGCATCATTTTTGGGGAGACAACTGTTTAGTAACCAGAATGCCTTCTTCTACATTCTGAGCATCTACAGCTATATCACCCACTGTTGGTCGGTACAATACGCCAATGCTCTCTTTTCACAAAGCAGCAACTGCTTGTTCCACTACTTCCCTGCATAGAGCCATCATGCTCTCCTAAAGGTTAAGCCATTGATTTGGAGTTTACTGAAACACAGTATACTGAAATGGTACTGTAGATGTGATGCTCCTGTTGTTCTGGGTGGAAGACGTTACACTCATTTGGAAGTCCTAACTGAATCAGATTGTTTTCAAGTGGTAAAGCGAAGGTTTGATGTATTGTGTGTTGAATTGTCTCACCCCATCTTATTGAGATACAATATTAAAACAACATACAGACTGTGTGTCCATACATTTCTGGTCAGATATTTTGTAATCAGCGGGCTTTGTAGGGGCTCACTTATCCAACATGGTGGATGCTTTCCTGGTGTTGTTGTTGTTGTTTAAAAATTGATTGATTGGTTTAGTCGTTTAGGCATGTCCGACTCTTTGTGACCCCGTGGACCAGAGCACGCCAGGCACTCCTGTCTTCCACTGCCTCCCGCAGTTTGGTCAGACTCATGCTGGTAGCTTCTAGAACACTGTCCAACCATCTCGTCCTCTGTCATCCCCTTCTCTTGTGCCCTCAATCTTCCCCAACATCAGGGTCTTTTCCAGGGAGTCTTCTCTTCTCATGAGGTGGCCAGAGTACTGGAGCCTCAGCTTCACGATCTGACCTTCCAGTGAGCACTCAGGGCTGATTTCCTTAAGAATGGATAGGTTTGATCTTCTTGCAGTCCATGGGACTCTCAAGAGTCTCTTCCAACACCATAATTCAAAAGCATCAATTCTTCCACGATCAGCCTTCTTTATGGTCCAGCTCTCACTTCCATACATCACTACTGGGAAAACCATAGCTTTAACTATACGGACCTTTGTTGGCAAGAGATAAAAGGAACTACTGGCAAGTTTGGCCTTGGAGGTCAAAACAAAGCAGGGCAAAGGCTAATAGAGTTCTGCCAAGAGAACAAGCTGGTCATCACAAACACTCTTTCATGGTGTAGAAGTTCTCAAATTATATTTGGAAGGTGTCTTCAATGCACAACAGACTCCCTGTCAGGACTTAAAATATGTTACTGAGCTTGCCAAACTTACTTCTTCAACACCAAATTGTATATGATTCTTTGCCTTCACAGTGAGATGATAAGAGTATTTATCTGCTTGAAAAAATGTGATAGAGAATATGGTAAATGTAATTACTTTCATTGCCATGAAGAAAAATATTTGATTTTCACTGGTGTTGCAAAGAAACTGGTCAGAGCCCTCTCATAGCCATATCTGGGTGGTAGGCTATTTAGGACTGCTTCCTCCTAGAAATTCACAGTCAGTTGGATTCCAGGGCACTTTGCAGAATGTAGATCCTAACCTTGATTAGTGTCCTTTTAAAGTTTTGTTGAACTTTGGAACTGCAAACTGATTGTATATTGGCTATAACTAATAGCCTCTGGCCTGCAGAAAGTTCCAAAGCTCCGTTTTGTGAGGTTTATGGAGCTTGCAGAATTTGATCTAATTAATATGTGTATTCTATTTCTGCTACTTAGAAAGCAATCTCCTAGCTCTCTATCACTTTCCATTGTTTTTGCACCAAAAGGCAAATGTTAAGCATCCCTAGATGTTCTAGACATTCTAGAGGATGGCTAGGCAATGTGGTAGCCTCCAGGTCTCATAGACTACAAAGTTTCCTCAAGCAGTATGTTCAATAGTAAGAGCTGATGGGATATTGCCCGGCCCTGAACTTTTCCCATTTCTTTCCAGAGACAGAAATGTTTCACAGACCTGAAACGTTGTAGATTAGATTAGATTAGTACTTTTAGGACTAGCTCAGTTGTCAAACACTAAAATACTTAATGTGAATTAACCAAGCTAATGACATAAATTTGTGTGTGTGTGTGTGTGTGTGTGTGTGTATACAGTGGTACCTCGGGTTACATACGCTTCAGGTTATATACGCTTCAGGTTACGGACTCCGCTAACCCAGAAATAGTGCTTCAGGTTAAGAACTTTGCTTCAGGATGAGAACAGAAATCGTGCTCTGGCGGCGCAGCAGCAGGAGGCCCCATTAGCTAACCTGAAGTGGTGCTTCAGGTTAAGAACAGTTTCAGGTTAAGTACGGACCTCCGGAACGAATTAAGTACTTAACCCGAGGTACCACTCTCTCTCTCTCTCTGTATATGTGTGTGTGTGTGTGTGTGTGTGTGTGTGTATTGAAGAGAAGAAACATTGGCTACAGATCATGGTTAGCAGGGGGGGGGGGCTTAACCATGGGCAAAGGTTCAGACAACACCCCATGCCAAACCTTCTCTTAGCTCAGTGTGCCACAGGATTATGAAAAAGACCAGGAAGCAGCAGAGCAGCTGCAAGCAGTTTTTTCTCTCGCATGCTGGCTATTTCGTTTTAACAGCTAATTTTAGTTGATGCTCTGGTCATTTTGCATTAGTCAAGAGACAATGTTATTTTGTGTAGCTAGGACATGTCTGCTAGCATTATCTGCCTTTACCGTAAAATTTAGGGCCTGGGATGGGAAAGATTTTAGAGGCCATGTTAAGTTCTTATGGCATACTTTTAACATAAATCAAATATGTCGTGCTGAATATTTGTAAGAATGGCGGGAAGAAGCCTCAATAGATTCCTGAAATTTGTAAGAACTGTGTCAGGAATCTCCCTAAGGACTGCATCTGTGCAAAACATTCTATTTTACTTTATAGTGTTTTTAATTCATTTGCAATTATTTGCTGCTCAATGCAGTCCAGTGAGTGCACCAGGACGCAGTGCAAAAAATTATTACGCAGTAGTGAAGACTTCAGTGTTTTAACTCTGGGTTACAACAGAAGGCAAGCAGTTAACAATGATTGCAAAAATAATATTCACAATAACATGAAACCTTTTTTTATCACATTATGAATGAGTAAAAAAATTGGCTCGAGGTCTGTAGCTGGCAAAGTAAATCTTGCCATGACCAGAGAAGTTGCTGTAGTATGAGAAGCCAACAAGACGTAAATTGTCTGCATATCTGACCAGTTTGCTTCCCCTTTAAGGAGTGGATCTAAAAATTTATTTCAAGTCTCCGAAAAGGTTGGGCAATAAAACAGTGCAGCTAGGAAAAACTCTTAAGGAACAACCATAACATTGCATTTGGTATAGAAGTCTTTGGAATGGACTTGAGCCTTTTCATTAAGACCCAGCTTTCATTTGCTCAAAGGGACACATGTTAGGTAGCCTGGTCTTTCAAAGACAGGATGCCTTAAACCAGTATTTAAAGGTTCTAATAATAATCGCAAAAAGGGAAAGTAGGGTACTTCTTATCAAGAGATTTATTAAGGTCCCAGATATTTGCTCCGTAAGAAAAACATGGTGTAAGTTTTCATTTCAGCACAGCAGAAAACCAGTATTTCTTTTATTTATTTCTTATCAATGTGTTTTGAATAAGTTATTATTATTATTTTAGAACTGCAAGCTGCCTTGAGAGTTCTAACTGAAACAAAGGGTGAAATGTCATGTTTTATGAATGAGCTTTAAATGATGGGCTGTATTCAACATAGCACTTACTTAAGTAATTCCATCAGCACAAATGATTTCTGCTAGTACTACAGAATGCCCTCCTCTATCCTCCCCCCCCCCTTGACCTCACCCCATCTGTTACAGGGGTTCCCCCAACCCTCTGGAGCAGATTGGAGAAGGGTGATGGGCATGAGGAAAGTGAATATACTGACAACCTTGCTCTATACCCCTCAAGTCAATGTAGCTGTTGTCTTAATTTCAGTACATCTGGCTATCTAGTTTTGGCTTTCTGTTTCATCTTCCATAAACTTCAGTCTTCTCTCACATATTTTTCACTCACCAGGACGCACCAGGCCATAAGGAGGAAAACAAGAAAAACAATATTCTGAATCCCAGAAGCCAGAACAGCAAGAGGGATCTGGCTTCTGGGATAGCCTCTTGCTGTCCTGGCTTCTGGGATAGCCACGCACAGCCTCTCCCGGGCAGCGGGATGAAGGCTCCCCCTGCCCGGAAGAGGCTGCGCGGGGCTAAAGCAGAAGCCAGGACAGCAAGCGGGGCGCCGTTCTTCCTCTCGCTTTGCAAGAGAGGCGCTTCACTGAAGGGGCACTGCGCAGCTCTCCCTCTGAGCAGTGCCATTCGCCCCATAAGACGCACTCACATTTCCCCTTACTTTTTAGGAGGGAAAAAGTGTGTCTTATGGAGCAAAAAAATACGGTAGGTTGGATGAACTGCACATTTCTTTACTGATATATATACTTATTGTTGTGGTGTACATTATATCCTTCTCTTGACTTGAAGAATTAAGAAAGTTCCAGTTTTAGCCTTGCGGTGCTGGGGCCGATTGCTGATTAATAAACATAGCAGCCATGTGAAATAATTCTGCTTGGCGGCTGCCTCCATTTTGAAAACTGCCATTAAAGGTGGCATGACTTGCCATTCAGCAAAGCCTTCTGTCAATTTCCTCCATCCCTCTTTCTTCCCACCCACTCTTGTTGGTGTGAAGAATCAGAATGTGTGCAGCCTATGAATGCTCCCTGTCTCCACCTTCATGAAAGGTCAATATATCTAAGCCAATGTACTATACTCTTATGTAAATATAATTGCTACTTATAATACCGAAATTTTAGTATTAACTTACAGAACTGAATTTCAGCATGAATAACACATGCAAAGACAATCAAGCTGTTATTGCAGAGAAAGCTAATCAGAATGGTTGAATTGTACCTGATTGGAAATAATCAGCAGAAAATGTAATAAATATTAACACCGTTTCAGAGATTTACTTAGATTACATCTGATTAACTTTCTTCTTCTTCTTGATAGAGCACTCAAATGACTAGAAAAAGAGATGGGGTGGATGAAAATGTATTTGAGTATTAACAGTTTTACAAAGCAAAGACATAATTTATCGATATCTAGTTATAGTTTGTGTCCAAAAAATAATACAGTAATGACTCTTTTAAGAAAACTAGTTGAAGCTGTCACAATCTTTTCCCCCTTCAAAACAATTGAAACCAATTGCAACTCTCTCTCTCTTTTTAAACAAACTATGTTATTGGAAAATCCAAACAAAATTAAGTACTCATCAGCCTAATTTATTTAAATAGGGGAGAATTCTCTTTTTGATCAAAATCAAATGTGCTCTGTTTTATTTTTCATTGCTTTTTCTTCTTCTTAAAACGGAAGATAATACTGTGCATGCCCCTGTCCCATTTTCATCTTTCTTTATATTTTAGCTCAGCTTCCCCATACTTTACATGCCCTGGTCTTCTAGAACATGTAAAGACCTCCTCTTACAAATATTGGTTGCTGAAGAGTTACACTGTATGTTTGGGACACGTGCCCAGACAAGTTTGTGTGTGTGTGTGAATGCAGGATAAATGTGCTACTTATCCCCAAGAAGGCTGGGTATGAATGAATGAAAGAATAAATGATTGTGCTTCCTGGTGCAATACTATTGTTTCAAAGCACACCCATGGTAAGAAAGTTTGTGTGAAAACACTCCCAGGGTGAACCCAGCACGGGGAGGGGGAATTAGCGCGAAATAGCTAAAAAGCCCTATTTATTTGTGCTGGATATTAATGGAATAATGTTTAATCTTAAAACATTTAAAAACAAGTGCCTTGTGCTTTTGTCATTTTAAACCAGTGTCTCCTGAAGGAGTGTCTCCACCCCCATCCTTCTGCCCGGACACTGAGGTCCAGTGCCGAGGGCCTTCTGGCAGTTCCCTCGCTGCAAGAAGCCAAATTACAGGGAACCAGGCAGAGGGGCTTCTCGGTAGTGGCACCCGCCCTGTGGAACGCCCTCCCACCAGATGTCAAAGAGAAAAACAACTACCAGACATTTAGAAGACATCTGAAGGCAGCCCTGTTTAGGGAAGCTTTTAATGTTTAATAGACTATCATATTTTAATATTCTGTTGGAAGCTGCCCAGAGTGGCTGGGGGAACCCAGCCAGATGGGCGGGGTATAAATAATAAATTATTATTATTACTGCTACTACTGCTACTGCTACTGCTACTACTATTATATCTGCACTCATGAAAGTGTGAGGTTTGCTGCTTCTATTCTCCCTCTCCAGTTAGGTAGGATCCTGCCTCCACGCTTTCTCTCACAGGAAAAATGCTTACTTTTGAAATGAAAGTTCAGTGTATAATAATTCTGAACGTAGGCTTCTCTCCTCTCCTCAAGTGGCTACAACCACAATTTTGCATACACCCTTGTTCTGTAATTATGCAACAATTACTGATAGGGAACCTGTTGTAACAATTACCTGAAGTGACAGAACGATGGGATATTTTGTTCCAGAAACTGAAATGCACTGTTATTTGCTTGATAACCCATTACTCTAGCTCAGGTGGCACATGAAAATATTTTCCTGGTCAGCCCATTTTCCTTAAGATGCATTTTTGTTGCACTCTTTTGTTTTCCTATTGCTGATCCTCAAGATTCCAACACAGAAAACATGACTCCTGGTGTAGACATGATTGTTAGTCATTTCTGTATATATTTCCTGGTTCTAAAATCCAACACCATTTTTCTACTTTGATGTAAGTTCACACTGAATAAAGCACTGGGCAGGAGATTTATCAAGAAAGCAATTTATTTAAAACCAAGTTGGGTCATTCCATATCAAGAGGTCAAACTTTTCTACCTCATGTCATCCAATTTTCTTAATATTTTGTACACTAGTTGAATGACTTGATTGATTTTATTGTTTGCAGCTAATGGGCATTACAATACAAAATGAATATAAATTGTGCAGCTGCAAAACAAAACTGTATGTACAAAATATATGTGATCCCATTGAGATCCCAAGATGAAATTTTGCAGGTAGCTTTTAGAAATATTACATAATCAATACAATTTTGGAAAATTGTAATCATTAATTTTAATCACTTTTTAAAATTTTGTAACTTTAAATTTAAAATTTAAAGTAGGTCCATCATGTGACATATAATATTAAAGCCCATGAAGTCCTGAAGAGATTGGTGTTTTTATTTTTGACATATCTCAATTCTGCGCTGAGCTTTTAAGGCTTTTGTGTAGTCCAGCAAGGCCAAAATTGTTATTTATTTATTTATTTATTTATTTATTTATTTATTTATTTATGAAATTTCAAACCCTCATAACTCACAAACAGGACAAGATTTTAAAAAAATAGATTCAAACTTAGTTTTGATCATTCAACAAATGTACAGAATATTAAGAAATTTGGATGACATGAGGTAAAAAAAAGTTGGATCACTTGATATGGAATGACCCAGTTGCATGTGATCCTTGTAGCCTGGGTTAGTTATGCTGAAAGTTGCTCTAAAAACTGGAGGACATGGTATTATGGGCTGGTGTCAGAAAAGAGAGAACCCTGGTTTTAATTCTCTACAAAATATCGAAGGTCACATTGCATAAATGTTTTCATTCCTAAAGGTATAGTAAAATGCTTTGCTCTTTCTTGCCTCTTTGCTGCAAACCTTGCTTCATTCATAATAGCTGTGCTTCATGGTCCTTCCAGGCTGTGGGATCATGAATCCCAGGACCATGTTCTCAAACAAATGAAGGGCAGAGCCAATGTGTCTTAGCCAGTTCACTACAACAAAGGAGTGTGTATCTTAGAATGTGCCCCGAAGATTCTGGAGTACATTCCAGGACACAATCTCTGCTGAACTGCTCTTAGTGCTGGCAGGTAAGTCAACTCTGGGAACAATATTCATCTGCCATCTCAACTGTTGCCGTGTTGCTAATGAAGAATCATAGAGTAGGACTTGCTGACTACTGGAGCATTGGTTGGGATGAAAACCATGGAGAACGTTGGCCTGCATAACGGGGGTCTGTGGAAACAAACAGCCCCAAAAATGGAATCCTAGACTTATATTCTCTGTTGTTGTTTAGTGCTAACTTGAATGGGCCATATTTCTCCTTGATTCTGGCACTCAGATTTTAAAGTGGTATCTACCAGGCTAAGTTTTATTGATGGTATTTGAACATAAAAGCAGGGCTGGTGCTGTATCGCAACACTGATACATTTCAAGGCAATTAGATGGCGCCCAGGAGTTTTTAGAGCATAACCACTTTCAGGGGAATAACTGTTCCAAAGCTAGAAATGAGAAGAGATGCAGGGGAAATGCTACCATTCTTGAACATTTGTAGGTGTCACACATTGTGCTTTTCACGAGGGGTGGGGTTGATGGAGGCATGGCTTTGGCATAAGAATTGTAAAAGCATTTTTATTTTAAACCAGACTTGTGTTCCCTTCCCAAAGCTCTATCTTGTGTGTTAACCCAATTTTAAAAGTTCTCTGAGGTCATGATAAAAGACCATAACGTGTGTGTTTTTCTTTTGAAAAGAGCATAGAGGAGATTCATTCACATATATAAACCTATCACAGCCAATGATCTTTTTTAAAAAAACAACAACAACAAATAAACTGTAGCATGTCCATTGCCAGGAACGAGTAGTGGAATGAGAAGATGGTGACCACTGTTGCTTTATCCTAGGAATGTCAGCTCTGCTGGAGAAGAAGCCCGCAGAAGAATGAGAGAGTGTGATGGACTTACGGATGCATTGCTGTACGTGATTCAGTCTGCTCTAGGGAGCAGTGAAATTGATAGCAAGGTTTGCCATCTTTGTTTTTATAGAAACAGTACTCTGAAGGGGGGAAAACTCACATTAACAGAGGCACATCATATATCCTTCAGGTTGTAAGAATTTAATTTCAGGATCCTTTGCCTTTAAGGAAAGCCTGCACTTACTGTATGCTTATGTGAGATATATGTCTGTCATTCTCTCAAATTCATGCCATAGTTTGTTGTAGTGGCAACAGGTACTTAGCAGTTAAGCCCAGAGGCTCAGACTTTGGGCCTTGCAAAGCCAAAAGGGTCTTCATGCACAGTGTGGGTATAAAAGGAGAACCTCTGGGAAACAGAGGTGAACCGCCTTGACATCTTTCGAGGAAAGGCAGAATATAAATCTAATAAATAAATAAGCAGCATAAGAAGGTAAGCTACCTTGTCTGCCTGCCGCAGTCTCTGCAAGAGCTAATATATCGGGATAGGGGGGTGAGTTGTGTGCTTTTGTGGAGATTTTGTTTGATGATTTTTACAACTTAAATGTAGAGTTTCATTAATGAATGACAACGGAGCTTGAAGAGATGGCCATTACTTTTGTTGATGTGTGTTAAAACTGTTTGATGGACGTTAATTCTTCTGATCACTGGGTACAGGTGTCAATGTTGCCTTTGTTAGGTTTTCCTTGTTTATATTTTCTTAGCCTTCGATATGATACTGTTTTGGATACAGTCAATATTTATGGTTGTTCCCATAATTTTTAAAAAATCGCCATGTGGGTTGGAAGGCGGAGGAGTAACTTAGCTGAAACAAAATGCTGCATATTCCTTTTTCTGTAAAATGGCAGGTGTTTCTGTAGGGCTTTATTTAAATTCTTCATACAGATAAACTAAGGTAAATTGGCAAAGCCTAATACTTACTCCCACGGGAACACCAGAAGCTTCCGAGTTTGGTCCATCTAGCATGGCATTGTCAACACAGACTGGCAGCAGCTGTCCAGGGTTTCAGGCAGGGGGAATTCCCAGCCCTCCTTGGAGATTCTGGGAGTTGAAGCAAGGACCTTTCGTAAGCAGAATAGATGCTCCACCAATGAGCCGCAGCCCTTGCTGAACATTAGTCTAAATTGGAATAATTTGGTGAAAATGTTAACAGCTTTGTTTTGTCAGCATCATAACTTCATGCCCCCTCTAGGTTATAATCTGCCTTGACTCCGTATTTAACTATGGCACACTAAACGTCCCTACACTCACATGACCCTATACATGAGCTTTATATCTCACCTGGACCCAAATTTTGAGGGATAACTCGTTTCAATATACAGTCATACCTTGGGTTGACTGTGCTTTGGGATGAGCGAGTTTGAGTTGCGTTCTGCGGCAATCCGGAAGTAACGGAGCGCGTAACTTCCAGGTTTCGCCGATTGCGCATGCGCAGATGCTCAAAATGACGTCATGCGCAGAAGAGCCGAAATGTGACACGCGCGGATCCCGTTCGCATCTAGAGGTACCACTGTACTCATAAACATCACATGTAGATGTGCTGATGAATGTAAGCGGAGGGTAGGATGACATGGTTTGCAGTCCCACCATGCATGTATCGCTGGCAGGTCTGAAGACATGACCTTTTACACCAGATCAGCAGGTGTAAAAGTATTAGTTAGCACTTGAAATAACATCTGCATTAAGCAGTACAGTGGAACCTCGGTTTTCAAGCACCTCGGAAGTTGAACGTTTCAGCTTTCAAACGCTGAAAACCTGAAGTAACTGCTTCGGTTTTTGAATGCTTTTCGGAAGCCGAACGTGCCACACAGCTTCCATTTTGAGTTTCCCTGTTGTATTGAAGCTTCTGTATTGAGTTTTTAGTTTTCGAAAGTTTCGGAAGTCGAATGGTCTTCCGGACCGGATTACGTTCGAAAAACGAGGTTCCATTTTATCTGTTAGTTAAATCATGGTTGCATGACAAGAAGGAAGAGCTTGTTTTACAGATATGAAGTTTATCTTAGTTTATTTGTATGATGAACTTAAATATACATGTGTGACACTTTTCTTTCCCACAGCAAAGCAGCCAATATTAAATTTCAGCACCCTGGCTGAAGAGTGAAGAGAGCAAAGCGCTAGCTGTGGCTAGCATCCTTTTTCAGAATATTTTGCACTTCACATGTGTGTGAAGGACTGCTTCTTTTCACCTTTTGAACTTTTCAGATTGCTAGAAAAAGCAAAACTGGCCCTTGTGTTTGAGTACACTTGGCAGCAAAAATCAGCACATCCTGAGCTGAAGCATCTTTGTTCTGCGAAATTTTATATGCATGGCCCAGTAATTGATGTGTGTGCAGATTACGTTGTGTCATATAATAGCCTAAAATCAATTAGTGAGTAGTAAAACAATGAGGAACACAGGTGGCGCTGTGGGTTAAACCACAGAGCCTAGGACTTGTCGATCAGAAGGTCGGCGGTTCGAATCCCCGTGACGGGGTGAACTCCCGTTGTTCGGTCCCTGCTCCTGCCAACCTAGCAGTTCGAAAGCATGTCAAAGTGCAAGTAGATAAATAGGTACCACTCCTGCGGGAAGGTAAATGGCGTTTCCGTGCGCTGCTCTGGTTCACCAGAAGCGGCTTAGTCATGCTGGCCACATGACCCAGAAGCTGTCTGCGGACAAACGCCGGCTCCCTCGGCCAATAAAGCGAGATGAGTGCCGCAACCCCAGAATCGGTCACGACTGGACCTAATGGTCAGGGGCCCCTTTACCTTTACCTAAAACAACTCTAATCTGCCAGGTTATCATTGTAGTCAGGAACGCAATTCATGCAAAGCCGTTTCTGCCTGCCCTCTCCCCCCAACAAAACTCCTTCTTCCTGCTGTCTCCATGAGCTGCATAAAAGCTGAATCGGTAGCTGCATATCAAAGCTTCTTGAATCACCTTGGCAAACAGAAGATGAGGCGTTGAAATGCTTCAGAACTGGATCTTCTGAACTCGTTCGGATCAATGAAATCCACGCTGTTTCCTTACCAGGCACCCAGGAGAAGGAAAGAATTCTAAACCTTAGCAGAGTCTTCTGTTCTTAAGAAGATTCCTTTTGGGGGGTAAATGAAGAAGAGTGTTCTATTGTATAAAACTGTAAATGAGGTAAACTAGAGTCCCAGTTCCAGCTGCACACAGGAGAGAACAGAATGCCTGCCACATTAATTCATAGCATTTAGAAGAATAAGGGAGAAGGGAGTCTTCAGAACCTCTTTGGATCAATGAAATCCATAGTTTTCTGTACACTGCTTTGCAGTTAAGCTGCATATAAATTGTTTAAAGAAGATAAAATAAGTAAGCACCGTATTGCCTGAAATACCGTAATTTTTGCTCTATGAGACTCACTTTTTCCCTCCTAAAAAGTAAGGGGAAATGTGTGTGCGTCTTATGGAGCGAATGCAGGCTGTGCTGCGATCCCTCTTGCTGTTCTGGCTTCTGAGATTCAGAATATTTTCTTGTTGTTTTCCTCCTCCAAAAACTAGGTTCGTCTTGTGGTCTGGTGCGTCTTATAGAGTGAAAAATACGGTATATGCCGCACCTGGATATAAGACATACATGGGGAGGAGAGAAAATACCCGAATATAAGCCACTCCCTTAAAATTCCGCAGGCACTCACACCCATTCTGTTTTACCGTGTGTCTGTTTCAGCAGAGATATCGTAAAAGCCAGTTTTTGTAAGGTCGTGAATTTAAGCCGCCCTTTTAAAAAGTGAGGCTTATATTCAAGCCAATACGGTAATATCAGGGCCTGATAATCAGTGTCTATTGCTTCAAAATACAGTTTAAGTTTTGTTTCTGTGTTTTTTTAAAAAATAACAGCTCAGAAAATGGGGCTGCAGCTGACATACTGAAACGCGGTACTACTGTTGCGAACTAACTTATTATTCCTGCGAAGCAGCATGTGCATTGATAGTGCCATCTACTTCCTCCTCTAAAGCTAATATTATCGCAGACATCTAAGAACCATTGTACACACACTGGACACATGTGGACCTTTCTCAAACAGCTTCATGACTTATGAAGCCCTGTATGAGCCCTACAGACCATGCCTCCCTCAGTCCTCCCTCCCTTCCATCAAGCACCCGCTTCAGCACACAGCTCTAGCTTATTAAAGGTAAAAGGTAAAGGTACCCCTGCCCGAACGGGCCAGTCTTGACAGACTGTGGGGTTTGTGCGCCCATCTCACTCAAGAGGCCGGGGGCCAGCGCTGTCCGGGGACACTTCCGGGTCACGTGGCCAGCGTGACATCGCTGCTCTGGCGAGCCAGAGCCGCACACGGAACGCCGTTTACCTTCCCGCTGGTAAGCGGTACCTATTTATCTACTTGCACCCGGAGGTGCTTTCGAACTGCTAGGTGGGCAGGCGCTGGGACCGAACAGCGGGAGCGCACCCCGCCGCGGGGATTCGAACCGCCGACCTTTCGATCGGCAAGCCCTAGGCGTTGAGGCTTTAGCCCACAGCGCCACCCGCGTCCCTACTGCTCTAGCTTATTAGCCAACATTAAACCAGAATTTCCTGGTTGCAGCCAAGATCTCCACACATAAAACCGAGTGCAGCAGGAAGTGTGGAGTGATGGAGGAGGAGTATGTATCTACTGTGGTCTCCCATGGCGTCATAAACCACAATGATCTTAAGTATCATCAGCATAGAGGTGGTATGGAAAGTCAGATTAGAGAGGACCAAAAGAAGAGAGTTAGATGAGAGAAAGTCAAGGCAAGTGGAAGCAAGAAGCCATCAAGAGCTCTATTTATTTTTTTCAAAATAGGTAAGGCGATGGCAGGTTTGAATGTACAGTGGTACCTCAGGTTAAGTACTTAATTCGTTCCGGAGGTCCGTGCCAGATGGCAAATGGATGAGGCCTCTCCCCCATGTTTTAGATAGTTAGAAGGACAAAGGCTGAGTTTGATGTGACCCCCTCCTTCATAGGCTCAGGTTGTATATACAGTGGTACCTCGGGTTACGTACTTAATTCGTTCCAGAGGTCCGTTCTTAACCTGAAACTGTTCTTAACCTGAAGCACCACTTTAGCTAATGGGGCCTCCTGCTGCCACCGTGCCGCTGGAGCCCGAGTTCTGTTCTTATCCTGAAGCAAAGTTCTTAACCTGAAGCACTATTTCTGGCTTAGTGGAATGTGTAACCTGAAGCGTATGTAACCCGAGGTACCACTCTAGTAAGGAAAGAACCAGAGGAACAAGATAGTCATAACCTCGGGATAAATACGTTGAGCACTTTTGGGTTGCACTCCGTGGCGACCCGGAAGTAACGGAGCACGTTGCTTCTGGGTTTTGCCGCTCGCGCATGTGCAGACGGTCAAAATGATGTCACGTGCATGCGCAGAAGCAGCGAAACGCGACCCGCGCACACGCAGACGCGCTGTCGCGCCTTACGTTCTGTTCGGGATGCGAACAGGGCTCCGGAACGGATCCCGTTTGCATCCCGAGGTACCACTGTAGATTGGTAATGTGCTGGAGAGGAGGGGAAATGACAACTAA
The DNA here is from genome assembly GCF_965113315.1 of Podarcis vaucheri. Lineage (NCBI taxonomy): Eukaryota > Metazoa > Chordata > Lepidosauria > Squamata > Lacertidae > Podarcis > Podarcis vaucheri. Next base: position 16,654,333 of record NC_138766.1, read on the forward strand.
ACAATTGGAAGGGATAGGATACAGGAAAGAAGGGGGGAAGGGTCTCCGTTGGGTTTCATGATAGATGGTCGGAGAGATCCCCTATTCAGGGAACCATGGGTCTCATGAAGAATTATTTTATTTCACTTACAGTGAAGGAAGCAAGGGTTGAAACCACACGAGCAGCAGGCCCATTCACTGTTACAACTCTCCACCCGCTAGCTACAATTCTAATGCCAAAATGTTAAGAAGGCTGAACCATTTCAAATTCAAAGAGAAATCGTTATCAAATGAAAGCAACTCTATTTAAAAGCAAAAGCAAAAACCCAACACTTTGGTGTCCTAAATTTCAGCATTATTTCCATGCAAAAGAGCAAAAGCTGAGATTCTTCATTGCACTATATGATATTTCCATGAGATGGACCAAATTGACATATGTAATAATTTCACTATGTCTGGTAGCTTAGACAGTTCAAATAAGCAGCTTAAAGAATGGATGGCTCTCTAAAATACACTTTATTTCTTGGTCCCATCCCCCATTACCAATCCATGTGGGGTTCATACAAGATATACACATGAGACTATAACATAAATAGCCTTTCCCCTCTGTTTTGTAAATGGGAAAAATCCAGTTTACATACATAGATCTGATTTATCACATTTTAACTTTAATTCTACCCCTTTCACAATGGATTTTCTCTGAAATTTGTTTGATACTGTTAACTATTGACTCAAACTCCATTCCCTCAATCAAAAAAAGGCTTTGCAACTTTTTACATGCTTAACTAAGGTGGTTTTCAGTTTGGAAGCACCTATGTACGAACATGAAAACTGTCAAAAGCAGGCTAGCACCTGACCTCTGATGTTCAGCTGCCCCAACCCCATTGCAGATATTGAAATTGGCCATTTTAAGAACTTGCCTTTCAGGTTTTTCATAGTTTTACAAAGGGTAGTTTGCTAGTCTGGGGAGTACCCAGTGGGGACAATTTTATACCAAAAATAATGTTCAAGACTGAAAACCTTTCTGTTGAATGTGAGAATCCTAAAATAATTTTCCATTCATTTTTATCTTCCTTTTTAGACCGTTGAAAACTGTGTGTGCATTTTAAGGAACCTCTCATACAGACTCGCTGCAGAAACATCTCAGGGACAGCAAATGGGGACCGATGAACTAGATGGCTTGCTTTGTGGCGATGCCAATGGAAAAGACGCAGAAAGTTCGGGATGCTGGGGCAAGAAGAAGAAGAAAAAGAAATCTCAAGATCAGGTACTGAAAATGACTTACAGTGGCAAACAATTAATGGTCGTGCTAATGCACTCAGCCAAGAATCAAACTCTGCAGTGAATAAAGACAAGAATAACTGGGGAAATCATTCTGATCCAGTGTCATTGTTTAATATTGGTGCTACTATCATTTCTGTCCATTTAGGACAGCGGGGGCAACAGAAAATAGAATAACAGTAGATACAGTGCTGGAAATAGGCAGAGCTCAGTGACCTGATGGAGATGGAGATATGGTGGGTCAGCCAAGGACAGGAGTTGTGTACCTCTGTGTGTGTGTGTGTGTGTGTGTGTGTGTGTGTTTGCATGCCTGTTAGAGTGCACAAATGTGTGTGGTGTAGTCACACCCAGTTTTGGCAACAACAACTGCTGATATACGCCCTAAAGCCAAAAAGAAGAGTTAGCCAGCTGTGATTTAGGGAATATTTCATTTAGCATTGCATTACTTGAAACAGCGTTAAGGCTAAGCACCCCAGATGAAAAGATCTTTAAGATTTCAGGAATAATTAAATTAACCTCTGGATATTTTCTAGCACATAGCTCCACTATGCATTGATCGGTTTGCTTTCAAATGCCAAATAAGGGAGAAAAACTTTAAAAGATAGATCTCAGGCTTATGCTTGTTTCCTCATGAAGGCAAAAATCCACATGGATTTTTAATAGTGTATAATCCACATGGATAATTAAATTTATTCTGAACAAAACTTGTCCAAATAGCCTCAAAAATAAGAACATATGGTATGGTATTGCAGTACAGCTCTTCTATTTGCTACAGTCTAACATAAGTTTCTAGATCTATTTTCTAACTGAATGAATAGTTGCTTCCATAATTGATGTTGAAATTATTTCTCTGTATGGCAGATTGACTGTTTCTAATACTGTTAACCTGATTGAAATTAGGAAGACCATCTATACGCAATTACTTCTCTCAAGAAGAAAAATAGGTTGAGGCTAGAGCTCCTGATCTTGCCGGGAGTTGCCAACTCGCTTTCAGCTTACCTCAACTTCTGATTTGCCTCTTGCAATAAATTTGAAGTTTAGAAAATTCCATTTTTTTTTCTTTTAAGCAATTGAAAGTCAGAATCCACAAACCTATGGAACCAAAATCTATGAAGAGGTAAACAGAAATCCCCAAGAAAGCGGAACTGATGCTTACATAGCTATACTTGTGTATGCAGATATTACATACATAATAGTTAAGTCAGTTAAGTCCAGTCGCAGATCACTCTGGGGTTGCGGCGCTCATCTCGCTTTACAGGCCGAGGGAGCTGGCGTTTGTCCGCAGACAGTTTTTCCGGGTCATGTGGCCAGCATGACTAAGCCGCTTCTGGCACAACGGAACCCTGAAACCAGAACAGCGCATGGAAACACCATTTACCTTCCCGCTGGAGTGGTACCTATTTATCTACTTGCACTGGCGTGCTTTCGAACTGCTAGGTTGGCAGAAGCTGGGATCGAGCAACGGGAGCTCACCCCGTCACGGGGATTCGAACTGCTGACCTTCTGATCAGCAAGCCCAAGAGGCTCAGTGGTTTAGACCACAGCGCCACCCACATCCACATACATACATACATATAAATACAACTTGATGCAGTTATCAAACACTATAGAAGTCTAAAAACCAGAACAATAAGCAAGTGTTTACAGCTGACTGAAAAGCAACCAAACAAAATTCCACATGCAGTAAATAAACACCTGTAATTCCACCCTCAGCTGGAATTCACTTATTTTCAGCTAAATCGATTGTGTTGCTAGAACCCCAGTGACACTGAAGCAGACATAGTTTAATTCATTTTAGTGAGACATGTATTCCTGCTCTATTTCCTTTTTATGCTAAAAATGTCAAGACTTTAATTTTATTTTGTCGCTTTATTCAGTTTACATTTACTAGCGCAACCGAGTACTTTCCATGTTTTCAGTTTATTCACTGTGGCTTACAGAAATTGTGCTTTCCTGACACAAAGATGCTCTGGCACGCTGACTCTTCAGATGTCTTTTTTTTTTTAACTTGTGAAGGTTCTTTAAGGATACTTAATAAAAAAATAAAATGAAAAGGGCTTAGAGGCCCAAGCATGTTGCACAGCATGCACTAAAACAAATGGTTCAGAAAACTTTGCTTGACCCATAATTTGTGAGTCACTGACACGTTTGCCTGTAATAGCTCCTAAAGAAACATTAAGGCATGCTGTGCTGATTCCTTTAGGGAAATGATTCAGGGCTAATTTGCGCTTGGGATTCTGTACATACTCTCTTGAATCTGTATGAGTTAAAAACACACACACATAGGTAGTCCCTCAGCTAATTTAGATGTTATCTGTGTTCCATAAAGACACGTAATACTAGTGTGTTTTAATGAAGCCAACTGACACCGTTTTAGCCATCATTTTTGGTAGTTTCACATTTTGCAAATATTGGTGCCCCACAGAAGTCTCCGGAATTGGGAAGCTCCTCAGTGGTTCCTCAGGAAACCTAGATTCCTGAGTTATCACCGCCTCACTCTTAACAGTTTGATTTTCTCTTAGAAGCTTCCTTACGGCATCCTCATTTGTACCTTAAGGTTTAATTCCCAAATAGAAAGGGTTCAGTCTGTTTTCCTTAGGAAGTTACTGGAGTTACCACCTTGTGTGGGAAAGGCGGCTATTTATCCAATGGTAGCTATATTTACATTTCTTAGCATCTCATGGTAGTTCTCTCTCCCCTGTTGATCTCAGACTCTTTAGTTAGTCATTGGTTGAGAGAGATGGGGAGGATTGTCTAGTCTAGGCTTTTTTCTCGAGGTTTTGAACGATTGTGGGTTAAAGAAGGCCCACCTTATTGTGGTCCAGAGGTTAGTAAATTTGGATTTCTGCTATCTAAGAAGTAAAGCCAATAAATCTTGTTCTCCATTACTATTTAATATCCCTATAAACTGTGGAATCACCACAGTTGTGGTATCTATAGACATTAACCATTTCAAAGTATAAGAGGGCATTTTCTCTTGCTCGCTTTAATGTGCTGCCTTCAGCATTGTTAAATGACTGATTTAATAAGATCCTGGTTAATAAACGGCTGTGTCTGGAGCAGAAGCAATAAAATCTATTCAACATGTCCTTCTGCACTATAGTAAGTTTAGAGGGAGGTTAATTCTCTCTCTACTAATGGATTTTCCTGGAACATCTCCTGCAAACTTACTAGTGATGTACTTAAGGGATGTTCCTCCTATGTCACTAAGGGGATTGCCAGGTGTTCGTTTTCTTAATATCAGTGCAGATCAGAAGATTTATTCTTTTTGCTGGCTTCTAGAGAGGAAAAGAACATAGAACAATTTGTACTTGTTTTATCTGCTGCAATATTTTAACTGTTGTAGCATAGCCTTTATTCTGTGCTGAATTTTATCAGTCTGTGAAAGTAATATACTACTACTACTGTTTGGTTATATGGTATTATTTTAATTCTCAGTATTTTATGCATCTTTGACATAGTGTTCTAATCTACTCAGAAGTCCCATTGCGTTCAGTATGGCTTACTCCCAGGTACAGCTTGATAATATTTTTTTCTGAAGACAGAATCATTCTGACATTTTCCTATTGGATATCGTAATTCCTCTGTAATATACTTCTGATTATACTCTGAGGCTACTTTTTTCTAGTTCTGTAATCATTCTCTGTCAGAGCTGGGTAAAGGCCTCTGCAGAGCTCTTCTTGTCCATCAGTCTGAAGGGTTTAATATCCTTTTCTTAGAATAAGGTGTGCATGGAACTGTGCATGTAATTTTAAATTTATGTTCACTGGACTGTTATACAGCATGAAGATAAATTACACTATCTTCAGACTTTAGATTAGTATAGCGATAGAAACCCCCAAATCTCTTAGATTGATGTTTAATATTTCTAATAATGTGACTTGGGTTTTTCTCGGGGTTTCTTAACCATGGTAATATTTCTCAACTTCAGATTCACTCCTGCACTAAAACCTCCATGTATGATTATAATCCAACAGGCGAAGTAGGATCAGAAATTACTATGTGCAGAAACTGTGACTATGGCTCCTATAATCTCCTTGATTCCTGTTGGCTATGGCAGCTGTATTACTGGTTTAATCAGAATACAATATCAAATATCACAGAACTGCTAGTTAAAAATGTTACAGAGCGACATAGATTTCGTTCTAAATCATTTTTCTAATGCAGCGTCTTAACTCTGTAGCCAATGAAAGACAATTCTCTGGATTTGATCCAGAGAAAGACGAGTGCCACTCTGCATGCCATTAACTGCCATCTGTTCACCAAGAGGAGTCCCTTGCACATGCCCGGGGGTCTATGGGGTACAAGCAATTATTTTGTAATGGCAATCTATTTTCAGAATGTTTATAACAATAATGCTTAAATGGTTGACATTCCAAGAAGTCCGCAAAAGAGTCCGTCGCAGTTTATTTGTGAAATAAATCAAGGATTTCTCTTATGCCTCTCACAATATGCACAATGCAAAGAATGCGTCAAAGGCCTAATTTTCACAAAACCACAGACGTAAACATTTCTGGACGTGAATAGTTCCTTTGATAGCTTGTCATACAAAAACAAGCTATCAGATTCCATTCTACCTATAGTCTGGTGGGTACAGTCCATGCTATAGCTTTGTTGTTGTTTAGTCGTTTAGTTGTGTCCGACTCTTCGTGACCCCATGGACCAGAGCACGCCAGGCACTCCTGTCTTCCACTTCCTCCCACAGCCTGGCCAAACTCATGCCGGTAGCCTCGAGAACACTACCCAACCATCTCGTCCTCTGTCGTCCCCTTCTCCTTGTGCCCTCCATATTTCCCAACATCAGGGTCTTTTCCAGGGAGTCTTCTCTTCTCATGAGGTGGCCAAAGTATTGGAGCCTCAGCTTCAGGATCTGTCCTTCCAGTGAGCACTCAGGGCTGATTTCCTTCAGAATGGATAGGTTTGATCTTCTTGCAGTCCATGGGACTCTCAAGAGTCTCCTCCAGCACCATAATTCAAAAGCATCAATTCTTCGGCGATCAGCCTTCTTTATGGTCCAGCTCTCACTTCCATACATCACTACTGGGAAAACCATAGCTTTAACTATACGGAACTTTGTTGGCAAGGTGATGTCTCTGCTTTTTAAGATGCTATAGCTTTACCACTAGGCTAAAAAAATCACACCATTCCTGGCATTGTTAGGGTGTCACTTCAACTCATCCCAATAATCATAGTTGACACTGAGAAGTCACCAAGGGTTATGTTTTCAGAGGATTTTGTAAGGATGAAGATCCCTCGGGATCTCATTGATGTCATGGTCTTGATCCATGATACAAGAATCATAACCCAAAATCCTACGGATAAACTCGACAGTATTAAAATGGAATATTGTAATATGAAGGAAGTTATGCCAGAGTAAATTGGGCATTTTAACAACGTGCAGTGCAACTGCTATTATTTCTTCAATATTTGCCCTTGCCTATTCTATACATATGCTCTATCTATTAAGGAAACAGTTTTTGGATCTTTTGGTTTTCTCCAGGTTTATGGTTATCATTACTCTCAAATATAGACATAAGATGAATCAGATCCAAAATAGAATTTTCATTTTTGGTGACCCACCTGAAATCACCGTGACCTTCTGTTTTATCTTCTGTCATCAATCATGAGCTACAACAGCAACATTTCACAACTGATAGACAGGTAAATCATGCTTGAGCGTGCTAGAGAGAGAGAGATGGTAAACCCTAATGCATTAAGATCCAAGTTGCATAGAAAAATTCTCTCACTGAGTAGGCTGAAAGTCGCAGATTGGAAAGCAGTTAAAATGTGGTTTTAATATATGTCTGAGGAAATGAGCGAAACAGCTTATGGCATCTGTAGAATGTCCTGTTGGTTCTTTTTAATCTGTGGTTATTTAACAGCAGTCCAGTCTGTCTGTGAATATTAGTATATACGTGTTCATTTGTGCTCTGCATACTACTCTAGCTTAATTTATCCATTCCTTAGGATTAGAAATTCTGTATAACTCAAAAATGTACATAGATCTATACCAACACTAGCTGCCTTGTCTTAAGACGCCCTTGTTTGCTTTCTGTTTTCTAGTTCCTAGGTCACAGCTGCTGCCTAGACCCAACTATTGTCACTATTTTGCCAACCATCCATATAGTTCCATATTATTACAGCTTATTGTGTTTATTTATGGTTTTCATCCTCTCCTGTAATTTCTTTTTCTGTCTGATAGATGCTCATGATGGAATTTCTCTTGCTGCAAAATCGTAGCAGCTTTCTGGGAAGAAATCTCAAATTGCCTTAACTTTTGCATGCCCTCTTCCCTTTTTAAGGAAAGAATTGTATGTTGCAGAAGTGCTTCAAAAATATCTCCTTTCTGGCATGTTAATGGAGAAGCTGGCTTCAGCATCATATCTGCAGTCTCTATTTCCCCCTTCCTCTTGTTATTTTTTATCCTATCAGTGTGAGAGGAAGGGTAATGCTAGATTCCTTTTCTTTTCTGTTTCCCTACTGTAGCAGCAGAAGCCCAACATCAAGCAATGTCATGTAAACTACTTTCATGAAAGGTCAACTAAGATGGAGGTGTCACTCATGCATGGTCTACCAGTATATAGAGATAGGGATATTTGCTAAAGTCCTCATTATCCACTAATGTGTGTTTAATTTGCAAAGCGAGAGTGCATACTCAGAATTGTCTTAACATTTAATTAATCAGCATTAAGTGATCTTGCATATGCACTTTGGTTTGCGTAAGAGCATAAGAAGGCTCCATCTAGTCAAGGATTCTTTGTAAGTTTCTCAGCTACCCACAGACCCTGGCTGAATCTAGACACATTAAAAAGAAAGAAAAAAACCTTACAGGAAAACGCATTCTAAAGCTCGTAATGGAAAATCACATTGAGGAGGGATCAAACTCTACAGCGTCATCTGGTGTCACATGTTTATAACGCAGCTATAACGATATAGTCGCCTGAATGTAGCTGAGCAACCTATTATTATTTTATTTAATAGTACCCTAATACAAGATTTCTCCAAGCAGCTTACACAAAACACACACATTAAAACCATACCCTCTCTCCCCAAACACAAACATACCAGAAACCTGCAGCAAAAATGATTACAGTGGTACCTCGGGATGCAAACAGGATCCATTCCGGAGCCCCGTTCGCATCCTGAACAGAACATAAGACGTGACGGTGCATCTGCACGTGCGCGGATCGCGTTTTGCGGCTTCCACGCATGATGCCATTTTTGAGTGTCTGCACCTGCGCAAGCATTGAAACCCGGAAGTAACACACACAGTTATTTCCGGGTTGCCGTGGAGCGCAACCCAAAAGCGCTCAACCTGAAGCACATTCAACCCGAGGTATGACTGTATCATAATCCGTTGAAAGCCTGGGGGAAGAAAAACACCCAAAGGATGCTAATGTTGGGGCAGGGCAAGTGTTGCTACAGAAAGCAATCTGTAGATGGGTATGGGCCACAACAGAAAAGGCCCTCTCTCTTGTCATCAGCCCCCAAACCTCTGTCAAGAGAGGATCTCGAAGAAGGGTCTCAGATGATCAACAAGAGTCTGAGTATGTTATGGTCAGACAAGGCATTCCGTTCAATAGATGGACCATGGACTGACTTCTGACTACTCCCAAACTAAGGAATCTTTTCTGGGAAAGGGAGAACATGTAGAAGAAAATAGAGGTTTTGGGCTGCCCAGACTACAAGCCTCCCCTCTTGGCCTTGCTGACGAGGTCCAAAGGAAAGCAGAGCAATACATTTGGCACCAGCTTCGCTGCAGGAGTTGCCGGGAAGAGGCGTACAAGCAACCAACCATCTTAGGGACTCCGCTCTGGATTTCTGTAGCGTTTATTCCTTAGCTTTTGCTTCTACTAAAGTCATCCTGCAAAGCAGTGAAGGGTTAGGATCAGAGGTTTTCTTCTCCTAGATGGGCTGCCTTCCCAGGTTGACAAGTCCCCTCTGCCCCTCACTTCCCTCTACAGCATGTGCAGAAACCACCTTCTTGATCGTTGGACCCACTATTGGTCTCATCCACTCAATCCTCCGGAGCCTCTATTGGCATGCAGTTCTTTGTTTCTGCCACCCATTGCCCCTATTGTAGTTTATTATATAAACCACGTAACGATTTCATGCATTATAATAGGAGCAAAAGCATGTTAAAAGTGTAACTGATACCAGACTCTGACAAATCTTAGCAGATACGGGTTACATACGCTTCAGGTTACATATTCTTCAGGTTACAGACTCCGCTAACCCAGAAATATTACCTCAGGTTAAGAACTTTGCTTCAGGATGAGAACAGAAATTGTGCTCCGGCGGCGCGGCAGCAGCGGGAGGCCTCATTAGCTAAAGTGGTGCTTCAGGTTAAGAACAGTTTCAGGTTAAGAACGGACCTCCGGAATGAATTAAGTACTTAACCCAAGGTACCACTGTATTGGATTCTAGCTTACATACCCCTTTTATACAGAAAGTACATGTGAAAATGTGTAGCTGCTTCTCACACATTATATAGGCACACTCCCAAGTCCAGGATCAAAGCATCATACAACTAGTTCATGCTGCAAAGAACTTTGGACATCATTCTCTAAGCGAGTATGATAAGCCACTTTCATACAACTTATGGTCCACCAGTGCGGGTTAAGTCAAGAGTGCATGCCTCAGGATAACATTAGGCTCAGGACACTTTTGAAAGTGAGGTGGGTTTCAGAAACGGTTTGTTTCTGAGAGTCTGTTGCTGAAAAGCAGGCGAGTCAAACATCCCTCTCAGTATGCCTGTAGTAGCTCTTTGCATCCTGGCCTAAATTTTTAAAGATTATCTTACCTAAGCTCAGGGAGAGAGAGGGTTTTTTAAAAATCACTTCTTGATTTCATAGTGAAAGGTGAGTTCCTCTTCTATAATTTTGCACCCTGGAGCAAGTTATTATGTGTCTTGGCCAATCTGAGTTGTCGTTTCCACCCCACCCCTACCCCTATATTTAGGATCAGAGCATGAACTGTATTGCATTGGGAATTTTTTGGCTTTAACATAGTAATGTGTTAAAGTAACACCACCACCCCAAAAAAGGGCTGAGCCTTCCATATGGAGAATACAGCAAATCCAGAAAGGAAATCAGAAAGTTTTCTTCAGAATGACTCTAAAAGAAATAAAGAAGCAAAAGAACAGAAGTATGTGTATTTGTATTCCTCTGTCAGTCTATGAAACATTCTAAAGAGCACTTTTATTTTTCAAACAGCCTCTTGGATTCAAAGCAAATGATGGTTTTGTGAAGTTTTCTGCTGTGCCACTCTCCTGAGAGACTTGGCCTTTTTATATGCCGGATAACAACGAATTGAGCCATAGAAACACTACTTGAGCTTCAAGGATTTCACCCTTAACTTCTTTGAAAGGTTTTAGCCTGCTAGTGATGTTTTGAAGGCTAAATTTCCCTAATATTTACAGCGCGGGAGTCCTGGTGACACCATGAACTCTAAAAGCTCTCTCTTCTCTTCCCTTGACTCTCTTCATAATTTTAATATTACAGCAGCCCATTTTACATGGCGCATTGATACTTTTGTTTTTGAACCTTGTTTAAACAGGGCACCATCAGCAGTTTAGATTTCTGTTGTGCGGATTAATACGCTGCCAGCCCAAAGAGGGCTGGAGACCGCTAACCCATTTCATGAAGGATTTAGGAATGCATAGCCCTTCCAGAGGTTTCCCTTCAGGGTTTTTTTTTTTTTTAATGAAACCTCTTACCTGTTACCTCCAGCTGCCAGCCTTGCATAGCAGAATTGGGTTGTTCCATTGTACACAGCTGGTGTATTTTATCTGCCCACGTTTCTGGCTAGTGAAATTAGGATAACCTCTGGTTATATAACTGAAAGTGAGCCTATAGTACAAAACACGGTGGCAGTTGTATGATGTCCCATTAAATGCATCCCCATCCTTACATTAAAAGGTGATTTGCAACTGTGTACTTTTTTTTGGTGAGGGGTTATACAGTCGTACCTTGGTTGTCAAACACCTTGGCTCCTGAACACCGCAAACCTGGAAGTGATTGTTACAGTTTGTGAACTATTTTTGGAAGCCGAGTGTCCGACGGGGCTTCTGCGGCTTCCGATTGGCTGCAGGTGCTTCCTGCAGCCAATCAGAAGCTGAGATTTGGTTTTTGAACATTTTGGAAGTCGAACAGACTTCCAGAACGGATTCCGTTCGACTTCCAAGGTACAACTGTTTGTTTTATGTCTTGAAAAGCATCCTAAAACCACATGGTGAAGGGTCAAATATAATCCTATAATCCTATAAATCAATAAATTAAATCAAATAATTTTCTGGGTGGAACACCGTCGATTGAGCTTCCATGTTTTCAGAGGATTTGGTTCACACATTCTGATGAGTCATCAAATGTTGAATTACTGTGATGCACAGCATGTGTATGAATCATCTTTGAGAAATGCAAATTGATTCTCAACGAGCCCATTATGCATAAAGGTATTTACATCTCCCAATATATTTCCTCCCCGTTGTGATCTACTCCTCCTCTTATTTTCCATGCTGGGCTGGAGAAATGGGAACCACGACCTAGTTCAATTAAGAGAAAATAAGAGGTTGAGCAAACTTTGTTGCTTCTGTCACCTTTGCTTTCCCCAGTAGTTTCCTATGGATGTTAAAAAGTGTGTATAAAGCAGGCATCCGTTCATTATTTACCACATTGGTATCTCCACTGTTCAGTCTAAGCATTGAATTTTATTGAAGGAACAATCATCATAATTAACAATTATATACAGTTTTAGAGAGTAAAAAGTGCTTCACATATATTATTATCTCAGTAATTCTTCGTGCATACAGGAGGCAGGTAAATCTACCCAGCATTCTAGATGGCAGCTGAAACCAAAGTATGGTGGTTTTCCTGACGCCATCTATTGAGTGCCCAGTTCTTAACCTGGGACTCAAGTCACTCTGCTACATTAGACATCCTTTCACTGCAGTCCTTATTTTTAATAGTTTCCATGCCCGATAATGTTTCACTTTACACCCTTTAGCGATACCATTCCTTTAGGACATTTTAATGGTTTTCTGTTGGACAGGGATGCACCTGTGCTACCTGCATCACTTAGAATATACCCCAAAGAGCAGCATGAGAACTGCTTCTCTGTGATGCAGCCTCATGTCGTTGTGGTGAGCATCCTTCTGGGCCAACAGCTATTTGGCGAAGATGAGAAAGTGCTCGTGTGGCCATTTGAGTCCATACCACAGGGAAGCAACTTCCTTACTCTTTGACTGCATATGAAGGAGAGCTCAAGGTCTGCTTTACCTGAAGAAGATTGTCAGATAATAATTCCAGTTACTGGTTGCCAATAAGATTTCTATTCATAGTTCTTCCGTGTAACTTAGGCTAATCATAGCAATAACTATTATTATTAAAGGTAAAGGGACCCCTGACCATTAGGTCCAGTTGTGACCGACTCTGGGGTTGCGGTGCTCATCTCGCTTTATTGGCCGAGGGAGCCGGCGTACAGCTTCCGGGTCATGTGGCCAGCATGACTAAGCCGCTTCTGGCGAACCAGAGCAGCGCACGGAAACGCCGTTTACCATCCCGCTGGAGCGGTACCTATTTCTCTACTTGCACTTTGATGTGCTTTCGAACTGCTAGGTTGGCAGGAGCAGGGACCGAGCAACGGGAGCTCACCCCGTCACAGGGATTCGAACCGCCGACCTTCTGATCAGCAAGTCCTAGGCTCTGTGGTTTAACCCAGTTACTTGTTGCCAATAAAACTTCTATTCATAGTTCTTCCATGTAACTTAGGCTAATCATAACAATAACTATTATTATTATTATTATTAATTTATTTATACCCTACCTTTTAACCAGATGGGTCTCAAGGTGTATTCGTTGACTTCTGCTAATCAGTAGTACAGGTGCTTATGCTCCAAAAACCTCTAGTGCAGTGCATTGACTTATTATATTGCAATTTGACCTGCCCCCCCCCCAGCCTTCAGAGGTGAGGCAGGGGGAAATTGGAGAAAGGGCCGACCCAGTGATAGTGTCCCACTTTGGGACACCCTCCCGCAGACAGATCCTAGTGCAGGATTTAAAACTTTTTATTTCTCCAGAATTTTATTTCCTTTTGATGTACCAATTAGTGCTTACACTTCCTTTGTTCATGACAATTTTAAAGTAATTTTCAATGTTTAATTTTACCAGCGTTGTAGTTGGGTTGCTTTTACGATTGTGTGCTGCTTTGAGATGAATTTTAGTTGGAAAGTGACAAATGTGGAGTGTATGTTAAAGATAAAAGGTATATAATGGGATTCCGACGGAACATCAGGAAGAACTTTCTGACAGTAAGAGATGTTTGATAGTGGAATGGTCTCCTTCCGGAGATTGTGGGCTCTCCTTCCTTGGAGGTTTTTAAGCAGAGGTTGGATGGCCATCTGTCATGGATGCTTTAGTTGAGATCCCTGCATTGAGAGGGGTTGAACTTGATGACTCATCCCTTATTATTCCAACTCCATGATTCTGATTCTATGACTCTATATTCAGTTCAGTATTCTTCTCTTCTGTAATTGCCATAACTAGTGATATTTCGCCTTTTCTCTCTTGTCTTTCCAGTGGGATGGCGTAGGTCCTCTCCCGGACTGTGCAGACCCACCAAAAGGAATTCAGATGCTGTGGTATCCATCCATAGTCAAACCCTACCTCACACTTCTCTCTGAGTGCTCAAATCCAGATACGTTGGAAGGGGCAGCTGGCGCACTACAAAATCTGGCCGCAGGTAGTTGGAAGGTATGAACCCTATGTCTCTACTTAGTCAAATTCTTAAGAAACCTACCACAGGTACATTGAGTCAATATATGAAAGATGGGTGCAAAACCAGGAATCCTTGTTGTTAAAAGGTTTTTTTAAAAAAGAAACGCTCACTGTCAATAATAATAATAATAATAATAATAATAATAATAATAATAATAATATTTTTATTTATATCCCACCCTCCCCAGCCGAAGCCGGGCTCAGGGCGGCTAACAACCATGTAGTACTGCTCCAGCTACTCACCAGCTCCCTCCCTGTCCTGCAATCCAGCGGGAGCAGGAACGATTGCTGGTAACATATACTTTTTTGCAGGACAAAACAAATCAAAAAGGCAGTTGCTGCCACCACTCCCTTGTATCAGGGCACCAGAAGACTTAACCCAAGGGAGAAGGTTATTCTTCCTAGTTACCAGTTGCCCCACCCTGCAAGTTGCTTCCACAAAATGCAGGCAGAAATTCAACAGATTCAGTAGGCGGCTAAGTAGTCAGGCTCTGGATTCAGGCTTTCCCCCAGAATGGCACACAGGACAACAAGAAAGTTTTCTTTTTAAAATTTATTTAAAAAAACAAGATTAAACACACTTAAAAGTAGGCACATCTCTTATACGTTTCAAACAGAAAAAATAAGAACATTATCGAGTATTGCTAGCTAATGTACTTACAAAATGAGAACAAAGGCAAGTTAGAATGGTTCTAAAGTCCTCAGTTGAATCCGCATCTCAAAGACAGTAGAAATCTTCATCACAAAGAAACGAGCAAGACGACTGTCAGCATGGTAGCAAACTGACAGAAGGACATAAAGGCAAACAAGTGATGTGTTTGGCTCCAAGATCTGACTATCTGAACTCTATGCCTCTACATCAAGGGTCAGCAACCTTTCTCAGCCATGGGCCAGTCCACTGTCCCTCAGACCATGTGGTGGGCCGGACTATATTTTGGAGAAAAAAATGAACAAATTCCTATGCCCCACAAATAACCCAGACATGCATTTTAAATAAAAGCACACATTCTACTTGTGTAAAAACACACTGATTTCCAGACCATCTGCGGGCCGGACTTAGAAGGCAATTGGGCCGGATCCGCTCCCCAGGCATAAGGTTGCCTACCCCTGCTCTACATTAATGGTTAGAAAACAGGCACTGGCCAAAATGATTTCCCCCCTTAATTTGCTCTGCTCACATGTTTGAGTTGAACAAAGCAGTCTGGTTGCAGGGATATCCAGTACCATTTGGCACTCATTAACATCCTTCCTGACAACTTTAGCAAAAGACCAAGGATAAAAGGGAATACATAGGATACGGGGCCCCTTATCTGACGTTGGAGAACAACCCGAAGCTGCTCCATTGACGTACTGTGAGACAAGGATTGATTCTGCAGAAAATCCTTCCTTGGAACTTAATTAGGTACTGTAACACTGACGTGATTTAATACGTTTGTTTCCATATTATGCCAACATGTTTTATTTATGCTACGAAGCCGTTAATTCAGTGTAGTAATCTATATGGACCAGGTAGTAGAGGACATGATTTATCCTGCCAGAGCTAGCTAAAAATAACCCATATATCAATAAGATGCATGGTTTGTCATGTCCAAGGTAAGCATGTTTGACCAAACAATCACTCTTTGAAATGGGAGGTCAGCAAACAAAATTGGTACAGCTGAGCAGTGAATGAAATAATCTGCTTACCTAGAAAACTTGTATAGAATAAACAGTGGCTCTCTAAGCTTCTTCATTCTACCCTGTCAATTTGCCTCAAATGTGTTTGACCCTGGAGGGAGACTGTTTCCAAGAGAAAAGAAAAGTGCCTAATCCACCTTGTATATCCTTTGCTTAAGCAAAGTCATTTAGTCTGCTGCTTGCCCACTGGTGGTGCCTTTTTATAATGTGGGAAATATTTATTCACAAAAACCTGACTACAAATAGAGCTTTCTTCACACTTATCAGCAAATGCCCTCTCAATAACATCACTTTTTTGGGTGATATACAGCAAATAGTATGCTTGTGAAAATACCCAAGCACACACACACACACACACACACACACACACACACATATTACAGTGGTGCCCCACAAGATGAATGCCTCGCAAGACGAAAAACTCGCTAGACGAAAGGGTTTTCCGTTTTTGCGTTGCTTCGCTAGACGAATTTCCCTATGGGCTTGCTTCGCAAGACGAAAACGTCTTGCGCTTTTTTAAAAAAGCCGCTTGAAGAGGCGCAGTTGCAACGGACCGTGCTTCGCAAGGCGAAAAACATCGCAAGACGAAAAGACTCGCGGAACGAATTCTTTTCGTCTTGCGAGGCACCACTGTACTGTTATGAGTTATTGTGTGTGCCAGACACCTATAACCCTAACAAGTATTAAAAGCTACTCAAGCCAAGCTAACTTCTTGATGAGGTAATCACCTGGGTGAGGGGGTCATAAAGAGAACAAAGGAAAGGGGGCTCTGTGCCAGATGGCAAATGGGTGGGGCTTCTCCCCCATGTTTTAGATAGTTAGAAGGACAAAGGCTGAGTTTGATGTGAACCCCTCCTTCATAGGCTCAGGTTGTATAAACAGTGGTACCTCGGGTTATGTACTTAACCTGAAGCACCACTTTAGCTAATGGGGCCTCCCGCTGCCACCGCACAATTTCTGTTCTCATCCTGAAGCAAAGTTCTTAACCTGAAGCACTATTTCTGGGTTAGCGGAGTCTGTAACCTGAAGCGTATGTAACCTGAAGCGTATGTAACCCAAGGTACCACTGTATGTATGTAAATAGGCCATATGTCATAAAGACACCAATGTCCACTGTGCTTCATTCCCAAAAGCAAACATGAACCCTAGGTAAGCACCTGGGACCCCTGAAATTTTGCATCTGCTGGGAGTTTGGTGTGCAACAATACTGTAGGCTAAAGCAATCTCTCAAAGGCCAAAACAAATCCTGCAGTGTTTCCGAAGAGATCACAGATGAGACGTTGGGAGTCTCTTTCAGGGAGAAGATTCTAGAACTACCAGATAGCTAACGAAAAAACCTCACAACTTTCCTGTGTCATCTCATCAGGGGTGCTAGCAAGATTTTCTGAGCTCTGTACGCTTTATCAGAATTGGGCCTTCTACCCTACCCACAAAAGATAGCACAAAAGTGTGTAAAATTTATATTCCATGCTTTATATCATATGCAGATGCATTCATATTCATGTCCTCTTTTGCAGAAGGGCTGGGTCCCCGATATAGATAGAAATGAACTTAATAATAATAATAATAATAATAATAATAATAATAATAATAATATCAGGGACCACAGAATGACAGAGAGGTTAGGCTGGCCTCAACCAGAGCCAGAGCTTTTTCGGCTGTGGCTCCGATCTGGTGGAATGCTCTGTCACAAAAGACTAGGGCCCTGCAGGACTTGACATCTTTCCGCAGGGCCTGCAAGACAGAGCTGTTCCACCAAGCCTTTGGCCAGGGCACAGCCTGACTCCCTCCTTTGGCAATCTTCCCAGAACTCTAGCCCAATGGTTGCCATCAATTTGATTTGAATTAATTTTATAATTAAATGATTTTAGAATGTTGTATTATTTTATTGTTGTTAGCCACCCTGAGCCCGGCTTCGGCTGGGGAGGGCGGGATATAAATAAAAAAAAAAATTATTATTATAGCTGATACTTTGCCTATCATGGTATTTCCATTTTATATCATACTTAACCTGCTGAATTTCTGCCCGCTGCAGCTGTTAATAACACAAGTGTTCACCCTCCCCAAGTGCCATTCCTAAGCTATGCAAAAAACCTGAGTTTTATGAGCTTGTTACTGTGACCCAAAAAAAGAGAATTCCACAGCAGAAAATTTGTAACAGTAAAGTTTAATTTGAAACTCCAAAATGATGCACCTATGCTCTTACAAAAGACAGCAATATATTTCTGCTATTTGCATCCATATGATAATCTATTTCTCATTTTGCACTGTTTACGGAGAATGGGGAGGAGTGTTGCAAGGGGGCAGGAGAAGCCCCCCAAGACAATTTAGTGGTTGCAAATAGCTGATGGAATAGAGGTTATAACTCCCTTCCTGCTGCTGTTTCCCATGCCGTGGATGTAGTTTGCAGTTGCCCACCTTAGATTCTCAGGCTAATTCCTCCAAAGGATAAAGCCTTAGAAACTGAGGTTTTATGATAGCACTTAAAAACTAAGGGGTATCGTTATGTTGCAGTCTTTTCCTCTTTAATTACCTTGACTCGTCTAAGAAGGGACAGTTCCAATGAAGAGGGGGCATATCGTGATGAGCTGCGATTCTACAGAGCAGTGTCTGCTAGTTATGCCCCACAAATTCCATTATCTATAAATAGTCTCATAGAATTTAATGCAACTTCCATGCATGCCTTTGACAATTTAGCAGCCACTGGAAGCAAAAGAAATGGTTTTTGCTTTCTGCCTTACCTATCTATGAATTGGAGCAAGCTGTTCCCATAGGAATTGCCTTCCTTTTCATGCTGAGCAATTACTTGAACGCTGATGTCAGACTGATTTATGGAGTAACTGGATGATTAAGTATATTGGCAAGCCATCTAATTTTAAAAGGCGCAAAAGACCCTCTTTTGTCTTTTCCCATTTTTATGGTGTCTTTTTTTTTAAAAAAAAAAATTATCCTTCAGTAGATTTGTGGAAGCTTATTGACCTGCAATCTAGAAATGCAAGGATGTTTCTCAATGGCTTTAGGCAAACTGAAAGAATAATCAGGACACACAAGAGTGAATCTATTTCTCAATTCTTGGGGAAGGATGAAGAAGCTGTCTTTCAGCATCTCAGCCTGAATGTGTCCCCGCAGTGCGGACTGCTCAAGATAATTGCTTGCAAATATATCCTAATTGACAGGTTAGGTACCCAGAGATACCTCACATGATTAATAAAGGTGCCTGTATGGTTCAGGTCTTGAAGGCATGAATAAGATTATAGCCTCAATCACAATGACAGTTTGTAGATTCTCTCTGTAGCTTCTCTCCAGGGGGCTAAAGAACTGTTGCTCAATCTGGGGGAAACTTGGGACACAATTGTTGTTTTACACATTTTGGCCAGTCTTTCGGCTTCACCTGCTTTGGGCAGCAGACCTCCATGCCTTGTCACATACTGCTTTTTAAACTCATGTCACTTTCAAAACTCATTTGTCATACAGAATGGAGCCTGCTGTCTGAGAAAACACAAACACAACATCCATTAGTTGTGTGGTTCTTTTGGATCATGGGGTTTCACAGATTTATCACAGATTTCCTACAGAGCTACAATTTCCAGAGTGATTTAACAAACATTCCCTCTTCCTAGGGAACAATTGAGAGTTGTGGGGACAATAGGTCGGGGGGGGGGAGAGACTAGGTTATATAATATAATAATAGTATTTATGTAGCACTTTTCCTAAGTGGTTCAAACACTTTGCTTATATAAGTCATTCTTACAGCCAGCCTGAAACATAGACCAATATTATTATCATCCTTCAATCCTGGTTTAGGATGAGAATTCTGGTTAGCATTAATCAGTGCCAAAATAATACTTAATATGGGAGACAATTGAGAAGCATACAATCTCATTGCCCAGTCCGAAGCTTTAGCCATGGATAAGTGATCAGAGGCACATCAACAGTGGGGTTTTTTTTTTGGGGGGTGCCCTTTCTGAGTTTATTGAAATATAAAAAATAATACATATAAACCATGCCAGAAAAATCACTGGAGCAGGGCAGAAAACAAAGTTTGTTGAACAAGAGACAGTTGCTACACAGGAATACAACATGGCAACCAAATTTTCCAAAATAGCGTTTTCCACATTCAAGTTCGAAACACCTTTGGAGACACGCTACTTGTGTTATTTCCCCTGCAGTAGTCAAAGTCCATGTGTTGTACGTTTTGTTGTGGTTTCCATTGTTGAGCTATGGAGATCCTGGCTGAAGTCAGTATCCCTTCAGAGTTACTTAGAACAATTTTTTTGTGTTTAATAAACAAAGTTATGGAGAGGCGTTGCTAGAGGATTCAAGTATGTTAGATATTTCTCAATATGCTTCTGTCCAAAATAATGAAACCTGGGGCTCACGTTATTGGCAAAAAAAAGTTACATCAACACATTTATGAAGCATAAATTATCTGAATGATTTTTAAATTGGGAACTTTGACTTTTGGATTACCTGTTCAAATCAAAGTGATCAGGAACGGGTCGTTTAAAATCACATCTGGCAGTTCATGAACTTCATTTTCTTCTTCTAAATAGCAGACATCATGGTAATTAATGCCTTGCTCTTGCAATCTGTAGAGCTCCCTTTTCTTTTCATTCTGCCTCATACAATATTTTGTTACAGTGGTCAGTCTATATCCGCGCTGCCGTACGGAAAGAGAAAGGCCTGCCTATACTGGTAGAATTGCTTCGAATAGATAATGACCGGGTAGTATGTGCGGTTGCAACAGCTTTACGGAATATGGCCTTAGATGTCCGAAATAAAGAGTTAATAGGTAAGTGCTTATATTGTGCTATGTCTTGTTGGAAAACATCGTTCTTATCCCTTTCACCTCAGCATGCTGCCGTCAAATTTGCTTGTGTGTGTGATCCTGAAATGCTACTCTTTGAGAAATAGCTGCTGGATGTTATTTAGCATTAAAATATTAAATTATTTTCTTCTATATTCAGTAATGCTTTAAAAATAAAAATACAGAAAACATTAGCATGATCTCCTAAGGCTCTAAGTGCATGCCCTGACCCAGGATCATTGTTGCCTTGTGTCTCTTCTGACTAGGATCAGAAGTCATTTGCTCATCCAAACTTTCCCCCTTCTCCCCGACTTAATCCAGTGTGGTTAAATTATCAAAGTTAAACTTGAAGGTATGAGAAAGTGAAAGAAGCGCATGCCTCTTCTCCCCTCTTTCAAAAAACCAGAGTACATTCTCTGGCCCTTTGGTGGATTTCTGTATTTTTATTTTTATTTTTAAATCAAAATCCCAAGACGGTTGAGCCACTAGGAATTAAAGCATTGTTACAGCTACTGAGTTGTCTTAGAAAGAACCATATGCGGTTTTAATATATTTAGACTGAATAGGAGGAGTTTCTACTTGGAATAAAGAACCCTCGTACTTCTGTTGCCTCTCCAGCATGTCACGAGAAAACCACTCATGCTATTTTTAGCATAATCAGAAAACTAGGAAGTGAGTATTCTTTATATAGGAAGCATACTGAAAATCTGTTCTTGCTTTTATTGAATGATAATTGGCACTGAAAAGCTCATCAGTGATTTGGTTGCTTATAAAATGGCCAAGTTCACTGGCTGCCTGTTGAGTTTTGTTAATTATACTCTTTGGTAATAGAAACGGTGCAAGTTTTACTCTTGAATTGGAACGTTTTATCCCAGCTGTGGTTACCATTTATTTCATGTGTATGATTCCTTCTGTTGTCCCTATTCTGACTATGGTCACCTCACTTTGAAATTTTTCATACTGTTGCTTTGTTTGGTGAGTGTGTGCTACACAAGCCATTGAGTTATGCTCACCTGCTGTTCACTGTAGTTGAGAAGGGACTGCAAAGAATTCAAGAGATAACAGTCTGAAAAACAAAAACAAATGCTAGCTCTGTCAGGAGGTATCACATGCAGCAATTTGGGTTTTATTCATGCTGTGTGACTCAAGATAAAATGGTTGTGCAGGTGGAGTACAAATCGTCTCCTAGGTACTGTCCACAGTATGTAATGTGGAAGAAAACCAGGCAGTGCTGAATGTCACAGTGTCTGCCAGCTATGTTCTGCAGGGGAAAGACTGGTAGACTTGAGGTGTAGCAGGGCAGTCAAAATGACATTCGTGTCCAAAAGCCATTTTTACTTCACTGAGAAGTCTCTCACCACCTAGCCAGTAGTCAACTGATTCAACGTGAGACATGAGGTTATTATTTTTTAACCACGCCATACAAAATGCTTATTCTAGTCACTTTTCTTTGGGCCCATGTCTATTTTCTAAAGTTTATCATTTGAGTTGGCTGCTTTGAAGCATTCTTTGCTGGCCACCACAACAAAACGCAAAGTGTTTTCTGGGAGCAAATTCTCCACTCATTCTTTAAAGGTGGTTTCTCTGTCCTCACATTTATGGCATGAAAGGCTGCCTTGACTGCCAGTTGACTGGTTTTAATTCTCCAGTGGATAAATACATATTCAGAGGGCCATTGGGCTATTATCTTCAGTCATGTTGGCTACAGTTTAGAAAGAGAAGAATATTAAAGAGTAAAGGAGCTCACAGAAGGCTTTTCAGAGTTGCTTCAAATGCTGCTTTCCCCATCTCACATTTTTAAGATGTGAAACCTGATCGTTTATGTGTCAATCATCCCTTTATCACTCAGTGGCTTGCAGCCTCAAGTGGAGACCCACCTATCCATGAAAAGACATCACAGATCAATCACCATATAGAGACCTTTCATAGTGCCTCACATTGTTTGAAACACAGTGCTTTTCAGTAGAAGCAATTCACAAATTTAGCCTTAATATATACACAAACAACTCATTTTTTGACAAAAGGTGGGGAATCACATCACTGAATGATTTCCTCCAGAGCTCCTCAGAGTACAAAGGAGCCGATTCAGTTCCAAAACACCAGAGAAGATGATCAGGAGTGATCATGTCATTCCATAGCAAGATCAGGGCTTTGGCTGGATCACCAACTTTCTCAACTGGAAAATCCCCCAGAGCATTCAGGAATGCATCCATTTCCATTGGTTTCTGGGAGTGGGCCATCCAAACAGGCCCACCACCCTTACTGGGGCGAACTGCCACTGCCCCCCTCTTCCTTTCCTAATATCACTTTGCACCTCTGCTCCCACCACTGCTTCCAGGAAAGAAAGCGCCTCACACGCAACTTCATGAGATGGAAGCAGCCGGTATCCTTGTCTCAGTCCCTTTATTCCCTAAGAGGAGGAGGAAGAGGTGGGAGCCGCAATAACAGCAGCAGAACATCCAGCCAGTGACTACGTAATTCACTGTTATGCTATTGCTACATGTACGTGAGAAAGCGAGCTCAAAAGTGTTCTCTTACTGCGCATTTGTGTCTGTTGGGACACAGGAGTTCCACATTCAGATACCTTCTTCGCTGTATAGCCAAGCAAAATTCCTTGGGCAAATAACGTCATTTTAACTTACACCATTGCATCTAAAGCCCAGCGAACCCTTTATGGCAAACAGAAATATAAGCACCAATAGTCGAGAACAGCTGCTTCAAGTGACCTGCGATTCTCAACGCACCATCTTAGGAGTACAATAAGATAAAATGTGTTGTTGAGCCACCGCATAAACTCTCTATAGGTATTAAGTCTCCTGGTGTTAAAGCTATTATCGTATGTTATACAGAGTTCCAAGGGGGGGCAGGAGGGGTGGGTGGGATATCTCAGTCTCTCTTGTGAGTCACTAAGAATCCGAAGTACAAAGTACATCTTAAGCAAAGCCTTTTGAGATGATGGTTCTAAGGATGGATTTCAGTACTTTATCCACTGTAGTGAAATGCTTTCTGTTGCTGTGGGACTGAATAGGTATTTGCTTTGCCTTTTTTTTTTTTTTTTTTTTACTAAAGAGCTCAGCCTCTTCCTAGGGATATTGAAATTCTTCTTATTCACTCCCCGCATCCACCCCCCCCCCGCCAGTCTAAGCATCTCACATTCACCAGGACTTCTCTGATAAGCTGCCTTCAGCTTCCATAAACTTCAAAGGCAAAGGAAAAATGATTACAGGGAGAGAGAGAGAAAAAGAACTGCACCTTGAGTTCACACTTCAAATGAGAGGGAGAAAATTGATTAAGAATGGGAGATTAGCTTAGTTTTTGATCTGCTCCACATTACAATTAGGCATTTCTTGTTCCCCATGCCTTATTTTATTATTATAACATTTATTCCAATACCAAGGCATAAGTAATTACTGTCCAAATACTATCAGTAAGGAGTTCCCAAATATATTTTTAGATGTGCCCACTTAGGAACCCGGCAGGATTTGTTTTTTAAGGACATCTGAATCTAGTGGCCATGCTCAATTCCATAACATCAGGACTTATCCATGCTTAACTTTTGCCCTGTGCTTTCTAGGAGCAGCTCTGCACTTTAAAGTTCTGTGTCTGAGCGCTTTCTTTGTTTTCCCCACTGCTCTCCCCAGGAAACCCCACTCTTTAAAACTGAATCGGAACAAACAGC
Source organism: Podarcis vaucheri (assembly GCF_965113315.1). Taxonomy (NCBI): domain Eukaryota; kingdom Metazoa; phylum Chordata; class Lepidosauria; order Squamata; family Lacertidae; genus Podarcis; species Podarcis vaucheri. The sequence continues at coordinate 16,678,529 of NC_138766.1, forward strand.
AATTCAGGTTTTCCTGAAGTGGCAGATTGCTATTTTCTCCAATTCAGCTGTAAAGAGTGGGTTTTTATGGAAGTCTGGATAAGCCCTTAGTTAAATTTTTATGCAGGCCTTCCTTTTGTTTTTTCTGAAGCGGCTTCTCATCAGCTTGACTGGAGACGGGCGATCTCTCTGACATTCTCAAATGATTTTATAACCCTATTATCATAGCCCTTCAAGAAAAATTAAAAGCCCTGCCTTGCAAGGAAGTTACTCCAACCCATTGAATCACTTTAGTTGTGCTTTCCTGTACCTTTTCCAGACCTGTATGCAGCATTACAAATGTTGCTTCATCATCACGTGGCATTATGAGACAGGCTGTTTCGCTCCCCATCTCCCTTCAAATAATTCCTAACATTGGATTTGCTCCCTCCCCACTATGTATAACAAGTTGGCATTTTCAGGGAGTTGTGCACCATAGTACAAAGACATTTTTCCAGGGCAGTCACAATCCATTCAGAGTTACATATGGGAAGTTAGCCCACAAACACAAAATGTATGCATAGCTTAGCACTTACACTAATTCTCAGTTGCTACTTTATTGCTGTTTGCTTGATTGCCATTTCTCAAGAGTAGACTTTGGTAATCTTTTGTCATATGGAGCCCTGGGCAAGGCCAACATTTAGCGCCCCCAAATGGAGCTTCTCAGTTATGGAGCTTCTCAATTTTTGCTGCCTTGGCTGCATCCCCCCACTTTGAAGAGTTGGTTTGGGGGCCCTTCCCAGCCTGCTTGGGTGTTCAGCATCCTGGAAAATTAGGTGCCATCCACAAACACCGCTACGTCACTGCTCAGCCCTGATACCAGATTCTTTTATGAGTAAGTTAAATTGCACCAGTCTTAATACAGATCCTTAGGCAGTGGAGGCTGGTCTGTCAGGGAAAATGAATCACCAACCTATATCCTTTAGCAAAACATGTAGATGCCATTGCATTAACCTGTCAAAAACCTTTTCCATTTTCAGGATATCTGTATACTAGGGAGATTACCTAAATGAAATCTTTAAATTGTGGAGGATGGAGGTCTACATGGGCTTCCCATTCCTTCCGTTTTCTGTGCATTCAGCATGCAGAGGGCTGAGGAAAGCAAGATTTTATTGAGTCCCAAGGTACTCCTCCAGGAGCACACCACCTGTACTAGGACTGTATCAAGCCCTAAATGGTTTTGATTTTAATTTATGCAAGGCAGCCAAGCAGCATAAAACTGCAACGTGGCCTTCGTGCACAGTTGTTTTCCACCAAAGACCAATTAATCATGCTAATGGTCCCACGCATAATTTCCATGGAAGCAAATTAAGGAATGTGTGATCACTATACCATGGCCTTATCTTGTAACCCGCTCCCACCTTCCCTCCCCAAGTCTTCAGAGGCTTAGCTTAAAAAGATATTTCTGCACTGAGATTTGCTTTTATAAGCAAACATTTTCATCTTATCTTATTGCAAGCTTTTTTCATGTTTCCTCCTCTGTGAATTGGGAATTCGTACATGCCAAAACATATGTTTTTAAATAGCAGTAAGCTTTTCATCTCTTCCCATAACATTAGGGTTGTGCCGTGACCCAGGGCTCAGATCAGTCTGCCCCAGGCAAGGAAGATGATTTCATTTCTGAAGTGGTTCTTGATGTCCCCTACTTCTTCAGAATCCCCATCATCAGGAAAGACCATAAGGCCACCAGCCATTTGCTTTGGTTTAAGGAGGTCCCATTACTGCCCCACATTCTGCCTGCTGCTAAATAGCCCATGTATTGGCAAACCCTTGTAAATTTTTACCCACTTCTGAGATAATACTGCAGAGGTTGAAGCTTTTCAGCTCTGTTTAATCAGTCTGTGGATGTTGCAGGCGCAAGGCTTCCTCTCATGCCCTTCTCAGCATGTGACAGATATATTTTCATTTAGTTTGTGCCGATTACCAGCTGCAGCTGTTGCGGTGCCATGTGCAGAACTCAAAGCCAATTGGCTTTTTCCATGCTACTGCAAGAGTAGTTTCTGGAGAATTAGTAGTGCCATGCTAAAAGCCCACAGAGAGTACTGCATGTGGCATCAGCATGCCCTCAACTAGCTCATCGCATCACACCGTGGCCAAAAATAGGCATGGATTGATTTAAATCTGCAGCTGCCTAGCGCTGAGAAGTTCATGAGATAATAGGCTCTCTGTGGCACATCTACAGAAGCTGTTATAGATTGAAGGTTCTCCCTGTACTTCAGGGAATGCATTTATTTTTTGATAAAATGCTGGAAGTTGGTCAGTGGAATTGTGATGCTCAATGATGCTTGTGAAATCATCCAGTGGCCATTGACACATTTTTTAAAACTCTCTTTGATTTGTACTAGACAGATTTACTGAAGGTATTTTGTCACCAAGCAGGTCTAAGGACCACAATCCTTAGCTAACCTGCATGGAAATTAAGTGCAATTCAATTTGATAGGTGTTTCTTTCAAGGAAGCAATCTTTGGTGGGAAGGAAATGTACAAATCTTCCATCCAGTTAAAGACTTCAATCCAGCCTCAATCTTTGTCAGATCAAGTGGTTCGCTTAGAGCTCTCCATGGTGCTGAAACTACCAGCTTGCCTTTCTTTTTCATGGGACTCGTGTCAAGGTTAGGATATGACAAGACAAGCTAGATCAACATATTAAGTTATGAAACTTGGGCAATTTTACCTAATCATATTGCTATCATCTCTTGTAGCATTCAACCAGTTGTTTGTTTTTAAATTGATTCTCTGTTGAGATTATTGGGAAAGGCGACGGATTGAGAAGAAAAGGTTCACAGAAGTCCATACAAATAGAATGTCAGTAATGTTTCTATAGTGCAATATCACCTGCATTTATTCACAGTGAAGAAAAAGAGCCACATCAATTCCACATTATCAGAATAGCAAGTTTACTTCTGAAACAAAAAATATAATCCATTAGAGCTGTGTTTTTTAAAAGAGATTTTAAGAGTAAAACCACTTAGTTGCTCTTTGAGACCATTTATGAATCCCCTTCACTTTTTCTACATTATTTGCTGCTCTCCCCCCTCTCTTTCCCAGCCTCTGTCCTCTTACCTAGAACCTCAGCCAACTTTGTGATTTCTCCCTGGTTGCCTCATATATAGCAGAAGAGCTGCTTACACGTTTCTTTAGAACTTATGCATTATTGTATTTCAAATGCACATCAGGAATCACCTGTACACCCTGATCCATACAAAACATTCAATACTAGCTAGATAATTAGTGTCTGGAGGTCACTGACTGTGATACGAACATAACGATTTTGCGATACCTTTTCTTCCCACCTGTTGACATATCTGCAGAGCCGAAATGGGTCTGTGATCTTTCTTCATAGCCTCAATTTGTTACCATAATACAGATTGTATCTAGAAAGAGAGAGATATGTACCGGGAGAGATAATAAAAGCCTTCTGCACTGTATGTTTTGTGGGCTTTTAACCAGCCAAAATAGAACAAAGAAGAAGCTGGTTGGAAATTACAGTGCATTTAAAACATTGTTTGCTATACTGACATTTCAGTTGAAATTAAATGTTGCCTGATCAAGAACCATATGGGGGTGGGGTGGCTTTCCTACATTACGACCGTACCAATAATTAAAAGCAAAGGCCATTTAAAATACTGTGCGTTCCCAATCAGGCTCTGAAAAATCATTATTATTTTGAACTAGAATAAGGAAGCATTCTATAGACACAAGCAAGGATCAACCAGCAAGATGATGCTATGTTTTAGAAAAAAGAATTATACTGCAGAATTTATGCTACTAGTATTGTAGCCAACTTAGCTTTGAGAACACTAGTAGGAACTTTGATAAGGCAAGCAGAGAGCCTTGTAAAAGTACAGGGTTTTGTTTTTTGGTATGTAATAGCCCTTTCACATATTTCCTATTCATTCATTCATTCATTCATTCTCTATTTCCCCTTGCATGTAATGCACGAAAAGTACTTCATGAAGCAAATACCGTATTTTTCGCTCTATAAGACACACTTTTCCCCTCCTAAAAAGTAAGAGGAAATGTGTGTGCGTCTTATGGAGCGAATGCAGGCTGCGCAGCTTTCGCTGAAGCCAGGAGAGCAAGAGGGATTGGTGCACACCGATCCCTCTTGCTCTCCTGGCTTTAGGGATAGCCTCCTGAAGCCTCCTGAGCAGAGCGGGAGCGCTCCCGCTGCATTCAGGAGGCTTTGCGTTGCTTTCGCTGAAGCCAGGAGAGCAAGAGGGATTGATCCCTCTTGCTCTCCTGGCTTCGCTTTGCTGGAGAGCCTCTGCGCAGCTTTCCCTCTCTGCGCAGCGCCCCTTCAGCAAAGCGGGAGGAGAAATAGAAGGGGCTTCACTTCTGCTGCTTTGCTGAAGGGGCGCTGAGCAGAGAGGGAAAGCTGTGTTAGGTTCTGTTTCCCACTGAGCAGCTGCATGGAGTCACAGGACTCTGTTTACATTCCAGAGACCTTCCAGTCTCACAGGAAAGGAGACGGGATGTGACGTTAGTGGTTTCCTGTTTCCTTTGTTCCTTTGTTCAGTTGCTCTCTGCTTTCATAGAGAGAGGATGACTTTTCTGTCTCCGTAGCTTAGAAATAAACTCTTTACAATGTAACCCAAACCTCTCGTCTCTTTCCTGTGCTGGAAACTCTGCTGGAGAATGTGCTTTGGAGCCTTATCAAAGGCTCAGGTCATTAAACACATCGGGAGGTAATTCCGAAGACTCGGGGGAAGAAAATGAGCTTTATCAGCTTGGCCGAGCGGAGATCCCGAGAAGCTGCACAGCACCCCTTCAGCCAAGCGGCAGGAGAAATGGTGCCCCTTCCATTTCTCCTCCCACTTTGCTGGAGAGGCGCTATGCAGAGAGAGAGAGAGAGAGAGAGAGAGAGAGAGAGAGAGAACCTTTTTTTTCTTGTTCTCCTCCTCTAGAACTAGGTTCGTCTTATGATCGGGTACATCTTATAGAGTGAAAAATACGGTAGTCAAACTATGGAATTGGCTCCATCAGGAGGCAGTGATGACCACCACCTTGGGTAGCTTTACAAAGAGGATTTAGACAGCTTCATGAAGGATGACGCCATCAATGCCTACTAACTAGGATGGCTGGGTTCTACCTTCCCTGTCTGAAGCCTCTGAATGCCAGCTCCTGTGAATCGCCAGGGGTGAGAGTGCCGCTGTGCCCAGTTGCTGCATTGGGGCTTCCCATTGACACCTGGCTGGCTGGTAGTGTGAGATCAGAATGCTGGACTCAATGGGCCATTGGCCTGATCCAGCAAAGACTTATATTCTAAAGGTCACTTATTTTCTAGTTGGACCATAATTTGTAAAAACTGCCAACTTGTCCCCCCCCCTTAACAGGAAATAGAACTTTTCTCTAGTATTCTTCTCCCAAAGGCAGCTGTAAGTCAGTGTCACCTTCAGTTCTTGCTTTTTTTTAAAAAAAGTTATAATCTGGGTAAGTGGGTAGCAGAACTTAATAGCCGTGGGAGAGACAGTGTCCTGGAAAATGTACTGCAGATTCTAATCCATACATGCAATTACTTTTTGTTCACCTTTTCCTACAAAGTGCAACAGATTTTAATGACTTAAGAAACAAGAACTGAGGGACAATACAAGGCTGATGCTGACACCCCCCCCCCCGAAATACAGTGAAATAATGGTAGTGTTGGATAACTTCATTTTCTAACATCAGAAATCCCCATCTCTCCAACTGCATTCTGTCCTGTAAATGCTACCCTGGGGTTACATTTCTAATTCCTCCTTGCTTTTTTCCATTAAACCTATGCAGATAAAGGAGCTTTCCTGAATGTCACCCAGACTTAAATTTAAACAAATCCTTCTGGAATGTGTTGAGTCATCGGGCCCTAAATTGCTGAAAGTATGCATTTGTTTGCAGAGGACAGGAATATTTACCTTAAAATTAACTATGGCTTTGATTCATGCAGTGCTCAATACCCATCCCTGCCCAGCCAAAATAATAAACAGTGCTGTCAGCTCTTGACGGAAAAATACGGTCCATCAGGGGAAAGAACGATGAAGGCGATATCTGAGTACCCCCCCTCCCAGTCATGTCATCATCCAGCCACAGGTTGTCAGACCTGATAATACAGATTGTTTGCTTGGCTGTGCAAGGTTCCAGTGTATGACCCTTACGTCCAGGATGCAATGTGACCCTCTTCTGCAGTGGCCATTTTTAATCCCAATTCCTCTTACTGAATAGAGGTCATGTGTTAGTTTACGTAATTTCTCCAATGTAACTCTACTGCAGTTTCACAAACTTAAGGAAATCTGTTCCTTCGCCATTGCTTAAAGCAGTTTTGAGCTTCTCTAAACCTTATGACCCAGGACCCCCAGAATGGCAAGAAGTCTCTTATATCTTCACATGTTCCTGGTGAGCTCAGCACTCAGGACTGAGATGTTGTTGTTGTTTAGTCGTGTCCGACTCTTCATGAGCCAGTGGACCAGAGCATGTCAGGCACTCCTGTCTTCCACTGCCTCCCGCAGCTTGGTAAAACTCACGTTGGTGGTTTCAAGAACACTGTCCAACCAACTCGTCCTCTGTCGTCCCCTTCTCCTTGTGCCCTCCATCTTTCCCAACATCAGGGTCTTTTCCAGGGAGTCTTCTCTTCTCATGAGGACTGAGATTACAGTTCATCTAATCTTGGAATCCGCCCTATATCAAGGTTTTACAATATCTCCAGTGGACAGAACCACACACTATGTCCCTGCTAAAACCAGCTTTCCTCCTAAGGTAGTTTCTCTCACTCCTCAGCCCTTCATTCCTCCTTTGGGGAGGTGTTCGCATGACACACCTACACACTGCAGCCCACACACTAGCGTGTCACGGCACACAATTTGGAAAGCTCTGCACTAGCCAAAGCAAAACATGTTTGGAATCTCTCACATGCTAAATTAATTGTGCTCCTTTCCCATATCTGCCCCAGTCCAGCAAGGAAGACCCATATGCAGAAGCAGGCTCCCACTTGTACTGCAGATGAGCATAAAGACAGACATCAGACCACATCTGCCTTGCAATTATAATTCAAGACCAACTGAACTGTTGGGATAAATATTTAAAATGGATGTGTATCTCCATCTGAGCTTGCTCATTGTTGCATAAGACCAATTGCAAATAGCCAGAGCTGGATCAAGCCATAGCATTTAAAATATTTTTTTAGCGCTAAAAAGTGCTAGAATAGTGGTACGGAGAGCTACCAGCTGTGGAATCCATTCTTGCCTTTCTAGGGGCTACAGGTTGCATATTCTAAAGGGACAGCAATATTGGATAAACCCAGGTTAAACCATCAGCCCCTGGAAAGTTCCTTCAGTAATTCCTTTTTGTTACTGTTTTGCCTTTGGTGTTGTGTGTGTGTGTGTGTGTGTAAATAAAATATTGCTTTAGCATTTCAAATTGTAAGGCAACAGGAGTATATTGGCAGAAAGGTAGTATATAATTGTAATAAATGTGTGAATACTGTAGGGGGCATTTCTTGAAACTGGGGGTTTAACGGATTATCTGTTTTTAGTAATATTGTTTGGTTTATTACAAGTCACAGTCTGTTTCATGCACTTCAGATGTAGTCTTTCAAAAGTGTACTTCTGCTGCAGGGATAAATTGGTATGCCGCTGCCTCTGATGCCTGCGATAGGAATCTGTGGCTTATAAATATTTGAAGTAAAATAAATATTTCATTTTCCCAACCCTGGAAAATCTGTATTTCATAACTGGGGGAAAGCAATTATTTCCACAGACGACATATTCATCGCTTTGTGATGTGTGAGATATAGTTATGAGGATATTGTCTGTCATGTGACCTACGTTGCCCCTCTCTCTCACCCTACTATTACTTTGTGGTTTTTAAAACTGTGTTGTTGTTTTTAACACTTTGATGACATATTGTGTGTGACTCCTGCACAAAATGGCTCATGTAGCCTCATCCGTAGGGGGCTAGCTCCCCTCCATCCATTGTATATATCAATATATTGTGTGTGAATGGGATTTGCAGGACTAATGAGCATATAGGCTAAAATATGGTAGCTAACAGCTGATAATATAGATACGGGGGGAGTCACCTGAACTCACACTAGCTTGCAAGGCAAAGCACATAGCTCAGGAGAAGTCATGGAATTATTAACCCTTACCCTGTACTGCAGATTTTCTTTTCTATTCGCTCCTCCTTTCTTTGCTTCCAATATGTGACTCCTCCCTCCATTTAATTTCTTTCCAAAAGGCAAGTATGCTATGCGGGACCTGGTTCACCGGCTTCCAGGAGGTAACAACAGCAACAGTTCAGGAAGCAAGGCCATGTCTGATGATACCGTCACTGCTATTTGTTGCACCTTGCATGAAGTAATCACGAAAAACATGGAGAATGCCAAGGCCTTACGGGACGCAGGAGGAATCGAGAAGCTTGTTGGCATTTCCAAGAGTAAAGGAGACAAGTACGTTTTGCAAATCATCTCGTGCCTATTAGCTATAATTTAATTAGTGCTTGTCTGCACTAATGTTTTCCTGGAGAACTGTCGTTTATCATGTGTTAGTAAGCTTGACAGTTGATGAGGAAAAGGTGGGGGGGGTAGTAGGTGGATAATTTCATATCAAAGCAGCTGACTGTTGTCATCTGAGGCATGTTATTTATCAAGAGTAGCTTATAGTTTAGCCTATATCTGCACTCGCTAGTATTACATGAAGTGATTATAATTGCTAGTATGGGAACAAATTTATTGTTAAGAAAGTACATTCTCAATTAATTGCAGTTGTTGTTGTTTCTCAAGAGCGCATTCCCACCATAGATTATAAAAGAGAAAAGAGGGTTATGCCAGGTACTGGAGTCAGGTACAAATCCCAGAAATGGAAAAGCGTAGGTTATTTTCAAAGGAAATTTGAAAGACCCAAGTCCACCATACCTCTCATAAAGTGCTGACTGAATTTACAATTATCAACTGCTTCCTTGAGATTCCAGTTACTCCTAAGTATGTTTCCTCTTCCCTTTTCTTTCTTTTTTCTTCAACAGGCACTCACCAAAAGTAGTGAAGGCAGCATCTCAGGTCTTAAATAGCATGTGGCAGTACAGAGACCTGAGAAGTCTCTACAAGAAGGTAAGATTTATTTAAATTCTTAAAATTAGTATCTCTTGGGGTGGGTGGGTGGGGTGCGTTTTAGAGCAAAATCAGCAATGAGCCAAATATTGGAAATGTTGGCGTAAATGCAAGTTTCTGCCTACTTTTGCACACCGTGTGTGACTGACAATGCAAGAGGCACCATTTCAAATTTCACTGGGGGGTGTGGGGCAAAACATTTCCAGTAGGGGAAGGATATTTCGCTAAGGTCCGAAGACTGGTTCTCCGATACGTTTGAAGGTCAGTTATATGAGAAGCAGTATATCTTTAAATCATTTATTTCGCTAGCCACAATGGCTGTGTTCAGCCTCTACTTTTAGAGGGGAGATTGCCATTGCATTTGGGTCCTGCTTCTGGGCATCACATTGGCCACTACAGATGGGATTTTAGGTCTGATCTAGTTAGGCTGCCCTTATGGTCCTACATTCTTATGATTCACAATAGCTGCGGGGATGTTATAACCACGGAACTGTCACTCTTGTAGAAAAGAGAGGTCAAGGAGGAAAGAGCCTTTGCTGTCCCTGCCTAGTGCACAGGCCCATTTAATAAATAAGTACCATACAGTCAGGGACTGAGCAATGAATAGCTCAGTCAGTAGAGCATGAGACTCTTAAGGTCGTGGGTCCACATTCGGCAAAAGATTCAAACATTGCAAGAGGTTGGAGTAGATGGGACCCCCCCCCCTTTCAGGGTCCCTTCCAACTCTACAATTCTGTGATTCTGTTGTCAGTCTGTACAACCAGTGAGTTGGCCAGGTGTGGGCACTCCTGAGAGACAAATATCATATTTTTCGCTCCATAAGACACACTTTTTTCCTCCTAAAAAGTAAGGGGAAATGTCTGTGCATCTTATGGAGCGAATGCACTGGGCGGCAGAGGGATCCCTCGGCTACCACTGCAGTCGTGAGCTGAGGGATGCCTCTGCAGCCGGAGCCATGACTCCCGTCCCTCGCTTGCTGTGAAGCCATCAGAGCAAGAGGCGCTGCGCTGCTATCACTCTTGCTGTGCTGACTTCACAGCGAAGCAGGATGAGGGACAGACGGGAGCAAGCAAAGCGAGAGCTGCTTACATGGCTTCTGTCCCGCTTTGCACAGCTCTCACTTTGCTTGGCCATCCCTCCTCCCGCCTCGCTGTAAAGAAAGCAAAGCACCTGTCCCAGTGTCTCCTCCTCCTCTTCTTGCTCCGGCATCACTGCGCTTTACAATGAGGTGGAAGGAGGGATGGGCAAGCAAAGTGAGAGCCACGCAAAGCGGGAGAGAAGCTATGTAAGCGGCTCTTGCTTTGCTTGCTTTAAAACAATAAAAGTGAGAGCCGCTTACATGCTCTGCGCAGAATATTTTTTTTCTAGCTTTCCCCCTCTAAAAACTAGGTGCGTCTTATGGCCAGGTGCGTCTTATGGAGCGAAAAATACGGTGCATATTATTGTCCTAAGTGGCTTAGAACTCATATATTTGCTCGGAATAAATTCATAAAGCACATGCTACATGGATAGAAACTTTTCAGGCAGTCCAATCAGAAGCAGCAGCAAGCCATTTTGGGGGAGGCATCATCCATTAGCAACTTCTAACAGTTTTAAGTGCTATGCTCCTTTACATATTTGCCTACAGGCATTTCTTTAAGACCATTCAGAAGTGGAGGAGGGACTCCTGTAGGACCCTCTTTTGTCTGCCACCCCCGTTTCCAGGGTGGGGGGGCAAGCTATGAAAATGTCGCCACTCACTGTTTTGCCGGCAGGCTGTTTTTAGAGCCTCAGATTGGCTCAGAAAATGGTAAGAATTGTTTACAGGGCTTTTTCTTAATAGTTCAATTTCTTACCAAGTCCATCCGAGGTGAGTGGGGCCAAGCATTCTTCCCATCTCTAAATAAGACCAAGCAGTTGTCTAATAATCTGCACAAGAAAGTAATGCTTTTCTTTAATAAAATGTGTGTTGCGCTAGTAGTGTTGGTAAACAAAAGGGATTTTGAAAACAGTTATCCACAGCTTGAAAGGATTACTTTTGCACTTGAAGAGAAGAGGGGCTTTGCTTCTATTCTATATTAGCACATTTATAAGATGCTGAACTGTAATGCGAGATTGCCTGGTTTCATGAATATGCACTATTAGAAGGGCATAAACAAACAACGAGTTTCCTTAAAAGATCTTTAACACAAAAGTAACATAATCAGTACAATATTTTCTCCAGTGTACATGTATATATACTGGAGAGGAAGCTCACCCTCTGTGTTTACTAATGCCCTCCATTCTCCCAAGGCAAGATTGGATTAAGCTAGGAACAAAGAGGCCAATACTACCAGAGATGAGAAAACGATGCAAGGGGAATAATAGTGGCACAATGATACCAGTTTTTTTTATAAAAAAAACAGGTATCCTACCAGTCAAAAGAAAACTTTGAAGGCAGCTAATAGCGCAGACGCGGGTGGCACTGTGGGTTAAACCACAGAGCCTAGGGCTTGCTGATCAGAAGGTTAGCGGTTCGAATCCCTGCGACGGGGTGAGCTCCCGTTGCTCAGTCCCTGCTCCGGCCAATCTAGCAGTTCGAAAGCACATCAAAGTGCAAGTAGATAAATAGGTACCGCTCCGGCGGGAAGGTAGACAGTGTTTCAGTCCACTGCTCTGGTTCGTCAGAAGCAGCTTAGTCATGCTGGCCACATGACCCGGAAGCTGTACACCAGCTCCCTCGGCCAGTAAAGCGAGATGAGCGCCGCAACCCCAGAGTCGGCCACGACTGGACCTAATGGTCACGGGTCCCTTTACCTTTACCTTTATACCTGACTACTCAGAAGTAAGTTCCATTGAGTTCAGTGGGAATTACTCCCATGTAAGTGGGTATAGGATTGCAGCCCAAGTGGCCAAAATTATTTATGCAAGCCAGGGAAATGAGCAGCAGAATTGCAGGCAAGTTCAGACTCCGTATAAAAAAGTGCAAATTTACCGGTTTGCTTATTAACACAATTGCAGCTTCACATGTTTTGGGGTTCATGGTAGAAACCTTAACGAAAACTCACTGTGTTATAGCAGCAGGAGGAGGAGAGAAGGCAGTGTCAGAAGTTAAAACGAAAGGGGTTGAAAATAAAACCACAATCTGGTGCTGATGCATACATTCATTGTAGAATGAATATATTGGTCATCCTGTGTTTTTTAAAAAAGGATACCTTACCTAAGCGGGAAAAGGCAGCTAAAACAGTCAAGAGGTGAAGCATTCTTGTTAGGAAAAATAACATTTCTAACTAAGAGAGAATATGATAGAGGCTTTTCAAATTATAAATGGCATGGGGAGAATGAAGAGAGGGAAATAAGTGCTCTTCCGTAACACAGGTTCATTGAACAAAACAAATAGGTAGTACGTTCAGCATAAACTCAAGAAATTATTTCTTCAGACAATGCATAATTACCTACCAGAATATGTGGTGACTTTTAAAAAGGGTTGGGAATGTAATGGACTTATGTACCACTATTGGCCTAGATAGCTAAAAGAAAACTCTATGCTCAGGGACGGGACAGCTCCAATTGTAAGGTGCTGGGGAGAAGCAGGGGATGGCTCCAAATTTAGGCTTTAGTCCTATACCCACTGATCAGAAGGCTGTGTGTTCATATCACACCAGGGTCAGGATTCTGACTTTGGGACACGGGTGGCGCTGGGGGTTAAACCACAGAGCCTAGGACTTGCCGATCAGAAGGTCGGCGGTTTGAATCCCCGCGACGGGGTGAGCTCCCGTTGCTCGGTCCCTGCTCATGCCAACCTAGCATTTTGAAAGCATGCCAGTACAAATAGATAAAGAGGTACCGCTCTGGCGGGAAGGTAAACGGTGTTTCCATGCACTGCTCTGGTTTGCCAGAAGCGGCTTAGTCATGCTGGCCACATGACCCGGAAGCTGTACGCCGGCTCCCTCGGCCAATAAAGTGAGATGAGCGCCGCAACCCCAGAGTCGGCCATGACTAGATCTAATGGTCAGGGGTCCCTTTACCTTACCTATACCCACCTGGGAGTAAGCCCCATTGAACACTGTGGGACTTCCTTCTGAGTAGGCATGCACAGGATTGCTCTGCAAGTTTAACCCAGCAGGTCAGTTGTTCCTGGAAGCGACAGAGTGTGTTCCCTTTACATTGGAATACTACCTTTGTTTCAAGTTGATCCCTATATTGTTAAGAGTTCATTAAATAAGAATGAATAAATTCCTGCCTTCCAGAGTGAGAATGAAGCAGGGGTTGTTTCCAAGGGTTATGCCTGGTATCTTCAGATGTGGATGGGTGGTTGGGGCAGGGTAGTGACCTTAGCATACCTCTGTGGGGATTGGACATAATTTGGACTGTAAGGCTGGATGAATACCATTTATTCATGTGGGGCATATCATTAATTGTCATCAGCTCTGACCAAGTTAGAGATGTTTTAGTAGTTTCTTTTTTTAAAAAAGGGTATGTACTGAATATTTTCTAATTTGAACATTCACTTCAAAAGTAGCACATTTTATTATTTATTATTTATGTGATGCTGTTGAATACTGAAAAATTACCTTGCCAAACATTCATCTGATTTTTAAGTTGCTCGATGCTCTTTTGTTCCCCTGGCTTCTGCTTCTCTGCACAATTTTCTTCTCATTACCCACCTCCCTCACTGTGCTTGGCCTTATTTGCCCCTCACGCTGCAATCCTTTCAGCTCAGAGGTAATGCACTCTCTCAACAGGCCCTACCTGCTAATAGGTGGGCAGCCACATTCTGAACCAGTTCAAGTTTCCAAACAACCTTCAAAAGCTATGTCCTGTGGAATATTTTGCAGAAATTCAGCCTGGACATTACCGTGGCGTTCATTAGTGGCAAGGTCATCATTCTCCAGGAGCAGCCATGGCTAGCTTTCCAAGCTAAGTTGGGGGAAAGCATTCCTAACTGACTCCCTTTTGGGATTTAAGGAGCACAGCTGGGTATAGGAGCAACCCAAGAATGTTCAGCCGATCCAGGGATCAGTGCTCACTTGTTTAGAACAGTATAGCCACCAACTGTGTCAATCAGACCTTCTCACCAACAGCATCTCTCTCTAGTCTGGACTGGTCTTAAGTTTATTCATCCTAATCAAGCCCATTACTAACCCCAGAACCGTGGTTGCCTCACCTAGTTCCACTGAAAAGTAGGGATAGAATTGCATCATTCACACACCATGGATATTTTACCTCAGGTATCATCTCGGTTGTTTCCCACAGGTTTTTAAATCACACTTGCAGCATAGCGTGTGAAGTCTTTCACCTATGTACAGTGGTGCCTCGCAAGACGAAATTAACTCGTTCCGCAAGTTTTTTCTTCTTGCAAGTTTTTCGTCTTGCGAAGCACGGTTTCCCATAGGAATGCATTGAAAATCAATCAATGTGTTCCTATGGAGTCCGGGGACAGAGGGGACCTGTTTTAAAGCAAGGGAAGGGGCAGCGGGGAGAATTGCTTCTCCCCGTTGCCGCCCCTTGGTTCAAAAGGGGTCCGGGGTGCGGGGGCAAGCTTCGTTTTGTGAAGCAAGCCCATAGGGAAATTCGTCTTGCGAAGCAACTCGAAAACGAAAAAACCTTTTGTCTTGCGAGTTTTTCGTCTCGCGAGGCGTTCGTCTTGCGGGGCACCACTGTACTTCATCAGTGGGCACATTTACAATATTACCCATGAGATGTCTGGCTAATAAGTTACTTCTGTGGTATGGCAGTCATGTTCATTGAAGAACTACAAGGGAAGAAAGCTTTGCATGTAGTTCTTGTGGAGCAGGAGCAGAGACGGCAGCAATCCAATTTTAGGCCTAGAAAGAACTATTTTATTCCTATGATAAAAGACTAATATTCCTTAGGCATATATTGTTTGGATTGTGCACCTTGGAATATATAGTGTTTTAGAGTAGGCTGCACTGAATTTTTTTTCTGCCATCTGCAGCAATGGGATCTATTTCTGTTTGTAATTTAAAAGTGTTATAATTGTGCAAAAAAAAATGTGGCCTAGATCCCATATTTCTATATCACTGTAAAAAAAAATCTCATTGAAATAAATGATTGATTGACTGACTGATTGATTTATGGCAGCGGGTGGCCCCAGACTTCAGAGTGGCTGAGGACAGAGGATTTTCACCTACCAATCATTCTGAGTCATGGCACGCTCAGCAAACCCTCTCCCAGAATCAAGAAACCAGAATCTATTCCCAAACCCAGGTATTCTGGCTGTCAGCTGACCAGTCTTGAATTGTGATTTTTTTTTATTTAAGTACTTATTTATTTACTTATTTATTCTAAAATTTAAATGCCACCAACAATGCCTCACATAGTGTCTAACAAATAAATTATTAACACAATTAAAACGTTAAATGATGTTGAATGCATACCTAGATTTGCATCTGAAAGAGCACTGAAGAGTTTATTTAAATATTAGTATGAACCTGAGTGCAAATGCAGAAAGCATTGTGTAGAATATTTTTTAACATCATTTGCAACACTGGCCAATTTTTTTTCACCTCCTGCATGTGGGCAGTGGCATTTTCCACTCTCATGCTATTGTTTACTGACAGTGAGGCAATTGTAACTATAAAGGAAGACAGTACAAAAAGAGGGTGGGATAGATCCTTTTTCTAAGAAATCCATCCATGTTATTTGTGTATATCTGTATTCTGAAATTTCCTCATAACTCAGTGCTTTGTTAGTTAGCAGAGAAAATTCTTTTAGTCAAGCATTTTGTTTTGTGAACTAGAATTTTTCTCCCTTTTGATAATATGGTATGAGTAGAAAGTTTACTTGTCTAATTTGATCCTCGAGACATGCAATAAAGACTAAAACACAGGACAGAGTTATAAATAGTGACTTACATGCCAAGGCCCCATGAACCGCAGTTCCCCAGTGCTTAATAAACACACTGGCACAAGTATTTAGGTTTATGAGCTCAAATAGGCCACAACTTTATTGGTTACAGATGTGAGCGGTTTGGCTTAGGCATTGGGTGAAGTCAACTCCCACCCGTCTGCAGGGAGTCCATCTAAGGTTAAACCACCAATAGGGGGAGCCCTATTGCTTACATCAAATAGTGGCACCCCAAGGGGGTCCCCATTGAGGTTGTGGCATGGCCCCAGCCCACGTCCAGACAGATAGGATTCACACACACCCCAATACCTTTAACAGGATACCCTTAATGAAGAAAGGCAGGCGAAAGCTATAACCTCCCCTCCAAAGGCTTACCCAATGCCTAATCTCACAAAGTTGTGACGATAGCTACAAGGTAGGTGAAAACCAAATGACTGGCGCCCATTTGCCAAGTGGAAAAAATTTATACCCAGCCCCAACAATATGGCAGCCAACAATTGTCCATAGCAAGATTGTGTCAGAGCAAAGCATGAAGAGAGAGTGGGTGGGTTGGGAGATCCGGCGAAAGGGTGAGAGAGGAGGGCCCCCTGGCCGTGGCGTGGTTAAATTTCCATGGCCACGCCCCTATCAATGCTGATTGGCTGGTGGGGCCACAGTGGGTGGCCCCACCCAGTGCCAGTCACACGGCCAGGATGGCACGAGGGGGGCGTCGACTTCACACACCCCATGCTGGATCACTGCAGGCCCCTTGGGTGCCCAGTCGCAACACTGCCCACCGAAAAAGGCGAGTGGACATACACTATTAGCAGTGATGTGCCAAATAGAACAGGAAGTGTACTCCCTTGTCTCTCAAGACAGACGGGTTATTATTATTATTATTATTATTTACTTATACCCCGCTCATCTGGCCTGGTGTCCCCAGTCACTCTGGGCGGTTCCCAACAGAATATTAAAAACACCATAAAACATCACACATTAAAAACTTCCCTAAACAGGGCTGCCTTCAGATGCCTTCTCAGAGTCAGAGAGTTGTTTATTTCCTTGACATCTGATGGCAGGGCGTTCCACAGGGCGGGCGCCACCACCGAGAAGGCCCTCTACAGGATGCCAACAACTGTAGTATTTGTCACCTCAGGTCCTCTTGTCTTCTTCAAGCATTCAGTTAGAATGCATGGCAGCGTGGTTGGCTCCCTCCATGACCCATTCCCTGGGCAACATGTGATCAGGACTAGTCTGAAAGGAGCTTACTTATACATAGATATTTACAAAAGGGAAGACCCTGGTCAGTTTTGAGGAACCTGCTCATCCCTGATCATTGTCTGTTCTGGGCACTGGAACACTTCAGTGTCAGGCAAGTGGCCAGATTTCAAAAGTAGACCATGGCTACTCTCTTTGAGTTGCTCAACCAAGAGTCAAACCTAATGCCAGCCCGTATTTAGCTCTGGTCTGGCTGATGTGACACAGTACTCCACTTTGGCTATTAGCTTCAATGCAGGTGGAAGGGACACATTTTACAATGCAGCAAAGATCCAACTAGCAGCCAGAGAGCTGCCATAGGACTGCAAGGAATAAGGGGCCAGATCCTGCTCCCAGAGTCCCTGGTTAGAGTCTCCTAGCATCTTACAGAAAAGCTGCAGGTACTTTTTTTTATGTAGCTGGCCTTTGCAAATAACAACACACACAATATTAAAGAAAAGTAAAACCACTGGGTTTCCTCCCAAAAAAACTAAATTCTCTTGCTTCCAGTTAGTCCTGCTAATTAGTACTTTGTTTTTAATAGAAGTTGCAAGTCTGATTTATTTTATTCATTATGAGACACATTCAGCCCTCACCAAAGAATGCTTCCATTGATTTGGCTGTAATGAGAACAGCTCTCAGTGGTTTTGTGTTAAATTATCAGATGTAAAGTCTACATCACAGTGTACATAATGTATTCAGAATGGAACAATGCCATAAGTGCACTATGAACACTTTTTCTGCTGCAGCAAAGATATATATTTTTCAGTAAAAAGAGCATTCATTGTGTATTGATATGCCTTTTAAATTTTTAGAGATATGAACCCTATATTTCTATCGTCATTTCACGATAGTTAATTATTTTCTTTGTTTGCTAGGGCTATATTGTAATATAGCAATTTTAATCATCTTGTATCATAACTCGGCAGGGGAGAAGTATGTAGTTAGCCTGGTTTCATCTTCAGCATCCTGTTCTTGTAAATCAGCCTCTGCAATGGTGACACCAACATTAAGCAGAACAGACCCTGATTTGTCTCTAAACATACAGCTCAGTAGGCAGAATATCACAAAGCTTGCAATGCAAATAACTGGTTGAAACCAATATATTCAGAATAGCAAGTGTGAGTGACTACACGAATACCAACTCTGCGTGACTGCACATTTGAAAAGTGTATCTAGAAATTGATAACCTCAGTTTTTGCAGAGGGTGCTTTCTTGGGGCAGAGGTCGATTTAGGGGAGAGCAACCGGTTTGCCCACGCTGGACTCCAAGCCAAGAGGCCGTTGCAGGGAACACTACAACAGTGACTTTGAGTGAGAGGCGAGGGGGCCTGAATTTTGGCGTCACACAGGGTGCCATTGAAATTCAAAAGCTGCAACTTGGTCACTGTTTGGGATCCCTTTAAAAAAATGCTCCACAGTGGATAACATAAGGGAAATATTCTGTAGGTTTCCATTCTGAAAATCCAATTCACTCAGACCATGTTAGCCTAAATCTCAGTCCTTCAGTTTAACTAGATTATGATTTAGGCTAATCATCTCTCTAAAATTTTCTATCTGAACGTTAAAACATAGGATAAGCAATTACTCGTTTGTCTTTCCAAGTGGTATTTCTGCCAGCCTCCTTGAATCTTTTATTCTGGATGACAACACTACAAAAGAATCTTTAAAACTGATACACTATACTGTCACTTTTTGAACATTTATCACAACGTAAAAGATTTACAGTGCAAAACTGGAGACTTCCTTTTGTGCCTTCTGTGTGCCATTTATTGGACTAAAGCTGGTTTCACCTGCACCAGGGGAATTAAAAAGTCATGCCATACTGTGGGTGGCCAACCCTGTAGGGTGACTGCCCTAGTTTCACTGAGAGTGAAAACTTGGGGCCCAAATAGAGTGAGCTGTATATGCCACAGAGTTAAACTTACAGAGTCCCATCTACCTTCCCAACACTGTACGGCTGCCTAACTAGGTTGCGGCAGTGTTGAGAAAGGAGCTGCATATATAGTAAAGATCAGCACACTAGGGTGTCATTTAATTAGGCTTGTCACTTATGAAAGACCATGTGAATTGCATTATCTATGGGCAGCTTCATCGCTTAATAATGGCACCATTTACTTACATATGCCATTGAGCTGTCACAGGTGAAACATCAGAAGCAGGATTTTCATACCCTCACTGTGACACAGTGCTTTCCAGTGGAGTTGGGTCACACATTAAGTTGCGAGTCATCGGGTGCTGGGTGACGAGGAAGTGATGCTCATACTGTCGTGAATTAGCCCGGTGTCTTGCTTTCACATACCAATTTAGTATGGGTGCCCTTAAAAACAGAATAGGTTCTCATTGTGATTATGGGTAGAATCCACAAAAGGCTACTGGCATACAGATCTCATTGAAGTCCTTTTCCTGGAGGCAGGTTTTGCGGATTGTCCCAAATGTGAGTCAACACACAAATGATGGCAGTATAAAGGAGTGGGTGATCTGGCCTAGTGACATTTCTATCTGCTTTGAATGCAAAATCACTAATCAAAGGCTCTTTCACAAACAAACTCCGGAAAATTCAAGCCTAATAATTATGTCTATTTATTTTTCTTATCTTAACATAGCATAGCATATTATCTTCAGAATGAACATTTAAATAAGTAAGGTAAATCTAAGCTACAAGTGTGTTTTAAGGCTGCTTTTTAAAAAACAACAACTACCAAAAATTGTATTATTTAAAGACCTCCAGATGTAGTGAACATTTTCTAATTCACTTGCATAATCTCCGGTGGCTTCTATACATTTCTGAAAGCTACATCATTTATTCTGCCTGCTTACATGCAGATTTAGGACCACAACAAATTTCAGGGAGCTTTTCACAGCTTTAGTTATTAAAAGGTCCTATCTTTGCAGACAGTAGTGTAGCTTTTGATCTTTCTGTACAGAAAGACAGACAATTCTCTGTACAGCACAGCACCTCAGTCTGAGTAATTGACTGACATCCTTGCTTTTGAAGTTCGTTATTTAACTAAGTCTCAAAACTTGCTCCAGGCAAGAGAGAGAGAGAGTCAGAGGTTTCTGAAGGGCTTGTGTAGGTCAAGGCTGCTCTAACTTTCTAGTCCATTCAGAAGTACAATGCCTTTGGAGAAGATTTCTAATGTTTTTCAGCCAGTACCTTAAAATTACGATGATTCCTTCATAGCCCACCAGCTCAAACCTTTCCAAAGGATTCACAGTACAAATAACATCTTGCACCACAATGCTTCCCCCTCTGGGCAAATGGTGAATTTTGTATGGTCTACACTGACTCACAGTACTTCTCCAAGGTTTCAGCCAGGAGTCTTTCCCAGGAGTTGGAAAGCCAGGAGATGCAGAGGGCTAGCTTGTGGCTCACCCCTTTGTATCTCACGAAAATGGGTCACACAAGTGAATCCTCAATATGCCCTTATGCCCCGACCCTTGTAAAAGCTTTTGCATGTAATGGACCTGTGAGCCAGCCCCAGGTACAAAAGCAAAACTGCTGCCAGAGCCCCTTAGCTGGCACAAGGCTGTGCCCACAGTAGGAGCAGAGGAGATATCTTGTATTGCCATTCAAGTCGTACTCTTAAGCTCAGAGACGTGAAGTTGCATTGCTGTCATGATATCATTTCCAGCTCCCTTTGCTGATATTCCCCTACCACGGTACAATAAAGCCAGGCATAATGCCTAGTTATTTCCTGCTCTTAAGGGAAATTAAACAAAGTGACCAGTGCATATAGCTGGAGAACATGAATTCTGCCAGAACCATCTGAGTGAGTCAATGATAAGCTGCTAGTTTCAGTTCTTTCATATTCAGTGTAATCTAGTTACACACTTGTTCAAGAAATAGCTCTGGGAATAATGGCTTATTGGTTTTCTTGCTCACAATTTGGGGCTGGGGGGGGGGGAGCCGGCTGCTGTTACCTGAATACAGATATAGAAGATTTTTGTGATCCTGTTTTTATGGCTGCTGCTTTAGTTCATTTAAGCAGAGGTGAATCAACTAAAATTTTAATCACAGATTAAACTTGTGCCCTTGAATTAAACAGTGGGGAGGTGGACTTGCACACACCTGAGCAGGCTACACGAAAACACACGCTCTCTCTTTTTTGTGTACCAAGATTAATAATAAAAAGGGCTTTCCTTCCAAAAATGAGTGATAATCAGATTAATAAACAAAGGCTATCTTACACTTAACAGAAATGGGACTTTGTTCTCTAGATACTCAAAATATGCGCCTGTGCCATTGGATAACATGCACACTTATTAAACTTGCATTAACTCACCCTCTAGCTTTAATTTAGTTAATTGGTTAATCAACTAAAACATATCTAACTAGCTGACAGCCCTGCTTTGTTCCCTCTGACGTAGAATAGAATTTAAATTTTATTAGGCGCATCTGTGACAGTTGCTATACAGTGTGGTGTAGTGGTTAAGAGCGGTAGTCTCGTAATCTGGGGAACCGGGTTCGCGTCTCCACTCCTCCACATGCAGCTGCTGGGTGACCTTGGGCCAGTCACACTTATTTGAAGTCTCTCAGCCCCACTCACCTCACAGAGTGTTTGTTGTGGGGGAGGAAGGGAAAGGAGAATGTTAGCCGCTTTGAGACTCCTGAAGGGGAGTGAAAGGCGGGATATCAAATCCAAACTCTTCTTCTTCTATACCATTAAATGAAATCCTTTCACTACTTGCTCAGAATGCCATGTGTACACTTGAAAGGTCAAGGTGCCCTCAATTCCTCTGTGGAAAATGACATAGGGGTTGCAGAAGGATGTTGGAGTCTGTGAAAACCCTTCTTCCTCCAGCTGGAGCCTCTGCTAGATCAAAGTTCCTAGAAAAAGAGCCCTTCTGTTCTCAGTAGGTCAATCTTTACTCCAACCCTGGTCATCTCTATATGCGATAAGCTGCTCTCAGTCTATGCCTAATATTCATAGCTTCCATACATAGCATAATCCCACATTTGGAACCTTGAAAAAGAACTGGAACAAGTTCACTTAGCTGCAACACATTATTATTATTATTATTATTATTATTATTATTATTATTATTATTATCACAGTCTTTACATTCCTCCAGTGTCTATATTTCCTCTCTTGTTCATAGTTCTAAACTCCTCAAAGAGATTGTACTTCCCTAGTGCTTTTCTTGTGCAAGGTGCATTATAATCATTTTCTTGTCCTTCTATGAGATATTTCCCTTCTTCTCCCATTTTATCGATGGGGAACAAAGTGATACAGGCTTTCTCAGGACCACCTAAGGATATGATAACTGAAAGTTATTTTTTGGGATAGATTTCATTCCTTTGGAGCCTGTAAAAATACGTTGCATCATACCACCATAAGCTGACCAGAAAGTGATGGAAGTATAATTTGCTCTCAGCACGCTGCCTCTCTCAAATCTCTCTCAAGATCTCTCTCAAATGCTGCGGCTAGCCATAATTTCATATTTACACCTATCTAGAATTAGTAGCTACAATGCTAAATCTTGAACACTACCTGTGAAGAGGAAAGTTTATGACGTTCCAGTACTCAAGTCAACACATTGTGTTACATCCTGGACAGTCCATCACTGAGGTTATCATTGAGGTGACTGTGGCTACCTTGAGGTTACTGTTCCCTGTATCCATGGGAAGCTCAGTTACAGCCTTTCCTCCTCCTCTCTGGGTCTGTTGCCCATGAGATTAAGCACAGAAATACCAGATCCATATGATTATAACTTGAATTCAGGCTGTTTTCCACAGACACTAAAGCATTTTACTACACAACGGAAGTCTTGGATGGAGTCACTTTAGTTTTATAGTTCTAGTTCAACTTGGATTGTGTGGGTCAATGGCAGGGGATGGTGTACGGTCATGTGTTTGGGCAGGAAGAAGTGAGGTATAATTGTATCCTTTTTCAATGCTTGTTTGTTTTATTTCTCTTGCCTTGATTAAAGCCTTCCTCCACCTATTAGCGTTATCTAGGTTAGACCTGCTTGTGCATGTTCATTGCTTCAATCTCTCCTTTGTGGTGCCATGTAGGGAAAGAAGGAAAGGGGCAGTCACTAGGTGTGGTTATATCTCAGGTACATCTACATCTAAAATATATTTTTTTAACCACAAAAATGCTCTTTTTTGCCATTTAACCTTCAGTATATCCAAGAAAAAGCCTTTGACATTAGCAGTGAACCCTCCCACTCTGAAATCTCGTATACCTTCCTCAAAACCTGAAGTAACCCCATTTTCATAACATCCCAACAGCTTCTAGTCACGGTATACTTTGCTGAAACTGTGGCAATTTGCTGTAATGACTGTAGTTGTACTTCTGGCATGCCCAATAATTTCTTTGGATGCCAACCCCATAAACAATACATCACAGCATAGTTTGCACCATGCAATTCCCCTGCATGTTATGTCTAATCGTAATTCCGCAATTACACTAAATTTGCACACTCCTCTGAGCTACATTTTCTCCCAGAAAAGACTTGAAACAGGTCACAAGGTTCCACAACGCTCTGAGTGGGTTTACAAGCCACCTGCACGAAATGGACTATTTTGAAAAATGCCTACATGATTTGATGGCGGTGCTTTTATAGGGCTTATTATTTAGTTCCCTGTATAACATCAACAATATGAATAATGAGGCCTGTTATGTCTGAGGTTCTGTCCTTCATGCTTTGTCTCACACACTGCTCCCTGTTCTTACAGCTCTGTTATTCATTAGATTAGGTCTTGTCATCCTTGCATTCACAACACAGGAAATCAATAATTAATTATGGATAGGTAAAGCAATGCCTGACTTGCTTTTGAGACCTCCGTAGACACACATTAGAAATAAATTATCGGGTATTGCTCTCTAGAAGTTTTCACTTAATTGACTTGCCATAAGTAACTGCATTCAGAGCAGGGTGCTGCCCTCCACCAAGCCCTGGTCTCCCCTTGGCATCCTGAACAGTACTGTGCTCAACAGCTGGTGGCTAAAGGCTAATCTTATATTGACCTGAATTCTGTATATGCCCTGCAGCCCATCTCAGCTATCAATCTCTTAACAGCTTGCTGCATTGGTCAGTGCAGACTTGCCCATAACCACAGTCTCTACAGCAAAGGTGGAGAACCTATGGGTCTACCCCAGATGTTCCTGTGTTCCATCAGCTCCAGCCATCATGTCCATTGGTCAGGGATTATTATTGCACTGACCTACCAGGTGGTCTCTAATCATGTTGTCTTTATCTTTCATCCTTGCCCCTAAAACACAAGCATACAAACCGAAGCCCATTCTCTTCACACCTTGCAAGGTCATTCTTAGCCATCCAAATCCTAAGGAGCTTGGCTTTGCAATTGACTTGTGTTGGATTGTCGATTCCACACAATCAATAGAAGTGTGATGGGCTCAGTTTTTTCTGTCCGAGCTGACAGCTGGAATTCATGTGTATCTGTGGCAAATTGGTTATATGGCTCTTTGTCATAATACACTGCTCATGCAATTACTTTGCTCAAGAACACATGAAACTAGGTTGTAAGCCTTGGCAATTTTTATTTTTTAAAAAAGCTCAACATATGCCTTAACTTTCTGCAAAGTAGCCCCGAATTTCCTTCTCCTTAAAACTAAAACTGGAGGTTTAAGAAGCTTATAGGTGAAAAGGGGTTTCTCTTGCCTTATGACTCACCTAATCAGCA
The DNA here is from genome assembly GCF_965113315.1 of Podarcis vaucheri. Classification (NCBI taxonomy): domain Eukaryota; kingdom Metazoa; phylum Chordata; class Lepidosauria; order Squamata; family Lacertidae; genus Podarcis; species Podarcis vaucheri. The sequence continues at coordinate 16,703,339 of NC_138766.1, forward strand.
GATTTTGAAAGTAAAACAAATCCTGTAAGATGCCTTTCATGTGGCAAGCCAAGGTGATGTGCAAAGGTATAGCAAATTAACAGTACAAATCAGGAGGAGAAGTCCACAAAGCAATGAAGATGTTGTACATTTAGTTTTTGTTTAAGAATATTTTCTTAAATCTTTTGATGCATTTCAAATGGGTATTATATGCTTTTTTTAAAAATTCTACTTTGCTTTGAGACAAATTTATATCATCAGCAACAAATAAAGTGGTGGTGGTGGTGGTGATTTAAAACATGGTACCATAGGTTGGAATCAAGCACTAGCAAAAAGCCTGGGAGAAGAAGTGTGTCTTCAACTTGGAAAACATTCTAAGTAGTTCTTAAGAAATAGTTTTCATCAAGAAAAGCAGGCAGAGAGATTATTCAATAATTTGGGGGTTGGATTTTGGTTTTCAGAATATCTCTAACAGATAATCAGTGCATCTTCTATAAGGGTGAAAGGATCAAACTACTGATTTTGAAGACCACAGTTCTTTAAATAAATAGTCTTGACAATATTTATTAACCATGTCTACCAAAATACATTTTGGTATGAGCTAATTTTGGAGATTAGTACTTGTAGGCATGACAATAAGTAACTTAATTAATAAGTAATCACATTTGCAGTGTCCTTGAGGTACTGTTCATCAAAACTACGAATAAATAACAGGATGGGGATGTTAGAATATTAGTGGACACCCACAGTTCTCTAATCAAAAGTAAATAGCCCAATTCCTTTCAGCTTTACTTTTTTATTTTTAGCAGCAGCTGAATGATCTATACTTAAGAACTGCAACAAGTTTTAGATTTATTGGGACTGCTTTCTTAACATTTACACCTAAAATCCAGCTCAGACCTCCTGTGGTATTTCAAGGAAACGTGGTATGAGATGTGTGCATTAAGGAGAGCAAAGAAGGAGTGGCTGAGGTCTTAAGAGCCTGAAAGTCTAGCTTTTCCTCCTCCACGGTCATCCATGTATATCTTTCCATCTCAAAAAATCTATTCCCCACTTCCTCTCTGGCTACTTATCAGATAGGTGCACATAATGATCTAGCAAAACAACAAGAACCACCAATTTCTCTTAGACCTTTCTATAGAATTGCTTTAGGGGGAGGGGGTGAGATAGTCATTAAGCAGATGTAGCCAAGAATATAGTTGTGAATAAATGTTTCAGGAGATGCTACTAAAATTAAATAAGTACCTTCTTTTCCCCTTTTGGTATGCACTTCTTAACTGTTAACTGCAAGTAGCCAACCATGCCATAACTCCCATAATGTGACGTCTTTCTAAATGTATCAAGTATTTCTGTCTTAATTTTGCTCAACGAGAGTAGGATGTAGGCAGGAAAATTGAGTTCAGAAATGCACTTGTACATCTCTTGCTTTTGGAGAGATTACTTTTTCTGTGCAGGAGACCCTTATATACTGTACCTTTTAAGTATCCAAATCAATTTAATTAAATTTCATTAGAAGCACTAGAGCTGAAACAAACTAATGAAAGCAGCCAGCACATCAGGTGGTATTTATTTCTGCATTAAATTAGAAATACTCCCTTTTGGCTTCTAAAAATTAGTTTAAATATTTAACACTAATAGCTTTTGGAATTGTTGATGAAGTAGGCCTAATGAATTTGTTACTGACAGTTTACCTTTAAAATGGAAAATGGGCTTGTTTTCTTGGAACCGAGACAGGCTAATGTTATATTTTGATTACTCACATTTGAAAATATTGTGATGGTCTTACTGGACATGCTCATGAAGAATCAGTGCAATGTGAAATTTATTTCTTATTTCTTGCTTTGGTCTGACAAAGCACTATTTCAGCTGAGTCGAATTTACATGTGGCGTGAAATCAAACTACAGACTGGCCCAACGAGAACTTTCTGTTGTTTATGTGGTAACTTATTTTGCATGACGTGAGATTATAGTGATGGGGCAAAACCAAATTATAGCTAAAACAGAATACAGACATACCTTGGAAGTTGAATGGAATCTGTTCTGGAAGTCTGTTTGACTTCCAAAACATAAAGGAACCAAGGCGCGGCTTCCGATTGCCTGCAGGAAGGTCCTGCAGCCAATTAGAAGTTGCGCCAGACGTTCGGGTTCCAAAGAACATTTGAAAACTGGAACACTCACTTTCGGTTTTCAATCGTTTGGGAGCTAAAACGTTCAGTAACTGAGCCGTTCGTCAACCAAGGTACGACTGTATATTGAGTAGATTGAAACATAATATAGTCAAGGAATCAAAGCCAACTGTAGACATATGACTTCCTACAGTAAATTCCTATGATATTAAGAGTCAATTTGTGTAGATTATTTGTTTTACCCTGCTTAGCTGACCTTTCTGGCAAGGCATTGCCCTACACACACCTAGCCAAGGAAGGCAAATGGCTGATAGTTAATTCTTTATTGATGAATGCAGACATTTACAGCAGCTTCTAAGATACACCAGAAACACACCTCTAGCATCCATGTAGCTGACACTAACTTTTCCGGGTTCGTGCCTGTCAGAGCAGTTGAAGCAACAGGGGAGTCATGCCCCCCTCCATGGTCTTACACACTCTCATCTGACAAAGTGTGTGCATGCAGCCTGAGACTTCTCCGGTGTATTGAATGTGTCTGGTTCTTCCCAAAATTCCAGTTCATTTTGTAATGGCATTGGGGTCTGGGTCAGAGAGCCAAAGTTGCAAATGGTTAAAAGAGAGGGTGCAGTTGCTCTGTCCCATCCCTTGCTGGCTCCAGGGTCTCAAGTATGATGCAAAGTTCCCATTTGGGGTTCAGGCTCCTTATAGCATTGATTGTAGTATAACAACTACCTGACATTCAGAAGACATCTTAAGGCAGCCCTATTCAGGGAAGTTTTTAATGTATGATATTTTAGTGTTTTTTGGTTTCTGTGGAAGCCGCCCAGAGTGGCTGGGGAAACCCAGCCAGATGGGCGGGGTACAAATAATAAGTTGTTGTTGTTGTTGTTGTATTGGCTGGTTTCTGAGATGTTGGATTATCTAGGGATGGTCAGAGGTAGGACTCACATTCCACTGGGATTCCAACAATTCATTAAAAAAAGAGAGGTCAAAATACTGTGTGAAATCTTCTAAGCAAAGTGGGGAAAGTCTGCCTTTCTCACTCTAATCATGCAGCAGCCATTTCCACAGAGCTGTGTATGCTTTGGAGCAAAGATATTTTGAGATCAGCATTAAACAAAGTGAGCTGCTTTGCAGCTGACTCTAAGCTTTTAAGAGCCCTTTGGAACAAGCCTAGATTCATAGGGGGAAAACTCCATTGACTTCCATTGACTTCAAAGTGATCAGGTGATTCGAGTGCTGTTAAGCTTTCATTCCTCAAGCCATTAATTTAAGAACACTCATACCGAGTTCAGTTGTACTGTCTTGGCAGTTCGAGGATTGTAGCCTTACTAATTTAAAATAGATGGTATATATTACTGCCTGTAATTAAAAATGCACACCTTTTAATTTTTAATCTATTAATTACTTCCAGCACTGAAACAGCTTGATACTTAGTGTTTTATATCTTATCTAGCCACGTAAAATTGCTGTGTCTATCAAAAACAGTTGTATAAATGCCAGCTGTTGTAGCTCAATTCCTCTGTTGAATTTCATCTAAATTTTAGGGCCATTTCATATCTAAGTTGGAGAATAATCTCTGCATCTGACATATGGTCACTAGGTTTTGTAGGTTGATATGTGAAGCTCTGGGGAGTAAGCTGTTGCTCAAGACATGTTCATTCTATTATATTTGAGCATAGGCTATCTTAGGACTTGTTTTATTTTCTTTAGCTGCAGTCATCAGATATACCTTGACTTTCCACACCTAAGCTTCTTGTTAATCTGGCTGTGTTCCACCATAAGACATTGCTAAACATCCTTCTTTGAACAAACAACCATTTTCTTTTTGGACAGCATCCTAGACAAATGGATTTAGTTGGAGAGGTTCTCTGCCTAGATCCCTAGAGGGCCCTGAATTAGGTACCTTTCTCAATTCCCCCTTGAGTTTTGCAGTTTAATCAAAACCCCTGAATGTGGCTGAAAATCAAAAGAACTCTGCTTATTATATTATTTATTTAAAAAATGGATTTGTTATCCTGATTTTACAAAAGATTGTCCCTACCCAGTAGCCATTCATACGTCAAACAGAGTACTTTGGAATAAAGAGTGCTGGATTCAGCTAAATCCAGTCTAGCATAATCCAGTGCTAGCCAATGGGGCTCCCCCATCCAATCTAGGGGGGGTCAGGAGAACACCCAGAACAGCATGGGGGGGGGGAGGAAAGGAGTGGCTGTTCCATCTGGCAAGCAGGAATGCTCACACTGATTGAATTATTGTCTTGGTGTGATGTTGAATTCCACCCACTATGTTGACAATCTATTGCTTGCCAAATTAGTCAGAGCTATAGTGTATATTTGATGAACGATTAAGAATGAGGTTTGATTTGAAAAGCTATGTAGAATCTAGCCTTCAATATGGATAAGAAAGAAATAACGGTTTTTCAAGGACTTTGAAGTATTGTGTTTAGTTCTGCTGGCCATGGAATGTTCTTACCTCAGTTAATACTTAATAAACATCAGTAGTTGTGTGGCTGAAGATAATATTTTTGGCATTACCTTTTGTCTGATTTTAGACAAATTATCTGGCTCCTGAGAGAGAATGTGTGGATTTAAACAATCTTGTCTTAACAGAAGTAGTAAGGACTAATGGTCATTACTAGTTATTTCTTTTCTATTGGCTGTTTTCTTTTCTTTCTTTTCTTGCAATCTCTTATCTAACCCTCAACAGTCTAAGGACATATAGATTAGATTGTTTGAGTTGCTTGAGCCTTAAGGATGTTACTTACAAAATTTCACTTATAAAGATTTCACTTAAAAAGTTTTGTTTTTATTTCTTATACTAGTCAATTTACACTATTTGACTTTGCATACCGGGTGAAGGGAAAAGACAGGTTTTCACTTTTGCTCTACTTATATATGTGAATATTTTGCAAGTTAGCAATCATTATTCCTGAAAGGAAAATCAACATTGAGTACAGAAAAATAAGTGCACAATCCAACTGAAATCAAGTACTTGTTACTCTCATTAATATCATTGGCAGAGATTTAAGAAAGTACTTAACTCTCCCACTAAAATCAGAGGAACCATTTTTAAAAATTCAGACAGGTTCATCCCATAACCTTTTATTCATAATTGGATGTAGGTATTCCAATTTAGAATGTAAATATTCCTTCAGAAAGAATACTGGAGCAGCTGCAGGACAAAAAAAATGGGAAGGTCCTAAGTGCTATCCAATAAAGTCATACCTAGAGTAGACCCACTGAAATCAATGAACGTAATAGGCATTTAAGTCCATTGATTTCTCCTCTGAACGTGTGACATAGCTGGATACTACTCAGTAGTTAAAACAGGAAACACAGAAAATCTTGTTCATACTCATTCATATACTGAAAATCCTAGAAAGATCACCAAGCTATTTTTAATGATAGATTACATTCCCCCCCCCAATCTCCGAGTAATATTTTCCAGCATTCTAAGTGTGAGTTGCAAACCTTACGATGCACACTCATTCCACCACCGCATGTGTGTACATTGGTCAGGAGGTGCGAGCGTTGTCGGTAATCCGATAATAGTGCCCTCACACTTACAAACTGAATGGTAATTGTCTTTCTGGTGCAAGGTTTTTGACTGACTTTATGATGTGTTTTTAATCATTGCGACCTGCTTTGGGATCACTTGGCAACGAAAGACAGGATATTAATTTTGTGATAAATAATACATGAAATCGAACATTTTTTTTAAAAAAAGAGGATATATTAAAAAGGATCGTGCGAGAGACCTGTCTGTTGATGAAGAGCAAGACCAGTCTGTAAAAGATAGCATATTCAATTATTTATTCCTAACTTGGCTTACTTAAATTTTATTCTCAAACATTGAACGTGAGTATATTTTTCGCTGATTTTGTCAACCCCCCCCCCTTCTCATATGTTATCCCCGTGCAGGATGGATGGTCACAGTATCACTTTGTAGCCTCATCTTCAACGATAGAGAGGGATCGGCAAAGGCCGTACTCCTCATCGCGTACGCCCTCCATCTCTCCGGTGCGCATGTCTCCCAACAACCGTTCAGGTAAGCCCAAATTTATTAATAAGCTGGGAAGTAACCCATCATAAGGGAAGATATTTCCAGTCTATATATGTTACCTTTCTGTGGATGTTCCATCTCTCCTGACAGCAAAACAATCAGGATAAACCACAAAATGGGTCACAGTTGTCTTTAGGATTAGTACTAAGAGGGTTTTTTTTCTTTTCTTTTCGGGGGTTTGTGTGTTCTGAACCACAGGCCGAAATGAGGGCCTGAGAGAGTGGTTTGATGCAGGGATACCAAAGAAGGATGTCAAAAACTCCAGAACGGCCAGTTCTAGTGCTTTCTTAAAAACGGTATAAACTTGTAACACAGACACCAGATGGACATCACAACAGTGATAGGTCATCACGACTTGTCTGCACGCGAGCAAGCATTCATGCATTCTATATATATATACAAAGCAGCATGTGTCACTTCGGCCGAAACTTCCCTGAGCAGATGAGGGAATTGGTGGCAAATACCCAAGTCTACCCAAGCCCCCAAAGATAAGGATAACATCAAAACAAGCCAATTAGCATATATCAGAGTGAGTGAATGTAAACATATATGAGCTCATTGTTACAACTACCAATTAATTGTGGGCTTATCTTGACTACTAAGATGGCATTTGCAGAGCTTCTGGAACAGTTAAGCTTTGATTCAACTCATGAAAGTACCGTAGTTGAGCCAATAGATAATTTGACTTCAACCTTAGTAACTTTGCTTTAAATCTCTACTTAGCCATGTACTTGGTTAGATATGTGTATAGTGGTACCTCTGGTTAAGAACTTAATTCGTTCTGGAGGTCCGTTCTTAACCTGAAACTGTTCTTAACCTGAAGCACCACTTTAGCTAACGGGGCATCCTGCTGCCGCTGTGCCGCCACTGCACAATTTCTGTTCTCATCCTGAAGCAAAGTTCTTAACCCGGGGTACCATTTCTGGGTTAGCAGAGTGTGTAACCTGAAGCGTATGTAACCTGAAGCGTATGTAACCCGAGGTACCACTGTAATTACAATTTTACATGTTACTTGACTGTGAATGATGGGCATGGCAGCTTCACCTGTGTCCTACCCAGCTCATCACTACTGAAGCTAGTGGGCATGCCAGCCCCCCCAGGGAGCTCTGGAATAACAGCACTCTCCGATGTCCCCAGGAGACAGGAGTTGGATATGACCACTGTGGGGAGCCTGAAATTATTCCCATGACTTTGAGCAAGCTCTGCTCCAGAAGGGATGTCCTACTCATGAATAAAGACTTGCTTGAAAATAGGATCTAATTGTGAGCAGAACAAGGAAGTCAATAACTGGGTGTAGCTAGATGGAGAGAGAGATGATAGATGATAGATAAGAGGAAATGAAGAGCCACAATCTCTCCACAGCTTCACAAAAAAGATAACCCTGAAATACTGGGTGCCCCCAGGAGCTCTCTGGTTGCCCGTAGAGATAGTCAGCAGGTATAAAGGGGTATGAGTTTCAAATGTTTTCCAACTCTTAATTTTAAAAAGCCTGCCAAAGAAGGGCAGTGCCAAAGAATGCTCCAACTACCGCACAATTGCACTCATTTCACACGCTAGCAAGGTTATGCTTAAAATTCTGCGAGGCAGGCTTAAGCAATATGTGGACTGAGAACTCCCAGAAGTGCAAGCTGGATTTCGAAGGGGCAGAGGAACCAGAGACCAAATTGCAATCATGCGCTGGATTATGGAGAAAGTTCCAGAAAAAAACTACTTCTGCTTCATTGACTGTGCAAAAGCATTTGACTGTGTCGACCACAGCAAACTATGGCAAATTCTTAAAGAAATGGGAGTGCCTGATCACCTCATCTGTCTCCTATGTGGGACAAGAAGCTACAGTTAGAACTGGATATGGAACAACTGATTGGTTCAAAATTGGGAAAGGAGTACGACAAGGCTGTATATTGTCTCCCTGCTTATTTAACTTATATACAGAATTCATCATGCAAAAGGCTGGACTGGATGAATCCCAAGCCGGAATTAAGATTGCCGGAAGAAATATCAACAACCTCAGATATGCAGATGACACAACTTTGATGGCAGAAAGTGAGGAGGAATTAAAGAACCTTTTAATGAGGGTGAAAGAGGAGAGCGCAAACTATGGTTTGAAGCTCAACATCAAAAAAAACTAAGATCATGGCCACTGGGCCCATTACCTCCTGGCAAATAGAAAGGGAAGAAATGGAGCCAGTGAGAGATTTTGCTTTCTTGGGTTCCATAATCACTGCAGATGGTGACAGCAGTCACGAAATTAAAAGACGCCTGCTTCTTGGGAGAAAAGCAATGACAAACCTAGACAGCATCTTAAAAAGCAGAGACATCACCTTGCCGACAAAGGTCCGTATAGTTAAAGCCATGGTTTTCCCAGCAGTGATGGATCTACCATAAAGAAGGTAGACTGCCGACATGTTAGCAGTATGGAACTGGTTGGGGCTATTTATGAGTGTCACTTGGTTGAGAGAACTTGTGCACTTCATAGATACTCAGTTTTATTATTACAGCAGAAGGTCTTCTGCTCAGTAATAATTCACTTTTAACAAGAATGATGTAGATGGTGGTGCTGACGCTGACAGCTCTGCCATGAATTCATTCGCAATCACAAAGGCTTTTATTACTAGAGACATTGCCAAGGCCACCACAATAATGTGGCAGCTTTTTTCTTGTTAGTGGAATCAATGGAGAAAAATGCTGTTAGCATCCTTTAATAAAGGAGCTAACCTTGAGAGACCTTCCTTTATCTACCATATTCTGGTTAGATTTGGTGCCACTTAAAGATGTTTTTCATTGTGATGAACATTTGTTACAACAATTTACTTATTCCAGGCAATTTTATTCTCTCAAGTCTCCTAAGGGGGTGGGGGTAGATGTGGGGGAAGAGAGAGAGAGACATTTTAATAATTTTTAAGGAAAACATCCTTGTTGAAAGGAAGGACAATTTTGTTATAATCCATGCCAATTAAGGGGAGGAGAGTCCTTCCTGAAATACTGCGCAAGGTAAAGCATTGTTCTTATTAATATAGAAAGGGTTTTTAAATTCACGTTCCTTTCTCTTTGTAGAGGGTGTTTGTTTGTCAAGTAGCTTCCAGTGTAAGAGAAAGAAAATACTGGTTTTTCCTTAGTGAAAAATTGCATGATTTAAATACTAGCTTCTTTTGGGGCATAGCTTAGGGGAGAGAAGGCATGTTTCTGAGAACCACACAACTGGAACTCCTCATTTGAGAAGGAGATGCATTGCCCAAAGTCGTTCCAAATCTAGAGAGGTGTTTGGAAGGTACAGTAACTGTGGAAACGATTCCAGATCCCTTGAGTTAAGAGATCTTGTCAGAAATTACAGGAAATGAAATAACCAGTCTATTGGTGATCTAGCTGTTTGACTACAATCTAATTTATAGCCTCTTACTAATTAATAGTAAGAGAGTGGTTTTACGTTTGTTGACATTGCAATAAATGGAGTCTCTTAAAACATACTAAAAAAAAAAGGTAAAGGACCCCTGACAGTTAAGTCCAGTCGTGAACGACTCTGGGGTTGCGGCGCTCATCTCGCTTTACTGGCCGAGGGAGCAGACGTTTGTCTGCAGAGTTTTTCCGGGTCATGTAGCCAGCATGACTAAGCTGCTTCTGGCGAAACCGGAGCAGCTCACGGAAATGTCATTTACCTTCCCACCAGAGCAGTACCTATTTATCTGCTTGCACTGGTGTGCTTTCGAACTGCTAGGTTGGCAGGAGCTGGGACCAAGCAATGGGAGCTCACCCCGTCGTGGGGATTTGAACCGCCGACCTTCCGATCAGCAAGCCCTAGGCTCAGTGGTTTAGATCACAGCGCCACCCGTGTCCCAAAACATACTAATAATTTTCCTTAGTTAAATAACAAAAGCATCACATTGTAAAGTATAGGACTTTATAGAAGAGTGGGGTAGGGAGTGGGAACAGAGTAAGACTGGAGACCTTTTGTTAGGTCTGTTGAGTTCTGTCTCCACATCAGTCTATTCAGAGACACCATGTTGCACAAATACATCCATATGCAGAGTCTAGGGGCTCGGCTACCCTTCCACTTGATTGTATTTTCTAGGTGTGAGTCTGAGCTGTTTTCCCCTTGCCCCACTCCTTTTCCAAGAGAAAACCTGCTCTTTAGCGATCAATCGGAACAAATGGCAGCCTAGGGAAAACTTGAATTGTTGTTTGCTCTGATTGAGCACTAGAGAGCTGTTTTCCCCAGGATGGGGAAGCAGCGGGACATGGGGATGTGTGGATAAGCACTCAGTGTCTAAATATATGCTCCTTTATGTTGTTGTCGCCTATGAAAAGTCACCTTTCTACAGAGTGCCAGTATTTTGCACAATTGAAACTGCTGTTCTATCATTCCAGTGTTGGAGCACCAACCACTTTGCCATTGATAACTGCTTATGCTGCTGCTCTGTTAGGTTCCATAATATTCAGACATAATACAGCAATATAGACACATCCATTATTTCTTCAATACAGTATCAAGGTGAATAATGGCCACTGAGCCAGCATGGCTGTCCTATTGCAGTGTCAGCAGGAATGGGGTGTTATTTGAACAAAATATAATGGCTGTCTTGGCCAGGGAAGAAAGAAAATGAACCCAAGTGTAGTGAATTAGGTTAACAGGAAAGTTGTATGATCACCTAGGTAGTCTAGTGCAGAAATGAGGATTGAAATTCTTAATTTCTCCTTACACCATGGAAGGATAACCTGCGGTCCTCCAGACATTTTTACTCCAACTTCTATCGGAAGAACAATCAGGAATTATGGGAGTTGTAGTCCCAGCAACATTTGGTGAGCCACAACTACCCTGTTCCTGCTTGTAGTTGCAGTTCATTATCATAGAATTCACACGATCCTTGGAGGCCAACTCCCTGCTCAGTGTAGGATCTGAAGTGCCAGATGCAACAATAGCATGCCTGACAGCTGGCTGTCCAGCCTCCAGTGAAAGAGAGGTCACCACCTCCAAAGGTTGTCTGTTCCACTGTCAGACAGCTGCTGCCATCAGGAATTGTCTCCTAATGTTTGGTTGAAATCTGCTTCCCTGCAGTTTCTAGTCCCTCTGGAACAAGAGAGAACAAGTTTGTTCTGTCTTTTGCATGACAGCCCTTCAGATATTTGAAGGTCACTGTCATCCCTTAATCTTCTCTTCTCCAGGTTCAACATGCCAAGCTCAGTCAACCATTCCTCATAGGACCTTGTTTGCAGATCACATGACCCAGTTGGTTAGTCTCTCTCTTTAAATATGGTGCCCAGAACTGGACACAGTATTCCAAATGTGACCTGATCAATATGGAATAGAGCAGGCATAGGCAAACTTGGCCCTCCAGATGTTTTGGGACAACAACTCCAATCATCCCTGACCACTGGTCTTGTTAGCTTGGGATGATGGGAATTGCAGCCCCAAAACATCTGGAGGGCAGAGTTTGCCTATGCCTGGAATAGAGCTTAGCTATTTACTTTCCATGATCTGAATACTGTGCTTCTATTGATGCAGCCTAAAAATGTATTAGCTTTTATTTATTTTTAGCAGCCGCATCACACGGCTGCTTCATGTATTCGGCTTCCGGTCAACTAAGATGCCTAGATCCTTTTCACATGTATTACTGGCAAGCCAGGTTTCTCTCCCAGCCCCCCCCCCCCAATCCTAAGATTCATCCAGCCCACATTTTACCACTTTATCAACAAGGCTATCATGGGAGACCTTGTCAGATAGTTTGCTGAAATTCATTCCCATGATCTACCAGACTATCAAGCAGGGAAATATGGTTGGTCTTGCAAGATACATTCTTAATGACACAACTTCACACCACCCCAGTCCTAGGTCAAATAAATTCCCTCCGTTCCCTTCTGTCAAAGGGAGGAGGGAAATTTAAAAAATAGCCACTCTTGTATTGCTGATTACCCCATCCATGACATATGACCAAGCACAGGATGTGGTACAACTCTGCTCCCAGTCAAGTAGTAAGTAATCACACACACAGAGAGAGTTCATAATTTGGATGACAAGGCACGCAGCATTGGACTATGGGTCTCTGGCTCCACATATTGGGCACACTTGAAGCTTACAAGGGGGCAGGCTTTGTGAAAAAGGCACTGTGCACACTTTGCATGAAACAGCCTGGTCTCACAACACACATGTAGGAACTTGAGCACGTTGCTAACGCTTGTCTACCTAGAACCCTAACAGGTACCTCACTTTGAGACTTCAGAAACAAGCACCCGACAGCAAACTTCAGTCCAGCAACTGAGACTGCCAGGGCAGAGCACCCCACAGAGGTAAGCAAAGGAAATGGAAAACTCATTCTTCAAAGTGCAGTTCCCATGGCTTCCTCCCTCTCAAACACTTCATTGCCCTACATTCCATAACCTACCTTGAAATAATGTGAATGCTTTGTCTTGTTTGAATGGTCTTTTCTAACACACTTCCACTGCTCCCCAGATGGTGGGGAAGTCCTCATCGTCACATGCCTACAATCTGCTTGTTGGCAAAAGTCTACTTCAGCCATTCCCCCAGTTGGCCAAACCCTCACGCGCACATTTGTCTTACAGGATCACAGCCCAGGCGCAAGGAGGAGAGCAAGCTGTCATCAAACATACAAAGTTTTATTGAACACCCCCCCCCTCCCAAAAGGAGAAAAAGTGAGTGGATTCACAGTCTCTGCAGTCTCTCCCCCACCGCCATGTCAGGTGGGCTACTGATGCATAACCACAGGCACTCGTTGGCACCTCTCTCTCACTGCGCATGCATAAATCCTCACTGCGCATGCAGCCAGAGGGAGTGCCTGCTCCAGCTGCTGCCTCTTGCTCATTGTTCACTCTCTCTTTCGGTGTCCTCTCTGCAGGCTGCTCTCCCATGCACCTTGATTCACATGAACCAAAAGATGCTCCCAAGCGGTTCTCCTGTAGGGCTGCTGACCTACTTCCTTCCACCACCTTCATCCTCGCAGGCTCCATGACAGCCAATAGTGCAACAAGTGGTGGCTTTCCTGATGTGGTCCGGGTGCCGTTAAGAGACTCGGCTGCAGCTGCTCTGCAAAGCCACTGTCCAAAGCACAGGAGCCCTGCTAGAGGGACTGGTTGGCAACCATACGCACTGCCTTCCGTTTCAGGATCTCTTCTTGACGTCCAAGTGCTGCTCAATAAAGACTTTGACTCTACCATATGTATTGCTTCTTCATTGCGAGTGAGTGGCAGATGGGTCTCCTCGCTGACCCCAGCCTAATGGTATGCCTTCAGCAAGCTGCAGGATGGGTCTCTGAAGGCAGTAAGCTGGGAGTTGGAGGAGCTCAGCAGCCTCTCCTCTCTGTGTTTGTTCAGGTACTCTAGACTGTGAGGGGGTCACAAGGTGGGGTTGGTGCTGCTGTTAGGGTGTATAAGGCTGTATTTGAGGGTGTGAGGAGGGTGAGGGAGGGAGATTTAATCTTGTTGAGTGGCTAGCCTTGCCAGGTAAGGTGTGAGGCAACATACTGTGGTGAAAGGGGGAGATTGATCACATGGGTTGGCAGTGGGAGGGCTGGTCTCATGCAGGAGCCATTCTATTGGCCCATGTAGTGCTCCCTCCTGATTGGTTTAGGTAAGCCATCGTGTTCTCCCTTCTCTGCTTTTCCTTGTATGGTGCTGAATTTTAACCTAAAGCCTCTGTGTGTAAAATGTGAGCTGTCTCCTTCTGCAATACCTGTGTTCATTGTGTCTGGGTGTTGGGGCAGGGAACAGAAATATGTGCCCTTTGATGCCTCTGGGTTTTGGGTGGGAGGATTGTTTGCTGCTGTGCTTGAGAGGTTAGGGAGCAGCTCTGTGGCATTTTGCAGTGTGGGTTTGAATCCCAGGAGCATCCTCTCTCTCGCCCCTGACATCACATTTTTAAGCAATGCCAAAGGTAAGTGAAAGCATCATTTCCCCCTTAGTGTACGCTTGGAATCCTTTCTGCCACTTCCCAACTCCATGCCCTATGGCAGTGATGGCCAAATCTGGCCCTCCAGCTGTTTTGGGACTACAACTCCTATCATCCCTAGCTAACAGAACCAGGGGTCAGGGATGATGGGAATTATAGTCCCAAAACAGCTGGAGGGCCATGTTTGGCCATCACTGCCCTATGCAGTCACCCAAATGTGTGTTTGTGACCACCCTTGTTGCGTGCCTGGTCCCTTCCTTTGGTTGCTTGCTTCTTTTGAACCCAAGGGTGGATTTCTGAGCCCTTGGTGCAGAAGGGATGTGTGTGATCTGTGCCCAGGGAATTATGTGTTGTGTGGGCTTTCATCCCTCACTGTTGTTTGTTGTGCTCGTGAGGAGCATAAAAAACCCTGTTTAGAGGAATGCCTAAGGACTGACACTACCTGGGTTGTTGCTGGCTCTGCCACTGAAGGCATGAGAATGCTGTGCTTTCATTGTGTGTGCTACAGAGGTGCCCCACTGTCATGCATTCGTTGGCTGGATTTGTGTCTAGGAGGCTCCCCACGCAGAAATTTACTGCTCAGCTCATGGAGAGAGAGAGAGATACGTGGAGGAAATGTTATGGACCCATGGGGGCAGGATTTGGATGTGCACCCCCATTGTCCCTCACACAATTTGCACTGCATGGAGGTGATGGGACCCCAAATAGGGCTAAAGTAAGCCTCTGTTGTCAAAAAATGGTTAAAATATTGAAGAACACAATTGCTTTTCCAAATGGGTGAAGCAAATGACCCAGATTGACAGTGAGGGAGGGAGGCTCATAATTTAATTAATTGTGTGTTACACTATTGGCTTCGTGCAAGCTTGCAAATTTAGCTGGAGAGTGGAGGGTGGCTTGGGGTTAAGTATCACAGGATAATAGAGCGTCTGCACTGGGATGTTATTTGTTTTCATAACTTGATAAATTTAAAAAGTATTTATTCCTACAGCAAGCAATAACTGTTTAAGGCAAAGGTAAAGGTACCCCTGCCCGTACGGGCCAGTCGTGTCTGACTCTAGGGTTGTGCGCCCATCTCACTTAAGAGGCTGGGGGCCAGCGCTGTCCGGAGACACTTCCGGGTCATGTGCCCAGCGTGACGAAGCTGCTCTGGCGAGCCAGCACCAGCGCAGCACACGGAAACGCCGTTTACCTTCCCGCTATAAAGCAGTACCTATTTATCTACTTGCACTTAGGGGTGCTTTCGAACTGCTAGGTGGGCAGGAGCTGGGACCGAGAGACGGGAGCTGACCCCGCCGCGGGGATTCGAACCGCCGACCATACGATCGACAAGTCCTAGGCACTGAGGTTTTACCCACAGCGCCACTCGCATCCCTAACTGTCCCTAACTAAAATAACTGTTTACGTTTACTTTATTGCTGAGAGAGTTCATAATTTCAGTAACAGAGGAAACTGTGACGTCTCCAGCCATGCTCTGACTTGGGGATTGTCTCCTGTAAAGCAGTCAAGCTATTTACAGTGCAGGGAGGTGGTCTCTGTCCAGTTCTGTTTATTATTACATTTACTAGTTTCAGCCATGTGCCTTTTGGTGTAATTAGTGGTCCCTTTTCAGAGGGGTCAGAAAGGGGGGGGGTATTCCCAAACAGATACTACTAGCTTCATTAATGCGCGCTATGGTATAATCATTGTCTTTGGGGAGGCACCACCTCCTAAATAAATGTCCAGCAGTTGTGCATAAGATTGACACAACTTCTGTACGATGTCTAGATAGCCTTTTTCTTGGTATCTTATGTATAGGTATTTGAATACACTGAATTCCAGACTCCTTGAGCGACAATTGTTAAATTTAACTGCTCCCCCCCCCAGATGCTTCAGGTTTTCAAAAAACATCTGGTTGCTTCACATGAGCTAAACGATTCCAGCCTTTCTATCAAAACAGATTACCCTTAATGTAGAGGCATATAAGGTTATTGTTAAGTAGTCGAAGTAGCAGCATTCCTAAGAATTTGTGCCTGTTTATGTATTTACACCAGCGGTAGGTTTTGTATGTACTTGTGTGATGAGAGAGGTTAAAAATCCAAATTTGTTTTTGTTTGCTAGCAAGTGCCCCAGCCTCACCTCGGGAAATGATCACTTTAAAAGAAAGAAAAACAGACTACGAGTCAACCGGGACAAATGCTACTTATGGAAATAAAGGAGAGCACACTTCTAGGAAAGACGCAATGACAGGTGAGGCAGATGTTGTCGCATGTTATACATTCAAAAACAATTGAAGCAAAAGTATTGCATATACCTGTATGCAACACATTTGCAGGCTTTAAGGTTTGCAGAGCATGTTTAGAGTCCTTCCCAAATGTAGATGTGTATTTGTATTGTTTATCATTATGCTGCGATCTGAGCTCCAGCTGACATTTCCTTGTACTTGTGATATTACTAGTGGCCATAAATTGAGCCCGTATATTTTGTATGTGTTGTACATTTAAACAGGTCTGTATTGTAGCTGCAAGCAATAAAGCATTGCTGAGTTAGATAGGAAATTGTGATTTCTGTTCCTGCAGCATAATGTTTAATTCAGTGATAAAGCTTCGTATAGGAGAGAAGCTTGCATTCTAATAGTATTTTTTCTTCCATGGGGAAAAGAGGTTTTATCTGGTTTTATAACAACATCCCCCCCCCAAACAGAAGGGCAGAGACGTGACTTGCACTACACATTTTGGCTTTGTGGTGTAACCCTAGGTGAGCACGTGTCGTGATCTCTAGCTATAGCTTTTACATGAATATCACATGGCTTAGCAGAAATTGGAATAACCACGCATCAGATGAGTAATCACCAGGACTTCATTTATTATCTTTTTATCTGTTTTATCCTTAGGGATTAATTTTTTTACTACTCTCTTTTGGCACACCTCAGTGAAAAATATCTCGTTCCTCCAAAGCTTTGAGGAATCAGCTTAATTATTCGTTGGTGTTAGTTACTGGATATTTAAGACCTGGATGTTTGTGTTGCTTTCTGAAAGAGCTGCCACTCCTCTCAGGCGGAGGCCAGATTATTCTGGGCAGAGCAGGCAGGATCTGGCCCATGGAGCCAGAAAGCTTCTGCACCCCAACCTAGAGGAATGTTTCATGTCTCCTCCCCACCACCACCCATTTTAACTAGGGGGCTGTGAGGGGAGGCAATAAAGTCCATTAGTGGATTTGGGGGGAAACTATCTCACCCAAGCCTGCTGTTGGGAACTGTTGCCTAAATTTGGCCCTTTCTGCCAGTTGTGGGAAATGGTTGGCAAAATAAATAAATACTGTATTTTTTGCTCTATAAGACTCACTTTTTCCCTCCTAAAAAGTAAGGGGAAATGTGTGTGCGTCTTATGGAGCGAATGCAGGCTGCGCAGCTATCCCAGAAGCCAGAACAGCAAGAGGGATTGCTGCTTTCGCTGCGCAGCGATCCCTCTTGCTGTTCTGGCTTCTGAGATTCAGAATATTTTTTTTCTTGTTTTCCTCCTCCCAAAACTAGGTGTGTCTTGTGGTCTGGTGCGTCTTATAGAGCGAAAAATACGGTAACTTGAAAGGGAGAGAGACTGTAGGTTTGTCCACTCCTTCTGGTTATGCCCCACCCACCCAACTCAGATTAGGGCTTAGACAGAGAACAAACTTACTACATGCTAAAAATGAAATTATTGTCCAAATGCACACACAAGAGGGAGGCATCAGCTGACTTGACTGAATCCTGTGAAGAGGACATCTTAAGAGGCCCTGGGCATGTTGACTAAGTCCTGTAATTTGGGAGGATTTAAAACCATGCAACTGCAGGTGGCTAAAGGTAGCTGTGACCAATCTGCCTTGGCCTCAGCTTGGTGACATTCTCCCCTCTCAGCACCTACCCATCTGCCAAACTAAGCACTTGCTGGGCTTGTACTGCTATCATGCCGAAGCATCTGTCCAGTTGTGACACCTTGCACGGTGGCGGCTCACCTTCCATTCCCCACTGCAGGCACAATTTTATATTTGTAGCAAGTCCCTACATGAACCAAAAGTTTAAGCCGAAGGCAACAGAGAGGTGGAAATGGGTTGTTGCAGCTTCCCTGGACATGTTTGGTTGTGCACAGAACCTGTTTAAACTTAGAGCTGTTCACTTTTCACTTTATTGAAATGGCTGTCGAAGTAAGCTCTCCCCCCCCCCTTAATTTCCAAGGGGGCAACATTTGCCCCCTGGGTGTGAAACATACAAGCAAGGTGAGGTGGCGGGAGGCTCAGCTACCAAGAGAACAGGTGGGAAATAGTATGTATAAATATTAACAAAAGTATATAAATATTAACAAAAGTAAATAAGAAGCATTCGTAATGTTTAATTCCAGAGGTGGTAAACCACAGGCCATATCAGGCGCACTAGGGCATTTTAAATGGCATTCCATGACAGCACTGGGCTTGGGGGAAAGTAATGGAAAGAAGATGCCTTTGCCTCCTGGCATCACTGCAGCTTCAAAAAGTCAGGATGCTTGGAGGGTCTGGGGGAGATCCAAGGGAATTTGCAGGAGAGGCTGCACAGATGCAGAAAGAGACCAAAGGGCGGGGGGGAAGGATTGAGAGTGAGTGTGAGGAGGGCTGCAAGGGAAGTCAGAGGGAAGAGAATAAATTCTGGGTTGGCAATCCCAATGGCAATCTTCCGAGGAAAGAATGGAAAATAGCATAGGATGATACGAGAAACCCTACATTACAGAAAAGGAACTAGACAGTGGAGCCCAGGGGTGAGAAAGGATCCCAAACCCTAGTGGTACGGATCCCATCTGGCTCTTTCTTAATTTTTTAAGAATTCCTCCATCACAGCATTGGACTTGAAATCTACAGAATCTCTAGACTTCCTTTCCTTGTTGAGGTTCTGAATGGTACCAGGAATCGGGAGCTGCGGCCATTCTAAACGTCTCATTCAACAGCAATTCTGTTCCATTGAGGATCTAACACAATTTGCTACCACTGATCGCCAAATCCTTCAGGTTTTCACCAGGATTTCAGCTAACGCAGCCAAAAGATGAAACAAAATGGACAAAAGCTATGTCATAGCCAGCGTGGGATCCTTCGCTCCTCACTAGATTCTGATCCATCAAGAATTCGTGACCAGCTGAAAGGCAGCTTCCACATTCCGACAAGGTATTGTGCTTTTAGTGTTGGATTGTAGTGTTTGAGACCAAGGTCGTCGCTTCACACATTTACTCATGGCCAATTCCAGTATCTGTATAATGCAACATTAGCACATTCACACTTCACATTAAAATGTTCCCCCCAAAACTTAACCTGTGAAGCAGGCCTAATGTTGGACATAGCTGACATTTGTGCTTTGTCTCTAAAGTTCATGCCTGGATTTTGGAGGACAGGCGAGACATGCTCGCTTGTCAGGATCTAATTTGGTAACACAGAAGGCCATACAAATATATTAATACTTTATAGGAGCTGCAGCACATTCAAGCTTATTTGAAACTCCCTACCTACAGATTATCAACCAGGCGCCTTCACTGTATTCTTTTTGCTGCCTGTTAGAAATGCCATTGTGAATTTTAATCTTAACTTTTTCTCTGTTTTAATGGCATCAAAAAAAATTTACATCTTTTTGTAAGGGCTTTTTTATTACACTCAAACAGTGTATAAATTTCATGCAATTAAAAAAAATATTAAGCAAGCTCTAGTAAAGGCAAAAAAAGTTTATTGCACTTTATCTACTCTGTCTTTTTCATCTTGGCTGCTACACCAGTGCTTTTTCATACATATTTGACCACCAACCCCTTCTCCCCTCCGCCCCATTTTGCCTGCAATTTTCTCTCTGCCTCCTCTACACTCGCTTGTTTTAATTGGGCACAAATATACAGAGGCAATATCCTCATTGCTGCCCTGTCATATTCAGCACACCATGAGCGATAAGCTTAGACAACAAAGCCAAACAATAATTGATCTACAACAGTTTGCATTATCTGATTGACAACAGAGATCACAAGTCTTATTTGCTTTTTCAGGTTACCTCATCTGAGCTCGGGGCACGTTGCTACCACATCAAATGAAGCCTCGTCTGAAGAGAAAGGGAAGAATAAATGAAAGAAAAACATATTCTCTTTGTGTATGAAATGTATACATCACCTTGAAAAAGAACCTCAACAGGCATGAAAACAAAACAGGCTTAGCCAATCTTAACAACAATTCAATAAAACATACTACAAAATTGCAGCTTTGTGGGCCTTTTTTTTTTTAAACTCCCCCTGGCCAGATATTGTACAAAGGTCTTCTTTCAGATTGCGTTGCATGTACAGATATATGTTTTCCAATAGCATAAAGATATCAAACACATGTGCACATATCCTGCCTCTGAATAAGTGCTTAAGTGCTAGCAGGGAAGGGAGATGATGGAAGAAAGCAGCAGAAAGAATTCCTAGTGGAATGAGCCTATTACTCCCAGGTAATACTCCTAGTGGAATGAGCCTATTATTCCCAGACACTTGAAGGAATCTGGACTAAAGAGTGGGGCGAGAACCCTGAGTTTTCCATTTCATCCCCACTAGTAACAAGATTTGGTTCCAATACTATATCTATTATGTGTTCAGATATACAGCCTCTCCCATGTCACCAGACCTATTATTATTTATTAATTATTATTATTATTATTCAGCTTTACTTGGCAATCTCTATTATCAAGTGCCTCCTTACAAAAATCAAAACTACAACACCCTTGTCCGATTTTTTTAAAAGAGCTTTTTGATTGAGCTGCTTGATGCCACCTCACTCCAAATTTCTAAGCACCCACATAAAGTGGCCTCGCAAAGGAGGAGGAAGAATGAACCCAGCGTGACTTCCATATAAAGATCTCAGAAAGCTAACAAGCAGCTAATGTCACACTTGTCTGACTTTGCCACAAGGAACAACCAGGACCCATTCAGCAAAGGAATAGTCTGGCCACATTGGTAACCTCAAGCTTGGACTACTGTAATGTGCTGCCCTTGACATTGGTCTGGAAACCGCAGCTGCTGCAAAATGCAACAGCTGTGCTACTCACTGGGGTGCTTTACTACATGCATGCTGCAACACTTTTAAATTGCACTGCTTGCCAGCTACTGAACCATGTTCAAGGTTTGGGTTTTGACTTACAAAGCCCTGAAGCACTTGGAACGAGGCTGCCTACAAGAGTGCATTCTTCCCTACTGCCCTCTTGGTATCATTGTGTTCCTCTGCTAAGGCTTTCCTAAACAATCGCAACCTTGCTGTTTATAAGTGATTCACATGCTATTTTAAAAGCCAAGTTCTATATGGCCACAAGTGGTTTGTTTACATGCAAAATGGCGAATTTGCAGTTTAGACTATGATATGCTATGATGTTCCTGACTCTTGGGTTTCAATCCTACTGGAGATAATGAGCCATTAGGGGGTAATGAATGCCACATGCTATAATTATCTGTTCTGTGAACAAATATAGATGGCTTGTAGCTCTTGACAATCAAATTCATTGAGTGACTCCATGTTCTGGTGTATTAATGGAAGAAAAATCCCTTCTGTCATAGCGTATTGATTATTTTATACATCTCTGTCGTTTCCCCTTTTAGTGCCCTTTTCCTAAACTAATAAGCCCCAAGATGCTTAGCCTTTCTTCACAGGAAAATGCTCCAAAACTTTCATCATCTTAATTCACCTTTTCTGTGACTGCTCCAGTCCTGCAATAACCTAACTGAAATGGGGCCATCACCAGAACTGTGTACAGCGTTTTCAATGTACCTGCATAACTGATTGCTAAGAAATGCATTATGATGCTTGCCTCTTTAAACCACGAATTACCCTTTTCACTTGCTACTAGCTGGCTTTCTGTTTGATAACACAATTCCCTTTTCTCCCCCCTTCTCATCTTCAGCTCAGAACACTGGAATCTCTACTTTGTACAGAAATTCTTATGGTGCACCTGCTGAAGATATTAAACACAACCAGGTATGTGGCCAGAGTAATTCATTGGTTTTTGAGCCACAACAGAACATAAAGAAAATATGAATTGTGGGGAGGACATTATTGTGAAGCTGTTCCCAAACTCTTGCTTTATTTATTTTTCAAATTAAATTTATTTATTTTTCAAATTTTATTTTTCAAATTAAAGTGATGGCCTAAATGCTCATGATTTTCATACAGTGTAATTCGAAAATATAGGATCAAAGCCATTTGAAAATAATATAGAATCAATACGATAAACTTAGTATTATACTAGTTCCAGCACAGGAATGAGGGCATGATAGTGATGTAGCCTTTAACGATAAGGAAAGCAAAGTTCAATTATTCCTACCTTTGTCTCTATCACCACCACTCCAGCAGTGTTCCTGCAAGAAGGAAATATATAATCACTTTTTCCAATCAAAGTTTGTATAAAACTATCTGATAGCAATTGTTAATTGTTAATGCTTTTCGGGGAGGGGTATTAATAATATGCATGCAAGGATTCTATAGGATTCATAATATATGAAGGACAGTTCTCTGCTTCACATTTCTTAACTATTCCCATCTAATAATAATAAATTTTATTTATAGCCTGCCCTCCCCAGCCAGAGCCAGGCTCATGGCGGCTAACACCAGTAAAATTACAATAAAAACATAATGGGGGGGGGACCAATTTAAAATACAGGTTAAAATGCAGCCTCATTTTAAAAGTAGCCCATAGATCAAAACCATAAGGGGAGGGAAAAACACAAAGGTCAGACTGAGTCCACACCAAAGGCCAGGCAGAACAGCTCTGTGTTGCAGGCCCTGTGGAAAGAAGTCCCACAGGGCCTTAGTCTCTTGTGACAGAGCGTTCCACCAAGTCGGGGCCAGTACTGAAAGGCCCTGGCCCTAGTTGAGACCAATCTAGCCCTGGGAAATGCCAACATTTACTGGTCTAATATGGAAATGAGAGTAGAATTCGGCAGTTGCCGAAGACCATGTTCTTTTTGAGCAGCATCAGTAAATGTCACAAATACCTGTGTTATGATGCTTGTTTTGGAAATTTACCAATCTGCCATCATAAAAATTAAGTAAATGTCATCTTAAGGCTAAGGAAAAAGGATTACATCTGGTCAATATAATTTAGCCTTGAGATGTATTAGTAAATGTCAGGATGCTCTGCCAAAACTTGGAAGAATTTCTGGTTAATGGTGTTCTGACATTTTCTGTAACAAAAATATAGGAAAAGAAGATGGCTTCTCTTCTGCTGCTGTTTCATTGGGCCTTGCTAATGGGAGGCGCTGTGGTCTGGATGACACATGACAATTAGCCATGATTTGTTTGAAAACTAGCTGGGGTGGTTTTTGTTTTTGCCAACAAACCACAGTGTGAGCCCCCTAGCTTACAGGTCATGGTTTGTTTTACCATGGTTTGGCATTATGTTTGAATTCAACAACCTTGCTTAACCATGGTTTGCTGGGCCACCTCACCCCAGACATTTGGCAGAGACACGAGAAGAGCAACTGGAAAACAAACCACTAGTTGCAGGAACAAGCTATGAGTTGTTTGTAACTCCTGCCTTGCTGAGCAAACCTTGGTTTGAAGGTAGTAGATTATACAGGAGATAATCCAAACATGTAAGGTCTGAACAGGAGCAAAAGACTATGGTTTAAAGGGCCAAAGGGAGGGTGTGATCAGGGTCGAGGGTCAGGTTCCAGAGAAGATAGTAGGACAAAGCAGTGTCTACTTGATTACTTGAGCAAGAAGTTGCTCAGACTGAGGCTTGTGCAACAATTAGAGAGAGAGAGCCCTTGGTCTGGCTAGGCTGAAGTGCAATCTCTGGCCATTATATGGGTGACACCGCAGTTCAACAGAGGTCAGTCCAATGATTCCTCCTGTCTGAGCTGCACTGGACTTGCAGCATCTTACACAGCAGTGCAGACAGAGTGCACATTTTCAATCCAGTTTGTTTTCCTGGCATTCTGTGTGGAATGAACTATTTTTTACCCCAGTCAAACACCAAAAAATATCCTTACCTCTGGACTGCACTCTGTTAAACGTCTTAGACCAAAAGAGCTTCTCAAAATTGAAGCCTGGGGAAAAAAATAACAGTTATTATTATTAGACATTTATTTGTATGCCATTTTTTGTTCCTAAAGTCCCCAAACCCAAGGGCAACGAATTAAATTGCATCTGCACAAAAATACATTAAAACAATATAATACCATCAATCATACCAGCAGTATAGATCAGCAGGATCATGAGATAAGGGGATACATCTGTTGTCATTAAAAGCAGAGCAAAAAAGAAGTGTCTTTTGTGTCTGCTGAAAAGAAGGGATCATGTTTGTGTGTCAGTGTGCCTGCTTCTGGAGTTCTTTAGTAAGTACTCAGGACTCAAAAGTTCAATACATTGACGCTTCGGGTTATGAACTCCACAAACCTGGAAGTAGGTGTCCCAGGTTGTGAACTTTGCCCCGAACGCAATCCGCTTCCGGGGCCGCGGGAGGCCTATGTAGGAATTGCATGCCTAAAAACGCTTCAGGTTAAGAACGGACGTCCAGAACGAATTAAGTTTGCAACCCGAGGTACCACTGTAATTTCAATTAGTTTACTGCCTGAATATGTGAGGCAGGAAGCACAATGTAGGAAGTTAGCTCCTTGTCATCTTGCTGAGCTTCTGGTGTTCTTCCAATTTAATACTTTGAAAACTATTGGTAGTTTATTTCTCATGCTGCTTTAACTGGAGCTTGGAAGATACAGCAGAAAAGTGCCTGGGAAAGGGAATCGGCTTTAAGCTATGTACCGTGAGACATTTCCGAAGCCTTTTTCTTCCATTCTTTCTCTGGTTTGCAGATGTAACCACAGTCCCAAAAAGCTTGGCGACCCTTGCAGCAGACCCTTTGCTCTTTAACCGTCTTTTGAAGCAAAACGTCTGTTAGGAGCAGTAATCAATGCAAGTGCAAAGCAGTCCATTTAGGAAGATCAAGCAAAACAGTGCAATTAATTTGGGGGGTGGGGGCCTAAGAGATTATGAATGCAGCTGCTGAAATGTTGGAAGCATTCATAGTGCCAGCCCTAATAAGCATCGTTAAAGTTATCTTCCTCCCTAAATGATAGCTTGATTCCCATCGCAGCACTAATACCTAACAAGCTGAGGCTTATTGTTCTGTTGATAGGTCTCAACACAGCCAGTTCCACAGGAGCCCACTAGAAAAGATTATGAACCATATCAGCCATTTCAGAATTCAACAAGAAACTATGACGAGTCCTTCTTTGAGGACCAAGTACATCACCGTCCTCCTGCAAGCGAGTACAATATGCATCTGGGACTTAAGTCCACCGGGAACTACGTCGACTTCTACTCGGCTGCTCGGCCCTACAGTGAACTCAATTACGAAACAAGCCACTATCCTGCATCTCCGGATTCCTGGGTTTGAGATTTGGGCAAGGAAAAAAACAAAAACAAAACGGCTCCGGGAACTGTGCATGTGCATGCATACCACAAGACATTCTTTTCCTGCAAATTTAGTTTGTTAAAAGCCTGTTCCATAGGAAGGCCCTGATAACCAAGTGTGGAAAACTTTTAAGATGCTTTTAGATGGCTAAACGATTTGGACATTAAGCACGGGAGTGTCATTAGAAAGGGGGGAAATGTATATGTATTTCTGTATCTATATAATCCCGTCTCTCTATATATATAGATATAGAAATATATTGTGGGGAGGGGGGCAGCTTTGCGGTTGGCCCTTGTATGTAGAGTGTAAAACAAATAGTGCTGTATATTGAATGTGGCTGAAGGAAAGAGGGGAAGGTGCAACAGCCGACGTAGGACCAGAGTTAAGCACAAGAAAATGAATAGTTTACAAAACCTTAAGGGGGACAGCTTCTCACACTTTGTTTCCTCTCCTCATCCATTGTGAATCTAGGCTTCAAGTTGCATTTGAGGTTTCCTCTGTACAGCAAGATGTTTCTTGCCTTTTGTTAATGCATTGTTGCAAAGTATTTGATGTACATTACAGATTTAAGAGAGAGAGAACGAGAGAGAGAAGTGCATTGTGTATATTACACCAATGCCACAGTGTTTCTTCATCTATGGTTCTAAATATTGCTTCAATTTCAAAACTTTGAAATATGTATGAATTTCCAGGGGGGGAGAGGGGTTGTTTTTTTCTTTCTTTCTTCCTTTCTTTCTTCCTTTTCTTTTCCCCAGTGCGTTTTAACAAAACAAAAAAAACAACCAACGGAATATTTAGCAGTATTGTTCGTTCTGATATGTGAATTTGTTTGTGGCAACTAAAAAAAAAAAAAAGGCATTCAGCAGTTTCTGACAATTAACATTCATCATTCCACACTCCTTGTCAACGAAGTGCTTTTTCACTGCCTAAAATTTTAGATGTAGATATTTGAAATAGATTTTTTCATTTATACCAGTTTTCTTTATGATGATACAGTGTTAAAAAGAAAATAAATTACAATTGATCTGTCATCCATATTTGCTAAGAATGTCTATTTCCAAGAATCCTCCATCTAAATACACATTCTTGCTTGTGCGTGTGTGTGTCTGTCTGTGCGCGTATGTATGCCCCCCCAATGTGTGCATAATATTCTGTGTGTATGTTTCTGCAGCATAAAGCGTGTTCTGTTGCAATGTTGCCAGACATGAGAGAATTCTCATCTACCTATAAAACTCAGGGGGGGCGGGGGGAAGGGCTCTCCACAAGATACGAGACCATTTAGCACTCTCGTACACAAATACATAGACTTTCAGGCTTGCTAAGTGCAGAAGTAATCTTCGGACCAACGAGGGGAGGTTAGCACAGAAGCAGTTCCCAACATCTCATACAACAGTATGAGTGGGAGAGTATGCTAGGGGTCTAACATTTTCATCTCTAGTGCAGCTATAGCAGCAGAGTACAGTGGTGCCTCGCAAGACGAAAAGAATCCGTTCTGTGATTCTCTTCGTCTAGCGGTTTTTTCGTCTTGCGAAGCAAGCCCATTGACGGATTAGCGCTTTTAGCGGCTTTTAGCGGCTTAGCGGATCAGCTGATAAGCGGCTTAGAAAAAGGGGGGAGGGGGGAAAACCTGCAGGAACTCGCAAGACATTTTCGTCTTGCGAAGCAAGCCCATAGGAGATTCGTTTTGTGAAGCACCTCCAAAACGGAAAACTCTTTCATCTAGCGAGTTTTCCGTCTTGCGGGGCACCACCGTACAGCAGAAGGGGATTCCTTCCCCATTTATCCAGATAAATTGTGTGCTGTTTCCCTTTAGTAGTGCTGCTGAGGACTTGTAAGGGACTGGGGGATTGTACAAGAGGAGGAGAAATCCTGATCCTCCTTTGCTTTAGGTTAGGTGTGAAGGACAGCCAATATCCTTAGGTCCCGAT
Source organism: Podarcis vaucheri (assembly GCF_965113315.1). Taxonomy (NCBI): domain Eukaryota; kingdom Metazoa; phylum Chordata; class Lepidosauria; order Squamata; family Lacertidae; genus Podarcis; species Podarcis vaucheri. The sequence continues at coordinate 16,730,714 of NC_138766.1, forward strand.
AGCCTGAGGTGAGGAATTTCTCAGCAATGTCTGGCATCACTGCCCCTACAAGCTGAGAGTCCTTCCTCTCCTCCCTCCCTCCCTCCCTTCCCACCACATGTGGTCTGTCCTTTTTTGAAGAAGAAAAAGAAAACAAAGAGTTTTGAGACTGTGCTACTGTGGACTGATAATCTGGCCACACTGTTCCATCTGCTATTGCCTCTGTTATTTTTTTTATTTACATATGTATATATTAAATTTTTCTCTACAGTGGAAACTCCAGTATGTATCGCCCCTTCCTTGCAGTGAGAGCTGACTGACCATCACTGGGGATTCACGTGGTTATCCAGCCCCAAGTACGCTGCTTACTCCCCCCCCCCAGGAAAGAAGGGAAAGCTTAGCCATTCATCCACAAACTCCAGTGTAAGAAAATGACTGAGTAGTTCTTTGCCAAACATTTGAATCAACAGAGCAGGTCGCGTTCCTGTGAGGCATCAAGACTTGCAAGATTAATGTAACTGCCCTAAACACTCTTGGGCCATCTGCTAGGTGAGGTTCCGTGTTCGTTCCCCACCCCAGAAGAAGTCAGAATGCAACAAGCAATATGACAGAATGCATGGCTGAAAAGGAAATAAAGGTATATAACATTTCAGAGAGCAAACAGTAAATTGATATCTAAACAGTATCCTATCCACCATCACAACCCACGGAAAATATAGACCACTTCTGTTTAATCTGCTGTAATATAATTAATGAAAAATAATATGTTTGAAATAGCGCAGCAGAGGAAGAGGGGACCTGAGTCTCCATCATTTAACAATTGTTGGTAAGTATAAAAATACTGCAAGGACGCGGGTGGCGCTGTGGGTAAAACCTCAGTGCCTAGGACTTGCCGATCGCATGGTCGGCGGTTCGAATCTCCGCGGCGGGGTGAGCTCCCGGTCTCTCGGTCCCAGCTCCTGCCCACCTAGCAGTTCGAAAGCACACCTAAGTGCAAGTAGATAAATAGGTGCCGCTTTATAGCGGGAAGGTAAACGGCGTTTCGTGTGCTGTGCTGGTACTGGCTCGCCAGAGCAGCTTCGTCACCCTAACCACGTGACCCGGAAGTGTCTCCGGACAGCGCTGGCGCCCGGCCTCTTAAGTGAGATGGGCGCACAACCCTAGAGTCGGACACGACTGGCCCGTACGGGCAGGGGTACCTTTACCTTTACCTTCTAAAAATATTGCAGTTCTACATTGTATGGTAAGGTAAAGGGATCCCTGACAATTAAGTCTAGTCGCGAACGACTCTGGGGTTGCGGCGCTCTTCTCACTTTACTGGCCGAGGGAGCCGGCGTTTGTCTGCTTCCGCAGACAGTTTTTCCACGTCATGTGGCCAGCATGACTAAGCCACTTCTGGCAAAACCATAGCAGGACGAAAACGCCATTTGCCTCCCCGCTGGAGCGGTACCTATTTATCTACTTGCACGTTGACATGCTTTCGAACTGCTAGGTTGGCAGGAGCAGGGGCTGAGCAACAGGAGCTCACCCCATCGCGGGGATTCGAACCACCGACCTTCTGATTGGCATCCCCAAGAGGTTCAGTGGTTTAGACCACAGCGCCACCCGCATCCCCTTACATTGTATGGTACTCATTATCATTTACATAGTGATGCAATGCACAGCCTTATTGGAATGATACCGCAACTACTGCAATTTAACATTTAATACCAGCAGTGTACTGGCTGCAGTGCTGAACGCAGAAGGAAAATGGCCTTTGGCCAGAGTACTGGAATACAGTTATCCTTGTTGAGTCAAATTGCTTGAAGCAGATTTAAAAACACAAAAAAGTTGGAAGAATCTGATGCTGAAGCGCACATACTACATTACTATTTGCTACAACCTACGATAACATGAAGCTACATGGCCAATATGAAATTAATCAGGATTATTTTGAGTTTCTAATAAGTGATGGTCGTGTAATAGGACTTTCAGGAGGGGGTCCTCCTGAGTTTGTTAGCCGGTGAGGTGTCAGGTTAATTGTTGGTTTAAGAAGCATGTGACTGGTTGGGTATTCTTAATCAATGATAATCGTTTCATCTCTGCCTGATATTTTATCACCAGAGATAAGAAAATTTTTCAGAATGGCTACTTGTATTAGAGCAGAAATAAACAGATGCAGAGCTATATATTGTAATGTAGATATGGTTTGTCAGTGATCCTAGCACTGTAGTTAACTTTTCCAGGCACACCTTTCCAATGTACAATAAGCAACCCTCTCTCCTTTTGTAGTAAGCTTGGGGGGGGGGGAGAGATGCGGGAAATCTAGTTGGAGGAAGGGCTCAATGGACATAATGTATATGAAATATATATATCTCACACCCCATGATTTTAGACACAAGTTGTTCCTATTTTCTTTATTATTAACTGGATGGAAATTGAACATGCACTTAAGCATGTCAGTTATCAAAAATTATCCAGTTTTAGAAATCAAACGGAATGTTACTTCGCATCCGGCATAGCAGTGTCTTTGGTAGCATTTCATACAGCGATCTGAGCATCACATTTTGACTTGAGTCTATTGTACATAGGAAAGAAATTTGCTTTGGATGGTGAGTGTGTGTTGATGTCCAGATGTGAAACAGTAATGCTAAGGGCCTGAGATGGCCATGCGTGCAACAAGATGGGATTCCCATTAGCTGTAGAAGCAACAACCACCTCTTGCCTTGCTGCTTCCCACGCCAAAGCCCTTCAGGAGTAATGTACCACAATGAGATGCTGCTTTGTGCGTAGCCAAGCAAGCTGTTATGTTTGGCATCCGATTCAAACAAGCTTAGATGTTAACGCTTATTAAGTAAAGTGGTTTACAATGAAAAGCTAAGTGATATAAACAAAAGACTTAAAAAAAACACTGTCGAGAACAGCAGCAGCTATATATTTCAGCTGCTGTTTCTCTTTCTGTTGACAAGAGAACAGAATTTCTGGGTGTAAAGGGACCCCTGACTTTTCCCTAGCTAATAAGAGGACCTTCTTCAGTCTCACATGGGGGACCTGAATGCAGGTTGCTGGTCCACGAGATAAAATTTAGGACCTTTTTGCTCTAGACTTCCACATGCACCCTTAACGTTTGATTGGGACAAGCTTGCATTTGAACAAATGGGCATGCTGCCATTACAGTGGTGCCCCGCAAGACGAATGCCTCGCAAGACGGAAAACCCGCTAGACCAATGGGTTTTCCATTTTGGAGATGCTTTGCAAAACAAATTTCCTATGGGCTTGCTTCGCAAGACGAAAATGTCTTGCGAGTTCCTGCAGGGTTTTTTTCCTCCCCCCCTTTTTCCCAAGCCGCTAAGCCGCTTATCAGCTGATCCTAAGCTGCTAAGCCGCTTAACAGCTGATCCGCTAAGCCGCTAATGGGCTTGCTTCGCAAGACGAAAAAAACACAAGACGAAGAGACTTGCGGAACAGATTCTTTTCGTCTTGCGAGGCACCACTGTATGTCTCGTTCCATCATTACTAATAATGCATAGCATAAATACAAGCTTGACAGGGCATGGCAAATGTAGCCTAAAGAGAAGTCACTTTCAAACTGTCCCAGTTTATATATCTTGAAGGTTCTGGGAAGCCGGGTGTGGACTTTTAGGTGACAACATCAGCAAATGGTTTGGAAGATGGCATGCCTGCCCATTGCCCACATTCCTATGTCATATAACACCATCAGAGGAGTGTTGGGCACGTTCTAAGAAGTTTGCTCTCGCCGTCTACATGAGCCCAAGAGCTGAGCTAGCACTCCACACAAAAGGAGGGTAGGACATGCTCCAGAATCCTGCAATATGCAGTGGTCCTGTTGTGCAACAGATGTTCAAGCATTCCTTGCAGTCAAAACAAGAAAGGCAGAATAGAGAGTAATGTAGGATGGGGAAAACCTCTGCCCTAAATAAAATACTGGGGGGTAGGGGTGGGGTAATAAGATTTTTTATAACTAAAATGCTAAAATAATGAGAGATGCGTGAACAGCTGTTTGGTGCAGGAAGGGCAGAAAGCCGAAGAGTTCAGATGTAGCTGTTGGACAAAATGTGCAAGTCTGAAAAAGGCTGGACATTTATTGAGGGAAAGGGGTAGATTTTTCCCTCCCTCCAGCATTTTAAAAGAAGTTGGAAAGACCTAGGAAAAGGACATCTTATGCAAGGGGCTTGTGCCGCACAGGTAGATTAAACTAGATAATCCCTAAACTTTTTATTGGTTTCCCTGACTGGTTTTTTTTGCCAAAGGCCAAAACTGCATTATCGTTGGCTTCCAATTTCCCTCCACTTTGCCCATTTTTTGTCCTGCAGTAGCAAATACTTAAGAGTAATATTTGAATATTCAAACTCCAGTGACACACCAAATCACTTTCCAGCTAGGCATACGTAAATCCTTCACACCTCCCCAGTATTTAGGGGGCTTTGCAGATGGGTAGGGTGGGTCAGTCGGTTGGTTGGTCTGTTGGTTTTTCAAATGTTACCACAAACTCTTGGCTGTGTCCCCCCCCCCAGCAATGTAATAACCCACATAGAAAAGAGGGATTCCAAAAATGTATAAAATGTATTTGTTGTACTGTAAAAATGTTTGATTTAAACACAGGCTTCATTTTAGACTCCTAATCAACTGTGTAGATCTCTATATAAAAAGCTCATTGTTTTATTAAGATGCTGTTTATGGTCTGAAAGGAATGGTTGAGCTATTATAATACTAACAAAACTGCACTACCATGAGCAATATTAAGCTTAAAAAGTGGACATTTCAAGAGTAAAATATTATTTAAACTATATTAATATTGAAAGTACATTTTGGCAATGTATAAACGCCCAAAAGTTAAAATAAATGTTGTCAAGTTAAATGGCAAAATACTACTACTACTACTAATAGTAATGAGAATCAACAGACTATACTTTTTCATTGTACATGTTGGTAGCATGTACAAAAGCTAACTTGAACTGAGATTTTCTATCAATAAATACTACTGTATTGTGGAGAGTTGCTGTTCATAGTGCAGTATGTGAAAAGCCAAAAGCAAGAAGGAATATATGCAGTGTTGAATATATACAGAAGACATACCTCCTCGGTTCTCCATACATTTGGGACACATGCACACACAAAGTGCTGGTGTAGCACAGTGGCGAAATGTATGATCCAGGAAACCTCCGAACTTCATAGGTCCCCTAGAAGTAGCCAGCTTACTGCATTCTGTATGTTTCTGAACTCCCATCAGCTACAGACAACAATCTAAATTCATCTGGAGGGGAGTATATTGACTCCCCCTGTCTTAGGCAATAAACTCTTGGCCCCTTATTCATGCAACCTCATTAAATAGTCCATTAACACCAATACTTCTCCCATCGTTCTAAAGAATGCTACAGAAATCTAGCATATCGTTGGTCAAGATATTGAATATGTCAGAATGATACGAAGACTGTTCCATTTACTTTCGGGTTCTCTCTAGCAGCCATAATAGGGCAAACATGTTATCCCCACCCACACTGATTTTTATCCTACCTCTTGCTCCTTCGGGGAACCTGTTCTCCCCCAGCTAAGGTGTTTGCAGGCCAGCTCCTCTCCCAGTTTCACACAGCAGAACACAAGGCGCCAGCCACTTCTTCCTCAGCAGATGTTGAAAGCGAAGCACGGACAGCAATGCTCCCTGAGCAAATTTTCTCCCAAGAATTGGTGCTGTTGCCAGCCAGCTGCTTCCAGTCCAGCCTGTGGCAAAGAGAAAAGGATTGGGAAAATTAGGGGCAGGAGGTATTTTCACTCCACTTAGGTCTAAGGCAGGGATCTGCAACCCGCGGCTCCGGAGCCGCATGTGGTTCTTTTACACCTTTGCCGCGGCTCCGGGGCGGATACTAGCGAGGGGAGGAGGCGCATTGTGCGCCCCGACACTCCCCACTGTGGCGGGCGCTGTACTGGCTGTGACGTCGCATGGGGGCGGTGCGTGCGTTAGTCACGCACCGTCCCGATGTCACCTTCCTGCCCACCCGCCCGCTACATTGTAAGGAGCATGTACGCTGGTCACTGCATTGAAAGGGGGCATCTACGCTGGTCACTGTTTTGAAGGGGAGTGAAGAACACACACACACACACAAAAAGGTAACTTGTTAATTTAACGTTTATTTCTATGAGGAGGAGTAATTCTGAGGGGTCAAACAAAGAAATAATAAAAAGTGACAAAAAAGTTATTTTTATAATGACGAGTTTTGCGGCTCCCAGTTTTTTTTCCCTTCAGAAACAGGTCCAAGTGGCTCTTTTTGTCTTAAAGGTTGCAGACCCCTGGACTAAGGGAAACCCATTTGACCTGGCCCACCACCCAACACAACTGTGAAGGTATGGCCTAACCCGTCAGGAAATGTTCCTGCAGAACATCTATCCGCAGATACAATACGCTTTTAGGCATATACTCTGACAATGAAGAGAACTCCTGCAGAGCAAAAATCACCAGCCTTTCTCAAACTGCAGGAAGGAAAGTATGCAAGCAAATGTGGGGGTGCTACACCAAACCAGGTCCTTTGGGGGCTAGTAGGCACTTTCTCAAACTTGCAAAAGTGCCATGAGTTCCAGTCACAAAATAGCTGTCATGGATTGTGTGACATAACACAAAATGGATATGGTTTATCTAAACGAGCAGATAAAACAGATAGAACAAAATGATGTGGGCATGACCCTGCCCCCATCAACCACCCCATCAATGGGAGGGAAAGGCGACAGCATCAGCTACCTCTGCATGCACAGAGAAAAGCTTTTTGCACCACTGGCAGACTGGGAACTAATAGCATCACAGAAGGCTTTAAGAGAATAGTTAGGATTCAGGGGCTGTGACAAGCTGGAGCGATACTTAGTCAAAACCAGGGATGAAAGAAGCTGTCCGTTTTGGCTCTCCCACTTTCTCATTTTTCCGATATTAAAATCAGTTCTACAGCAATTCGTTGGAAAAAATCCTCATGAAAATTCATCAGCATTTCTGAATCTCAGAACTGTGCAATTAGAAGGCACAATGGGGTGTCATCTGGTCCAAGCCCCTGCAATGCAGGAATGTTTTACTCAATGTGGTGCTCAAACCCAGTTTAAGAACCTCGTGCTCTACTGACTGAGCTATCCATCATGGGCTCTACTGCAAACTCCTCCAAATAAACACATTTTTGTATGCAGTTTTGACTAAAGTACACATTTTTGCAAGCCATTTCCCCCCAGTACAACACATTTTTGTATATATATTTTTTGCTAATGTATTCATTTTTATGCACACTTTTCCCAACTATATGCATTTTGATAAACATTGGTTAGTGAACTGCATCGGAAAATTCAGACAAGTGAAATTTTCAAAAGCTAGCTCTGTTTCGGTTCTCATATTGTTTCAGAATGTGGAGGTTTGATAGATTCACTTGCAAATGAGAACAGGTTTTAATTTATTTCCTATCCCTAGTGAAAACTAAAGAGACCTTGGTAAGGATCAAACAAAAAGGTAAGTTGAAGGATATGGATGACACAGCCAGACAAGGATAAGCATGTATTTCTTGAATTTCAGTGGGTAAAAGCAAGCAGTACTTGGTACCTTTACCTTTTGTGGGGCGGGGAACCTCACCTGCTTTTTTGGGAGGCTATGGAATAAATTGTTTGGATATAAATGGAGTGAGTTAGGGGCTGTGGGTTTCATGAAGGGTTTTCCTTCCTGTTTCCCCATAATGTGAGCAGTGGCTCAAAGGGAAATTGTGTGTCAATATGGCATCTATTAAACGGCAGGCCCACATTTCCACTCACCTGCTGCAGCCAAGGAAGAAAAAAAAGGAAATGTTGGATGAGGAAGTTTAAGGATAGAAAAGCAAATTATGTACTTCTCTGGTTCAGATTACAACCCAGACTGGAGAAGAAATCTGGGTCTTAAATTCTTGCCAGAAACTGCAATCAAAGATTAAAAATTGCTGAGATTCACATTGTGAGGCAGAGAATGCTAAATGTCAGGGACACTGCTAATTCTGCAGCTCACTGGCAACCTTCATGAAAAATAAGAACCCACTCTCTTTTAGTTCAACAAAAGCTTCCCTGACTTCTCAGCTGGTGACTGTTCTTATTTACTAATGGAAATAGGCAAGTGGTTATTTACAAGGCTGAACTAATTGCTCAAATAATTTAGAAGATCTTAGCTAAAAAAAGTCTCTGCAACAAGTGGGATGAAATTGATGCACATTCAGAGCTTTCTTAAGAGGCAACCTAAGAACTGAATATGCAGGGTAATGTTGGCTAACCGGTGATCCATTAATTCTGCTAACACCATTTTCATGGGACCATAAGAAGCTGATACAACGTTCATCACACTGCCTGCAATTTCACTGTAATGTTCCTATAACTGAGTTGTGTTTTGGCAATGTTTATTAGATTACATGAAAGTGAAGGTGCCCTTTGTAAAGAAACCAGGCTCCCAGCTATCTCTCAGTTAAGAAAACAGTCTGAAAACAAAACTGTGTGATCTTGATTTCTTTTCTTTTTTATGAATGCCTGTGGTTTATACAAGAAAAACCCAACTTTGTCTCTTAAATTTGCATATTAAAGAACTGCTTTCCTTATGTCGAAAAGAGCTGCGACTGCAGTAAAGGAACATTTGATATGATCATTTGATAAAAGAAAATAAGGAAAACTAATGAACCCCAAGAGATACACTTTGCGTAAGGAAAAAAGTGCCCTTTCTAAGGCAGGACATTCAGAAGAGAGATGCTCCTTATGTTCTTCCAAGAATGATCAGTCAAAATAAATAGTGGATTGCATCACATTTTGTCGTGCGGAAGGTTCCCTTTTATTTTTGTGTTGGGAAGGTACAAAACATTAAAAGAACTGATCACAGGCATGCAAAAAGTTGCCCATGGTGGGAGAAAAACCAAACCCTCACCTTGTGTAAGCATTGTAACTGGTTGCTTCTGCCCTGGTTGCTTCAGTTCAGACCTTGCCAAGTTAACCTGACTGTACAGGGAGAAAGAGATTTGGCTAACAAATACCAGGTGTGGCACACAAACAAATTATGAACGACTTACAGAATTTGAAATAAAAAAATTCCTTCCAGTAGCACCTTAAAGACCAACTAAGTTAGTTCTTGGTATGAGCTTTCGTGTGCATGCACACTTCTTCAGATACACAGAATTACAGAATTTGTTACAGATCGGCATATATTTGTGTAAATACTGTTGGTAGTTCCAGAAATTTCACCATGCATTGGCCAACCCATTACCAAGAATCTCCGCTGTAGGAATGGGGCATCTGTGTCCCACCCAGTATGTTGCTGGACTGCTCGGCCATTGCCTCGGCTGGCTGGAGCTGACGGAGCTTGAACAGCCCACCAGCACCACAAAGATTGTGATGGTGGATCAGACAATGGGTCCAATATGCCATCTCCAACAATGGCCAGCCAGATGCCTTAGGGTGTCCAGAAGTGTGCCCTGACGTAGTAGGTGGGGCTTGTGTGGGACCCCAGCAATCAGAGGTACACTACCCTTTAATCATAGAGATGACTTTTAGCTTGTCATAATGCCTAGTAAGTCCTTTGGTAGACCTGTCTTCCATTTGTGTGATAACTTCTTTAACGTATCCAAGCAAACAGTCACTGCCATATCTAGTAGCAATGAATTCTGAAAGTTAAGTATGTTGGTAGTATTTCCTTTTGTTTATTATGAAATGAGTGCTGGCCTGTTTCGTTGGATGGCCCTAATTTTCAGTCTATGCTCTCTCTCTCCACACCATTTATAATCTGATCAACCTTAGTACTATTCCCTCCCCAGTTACCAGGTAGTCATTCTCCTTTTCTAAAATAAAAGATCCCAAACACGTGACCTGCATATAAATGAAACATCATAGAATCCCAGAATATTAAGAGTTGGAAGGGACCCCAAGGGTCATCTATAATAATAATAATTTATTATTTATACCCCGCCCATCTGGCTGGGCTTCCCCAGCCACTCTAGGCAGCTTCCAACAAAATATTAAAATACAGTAATGCATCAAACATTAAAAGCTTCCCTAAACAGGGCTGCCTTCAGATGTCTTCTAAAAGTCTGGTAGTTGTTCTCTGCAACTTCAGTCCCTTTATTATTTTACAGTGTGGTCCCATTCATGTTCACTCAGAGGTGTGTTCAGGTATATCCCCCACTAGTATGTGAATTTAGAATTGTAGCCTTCCTCTACTAACTTGTCTGGGAGTTAGTCTCGGAGAATTACTTCCGAGGAATCATGTGGAAGATTGCAATATTAGTTGCCCCTTTCAGTACCTTCTCCAACTCTGTTATGACCTTGCTGAGGTGGGGTGATCAGAACAGTGCACAACTTTCTAAATATGACTATATCTTAGATTAATATAATTTGTTGTTGGCATCCGTCTGTCTCAAGAGACAATGGAAGAGTGTGCCATCAGGGGTAAAATGAATCTGTTGGATGGTTACAGCGCCTGCTGTGGCTGAGAGAGCAGTATCACTGTGATATATGTTTTTTTTTGTCAATCCCATTGTTTCTTAAATAGCACAATAATAGGCATATTATGACTATTACCTGCTTAATTGCCAAGGTGGAGTCAAAGTGGTTTACAGGTATAAAACCAGTTATAAAGAAATACAAATACACATACCTAAAATACACAATAAAAGAATTCCATCAAAGCATTAAAATAAATATCTATAATTAAAATGTGTGCTAAAGCAAGTCCATTTAAACAGTATAAGACTTAAAAACAGTTTAGGTATAATACTTAAATCTGGAGGTTTAGGTCACGAGAGCTGATATTTCCAGAGTTTTAAGTAGGGATGAGTAAAAATTACACATTTTCCAAGTCCCCCCCCCCCCGGGGTCCACTCTTCCCCTTTTGAGGACACTTTTATATAGTTCAATCAAATTTCATTCTTTTAAAGCACAAGTTTTGATTGAACACTTCTATGCTCAGCCTACTGAAATAATTATTCTGTGCCTTGTTAACACAATGTTCTCCTATTCCCTATGTGGTATCAGATTGTGTGTGTGTGTGTGTGTGTGTGTGTGTGTGTGATCCCTTTTCTTACATGGTATCTAATTAGCCTGTGAGCAAACCGGCAGTGAATCCAGATCATGTGTTATGCACGCACCAAAAGTCTGATAACACAAAGAAGGATGGAAACTGCTGTCAAGAAAGTAGTTTTAAATCAACCACCATTTATTTTGAGAAATGATTACCAAACGCCTATGTTTCTTAGCCCCTAAATATGCAAATGTTGAGATGAAAATTAAGAGAGGAAAGCCACCAAAACTCATACAGGTCTAATTTTATTTTAAAAGTATACAGTGGTGCCTCGCAAGACGAAAAGAATCCGTTCTGTGATTCTCTTCGTCTAGCCGTTTTTTCGTCTTGCGAAGCAAGCCCATTGACGGATTAGCGCTATTAGCGGCTTATCGGCTTATCGGATCAGCTGATAAGCAGCTTAGCGGCTTAGAAAAAGGGGGGAGGGAAAAAAACGCAGGAACTCGCTAGACATTTTCGTCTTGCGAAGCAAGCCCATAGGAGATTCATTTTGCGAAGCACCTCCAAAACGGAAAACCCTTTCGTCTAGCGAGTTTTCCGTCTTGCGAGGCATTCGTCTTGCGGGGCACCACTGTACCTACATTTCCCCACTTCTAGCCAAAGCTTTTTTAAATAATAAAAAAATCCAGGTAGGTCTTGTATATGTATTGCTAACCAAAATTCCTTTCAGTAGAAACAATAAAAAGGAAATGAGTCAATATGGCTTCCTGCAGCAGTATACAACCCTACAATGTCCCTATTTTCATTAGAGAAATGTTGGAAGGTACGTCCATATTTCAAAGGAGTAACTGATGTCCGGAGGGAATTTCCTAGCAACCCTATGATAGTACATAACCAAAGCCAAGTTACAAACCACTAAGAACCCACAGGGAGACAGCATAGATTTCAGAGAATAGTAAGGAAGCACAAAGCTTATGTGGCCAGCATGCATCACAGCCATCTTGGAAAGGCCTTCAATAATAGCTTTCAGCAGTAGCCTTCTTAAATGTACAATCCCTTCTCACATTAACTCTGTGGTGTCAGTGCTGCCACAGCATGGCTATTTCCTATGCAGTAAATGGAAGATCAAACTGAAAAACACTTTACCCCGTTACCCGGTTCAGGCCTTCAGACACAGCCTTCATAGTGCAGGAAGCAATCAGTTTTCTAGTGACTCCAAAAAGACATGAAGGGGCCCTTCAATGAAGCGGTGCTGAAATTAAACTGATAACGTCCCACTCAGGAAATGAAACAGGAAGCTATCAGGAGACAAGAGTAGCAATGCAGAGAGGCAAAATAATAATATATCAGTTTCAAGCATCATGTGGAATAATTGTCAGATGTGTAATGAATCATCAGGGCTTCAAAGCAACAGCTGCATGAGCTGGTACTGTTGCTTACTCTTCTCATTACACAGCTGCGTAAGACCCAAGAGCCCTGAGGTCTCTTAAGGGCAGAGGCGCTGCCTTGCTGGGGAGGGATAGCAATTCCAGCCCCAGAGGGCACTGCCTGCTATTGCTGCTCCCCTATCAGTTCTTCACCCTCCACTGGCATCAGAAGCAGAGGAAGCGGTGAGAAGGAAGATATATTTGAGGCACAATAACTGAGGAGGGAAGGGACGCGGGTGGCGCTGTGGGTTAAACCACAGAGACTAGGACTTGCCGATCAGAAGGTCGGCGGTTCGAACCCCCGCGACGGGGTGAGCTCCCGTTGCTCGGTCCCTGGTCCTGCCAACCTAGCAGTTCGAAAGCACATCAAAGTGCAAGTAGATAAATAGGTAAAGGTAAATGGCATTTCCGTGCACTGCTCTGGTTCACCAGGAGCGGCTTGGTCATGCTGGCCACATGACCCGGAAGCTGTACGCCGGCTCCCTCGGCCAATAAAGCGAGATGAGTGCCGCAACTCCAGAGTCGGTCACGACTGGACCTAATGGTCAGGGGTCCCTTTACCTTTAACCGAGGAGGATAAAAGGTTAAGGCCACATTCAGAGGCAGAGACTTGTTGGTCCCAAATTCTGATTCAGAATGGGACCTTGCACTTCCTTCAGTTTGGCTTGGGTTAGGATAAATTTTAAAAATTTATTTAAAAAATAAAATTTTTTAAAAGAAGGAAAACTCTGATCCTAAACCTCCACCGCCTTGCAGGAAATCTTAAAGAGAAGAAAAGGCTACGTCTAAGAAGTAAACCCTACAGGAGTCTGGTGTGGAGTCTCTAAGAAGGTTGGATTTGACTCCTTCCAGCAACTCCTGCAGCCAAGCTGGCGCCAAACGTATGGCTCTGCTTTCCTTTGGACTTCAGTGAGGCTGAGAGGGGAGTTTTCAGCTGGGCAGCTCAGGACTTGCATCCACACTGACCAGACTTGCACCTTGGGAAGGTCAATCTTGTGTTGCTAACGCAGCTGTTTGACTTCACCTCCGGAGGAGCACCCCACTGTCTCTCAAGGCTGACGGATGCCAACTATTGCATTTCACCTGATCTTTATTTTTTATTTTTTTTATAAATATTTTATTAAATTTTCACAATAAAAAACATACAAAACAAAAAAAGTTACAAAATCACAAAAAGCAATACAATACAAAAATACAAACATTAAACACATCAAAAGAAAAAGAAAAAAGATATAAAAACACATATAGTAACAAAAAAACAAAAATTCCCTCTCTCTTGATTTCTCATCTTCAAATAACTTATTTTCCCGACTTCCTCACGTCTCCCATTCTTGTATCCCTTTTTAAAAAAAATTAATTCAGCAAATTCATGTCCAATTAATTTATCTGTTATTAATCCAATCTTACATTTTACTTTGTTGCTAAAGCCCCTGCAATTCATTTCAATGTCCTCAACATTCAAAGATTTTACAATATTTCTGCAAATAAATTTTGAATTTCTTCCAATATTCCTCCACCGACTCCTCTCCCTGGTCTCGGATTTTGCCAGTCATTTCCGCCATCTCCATATAATCTATTAGTTGCATCTGCCAATCTTCCAAGGTGGGTAGATCTTGTGTCTTGCATTTCACCTGATCTTTAAAAATGAATCCTGATGTGGTTTTTTGAAAGGCCAAAGCAAGCATCTTGGCAGATAGGCAGTTTCTGAATTAGCATGTCTGAGAAATATCCCCTTCCTCCTCTGACATTTCATGCTAGAGAGAATTTCTGATTACAGTAGTAATTTCTGTGCAACTCGAAGATGGTCTGGGATTTTCATAAACCAGTTGTTAATTTTAAGGGGAGATTATGGATGTTCACTTGAGAGTTAGAAACAAAACAAAACACTCTTTCTTGCAGGTTGAAAACATCAGTCCTCAAAGTGGTTGAAGAACTTCCAATTTTAGGACATGAACAGAATATAGCTGGTTATCATTAAGAACATTTCAAGTCAAATTGTAGTAGTAGTATAGTATAATAGGCGACTCCAAAGCCAATAAATTAATAACCCATCCTCAAAAACATAGGCAATTTTATTAAAAATGAACACTGATTATACCAAAAGGCCTTTTTTAAAATGTTGTCATTTTTTTTAACTGCCCTCCTTATTCTCTGAGAAGATTTAAGGTGGCTAACAGATCAGTAATAAAAAGAGTGAAGCCAAGCACCATATCCAGAAAAAGAAGAAAACAAACCACCACACAGCAATGCTACCATCGCCACATGAAACCACATCAATGGTAATAGTGCTGGACCCATCACAGAGTAGTATCATCTGCCTAAATAACCAGTAAAACCTATTTATTTGTCCCTGGTTATAGCCACTGTAACGCCACACACCACATTGGCCACACCACACTGGCTCTCAACGGGCACAGGAGAAAAGAGTACTTTCTTTAAAAAAAGAAAGTGCACTATCAGCAGTGGCGTAGCGTGGGTTGTCAGCACCCGGGGCAAGGCAAGTAATTTGCGCCCCCTAACCCGTGGATTTGCGCCCCCTAACCCTAACCCCCAAATGTTGCGCCCGGTGCAGCCGGGCCCTCCTGCACCCCCCACGCTACGCCACTGACTATCAGTGATACTCGAACAGTAATGGCCATTCTTTTAACTTTCTAGTCCCTCTCTCATGCACCATAGCAATTGCTCTGTAACCAGCACCAACCACCCAAGTGATTTTCAAGTCACATGAATATATAATGGTGGAAGTTACCACATGACAGTGTGGCTGCATATTGCTCTGTTATTTGAGGAACATAGATCCCTTCCAATAATCAAGTCTCAAAATTACCACAACAGTGGGTTGCTTGGTGGTTGTTGTTTTTTACAAGTAAGGTAAAGGTACCCCTGCCCTTACGGGCCAGTCTTGACAGACTCTGGGGTTTGTGCGCCCATCTCACTCAAGAGGCCGGGGGCCAGCGCTGTCCGGAGACACTTCCGGGTCACGTGGCCAGCGTGACAAAGCTGCATCTGGCGAGCCAGCGCAGCACACGGAACGCCGTTTACCTTCCCGCTGGTAAGCGGTACCTGTTTATCTACTTGCACCCGGGGGTGCTTTCGAACTGCTAGGTGGGCAGGAGCTGGGACCGAGCAGCGGGAGCGCACCCCGCCGCGGGGATTCGAACCGCCAACCTTTCGATCGGCAAGCCCTAGGCGCTGAGGCTTTTACCCACAGCGCCACCCATGTCCCTGTCCATTTTACAAGTACATACACGCATATTGCCCATCCTGTTCTGGAATCATCTGGATTCGTTCAGTCTCCTCCACCCCAAATATTTATTTCACTTTAGCTCACAGGCTCTCAAATCGCTTCCTGATTTAAGCCCTCCTCTGTGCAAGGGTTGAAAGAGTCATAAATCACAGTGGATTCGGTGAGGGTTGACAGTGCTCACAAAATCCAATCAGAAGCAGGCAATATCCTCTGCCTTCTCAACCTGAGAAGGTGTTTTCTTTTTTAAAAAAAAAAAGCTACCTTAGCTCTAATAGAAAGATGGCCCATGAAAGCAGCTTATCATTTCTTTGAGACGTCCAGAGCTTCCAGGCTAACCAAGTAATACTTTTCTGTGACAACCCAAGTGCATTGTACTAACAATCAAAAACATACTTCTGCTGCAAACAATTTTCACCAGAAATTTTGGAAATCTTAGTCTTTCGACCACAGGCTGAGGATTTGTTACACTCCATTTTAGGGGAAAAAATGGACTTTTGCTTCAGTGATTTGCCATTTATTACTTTATATGCTGCCATATTATCTAGTTTGGCCTGGGGGGGGTTGTGGGATATTCTCTCTCTCCCTGTAAGACCGCAGTGCTATTCACCCAGCTATAGTTAAAGGTCTGTCAGTTTTCCCATTATATGCCTCCATTATCAAGGCTTTATAACTCAACCCTCAAATGTCAATCCTATCTGATAGGTGCCAAAAAAGCATTTGACCTCATGAAGGATTACGTGATGGCGACTGATCCATTAAATTCTTTGTAAGCCGGAAGCCAGGTTCAAGTCCTTCTTAAGGGATTTATTTAAAAGTAAAATATTAATATTTATGAGTACAGTATTCAGTTCTATCGCTAAAGCAATTTAATGTAACGACAGTATTTTGGGGATATAAGAATCATCTGATGCTACAAGGTCTTTTTTTGTTGTCTGACCACTTCTGAGCCAGCACGTATCTCACAGCCAGGCCAAGTCCTAGCATTGAATTTTACACATAGGAGAAGACTTACCGTATTTTTCGCCCCATAAGACGCACTTTTCCCCCTCCAAAAATGAAGGGGAAATGTGTGTGCATCTTATGGGGCGAATGCAGGCTTTCGCTGAAGCCTGGACAGCGAGAGGGGTCTGTGCGCACCGACCCCTCTCGCCCTCCAGGCTTCAGGAAGCTATCTGCAAGTCTTGCAAGCCCGGAGGGATGTCCCGCGGGCTCGCAAGGCTTGCGGGCAGCAGCCTGCAGCCCCACAAGCTCGGGGGATAGGGGGATGGCGGAGCGCCACCACCCCTCTATTCCCCGACCTGATCTGGAGGCTGGGGGGGGGAGAGAAGCAAGCTTGCTTCTCCCCCCGCCAGCCCCACAAACTCGGGGGACAGCGGGGCAAGCTGTCCCTGAAGGCAGAAGAGGGAGACGGAGCGCTCCGTCTCCCTCTTCTAGCTTGGGGATGGCTGCGCAAACCTGGGGGGGAAATAAAAAAATTTCGCTTGATTTTCCCCCCAAAAAAACTACGTGCATCCTATGGGCCGGTGCATCCTATAGGGCGAAAAATATGGTAGGTAATTTACATAGCCAGCTAAATTCAGTTTAGCTACCACCATTTAACTCCATATGAAACCGCAGGACGCAGTATCTAAGGCAATTGTTCCGCAACATACCCAAGTCAACTTATTTGCTATCTTTTTTTTCCCATCAGTGATTATGCAGGAATTTTTACCACAATGGGAATAGCAACTAATATAATTATGCAGATAAATTACCTTTATTTACATAATTTGCTATTAAATTTTCTGACAAATCTGTTGGCTAGGATGAGGGTGGAGGGAGAGAATTTAATGGGGTGTTGTTCCATTATGATTTGTAAGTCCCCTGGGGCAGAGGCCTAGCATACCTTGGTGGTTGTTATTGTTTGCAAACCACCATGCAAATAATTGAGGGGGGTGCAATTGTATGCATGGGCTGTGTAAGCACCCAGGAAATATTTGTCCGCAAATATTTTCATCAAAATAGGGGGAAAGGCAGATAAGATAGTGAGAATTCTTCTGCCTTGATAAGCGACAAAATAATGACGCTGAATCTAAAATGGCATCTTCAAACTATTTGTAAAGCAGATTATGTAGCTTTTGCCTTTGCTGTTAGCCCACTGAACGTAATCGTATATAAAGAGGGCATGCTCTGCCTGAATATACCAACAGCCAGTTTTGATTCTCTCTTAAGATAGTTCATTGAAGGTCATTGCTGTTTTCTCCCAATTTTTAACTTCCACAGCATTGTAATAAGGTCACAGATTCAAAAGAGGAGAAGCGTTGCTGTACATTATTAATGATCCCTGCAGAGGCAAGTACAATGAAAGAAACGATTTGCTGAAATTCTGCGTGTTTTCAAAGATAAAGGAGGTTAAGAGATATACTCAAGCCACTCTCTTACATGAAAGGAAACATCAGTTAACTTCCATCTTACCATAAAGGAGTTGTTTCTTGCAGGTTTCGAGTCTCAGCGTTAATCTAAAGAATTTGTGCTGAAAATAAAAATGGTTTGCCAGTGCTTGGGAACCTGTGGCCCATAAGCCTAATTAGCCTCCCGAGGGCCTGCAAGGCCATTTTAAGTTAATCACACCCACCTGCCAAATGATGCCAGGCCCAGGACAGTTAAAGGGATCTTTGGTTTCTGATTTAACCACTGCAGCATAAAACCGAAGTCAAGCCCTCTTCAAAAGGCAAAGGCAGCAAAGGCCTCTGCGCTCTGCACTCTTAGACCAGAGATAGGCCTTCTGCCAACTCAACAGGAAAAAGGTATTATTTCAGCTCACCCCACTGTTGGGGTGGGCAGAAATGCTGCCTTTTTAGTCTTAAGAAGGAGGCATGGGCTTTCTCAGTTGGTTAGAGCATGGTGCCGATAACACCAAGGTTGCAGGTTTGACCCCCTTATGGGACACCTGCATATTCCTGTATTGCAGGGGGTTGGACTAAATGATGCTCAAGGTCCCTTCCAGCTCTGCAGCTCTATGATCTTAGTTCTGTGATGCTTAGTGCAAAGATCAGAGATAAAACATCCCTCTGACTTCTCTTTCTTTAGAACAAGGTTTCCCAAACTTGGGTCTCCAACTGTTTTTGGACTACAATTCCCATCATCCCTAACTACATAGGGATGCTAGATAGAGATGGTGGAAGTTGTAGTCCAAAAACTGCTGGAGACCCAAGTTTGGGAAACCCTGCTTTAGAGGAATTTTTTTGTATGTTTGGTGTGTGTGAGAGAGTGTGTCTGTTGTAAAGTAAAGGTAAAGGGACCCCTGACCATTAGGTCCAGTCATGACCAACTCTGGGGTTGCGGTGCTCATCTTGTTTTATTGGCCGAGGGAGCCGGCGTACAGCTTCCAGGTCATGTGGCCAGCATGACTAAGCCGCTTCTGGCAAACCAGAGCAGCACACGGAAACGCCGTTTAACTTCCCACTGGAGCGGTACCTATTTATCTACTTGCACTTTGACGTGCTTTCGAACTGCTAGGTTGGCAAGAGCAGGGACCGAGCAACAGGAGCTCACCCCGTCACGGGGATTCGAACCGCCGACCTTCTGATTGGCAAGTCTGTGGTTTAACCCACAGCGCCACCCATGTCTCTGTGTCTGTTGTATAAATATGTATTTTCATGCATGTAGGAAGAGATTGCTGTGTGTCTGGTGGGTGGTGCTGGGATAGCTAAGGCTGTGTACACAGCATACACTGAAAGCACATGCGCCCTGCCCAAGCCACAGTTTCCAAAATCCTTAACCAAATACAATCCCTATGATTCTATGGGGAAGTCTTTCAAATGTATGGTGTGTGTAAGCAGCCTCGGGCAAAGTTTGAGCTAGGTACTTCCTGGCTCCTACACTAACTGTTTTGGGGACTAAATTGTTGGGAAATAACCGGTGAATACCAATTAATCCTGAAGTCCCACATGTGTGGGGAACTACAAAGGAAAAAACAAATGGCTGACTGCCTGAACTAGAGAAAAACTGTGTGGGCCTTGACTCACGTCTTTAGCCAAAACAGCCCCCAGTAAAGTTTAAAACAAAGGCCTATGCAGTATTTGCAATGTGGGGGAAATATAGGTTGTTAGATCTGTAGATGTCCCAGAATTAAGTGCTTACAATGTGCTCCCCTTGCCTCTGCCTCTCTCTGAAAGACCACAAACTTCACAAAATTTGAATGCTCTACTTACAGTAATCACAGGTCTCACTCAGGCAGCAGAAACAGCACAGGCAAAAGCCACTTCAGTACAAAATACAAAAAGGATATTCAAACACAGAATCTGGGGTAGCGAGCTCCAGCCTTGTGCATGTGATTAGTTACCGGTACATGGTTCAAACAAAAGAGGGAAAGCGAGAGGAACAGGAAGCAGGCAATACTAATCTGGTGGGCCAAAGAGAAATGAGCAATTCAGAAGACAGGTATACAAGGTCTTTTGGACACCCAAGATTGTCTCCCCATGTTTAGCTAAACCCCTGATCATCTTACAACTATCCAGACCAAGCTAGGCCATTTCCATTGGGTGTGGGGGCACTTAATGTGTAGTGAATCTGGCTATTGCAATAAAACACTGTATTTTGCTTTCCAGCATTGCAATTAAATAACCCATCTGCTTGTTTGGATCTAACGCGTGGAGTGTTGACATTGGTGTGGACATCTGTTTGAGAATCCTGGTGGGCACAGAGTGGTAGTTCCAGCTGTGTAAAGATGGTAATGGCACAAAGGTTATCCTTTCCCCTTGAGACACAGAGCTGCAGCATAACTAGGACATAAGGCATGACAGATTGCTGGAGAAGGAAATTTAATGTAGCCGAGTTGGAAATTGACATCATTAAGCAGTCTTTCAACATGGCAATCAACATATTTGCTGTTTAAAAGAGGAGAACATTTTCAGCACTGCTTAGCGGTGTGGGGTCATTACTCTTTTAATCTCCGAAAATATTCCAGTAAGGAATATATTTATTTCGTGTCTGCCGGATGATAAAAGACACATTACATCCATCCCATACATTCAGAGCGCTATGATACCCCTCTAAACAGTCCCGACTGAATTCTAGGAGTTGTAGTTCGTTAAGGGTGCCGAGAGTTGATCAGAGACACCTATTCTGTTCTGCTCTGGAGCCAACTGACAATTCTCAGGTAAGAGCCTCCCCCTATTGTGTGGGCAGGGTGGTCCCTCCCCCTACCTGGCCTGATCACCTTGGCAACGCCTCCCCAGGCGGGATTGGGCAACTGGCTGAGGTAGGCAGAGACCTCCAGGCATCCCACCTGGGGAAGGCAAAGCCGAGCCTGTGCTAATGGTGCTGCATAGGGTCCAGGGGGCTGCGCGCGACCACGCAAAGGGCGCCCCCATTTAATGTGGGGAGCGGTCATTCCCAAAGTGGTTTAACTATCAATTGCTCTTCACAGGGAAGTCTGTAAATTGTAGCTCTGTGACTCTAACTCTGTAGCTCAGACTCCAAATTTTGGAGGGTCCTTAGGCAGGTCCCCTCCCCTGGTCCCCTCTTCACCATTTGATTCTCATTCTCTTCTCATCATTGCTACCACCAGCTTCTCCACTGCCTTTTCCTCAACCAATGTTGACTGGTCCAGACCAAGAGGTGGTTGTGCTGGAATCCTGGAAGCCAAGACACAAGTTTGGGGCGTTTACTCTTTGGTGAAAGAACCCCAGCACAGATTTAACATCACAAAACATGCAGCAAAGAAAAGCATGGAAATAAAGGCTTGTAAAACCTTTAAAATGTGCCCTTCATCCGAGTCCCAAAATATCCCCAAGCTATCCCATTTCCCTAGCATAGAGACAGACCACACTTTGTCTAAGTCGTAAAATGGTCTACTTACAAAACTCTTCAAAGGTCAGCAGCCATGAAAGATGCAGAGACAGTGAAAACGTTGCTTAGCTATAAAATGTAAAAGTTTCTAAACTACTGGTATAGAGAAAAACTCTAGTTTCAGACTCCATTTTCCTTCTCTTACAGAGCTCCTTACCTACTGAAATCCACATGGATAGTGAGAGATAGAAACGCCTTGGTGACCCACTTCCTCTCAAGGTGGGAAGTGATGACATATGCTAAGGCTGGCAGGACAGCTTAGTCTGTGGTTTTAACCCCTTTGTGCACTAATTGGATTCAAACATGCTAGAGTTATATGAGCCTGGAACCCTACAGGTCAAGTAAGCAAGTAGTTGCAATAGTGAAGAAGTAGCAGAGATCTGCAGACCTCTTGGCAGTGAGCGCCCTGATAGTGTAGATCAGGGATGTCCAACAGGTCAATTGGGATCGACTGGTCGATCCCCGGGAGGTTGCTGTCGATTGCTGTCGACCGCGGGCTCATTTCCCTTTGCTTTTGCCTAAGCCCTATACAGCCTAGGATCCTCGTACCTACGGGACTGCCTCTCCTGGTATGTCCCACAGAGGAACTTACGGTCTTCAAACAAAAACATCTTGGAGGTCCCAGGCCACAGAGAGGTTAGGCTGGCCTCAACCAGAGCCAGGGCTTTTCCGGCTGTAGCTCCGATCTGGTGGAACGCTCTGTCACAAGAGACTAGGGCCCTGCGGGACTTGACATCTTTCCGCAGGGCCTGCAAGACAGAGCTGTTCCGCCTGGCCTTTGGCCAGGGCACAGCCTGACTCCCTCCATTGGCAATCCTCACAGAACTAATTGCCATTAATTTGATTGGAATTAATTTTATAATGAAATGATTGTAGAATGTTTTATTATTTTACTGTTGTTAGCCACTCTGAGCCCGGCTTCGGCTGGGGAGAGCGGGATATAAATAAAAATTATTATTATTATTATTATTATTATTATTATTATTATTATTTATTAAGAGCTCCCGGCCTTGCCCCGTCTCCCCTGCCTGGATTTTCTCCTGATCTCTGTAACGGAAGGTGGAACTTTTGCTGTGATGCAAAATGCTTCCACAGCGCTGTTTTGGTGGAAGCCAAATGCTTCCACAGCCCTTCCCCCTTAAAAGTTCCCCCCCAAAGCGGAAGCTCAACAAAATGGGTATAAAATGAGGCATTTCCCCTCCCTAAATGAAAGCTCAACAACTTTGAGCTGAACCCCTAAAAAGGGTGGTAGATCACTGCCGGATTTTAATTCTGAAAGCACATTGCAGTCCCTCGGGAGTTGGCCACTCCTGGTTTAGATCCTCAGCAGTTTCCCAAATATGCAGACCCTAAGCATAATAGTAAGAGTACTTAGCAATGGGAACCAAAGGTGATAAGCCAATGGCGTATGTAGAAAAAATGTTTTTTTACTTATTTAATCAACTCACTTCTGAAACACAACAAGCCAAAGTATGTAGCAGGAAAAACCTAAAACAGTACTGCAGTTCCTTCATAATCAGGCAGAACATGTAGCTGAACTGCAGTCCTTGCCAGAGGACGCAGCAATTAATATTTTCAAGCGTCTGATGAACTACTACACAGCATCAACTTGAGTAGTATAAATGACAGCAGGACACAAAATAGATGGCCGTTCAGTGGCCAGAATAACAAGCCTGGGCTGGCTATCAGTGATGAATTAGGATCCTTAAGTTAAAACGTTTACTGTTTGAGGTTGTAGTGCTGCCTCTTCGGCTATGCCTGAACCTTCCATTCCTGTTGCAGGGAGAAATCCAAAAAAGTTACTCAACTATCTAGACACCTACCGTAGATATGAACCACCTGGACGGAATGCTGCGTTACAGAACAAGAGAGTGTGCTCACGTGTAGGAACACAACCGGCCACTCAAGGGACCTACCCTTTGAGAGCCTGCCGCAGAATCACGTGACCAAGCTCTAGGATAGTTTGCAGTAACTATTAAAACACAATAAAGCAGTAAGGGCCTCTCCAGAGTAGTGATTTATTGCAGGTGCATTGTGCAAAATGCTCTTGAGCCAGGAAGAGTATATTAGTGGTGGATTTATCCTGCTTTTATTGGCTGTTCTGTGATTCTTGCCCAAGGCGGCCACATCATTGCTGGCCTGTAGTGCAATAAAAATGAGGCAAATGTAAATCAGAATGTATACGGCAATAAAAAAAGTTAGAATGTTTCAGCAGGAAGTTACAGGATATGCACTGATTTAAAAATGAAGCCGTGTGACTTTTGCGGGAACCGGCAGTATTGAAATCAGGATTGTGTATAACTGCCCTGACAGCATCGTGATGAATCATTATAAATGTGCAATTAAATGGGAATCTGGAGAGCCCCTAAAATACAGCCCACAATCACAGCAAAGACAATCAGGGCAGGGAAAATCAGCCTGGGAAAATGAAACAGCCTTTCTCTGTGCCTAAAGCCAGCTCTATCTCTCTTTTAAATCAGAACCAGTGAAGGCAGTGAATGTCCTGTGTGAGTGCCTGGAGGTGGTTGGAGGGTGGATGAAGGCTAACAGATTGAGGTTGAATCCTAACAAGACAGAAGTACTGTTTTGGGGGGACAGGGGATGGGCAGGTGTGGGGGACTCCCTGATCCTGAATGGGGTAACTGTGCCCCTGAAGGACCAGGTGCGCAGCCTGGGAGTCATTTTGGACTCACAACTGTCCATGGAGGCACAGGTTAATTCTGTGTCCAGGGTTTATCAGCTCCATCTGGTACGCAGGCTGAGACCGCACCTGCCCGTAGGCTGTCTTGCCAGAGTGGTGCATGCTCTAGTTATCTCCCGCTTGGACTACTGCAATGCACTCTACGTGGGGCTACCTTTGAAGGTGACCCGGAAACTGCAATTAATCCAGAATGGGGCAGCTAGACTGGTGACTAGGAGTGGCTGCCAGGACCACATAACACCAGTCCTGAGAGATCTGCATTGACTCCCAGTATGTTTCCGAGCACAATTGAAAGTGTTGGTGCTGACCTTTAAAGCCCTAAATGGCCTCGGTCTGTATACCTGTAGGTCTCCACCCCCATCATTCAGCCCAGACACTAAGGTCCAGTGCCGAGGGCCTTCTGGCGGTTCCCTCATTGCGAGAAGTGAGGTTACAGGGAACCAGACAGAGGGCCTTCTCAGTAGTGGCACCCGCCCTGTGGAACGCCCTCCCATCAGATGTCAAGGAAATAAGCAGCTATCCTATTTTTAAAAGACATCTGAAGGCAGCCCTGTTGAGGGAAGTTTTTAATATTTAATGCTGTATTGTTTTTAACACTCGATTGGGAGCCGCCCAGAGTATACTTAGACCCACAGAAAAGGCCCTTTTGGTGATTGCAACCTAGGTGTGGAACACACTCAGTCTCTTGATTAGCTTTCAGAAAGTCAGATTGTCTGTAGGTACAGTATATGGTGCTGAAGTGTTTGTGGCTGTTAACAATTTGTTTGTTGAACGGTTAGCTGCTTCAAACACCTATTCTGATAGGACAGTGGGATCGGAATGCCTTTTAATACATAAGTAGATGATCAATTAATTTCAGCACTAAGTGATACAGATCACGGTATTAGGTGGAGATAGCACAAGCTGCTAACCAGATAAGCTCAAGCAACTCTCTTGGACGGTGCAAACATACCCTTTTCAATATTCCAGGCAAGCAGACTGAAGGCGCACAGTAATTCAAAGGCAGTGTTATCCCTCAGGGGAAGCATCATCTCAGAAAACAGAGGGGCTTCAAATACTTTTGTATAATTTCGGGGGGGGGGGTTATACTATCATTTGTCACTCCACCCCACCCCCAGGTGTGTCAGGTCTGAGGTCCCTCACTTTGTTGTGTGGGCACTGAAAAAATGATACCCTGATAACAGGCTTCTTGTATAATTCTTAATTTTTTTGTTTAGCTGCACATGGAGCCATTGCCTGGGGTGTGTTGGGGAGATGGCAGATTCCTCTCTCCCTCATTCTCTCCCTTTCTCTGTGACAGCTTTGTTCACTAAATTAAACAGCCTGGCTGAGAGGGGAAGGGGGAAAAGATACGTATTTCAAACAAAATGTTTCCAAGACACTGCACTCAGAGGCCCTATCACTGATAAATGAATGATAGATCTGCCCGTGGAGCGCCTAATGGGAAATATATTCCTAATGCGAAGAACTCCATTTCAGAAACACACTAGCTAGAAGCTAGTCACCTGCCAGGCTGACAAAACAAAAGTCAATAGCATGTACTGGATTCCCAGGGAAGCAATTTCCCCATCTTCTTCGCTTTTCCCATTTCCTATTTATTCCTTTTGTCCCCACCCCACTCAGGAGCTCGTCCTACTCTCGAGTAGGACCCTGGCAGAGACACATGCCCGACTGGCATGTTCCCTCCCTCCTGGCCAATCGTTCAGGAGCTTCAAAGGCTTTCTTCTGCCCAAACATCACAGCGACAGATGCCAACAGACATCGGCACACTTAGGGATCCGCAGTCTTCGCAGTTTGCGTAAGAAAACTCAGCATTTTGGCTAATCTGCTTTATTTACATATAAACATACACGGAGCACTGCAACGTGGCTCGCTCGCTCTCTAGCATCAGACAGCAGAGAGAAAGAACAAAGGACATGGAACACACCTCATGGAACACAGTAACACAAACATCCTGTCTCTGTCACTTCCCACTCTGTGGAGTCAAAACATACACCGTCATGTGATAGACAACAATCCCATGACTGCAATCACGGAGCAGGCATTCTAAACCCACTTCTGTCTAGTTGCACAGGAGGCTCTCCCCAGTGGAGAAGCCAGGACCAGCAAACATCTCCCTGTCAAGGGCACAAGGGATCGGTGTGGTGCCAATACAACTACTGCCAAGGATGCTGACTATTAGGCAGAATAAGGTGCCCAGTGCAGAGAGGCAGAAGGGTGTTGCTTGCTAGAGTGGCTGGACAGCCCTCAGGTGCTGTGAAGAGTGTTGTCCCTGTTCTGTTTTGAGTGACTGCTTCAGCAGAACAGAGGCAAGGCATGGCTTGAGTGGAGAGCCCTGTCCATAGCTCAGACAGCAGACTCCACAAAAGCAGAGCTCAGGAGTTGATTCAGGGACAGCCATCCTTTTACCGAGTCTTAAACGGCACCTCCAGCATCACTTACTTGACTTTTCCATGTGCAGCCACACTTTAGCCTGAGGAGCTGGGCTTCTAGTTGGCAACTGAAGTCTCAGCATCCACAGATAAGTTTCCTTCAGCACTGCTTATACAGTACAGTAATACCTCCGCGAACATCCGCCTTGTCTAGCGTCAATTCCGGCAAACGTCCACAGCAAACCCAGAAGTAACGGAATGAGTTACTTCTGGGTTTGCTGCTCGCGCATGCGCAGAAGCGCTAAAGCACGCTTCGCGCGTGCGCAAACACGGCGCTTTGCCCTGCATCCTTTCCGGCTAGCGGCTGGGGCTCTGGAACGGATCCAGGCCGCAAATCAAGGTACGACTGTAATGTGCAAATACCATATTTTTCTGTCTATAAGACTCCGATTTAAGAAAATGGGGGGAGGTGTATAAGACGCCCCCAAATTTTTGACATTATTTTTTAGGGGGGGGGAACCTAGTCTTATACACGGAAAAATACGGTACATACAAAGCTGGTAGTAGGAGAAAAGGGAGGAAAAACAGTAATTTTCAAATCAGTGGGTGAATCCATCAAGCACAAGAAGGGCTACAGTTGCTAGGCAACCAGAGGGGGAAAGTTTTGGACATTTTGTGTGTGTTTGTCTTGCTCTCCCCCCCCCCCGCCGCCCAAAAATTGCCACAAAAATAAGGGCCAAGGTCAGTCCCCCATGCTCCCGAATTTTGTTTGTTTGTTTGAACTTATACATCTTAAATGAACAGACAGATTTACCCCAGGGAAGAAGTTCAGTTCAGTTCACATTTAAAGGCAAATCTACCTAAACCACACTTCGTGAAACACTGTGTGAACTGGAACACGGTTGCCCTTCAAAATTGGCATTTCTCCCCATTTTGCAATAAAGTCCTCCAGTCACATGATGTGTACAATGCACACATTAGGTACAAATTTGCATTAAAAGGCATATAATCATGATAAATCAACATTATAATGTAAATATTATAATATAATTATAATGCACAATATTAGTGAATACGGCTTGCAAAATTGTTTCTTTTGCATGGAAATGGTGTATATGTGGATAAATTTAACCTAGAATTTTGAGGCTTCATTCCCCCCCCCCCCATAAGGACTTTTTAAAAAGAAGAATTCATGAGCTAATGTATGGAGACTGGAAACAGGAGACACTGAAAGAAACCAAATGTGACAGATTTGACCATCCATAGTACTCAGGTCAGCAAAAAAATATCCCAGACACTGCCACTTTGCTTTACCAGTTCAGACACCCTTTAGGCTTTAGCCAGAACACTTTTATTTCAAGATCTGGCTCCTCCAACCAATATCCCTCTCACTCCAGAGAGGTTTGGCGGTCGAAACAGAAGGCTTTTTATCGCAGGACAAGAAATCAGCC
This sequence comes from Podarcis vaucheri, assembly GCF_965113315.1. Taxonomy (NCBI): domain Eukaryota; kingdom Metazoa; phylum Chordata; class Lepidosauria; order Squamata; family Lacertidae; genus Podarcis; species Podarcis vaucheri. The sequence goes on from NC_138766.1 coordinate 16,758,701, forward strand.
CTCAACAACTTAACCTGCAGAAAAGGATTTTTTTGAAAAGATCCCTAAGCCCCGGGGTCACAATTTCATAAAAAATCTGATGTTCCAGATTCACTCAAAAATGGTGCCAGACGGTTGCAAATGCTCACCTGAGAGATTTGGCGGTCGAAACAGAAGGCTTTTTATCGCAGGACAAGAAATCAGGCCTCGACAACTTAACCGACAGAAAAATATTTTTTGGAAAAGCTCCCTAAAATCTTTTTATGCCGGTTAAGTTGTCGAGGGCTGATTTCTTTTCCTGTGATAAACAGCCTTCTGTTTCGACCGCCAAACCTCTAAGGGGAGCATTGGCAACCGTTTGGCACCATTTTGGAGTGAATCCGGGGCTTAGGGAATTTTTTTAAAAAAATCTTTTTATGTTGGTTAAGTTGTCGAGGGCTGATTTCTTTTCCTGTAATAAACAGCCTTCTGTTTCGACCGCCAAACCTCTCAGGGGAGCATTTGCAGCCGTTTGGCCCAATTTTTGAGTGAGTGGCCAAAAGTTAGATTTTTCATCAAATTGTGATCCCGGGGCTTAGTGTTTTTTTCAAAAAAAAAAAAAAAAAAATCTGCCAGTTAAGTTGTCAAGGGCTGATTTCTTTTCCTGTGATAAAAAGCCTTCTGTTTTGACCGACAAATGTATCAGGGGAGGATTTACAACCATTTGGCACCATTTTTGAGTGAAGTGGAGAACGTCAGATTTTTACTGAAATTCTGACCGCGGGGATTACGGAATTTTTCAATAAAATATTTTTCTGCCGGTTAAGTTGTTGAGGGCTGATTTCTTTTCCTGTGATAAAAAGCCTATAGTTTTGACCGCCAAACCTCTAAGGGGAGCATTTACAACCATTTGACACCGTTTTTGAGTGAAGGGCTGAAGCTTTCAGGGGATCATTTGCAAGCTTCTGGCTCCATTTTTGAGTGAATTGCCAAAATATTTTCTGCCGGTTAAGTTTTTGAGGGCTGATTTCTTGTCCTGTGATAAAAAGCCTTCTGTTTCAAGTGCCGAACCTTTCAGGAGAGCATTTTCAAGCTTTTGGTACCATTTTTGAGTGAATTACCAAAAGTCAGATTTTTGCTGAAATTGTGACCCCGGGGCTTAGGGATTTTTTTCAAAAAAATATTTTCTGCCGGTTAAGTTCTTGAGGGCTGATTTCTTGTCCTGTGATAAAAAGCCTTCTGTTTCCATCGCCAAAGCTTTCAGGGGATCATTTGCAAGCTTCTGGCACCATTTTTGAGTGAATTGCCAAAAGTCAGATTTTTGCTGAAATTGTGACCCCGGGGCTTAGGGATTTTTTCAAAAAAATATTTTCTGCCGGTTAAGTTTTTGAGGGCTGATTTCTTGTCCTGTGATAAAAAGCCTTCTGTTTCCATCGCCAAAGCTTTCAGGGGATCATTTGCAAGCTTCTGGCACCATTTTTGAGTGAACTGCCAAAAGTCAGATTTTTGCTGAAATTGTGACCCCGGGGCTTAGGGATTTTTTTCAAGAAAATATTTTTTGCCGGTTAAGTTTTTGAGGGCTGATTTCTTGTCCTGTGAAAAAAAGCCTTCTGTTTCCATCGCCAAAGCTTTCAGGGGATCATTTGCAAGCTTCTGGCACCATTTTTGAGTGAATTGCCAAAAGACAGATTTTTGCTGAAATTGTGACCCCGGGGCTTAGGGATTTTTTCAAAAAAATATTTTCTGCTGTTTAAGTTTTTGAGGGCTGATTTCTTGTCCTGTGATAAAAAGCCTTCTGTTTCCATCGCCAAAGCTTTCAGTGGATCATTTGTAAGCTTCTGGCTCCATTTTTGAGTGAATTGCCAAAAGTCAGATTTTTGCTGAAATTATGACCCTGGGGCTTAGGGATTTTTTCAAAAAAATATTTTCTGCCGGTTAAGTTTTTGAGGGCTGATTTCTTGTCCTGTGATAAAAAGCCTTCTGTTTCCATCGCCAAAGCTTTCAGGGGATCATTTGCAAGCTTCTGGCTCCATTTTTGAGTGAATTGCCAAAAGTCAGATTTTTGCTGAAATTGTGACCCCGGGGCTTAGGGATTTTTTCAAAAAAACATTTTCTGCCGGTTAAGTTTTTCAGGGCTGATTTCTTGTCCTGTGATAAAAAGCCTTCTGTTTCCATCGCCAAAGCTTTCAGTGAATCATTTGTAAGCTTCTGGCTCCATTTTTGAGTGAATTGCCAAAAGTCAGATTTTTGTTGAAATTGTGACCCTGGGACTTAGGGATTTTTTCAAAAAAATATTTTCTGCCGGTTAAGTTTTTGAGGGCTGATTTCTTGTCCTGTGATAAAAAGCCTTCTGTTTCCATCGCCAAAGCTTTCAGGGGAGCATTAGCAACCGGTTGGCACCATTTTTGAGTGAATTGCCAAAAGTCAGATTTTTGCTGAAATTGTGACCCCGGGGCTTAGGGATTTTTTCAAAAAAATATTTTCTGCCGTTTAAGTTTTTGAGGGCTGATATCTTGTCCTGTGATAAAAAGTCTTCTGTTTCCATCGCCAAAGCTTTCAGGAGAGCATTTTCAAGCTTTTGGCACCATTTTTGAGTGAACTGCCAAAAGTCAGATTTTTGCTGAAATTGTGACCCCGGGTTTAGGGATTTTTTCAAAAAAATATTTTTTGCCGGTTAGGTTTTTGAGGGCTGATTTCAAGTCCTGTGATAAAAAGCCTTCTGTTTCCATCGCCAAAGCTTTCAGGGGATCATTTGCAACCTTCTGGCACCATTTTTGAGTGAATTGCCAAAAGTCAGATTTTTGCTGAAATTGTGACCCCGGGGCTTAGGGATTTTTTCAAAAAAATATTTTCTGCCGGTTAAGTTTTTGAGGGCTGATTTCTTGTCCTGTGATAAAAAGCCTTCTGTTTCCATCGCCAAAGCTTTCAGTGAATCATTTGTAAGCTTCTGGCTCCATTTTTGAGTGAATTGCCAAAAGTCAGATTTTTGCTGAAATTGTGACCCTGGGACTTAGGGATTTTTTCAAAAAAATATTTTCTGCCGGTTAAGTTTTTGAGGGCTGATTTCTTGTCCTGTGATAAAAAGCCTTCTGTTTCCATCGCCAAAGCTTTCAGGGGAGCATTAGCAACCGGTTGGCACCATTTTTGAGTGAATTGCCAAAAGTCAGATTTTGGCTGAAACTGTGACGCCGGGGCTTAGGGATTTTTTCAAAAAAATATATTCAGCCAGTTATGTTTGTGAGGGCTGATTTCTTCTCCTGTGATAAAAAGCCTTCTGTTTCAAGTGCCGAACCTTTCAGGAGATCATTTTCAAGCTTTTGGCACCATTCTTGAGTGAATTGCCAAAAGTCAGATTAATGCTGAAATTGTGACACGGGGCTTGGGAATTTTTTCAAAAAAATATCTTCTGCCGGTTAGGTTTTTGAGGGCTGATTTCTTGTCCTGTGATAAAAAGCCTTCTGTTTCCACCACCAAAGCTTTGAGGGGAGCATTTGCAACCGGTTGGCACCATTTTTGAGTGAACTGCCAAAAGTCAGATTTTTGCTGAAATTGTGACCCCGGGGCTTAGGGATTTTTTCAAAAAAATATTTTTTGCCGGTTAGGTTTTTGAGGGCTGATTTCTTGTCCTGTGATAAAAAGCCTTCTGTTTCCATCGCCAAAGCTTTCAGGGGATCATTTGCAACCTTCTGGCACCATTTTTGAGTGAATTGCCAAAAGTCAGATTTTTGCTGAAATTGTGACCCCGGGGCTTAGGGATTTTTTCAAAAAAATATTTTCTGCCGTTTAAGTTTTTGAGGGCTGATATCTTGTCCTGTGATAAAAAGCCTTCTGTTTCCATCGCCAAAGCTTTCAGGAGAGCATTTTCAAGCTTTTGGCACCATTTTTGAGTGAACTGCCAAAAGTCAGATTTTTGCTGAAATTGTGACCCCGGGTTTAGGGATTTTTTCAAAAAAATATTTTTTGCCGGTTAGGTTTTTGAGGGCTGATTTCTTGTCCTGTGATAAAAAGCCTTCTGTTTCCATCGCCAAAGCTTTCAGGGGATCATTTGCAACCTTCTGGCACCATTTTTGAGTGAATTGCCAAAAGTCAGATTTTTGCTGAAATTGTGACCCCGGGGCTTAGGGATTTTTTCAAAAAAATATTTTCTGCCGGTTAAGTTTTTGAGGGCTGATTTATTTTCCTTTAATAAAAAGACTTCTGTTTCCACCACCAAAGCTTTGAGGGGAGCATTTGCAACCGGTTGGCAGCATTTTTGAGTGAACTGCCAAAAGTCAGATTTTTGCTGAAATTGTGACCCTGGGGCTTAGGGATTTTTTCAAAAAAATATTTTCTGCCGGTTAAGTTTTTGAGGGCTGATTTCTTGTCCTGTGATAAAAAGCCTTCTGTTTCCATCGCCAAAGCTTTCAGGGGAGCATTAGCAACCGGTTGGCACCATTTTTGAGTGAATTGCCAAAAGTCAGATTTTGGCTGAAATTGTGACGCCGGGGCTTAGGGATTTTTTCAAAAAAATATATTCAGCCAGTTATGTTTGTGAGGGCTGATTTCTTCTCCTGTGATAAAAAGCCTTCTGTTTCAAGTGCCGAACCTTTCAGGAGATCATTTTCAAGCTTTTGGCACCATTCTTGAGTGAATTGCCAAAAGTCAGATTAATGCTGAAATTGTGACCCGGGGCTTGGGAATTTTTTCAAAAAAATATCTTCTGCCGGTTAGGTTTTTGAGGGCTGATTTCTTGTCCTGTTTCCACCACCAAAGCTTTGAGGGGAGCATTTGCAACCGGTTGGCACCATTTTTGAGTGAACTGCCAAAAGTCAGATTTTTGCTGAAATTGTGACCCCGGGGCTTAGGGATTTTTTCAAAAAAATATTTTTTGCCGGTTAGGTTTTTGAGGGCTGATTTCTTGTCCTGTGATAAAAAGCCTTCTGTTTCCATCGCCAAAGCTTTCAGGGGATCATTTGCAAGCTTCTGGCACCATTTTTGAGTGAATTGCCAAAAGTCAGATTTTTGCTGAAATTGTGACCCCGGGGCTTAGGGATTTTTTCAAAAAAATATTTTCTGCCGGTTAAGTTTTTGAGGGCTGATTTCTTGTCCTGTGATAAAAAGCCTTCTGTTTCCATCGCCAAAGCTTTCAGGGGATCATTTGTAAGCTTCTGGCTCCATTTTTGAGTGAATTGCCAAAAGTCAGATTTTTGATGAAATTGTGACCCCGGGCCTTAGGGATTTTTTCAAAAAAATATTTTTTGCCGGTTAGGTTTTTGAGGGCTGATTTCTTGTCCTGTGATAAAAAGCCTTCTGTTTCCATCGCCAAAGCTTTCAGGAGAGCATTTTCAAGCTTTTGGCACCATTTTTGAGTGAACTGCCAAAAGTCAGATTTTTGCTGAAATTGTGACCCCGGGTTTAGGGATTTTTTCAAAAAAATATTTTTTGCCGGTTAGGTTTTTGAGGGCTGATTTCTTGTCCTGTGATAAAAAGCCTTCTGTTTCCATCGCCAAAGCTTTCAGGGGATCATTTGCAACCTTCTGGCACCATTTTTGAGTGAATTGCCAAAAGTCAGATTTTTGCTGAAATTGTGACCCCGGGGCTTAGGGATTTTTTCAAAAAAATATTTTCTGCCGTTTAAGTTTTTGAGGGCTGATTTCTTGTCCTGTAATAAAAAGCCTTCTGTTTCCATCGCCAAAGCTTTCAGGGGATCATTTGTAAGCTTCTGGCTCCATTTTTGAGTGAATTGCCAAAAGTCAGATTTTTGCTGAAATTGTGACCCCGGGCCTTAGGGATTTTTTCAAAAAAATATTTTCTGCCAGTTAAGTTTTTGAGGGCTGATTTCTTGTCCTGTGATAAAAAGCCTTCTGTTTCCACCACCAAAGCTTTGAGGGGAGCATTTGCAACCGGTTGGCACCATTTTTGAGTGAACTGCCAAAAGTCAGATTTTTGCTGAAATTGTGACCCCGGGGCTTAGGGATTTTTTCAAAAAAATATTTTTTGCCGGTTAGGTTTTTGAGGGCTGATTTCTTGTCCTGTGATAAAAAGCCTTCTGTTTCCATCGCCAAAGCTTTCAGGGGATCATTTGCAAGCTTCTGGCACCATTTTTGAGTGAATTGCCAAAAGTCAGATTTTTGCTGAAATTGTGACCCCGGGGCTTAGGGATTTTTTCAAAAAAATATTTTCTGCCGTTTAAGTTTTTGAGGGCTGATTTCTTGTCCTGTGATAAAAAGCCTTCTGTTTCCATCGCCAAAGCTTTGAGGGGAGCATTTTCAAGCTTTTGGCACCATTTTTGAGTGAACTGCCAAAAGTCAGATTTTTGCTGAAATTGTGACCCTGGGGCTTAGGGATTTTTTCAAAAAAATATTTTCTGCCGGTTAAGTTTTTGAGGGCTGATTTCTTGTCCTGTGATAAAAAGCCTTCTGTTTCCATCGCCAAAGCTTTCAGGGGAGCATTAGCAACCGGTTGGCACCATTTTTGAGTGAATTGCCAAAAGTCAGATTTTGGCTGAAATTGTGACGCCGGGGCTTAGGGATTTTTTCAAAAAAATATATTCAGCCAGTTATGTTTGTGAGGGCTGATTTCTTCTCCTGTGATAAAAAGCCTTCTGTTTCAAGTGCCGAACCTTTCAGGAGATCATTTTCAAGCTTTTGGCACCATTCTTGAGTGAATTGCCAAAAGTCAGATTAATGCTGAAATTGTGACCCGGGGCTTGGGAATTTTTTCAAAAAAATATCTTCTGCCGGTTAGGTCTTTGAGGGCTGATTTCTTGTCCTGTTTCCACCACCAAAGCTTTGAGGGGAGCATTTGCAACCGGTTGGCACCATTTTTGAGTGAACTGCCAAAAGTCAGATTTTTGCTGAAATTGTGACCCCGGGGCTTAGGGATTATTTCAAAAAAATATTTTTTGCCGGTTAGGTTTTTGAGGGCTGATTTCTTGTCCTGTGATAAAAAGCCTTCTGTTTCCATCGCCAAAGCTTTCAGGGGATCATTTGCAAGCTTCTGGCACCATTTTTGAGTGAATTGCCAAAAGTCAGATTTTTGCTGAAATTGTGACCCCGGGGCTTAGGGATTTTTTCAAAAAAATATTTTCTGCCGGTTAAGTTTTTGAGGGCTGATTTCTTGTCCTGTGATAAAAAGCCTTCTGTTTCCATCGCCAAAGCTTTCAGGGGATCATTTGTAAGCTTCTGGCTCCATTTTTGAGTGAATTGCCAAAAGTCAGATTTTTGATGAAATTGTGACCCCGGGCCTTAGGGATTTTTTCAAAAAAATATTTTTTGCCGGTTAGGTTTTTGAGGGCTGATTTCTTGTCCTGTGATAAAAAGCCTTCTGTTTCCATCGCCAAAGCTTTCAGGAGAGCATTTTCAAGCTTTTGGCACCATTTTTGAGTGAACTGCCAAAAGTCAGATTTTTGCTGAAATTGTGACCCCGGGTTTAGGGATTTTTTCAAAAAAATATTTTTTGCCGGTTAGGTTTTTGAGGGCTGATTTCTTGTCCTGTGATAAAAAGCCTTCTGTTTCCATCGCCAAAGCTTTCAGGGGATCATTTGCAACCTTCTGGCACCATTTTTGAGTGAATTGCCAAAAGTCAGATTTTTGCTGAAATTGTGACCCCGGGGCTTAGGGATTTTTTCAAAAAAATATTTTCTGCCGTTTAAGTTTTTGAGGGCTGATTTCTTGTCCTGTAATAAAAAGCCTTCTGTTTCCATCGCCAAAGCTTTCAGGGGATCATTTGTAAGCTTCTGGCTCCATTTTTGAGTGAATTGCCAAAAGTCAGATTTTTGCTGAAATTGTGACCCCGGGCCTTAGGGATTTTTTCAAAAAAATATTTTCTGCCAGTTAAGTTTTTGAGGGCTGATTTCTTGTCCTGTGATAAAAAGCCTTCTGTTTCCATCGCCAAAGCTTTGAGGGGAGCATTTGCAAGCTTCTGGCACCATTTTTGAGTGAACTGCCAAAAGTCAGATTTTTGCTGAAAATGTGACCCCCGGGGCTTAGGGATTTTTTCAAAAAAATATTTTCTGCCGGTTACGTTTTTGAGGGCTGATTTCTTGTCCTGTGAAAAAAAGCCTTCTGTTTCCATCGCCAAAGCTTTCAGGGGATCATTTGCAACATTCTGGCACCATTTTTGAGTGAATTGCCAAAAGTCAGATTTTTGCTGAAATTGTGACCCCGGGCCTTAGGGATTTTTTTCAAAAAAATATATTCAGCCGGTTAAGTTTGTGAGGGCTGATTTCTTCTCCTGTGATAAAAAGCCTTCTGTTTTAAGTGCCGAACCTTTCAGGAGAGCATTTTCAAGCTTTTGCTAGCATTTTTGAGTGAATTACCAAAAGTCAGATTTTTGTTGAAATTGTGACCCCGGGGCTTAGGGATTTTTTCCAAGAAAATATTTTCTGCCGGTTAAGTTTTTGAGGGCTGATTTCTTGTCCTGTGATAAAAAGCCTTCTATTTCCATCGCCAAAGCTTTCAGGGGATCATTTGCAAGCTTCTGGCACCATTTTTGAGTGAATTGCCAAAAGTCAGATTTTTGCTGAAATTGTGACCCCGGGGCTTAGGGATTTTTTCAAAAAAATATTTTCTGCCAGTTAAGTTTTTGAGGGCTGATTTCTTGTCCTGTGATAAAAAGCCTTCTGTTTCCATCGCCAAAGCTTTGAGGGGAGCATTTGCAAGCTTTTGGCACCATTCTTGAGTGAATTGCCAAAAGTCAGATTAATGCTGAAATTGTGACACGGGGCTTGGGAATTTTTTCAAAAAAATATCTTCTGCCGGTTAGGTTTTTGAGGGCTGATTTCTTGTCCTGTGATAAAAAGCCTTCTGTTTCCACCACCAAAGCTTTGAGGGGAGCATTTGCAACCGGTTGGCACCATTTTTGAGTGAACTGCCAAAAGTCAGATTTTTGCTGAAATTGTGACCCCGGGGCTTAGGGATTTTTTCAAAAAAATATTTTTTGCCGGTTAGGTTTTTGAGGGCTGATTTCTTGTCCTGTGATAAAAAGCCTTCTGTTTCCATCGCCAAAGCTTTCAGGGGATCATTTGCAACCTTCTGGCACCATTTTTGAGTGAATTGCCAAAAGTCAGATTTTTGCTGAAATTGTGACCCTGGGACTTAGGGGTTTTTTCAAAAAAATATTTTCTGCCGTTTAAGTTTTTGAGGGCTGATATCTTGTCCTGTGATAAAAAGCCTTCTGTTTCCATCGCCAAAGCTTTCAGGAGAGCATTTTCAAGCTTTTGGCACCATTTTTGAGTGAACTGCCAAAAGTCAGATTTTTGCTGAAATTGTGACCCCGGGTTTAGGGATTTTTTCAAAAAAATATTTTTTGCCGGTTAGGTTTTTGAGGGCTGATTTCTTGTCCTGTGATAAAAAGCCTTCTGTTTCCATCGCCAAAGCTTTCAGGGGATCATTTGCAACCTTCTGGCACCATTTTTGAGTGAATTGCCAAAAGTCAGATTTTTGCTGAAATTGTGACCCCGGGGCTTAGGGATTTTTTCAAAAAAATATTTTCTGCCGGTTAAGTTTTTGAGGGCTGATTTATTTTCCTTTAATAAAAAGACTTCTGTTTCCACCACCAAAGCTTTGAGGGGAGCATTTGCAACCGGTTGGCAGCATTTTTGAGTGAACTGCCAAAAGTCAGATTTTTGCTGAAATTGTGACCCTGGGGCTTAGGGATTTTTTCAAAAAAATATTTTCTGCCGGTTAAGTTTTTGAGGGCTGATTTCTTGTCCTGTGATAAAAAGCCTTCTGTTTCCATCGCCAAAGCTTTCAGGGGAGCATTAGCAACCGGTTGGCACCATTTTTGAGTGAATTGCCAAAAGTCAGATTTTGGCTGAAATTGTGACGCCGGGGCTTAGGGATTTTTTCAAAAAAATATATTCAGCCAGTTATGTTTGTGAGGGCTGATTTCTTCTCCTGTGATAAAAAGCCTTCTGTTTCAAGTGCCGAACCTTTCAGGAGATCATTTTCAAGCTTTTGGCACCATTCTTGAGTGAATTGCCAAAAGTCAGATTAATGCTGAAATTGTGACCCGGGGCTTGGGAATTTTTTCAAAAAAATATCTTCTGCCGGTTAGGTTTTTGAGGGCTGATTTCTTGTCCTGTTTCCACCACCAAAGCTTTGAGGGGAGCATTTGCAACCGGTTGGCACCATTTTTGAGTGAACTGCCAAAAGTCAGATTTTTGCTGAAATTGTGACCCCGGGGCTTAGGGATTTTTTCAAAAAAATATTTTTTGCCGGTTAGGTTTTTGAGGGCTGATTTCTTGTCCTGTGATAAAAAGCCTTCTGTTTCCATCGCCAAAGCTTTCAGGGGATCATTTGCAAGCTTCTGGCACCATTTTTGAGTGAATTGCCAAAAGTCAGATTTTTGCTGAAATTGTGACCCCGGGGCTTAGGGATTTTTTCAAAAAAATATTTTCTGCCGGTTAAGTTTTTGAGGGCTGATTTCTTGTCCTGTGATAAAAAGCCTTCTGTTTCCATCGCCAAAGCTTTCAGGGGATCATTTGTAAGCTTCTGGCTCCATTTTTGAGTGAATTGCCAAAAGTCAGATTTTTGATGAAATTGTGACCCCGGGCCTTAGGGATTTTTTCAAAAAAATATTTTTTGCCGGTTAGGTTTTTGAGGGCTGATTTCTTGTCCTGTGATAAAAAGCCTTCTGTTTCCATCGCCAAAGCTTTCAGGAGAGCATTTTCAAGCTTTTGGCACCATTTTTGAGTGAACTGCCAAAAGTCAGATTTTTGCTGAAATTGTGACCCCGGGTTTAGGGATTTTTTCAAAAAAATATTTTTTGCCGGTTAGGTTTTTGAGGGCTGATTTCTTGTCCTGTGATAAAAAGCCTTCTGTTTCCATCGCCAAAGCTTTCAGGGGATCATTTGCAACCTTCTGGCACCATTTTTGAGTGAATTGCCAAAAGTCAGATTTTTGCTGAAATTGTGACCCCGGGGCTTAGGGATTTTTTCAAAAAAATATTTTCTGCCGTTTAAGTTTTTGAGGGCTGATTTCTTGTCCTGTAATAAAAAGCCTTCTGTTTCCATCGCCAAAGCTTTCAGGGGATCATTTGTAAGCTTCTGGCTCCATTTTTGAGTGAATTGCCAAAAGTCAGATTTTTGCTGAAATTGTGACCCCGGGCCTTAGGGATTTTTTCAAAAAAATATTTTCTGCCAGTTAAGTTTTTGAGGGCTGATTTCTTGTCCTGTGATAAAAAGCCTTCTGTTTCCATCGCCAAAGCTTTGAGGGGAGCATTTGCAAGCTTCTGGCACCATTTTTGAGTGAACTGCCAAAAGTCAGATTTTTGCTGAAAATGTGACCCCCGGGGCTTAGGGATTTTTTCAAAAAAATATTTTCTGCCGGTTACGTTTTTGAGGGCTGATTTCTTGTCCTGTGAAAAAAAGCCTTCTGTTTCCATCGCCAAAGCTTTCAGGGGATCATTTGCAACATTCTGGCACCATTTTTGAGTGAATTGCCAAAAGTCAGATTTTTGCTGAAATTGTGACCCCGGGCCTTAGGGATTTTTTTCAAAAAAATATATTCAGCCGGTTAAGTTTGTGAGGGCTGATTTCTTCTCCTGTGATAAAAAGCCTTCTGTTTTAAGTGCCGAACCTTTCAGGAGAGCATTTTCAAGCTTTTGCTAGCATTTTTGAGTGAATTACCAAAAGTCAGATTTTTGTTGAAATTGTGACCCCGGGGCTTAGGGATTTTTTCCAAGAAAATATTTTCTGCCGGTTAAGTTTTTGAGGGCTGATTTCTTGTCCTGTGATAAAAAGCCTTCTATTTCCATCGCCAAAGCTTTCAGGGGATCATTTGCAAGCTTCTGGCACCATTTTTGAGTGAATTGCCAAAAGTCAGATTTTTGCTGAAATTGTGACCCCGGGGCTTAGGGATTTTTTCAAAAAAATATTTTCTGCCGGTTAAGTTTTTGAGGGCTGATTTCTTGTCCTGTGATAAAAAGCCTTCTGTTTCCATCGCCAAAGCTTTCAGGGGTGCATTAGCAACCGGTTGGCACCATTTTTGAGTGAATTGCCAAAAGTCAGATTTTGGCTGAAATTGTGACCCCGGGGCTTAGGGATTTTTTCAAAAAAAATCTTCTGCCGGTTAAGTTTTTGAGGGCTGATTTCTTGTCCTGTGATAAAAAGCCTTCTGTTTCGAGTGCCAAACCTTTCAGGAGAGCATTTTCAAGCTTTTGGTACCATTTTTGAGTGAATTACCAAAAGTCAGATTTTTGCTGAAATTGTGACCCCGGGGCTTAGGGATTTTTTTCAAAAAAATATTTTCTGCCGGTTAAGTTCTTGAGGGCTGATTTCTTGTCCTGTGATAAAAAGCCTTCTGTTTCCATCGCCAAAGCTTTCAGGGGATCATTTGCAAGCTTCTGGCACCATTTTTGAGTGAATTGCCAAAAGTCAGATTTTTGCTGAAATTGTGACCCCGGGGCTTAGGAATTTTTTTTAAAAAATATTTTCTGCCGGTTAAGTTTTTGAGGGCTGATTTCTTGTCCTGTGATAAAAAAGCCTTCTGTTTCCACCACCAAAGCTTTGAGGGGAGCATTTGCAACCAGTTGGCACCATTTTTGAGTGAATTGCCAAAAGTCAGATTTTTGCTGAAATTGTGACCCCGGGGCTTAGGGATTTTTTCAAAAAAATATTTTCTGCCGTTTAAGTTTTTGAGGGCTGATTTCTTGTCCTGTGATAAAAAGCCTTCTGTTTCCATCGCCAAAGCTTTCAGGAGAGCATTTTCAAGCTTTTGGCACCATTTTTGAGTGAATTGCCAAAAGTCAGATTTTTGCTGAAATTGTGACCCCGGGCCTTAGGGATTTTTTTCAAAAAAATATATTTGCTGCCGGTTAAGTTTTTGAGGGCTGATTTCTTGTCCTGTGATAAAAAGCCTTCTGTTTCCATCGCCAAAGCTTTCAGGAGAGCATTTTCAAGCTTTTGGCACCATTTTTGAGTGAATTGCCAAAAGTCAGATTTTGGCTGAAATTGTGACCCCGGGGCTTAGGGATTTTTTCAAAAAAAATCTTCTGCCGGTTAAGTTTTTGAGGGCTGATTTCTTGTCCTGTGATAAAAAGCCTTCTGTTTCGAGTGCCAAACCTTTCAGGAGAGCATTTTCAAGCTTTTGGTACCATTTTTGAGTGAATTACCAAAAGTCAGATTTTTGCTGAAATTGTGACCCCGGGGCTTAGGGATTTTTTTCAAAAAAATATTTTCTGCCGGTTAAGTTTTTGAGGGCTGATTTCTTGTCCTGTGATAAAAAAGCCTTCTGTTTCCACCACCAAAGCTTTGAGGGGAGCATTTGCAACCGGTTGGCACCAATTTTGAGTGAATTTCCAGAAGTCAGATTTTTGCTGAAATTGTGACCCCGGGGCTTAGGGATTTTTTCAAAAAAATATTTTCTGCCGGTTAAGTTTTTGAGGGCTGATTTCTTGTCCTGTGATAAAAAGCCTTCTGTTTCCATCGCCAAAGCTTTCAGGGGATCATTTGCAAGCTTCTGGCACCATTTTTGAGTGAATTGCCAAAAGTCAGATTTTTGCTGAAATTGTGACCCCGGGGCTTAGGAATTTTTTAAAAAAAATATTTTCTGCCGGTTAAGTTTTTGAGGGCTGATTTCTTGTCCTGTGATAAAAAAGCCTTCTGTTTCCACCGCCAAAGCTTTCAGGGGAGCATTAGCAACCGGTTGGCACCAATTTTGAGTGAATTGCCAAAAGTCAGATTTTTGCTGAAATTGTGACCCCGGGGCTTAGGGATTTTTTTCAAGAAAATATTTTTTGCCGGTTAAGTTTTTGAGGGCTGATTTCTTGTCCTGTGAAAAAAAGCCTTCTGTTTCCATCGCCAAAGCTTTCAGGGGATCATTTGCAACCTTCTGGCACCATTTTTGAGTGAATTGCCAAAAGACAGATTTTTGCTGAAATTGTGACCCCGGGGCTTAGGGATTTTTTCAAAAAAATATTTTCTGCTGTTTAAGTTTTTGAGGGCTGATTTCTTGTCCTGTGATAAAAAGCCTTCTGTTTCCATCGCCAAAGCTTTCAGTGGATCATTTGTAAGCTTCTGGCTCCATTTTTGAGTGAATTGCCAAAAGTCAGATTTTTGCTGAAATTATGACCCTGGGGCTTAGGGATTTTTTCAAAAAAATATTTTCTGCCGGTTAGGTTTTTGAGGGCTGATTTCTTGTCCTGTGATAAAAAGCCTTCTGTTTCCATCGCCAAAGCTTTCAGGGGATCATTTGCAAGCTTCTGGCTCCATTTTTGAGTGAATTGCCAAAAGTCAGATTTTTGCTGAAATTGTGACCCCGGGGCTTAGGGATTTTTTTCAAGAAAATATTTTTTGCCGGTTAAGTTTTTGAGGGCTGATTTCTTGTCCTGTGAAAAAAAGCCTTCTGTTTCCATCGCCAAAGCTTTCAGGGGATCATTTGCAACCTTCTGGCACCATTTTTGAGTGAATTGCCAAAAGACAGATTTTTGCTGAAATTGTGACCCCGGGTCTTAGGGATTTTTTTCAAGAAAATATTTTTTGCCGGTTAAGTTTTTGAGGGCTGATTTCTTGTCCTGTGAAAAAAAGCCTTCTGTTTCCATCGCCAAAGCTTTCAGGGGATCATTTGCAAGCTTCTGGCACCATTTTTGAGTGAATTGCCAAAAGTCAGATTTTTGCTGAAATTGTGACCCTGGGGCTTAGGGATTTTTTCAAAAAAATATTTTCTGCCGGTTAAGTTTTTGAGGGCTGATTTCTTGTCCTGTGATAAAAAGCCTTCTGTTTCCATCGCCAAAGCTTTCAGGGGATCATTTGCAAGCTTCTGGCTCCATTTTTGAGTGAATTGCCAAAAGTCAGATTTTTGCTGAAATTGTGACCCCGGGGCTTAGGGATTTTTTTCAAGAAAATATTTTCTGCCGGTTAAGTTTTTGAGGGCTGATTTCTTGTCCTGTGATAAAAAGCCTTCTGTTTCCATCGCCAAAGCTTTCAGTGAATCATTTGTAATCTTCTGGCTCCATTTTTGAGTGAATTGCCAAAAGTCAGATTTTTGCTGAAATTGTGACCCTGGGACTTAGGGGTTTTTTCAAAAAAATATTTTCTGCCGGTTACGTTTTTGAGGGCTGATTTCTTGTCCTGTGATAAAAAGCCTTCTGTTTCCATCGCCAAAGCTTTCAGGGGAGCCATAGCAACCGGTTGGCACCATTTTTGAGTGAATTGCCAAAAGTCAGATTTTTGCTGAAATTGTGACCCCGGGGCTTAGGGATTTTTTCAAAAAAATATTTTCTGCCGTTTAAGTTTTTGAGGGCTGATATCTTGTCCTGTGATAAAAAGCCTTCTGTTTCCATCGCCAAAGCTTTCAGGAGAGCATTTTCAAGCTTTTGGCACCATTTTTGAGTGAACTGCCAAAAGTCAGATTTTTGCTGAAATTGTGACCCCGGGTTTAGGGATTTTTTCAAAAAAATATTTTTTGCCGGTTAGGTTTTTGAGGGCTGATTTCTTGTCCTGTGATAAAAAGCCTTCTGTTTCCATCGCCAAAGCTTTCAGGGGATCATTTGCAACCTTCTGGCACCATTTTTGAGTGAATTGCCAAAAGTCAGATTTTTGCTGAAATTGTGACCCTGGGACTTAGGGATTTTGTCAAAAAAATATTTTCTGCCGGTTAAGTTTTTGAGGGCTGATTTCTTGTCCTGTGATAAAAAGCCTTCTGTTTCCATCGCCAAAGCTTTCAGGGGAGCATTAGCAACCGGTTGGCACCATTTTTGAGTGAATTGCCAAAAGTCAGATTTTGACTGAAATTGTGACGCCGGGGCTTAGGGATTTTTTCAAAAAAATATATTCAGCCAGTTATGTTTGTGAGGGCTGATTTCTTCTCCTGTGATAAAAAGCCTTCTGTTTCAAGTGCCGAACCTTTCAGGAGATCATTTTCAAGCTTTTGGCACCATTCTTGAGTGAATTGCCAAAAGTCAGATTAATGCTGAAATTGTGACACGGGGCTTGGGAATTTTTTCAAAAAAATATCTTCTGCCGGTTAGGTTTTTGAGGGCTGATTTCTTGTCCTGTGATAAAAAGCCTTCTGTTTCCACCACCAAAGCTTTGAGGGGAGCATTTGCAACCGGTTGGCACAATTTTTGAGTGAACTGCCAAAAGTCAGATTTTTGCTGAAATTGTGACCCCGGGGCTTAGGGATTTTTTCAAAAAAATATTTTTTGCCGGTTAGGTTTTTGAGGGCTGATTTCTTGTCCTGTGATAAAAAGCCTTCTGTTTCCATCGCCAAAGCTTTCAGGGGATCATTTGCAACCTTCTGGCACCATTTTTGAGTGAATTGCCAAAAGTCAGATTTTTGCTGAAATTGTGACCCCGGGGCTTAGGGATTTTTTCAAAAAAATATTTTCTGCCGTTTAAGTTTTTGAGGGCTGATATCTTGTCCTGTGATAAAAAGCCTTCTGTTTCCATCGCCAAAGCTTTCAGGAGAGCATTTTCAAGCTTTTGGCACCATTTTTGAGTGAACTGCCAAAAGTCAGATTTTTGCTGAAATTGTGACCCCGGGGTTTAGGGATTTTTTCAAGAAAATATTTTCTGCCGGTTAAGTTTTTGAGGGCTGATTTATTTTCCTTTAATAAAAAGACTTCTGTTTCCACCACCAAAGCTTTGAGGGGAGCATTTGCAACCGGTTGGCAGCATTTTTGAGTGAACTGCCAAAAGTCAGATTTTTGCTGAAATTGTGACCCTGGGGCTTAGGGATTTTTTCAAAAAAATATTTTCTGCCGGTTAAGTTTTTGAGGGCTGATTTCTTGTCCTGTGATAAAAAGCCTTCTGTTTCCATCGCCAAAGCTTTCAGGGGAGCATTAGCAACCAGTTGGCACCATTTTTGAGTGAATTGCCAAAAGTCAGATTTTGGCTGAAATTGTGACGCCGGGGCTTAGGGATTTTTTCAAAAAAATATATTCAGCCAGTTATGTTTGTGAGGGCTGATTTCTTCTCCTGTGATAAAAAGCCTTCTGTTTCAAGTGCCGAACCTTTCAGGAGATCATTTTCAAGCTTTTGGCACCATTCTTGAGTGAATTGCCAAAAGTCAGATTAATGCTGAAATTGTGACCCGGGGCTTGGGAATTTTTTCAAAAAAATATCTTTTGCCGGTTAGGTTTTTGAGGGCTGATTTCTTGTCCTGTTTCCACCACCAAAGCTTTGAGGGGAGCATTTGCAACCGGTTGGCACCATTTTTGAGTGAACTGCCAAAAGTCAGATTTTTGCTGAAATTGTGACCCCGGGGCTTAGGGATTTTTTCAAAAAAATATTTTTTGCCGGTTAGGTTTTTGAGGGCTGATTTCTTGTCCTGTGATAAAAAGCCTTCTGTTTCCATCGCCAAAGCTTTCAGGGGATCATTTGCAACCTTCTGGCACCATTTTTGAGTGAATTGCCAAAAGTCAGATTTTTGCTGAAATTGTGACCCCGGGGCTTAGGGATTTTTTCAAAAAAATATTTTCTGCCGGTTAAGTTTTTGAGGGCTGATTTCTTGTCCTGTGATAAAAAGCCTTCTGTTTCCTTCGCCAAAGCTTTCAGGGGATCATTTGTAAGCTTCTGGCTCCATTTTTGAGTGAATTGCCAAAAGTCAGATTTTTGATGAAATTGTGACCCCGGGCCTTAGGGATTTTTTCAAAAAAATATTTTCTGCCGGTTAAGTTTTTGAGGGCTGATTTCTTGTCCTGTGATAAAAAGCCTTCTGTTTCCATCGCCAAAGCTTTCAGGAGAGCATTTTCAAGCTTTTGGCACCATTTTTGAGTGAACTGCCAAAAGTCAGATTTTTGCTGAAATTGTGACCCCGGGTTTAGGGATTTTTTCAAAAAAATATTTTTTGCCGGTTAGGTTTTTGAGGGCTGATTTCTTGTCCTGTGATAAAAAGCCTTCTGTTTCCATCGCCAAAGCTTTCAGGGGATCATTTGCAACCTTCTGGCACCATTTTTGAGTGAATTGCCAAAAGTCAGATTTTTGCTGAAATTGTGACCCCGGGGCTTAGGGATTTTTTCAAAAAAATATTTTCTGCCGTTTAAGTTTTTGAGGGCTGATTTCTTGTCCTGTGATAAAAAGCCTTCTGTTTCCATCGCCAAAGCTTTCAGGGGATCATTTGTAAGCTTCTGGCTCCATTTTTGAGTGAATTGCCAAAAGTCAGATTTTTGCTGAAATTGTGACCCCGGGCCTTAGGGATTTTTTCAAAAAAATATTTTCTGCCAGTTAAGTTTTTGAGGGCTGATTTCTTGTCCTGTGATAAAAAGCCTTCTGTTTCCATCGCCAAAGCTTTCAGGGGATCATTTGCAACCTTCTGGCACCATTTTTGAGTGAATTGCCAAAAGTCAGATTTTTGCTGAAATTGTGACCCCGGGGCTTAGGGATTTTTTCAAAAAAATATTTTCTGCCGTTTAAGTTTTTGAGGGCTGATTTCTTGTCCTGTGATAAAAAGCCTTCTGTTTCCATCGCCAAAGCTTTCAGGAGAGCATTTTCAAGGTTTTGGCACCATTTTTGAGTGAATTGCCAAAAGTCAGATTTTGGCTGAAATTGTGACCCCGGGCCTTAGGGATTTTTTTCAAAAAAATATATTTGCTGCCGGTTAAGTTTTTGAGGGCTGATTTCTTGTCCTGTGATAAAAAGCCTTCTGTTTCCATCGCCAAAGCTTTCAGGAGAGCATTTTCAAGCTTTTGGCACCATTTTTGAGTGAATTGCCAAAAGTCAGATTTTTGCTGAAATTGTGACCCCGGGGCTTAGGGATTTTTTCAAAAAAATATTTTCTGCCGGTTAAGTTTTTGAGGGCTGATTTCTTGTCCTGTGATAAAAAGCCTTCTGTTTCCATCGCCAAAACTTTCAGGGGATCATTTGGAAGCTTCTGGCACCATTTTTGAGTGAATTTCCAAAAGTCAGATTTTTGCTGAAATTGTGACCCCGGGGCTTAGGGATTTTTTCAAAAAAATATGTTCAGCCGGTTAAGTTTGTGAGGGCTGATTTCTTCTCCTGTGATAAAAAGCCTTCTGTTTCAAGTGCCGAACCTTTCAGGAGAGCATTTTCAAGCTTTTGCTAGCATTTTTGAGTGAATTACCAAAAGTCAGATTTTTGTTGAAATTGTGACCCCGGGGCTTAGGGATTTTTTCCAAGAAAATATTTTCTGCCGGTTAAGTTTTTGAGGGCTGATTTCTTGTCCTGTGATAAAAAGCCTTCTGTTTCCATCGCCAAAGCTTTCAGGGGATCATTTGCAAGCTTCTGGCACCATTTTTGAGTGAATTGCCAAAAGTCAGATTTTTGCTGAAATTGTGACCCCGGGGCTTAGGGATTTTTTCAAAAAAATATTTTCTGCCGGTTAAGTTTTTGAGGGCTGATTTCTTGTCCTGTGATAAAAAGCCTTCTATTTCCATCGCCAAAGCTTTCAGGGGATCATTTGCAAGCTTCTGGCACCATTTTTGAGTGAATTGCCAAAAGTCAGATTTTTGCTGAAATTGTGACCCCGGGGCTTAGGGATTTTTTCAAAAAAATATTTTCTGCCGGTTAAGTTTTTGAGGGCTGATTTCTTGTCCTGTGATAAAAAGCCTTCTGTTTCCATCGCCAAAGCTTTCAGGGGTGCATTAGCAACCGGTTGGCACCATTTTTGAGTGAATTGCCAAAAGTCAGATTTTTGCTGAAATTGTGACCCCGGGGCTTAGGGATTTTTTCAAAAAAAATCTTCTGCCGGTTAAGTTTTTGAGGGCTGATTTCTTGTCCTGTGATAAAAAGCCTTCTGTTTCGAGTGCCAAACCTTTCAGGAGAGCATTTTCAAGCTTTTGGTACCATTTTTGAGTGAATTACCAAAAGACAGATTTTTGCTGAAATTGTGACCCCGGGGCTTAGGGATTTTTTCAAAAAAATATTTTCTGCTGTTTAAGTTTTTGAGGGCTGATTTCTTGTCCTGTGATAAAAAGCCTTCTGTTTCCATCGCCAAAGCTTTCAGTGGATCATTTGTAAGCTTCTGGCTCCATTTTTGAGTGAATTGCCAAAAGTCAGATTTTTGCTGAAATTGTGACCCTGGGGCTTAGGGATTTTTTCAAAAAAATATTTTGTGCCGGTTAAGTTTTTGAGGGCTGATTTCTTGTCCTGTGATAAAAAGCCTTCTGTTTCCATCGCCAAAGCTTTCAGGGGATCATTTGCAACCTTCTGGCACCATTTTTGAGTGAATTGCCAAAAGTCAGATTTTTGCTGAAATTGTGACCCCGGGGCTTAGGGATTTTTTCAAAAAAATATTTTCTGCCGTTTAAGTTTTTGAGGGCTGATTTCTTGTCCTGTGATAAAAAGCCTTCTGTTTCCATCGCCAAAGCTTTCAGGAGAGCATTTTCAAGGTTTTGGCACCATTTTTGAGTGAATTGCCAAAAGTCAGATTTTGGCTGAAATTGTGACCCCGGGCCTTAGGGATTTTTTTCAAAAAAATATATTTGCTGCCGGTTAAGTTTTTGAGGGCTGATTTCTTGTCCTGTGATAAAAAGCCTTCTGTTTCCATCGCCAAAGCTTTCAGGAGAGCATTTTCAAGCTTTTGGCACCATTTTTGAGTGAATTGCCAAAAGTCAGATTTTTGCTGAAATTGTGACCCCGGGGCTTAGGGATTTTTTCAAAAAAATATTTTCTGCCGGTTAAGTTTTTGAGGGCTGATTTCTTGTCCTGTGATAAAAAGCCTTCTGTTTCCATCGCCAAAACTTTCAGGGGATCATTTGGAAGCTTCTGGCACCATTTTTGAGTGAATTTCCAAAAGTCAGATTTTTGCTGAAATTGTGACCCCGGGGCTTAGGGATTTTTTCAAAAAAATATATTCAGCCGGTTAAGTTTGTGAGGGCTGATTTCTTCTCCTGTGATAAAAAGCCTTCTGTTTCAAGTGCCGAACCTTTCAGGAGAGCATTTTCAAGCTTTTGCTAGCATTTTTGAGTGAATTACCAAAAGTCAGATTTTTGTTGAAATTGTGACCCCGGGGCTTAGGGATTTTTTCCAAGAAAATATTTTCTGCCGGTTAAGTTTTTGAGGGCTGATTTCTTGTCCTGTGATAAAAAGCCTTCTGTTTCCATCGCCAAAGCTTTCAGGGGATCATTTGCAAGCTTCTGGCACCATTTTTGAGTGAATTGCCAAAAGTCAGATTTTTGCTGAAATTGTGACCCCGGGGCTTAGGGATTTTTTCAAAAAAATATTTTCTGCCGGTTAAGTTTTTGAGGGCTGATTTCTTGTCCTGTGATAAAAAGCCTTCTGTTTCCATCGCCAAAGCTTTCAGGGGTGCATTAGCAACCGGTTGGCACCATTTTTGAGTGAATTGCCAAAAGTCAGATTTTGGCTGAAATTGTGACCCCGGGGCTTAGGGATTTTTTCAAAAAAAATCTTCTGCCGGTTAAGTTTTTGAGGGCTGATTTCTTGTCCTGTGATAAAAAGCCTTCTGTTTCGAGTGCCAAACCTTTCAGGAGAGCATTTTCAAGCTTTTGGTACCATTTTTGAGTGAATTACCAAAAGACAGATTTTTGCTGAAATTGTGACCCCGGGGCTTAGGGATTTTTTCAAAAAAATATTTTCTGCTGTTTAAGTTTTTGAGGGCTGATTTCTTGTCCTGTGATAAAAAGCCTTCTGTTTCGAGTGCCAAACCTTTCAGGAGAGCATTTTCAAGCTTTTGGTACCATTTTTGAGTGAATTACCAAAAGACAGATTTTTGCTGAAATTGTGACCCCGGGGCTTAGGGATTTTTTCAAAAAAATATTTTCTGCTGTTTAAGTTTTTGAGGGCTGATTTCTTGTCCTGTGATAAAAAGCCTTCTGTTTCCATCGCCAAAGCTTTCAGTGGATCATTTGTAAGCTTCTGGCTCCATTTTTGAGTGAATTGCCAAAAGTCAGATTTTTGCTGAAATTGTGACCCTGGGGCTTAGGGATTTTTTCAAAAAAATATTTTGTGCCGGTTAAGTTTTTGAGGGCTGATTTCTTGTCCTGTGATAAAAAGCCTTCTGTTTCCATCGCCAAAGCTTTCAGGGGATCATTTGCAACCTTCTGGCACCATTTTTGAGTGAATTGCCAAAAGTCAGATTTTTGCTGAAATTGTGACCCCGGGGCTTAGGGATTTTTTCAAAAAAATATTTTGTGCCGGTTAAGTTTTTGAGGGCTGATTTCTTGTCCTGTGATAAAAAGCCTTCTGTTTCCATCGCCAAAGCTTTCAGGGGATCATTTGCAAGCTTCTGGCACCATTTTTGAGTGAATTGCCAAAAGTCAGATTTTTGCTGAAATTGTGACCCCGGGGCTTAGGGATTTTTTCAAAAAAATATTTTCTGCCGGTTAAGTTTTTGAGGGCTGATTTCTTGTCCTGTGATAAAAAGCCTTCTGTTTCCATCGCCAAAGCTTTCAGGGGTGCATTAGCAACCGGTTGGCACCATTTTTGAGTGAATTGCCAAAAGTCAGATTTTTGCTGAAATTGTGACCCCGGGGCTTAGGGATTTTTTCAAAAAAAATCTTCTGCCGGTTAAGTTTTTGAGGGCTGATTTCTTGTCCTGTGATAAAAAGCCTTCTGTTTCGAGTGCCAAACCTTTCAGGAGAGCATTTTCAAGCTTTTGGTACCATTTTTGAGTGAATTACCAAAAGACAGATTTTTGCTGAAATTGTGACCCCGGGGCTTAGGGATTTTTTCAAAAAAATATTTTCTGCTGTTTAAGTTTTTGAGGGCTGATTTCTTGTCCTGTGATAAAAAGCCTTCTGTTTCCATCGCCAAAGCTTTCAGTGGATCATTTGTAAGCTTCTGGCTCCATTTTTGAGTGAATTGCCAAAAGTCAGATTTTTGCTGAAATTGTGACCCTGGGGCTTAGGGATTTTTTCAAAAAAATATTTTGTGCCGGTTAAGTTTTTGAGGGCTGATTTCTTGTCCTGTGATAAAAAGCCTTCTGTTTCCATCGCCAAAGCTTTCAGGGGATCATTTGCAACCTTCTGGCACCATTTTTGAGTGAATTGCCAAAAGTCAGATTTTTGCTGAAATTGTGACCCCGGGGCTTAGGGATTTTTTCAAAAAAATATTTTCTGCCGTTTAAGTTTTTGAGGGCTGATTTCTTGTCCTGTGATAAAAAGCCTTCTGTTTCCATCGCCAAAGCTTTCAGGAGAGCATTTTCAAGGTTTTGGCACCATTTTTGAGTGAATTGCCAAAAGTCAGATTTTGGCTGAAATTGTGACCCCGGGCCTTAGGGATTTTTTTCAAAAAAATATATTTGCTGCCGGTTAAGTTTTTGAGGGCTGATTTCTTGTCCTGTGATAAAAAGCCTTCTGTTTCCATCGCCAAAGCTTTCAGGAGAGCATTTTCAAGCTTTTGGCACCATTTTTGAGTGAATTGCCAAAAGTCAGATTTTTGCTGAAATTGTGACCCCGGGGCTTAGGGATTTTTTCAAAAAAATATTTTCTGCCGGTTAAGTTTTTGAGGGCTGATTTCTTGTCCTGTGATAAAAAGCCTTCTGTTTCCATCGCCAAAACTTTCAGGGGATCATTTGGAAGCTTCTGGCACCATTTTTGAGTGAATTTCCAAAAGTCAGATTTTTGCTGAAATTGTGACCCCGGGGCTTAGGGATTTTTTCAAAAAAATATATTCAGCCGGTTAAGTTTGTGAGGGCTGATTTCTTCTCCTGTGATAAAAAGCCTTCTGTTTCAAGTGCCGAACCTTTCAGGAGAGCATTTTCAAGCTTTTGCTAGCATTTTTGAGTGAATTACCAAAAGTCAGATTTTTGTTGAAATTGTGACCCCGGGGCTTAGGGATTTTTTCCAAGAAAATATTTTCTGCCGGTTAAGTTTTTGAGGGCTGATTTCTTGTCCTGTGATAAAAAGCCTTCTGTTTCCATCGCCAAAGCTTTCAGGGGATCATTTGCAAGCTTCTGGCACCATTTTTGAGTGAATTGCCAAAAGTCAGATTTTTGCTGAAATTGTGACCCCGGGGCTTAGGGATTTTTTCAAAAAAATATTTTCTGCCGGTTAAGTTTTTGAGGGCTGATTTCTTGTCCTGTGATAAAAAGCCTTCTGTTTCCATCGCCAAAGCTTTCAGGGGTGCATTAGCAACCGGTTGGCACCATTTTTGAGTGAATTGCCAAAAGTCAGATTTTGGCTGAAATTGTGACCCCGGGGCTTAGGGATTTTTTCAAAAAAAATCTTCTGCCGGTTAAGTTTTTGAGGGCTGATTTCTTGTCCTGTGATAAAAAGCCTTCTGTTTCGAGTGCCAAACCTTTCAGGAGAGCATTTTCAAGCTTTTGGTACCATTTTTGAGTGAATTACCAAAAGACAGATTTTTGCTGAAATTGTGACCCCGGGGCTTAGGGATTTTTTCAAAAAAATATTTTCTGCTGTTTAAGTTTTTGAGGGCTGATTTCTTGTCCTGTGATAAAAAGCCTTCTGTTTCGAGTGCCAAACCTTTCAGGAGAGCATTTTCAAGCTTTTGGTACCATTTTTGAGTGAATTACCAAAAGACAGATTTTTGCTGAAATTGTGACCCCGGGGCTTAGGGATTTTTTCAAAAAAATATTTTCTGCTGTTTAAGTTTTTGAGGGCTGATTTCTTGTCCTGTGATAAAAAGCCTTCTGTTTCCATCGCCAAAGCTTTCAGTGGATCATTTGTAAGCTTCTGGCTCCATTTTTGAGTGAATTGCCAAAAGTCAGATTTTTGCTGAAATTGTGACCCTGGGGCTTAGGGATTTTTTCAAAAAAATATTTTGTGCCGGTTAAGTTTTTGAGGGCTGATTTCTTGTCCTGTGATAAAAAGCCTTCTGTTTCCATCGCCAAAGCTTTCAGGGGATCATTTGCAACCTTCTGGCACCATTTTTGAGTGAATTGCCAAAAGTCAGATTTTTGCTGAAATTGTGACCCCGGGGCTTAGGGATTTTTTCAAAAAAATATTTTCTGCCGTTTAAGTTTTTGAGGGCTGATTTCTTGTCCTGTGATAAAAAGCCTTCTGTTTCCATCGCCAAAGCTTTCAGGAGAGCATTTTCAAGGTTTTGGCACCATTTTTGAGTGAATTGCCAAAAGTCAGATTTTGGCTGAAATTGTGACCCCGGGCCTTAGGGATTTTTTTCAAAAAAATATATTTGCTGCCGGTTAAGTTTTTGAGGGCTGATTTCTTGTCCTGTGATAAAAAGCCTTCTGTTTCCATCGCCAAAGATTTCAGGAGAGCATTTTCAAGCTTTTGGCACCATTTTTGAGTGAATTGCCAAAAGTCAGATTTTTGCTGAAATTGTGACCCCGGGGCTTAGGGATTTTTTCAAAAAAATATTTTCTGCCGGTTAAGTTTTTGAGGGCTGATTTCTTGTCCTGTGATAAAAAGCCTTCTGTTTCCATCGCCAAAACTTTCAGGGGATCATTTGGAAGCTTCTGGCACCATTTTTGAGTGAATTTCCAAAAGTCAGATTTTTGCTGAAATTGTGACCCCGGGGCTTAGGGATTTTTTCAAAAAAATATATTCAGCCGGTTAAGTTTGTGAGGGCTGATTTCTTCTCCTGTGATAAAAAGCCTTCTGTTTCAAGTGCCGAACCTTTCAGGAGAGCATTTTCAAGCTTTTGCTAGCATTTTTGAGTGAATTACCAAAAGTCAGATTTTTGTTGAAATTGTGACCCCGGGGCTTAGGGATTTTTTCCAAGAAAATATTTTCTGCCGGTTAAGTTTTTGAGGGCTGATTTCTTGTCCTGTGATAAAAAGCCTTCTGTTTCCATCGCCAAAGCTTTCAGGGGATCATTTGCAAGCTTCTGGCACCATTTTTGAGTGAATTGCCAAAAGTCAGATTTTTGCTGAAATTGTGACCCCGGGGCTTAGGGATTTTTTCAAAAAAATATTTTCTGCCGGTTAAGTTTTTGAGGGCTGATTTCTTGTCCTGTGATAAAAAGCCTTCTGTTTCCATCGCCAAAGCTTTCAGGGGTGCATTAGCAACCGGTTGGCACCATTTTTGAGTGAATTGCCAAAAGTCAGATTTTGGCTGAAATTGTGACCCCGGGGCTTAGGGATTTTTTCAAAAAAAATCTTCTGCCGGTTAAGTTTTTGAGGGCTGATTTCTTGTCCTGTGATAAAAAGCCTTCTGTTTCGAGTGCCAAACCTTTCAGGAGAGCATTTTCAAGCTTTTGGTACCATTTTTGAGTGAATTACCAAAAGACAGATTTTTGCTGAAATTGTGACCCCGGGGCTTAGGGATTTTTTCAAAAAAATATTTTCTGCTGTTTAAGTTTTTGAGGGCTGATTTCTTGTCCTGTGATAAAAAGCCTTCTGTTTCCATCGCCAAAGCTTTCAGTGGATCATTTGTAAGCTTCTGGCTCCATTTTTGAGTGAATTGCCAAAAGTCAGATTTTTGCTGAAATTGTGACCCTGGGACTTAGGGATTTTTTCAAAAAAATATTTTCTGCCGGTTAAGTTTTTGAGGGCTGATTTCTTGTCCTGTGATAAAAGCCTTCTGTTTCCATCGCCAAAGCTTTCAGTGAATCATTTGTAAGCTTCTGGCTCCATTTTTGAGTGAATTGCCAAAAGTCAGATTTTTGCTGAAATTGTGACCCTGGGACTTAGGGATTTTTTCAAAAAAATATTTTCTGCCGGTTAAGTTTTTGAGGGCTGATTTCTTGTCCTGTGATAAAAAGCCTTCTGTTTCCATCGCCAAAGCTTTCAGGGGAGCATTAGCAACCGGTTGGCACCATTTTTGAGTGAATTGCCAAAAGTCAGATTTTTGCTGAAATTGTGACCCCGGGGCTCAGGGATTTTTTCAAAAAAATATTTTCTGCCGTTTAAGTTTTTGAGGGCTGATTTCTTGTCCTGTGATAAAAAGCCTTCTGTTTCCATCGCCAAAGCTTTAAGGAGAGCATTTTCAAGCTTTTGGCACCATTTTTGAGTGAACTGCCAAAAGTCAGATTTTTGCTGAAATTGTGACCCCGGGTTTAGGGATTTTTTCAAAAAAATATTTTTTGCCGGTTAGGTTTTTGAGGGCTGATTTCTTGTCCTGTGATAAAAAGCCTTCTGTTTCCATCGCCAAAGCTTTCAGGGGATCATTTGCAACCTTCTGGCACCATTTTTGAGTGAATTGCCAAAAGTCAGATTTTTGCTGAAATTGTGACCCTGGGACTTAGGGATTTTTTCAAAAAAATATTTTCTGCCGGTTAAGTTTTTGAGGGCTGATTTCTTGTCCTGTGATAAAAAGCCTTCTGTTTCCATCGCCAAAGCTTTCAGGGGAGCATTAGCAACCGGTTGGCACCATTTTTGAGTTAATTGCCAAAAGTCAGATTTTGGCTGAAATTGTGACGCCGGGGCTTAGGGATTTTTTCAAAAAAATATATTCAGCCAGTTATGTTTGTGAGGGCTGATTTCTTCTCCTGTGATAAAAAGCCTTCTGTTTCAAGTGCCGAACCTTTCAGGAGATCATTTTCAAGCTTTTGGCACCATTCTTGAGTGAATTGCCAAAAGTCAGATTAATGCTGAAATTGTGACACGGGGCTTGGGAATTTTTTCAAAAAAATATCTTCTGCCGGTTAGGTTTTTGAGGGCTGATTTCTTGTCCTGTGATAAAAAGCCTTCTGTTTCCACCACCAAAGCTTTGAGGGGAGCATTTGCAACCGGTTGGCACCATTTTTGAGTGAAATGCCAAAAGTCAGATTTTTGCTGAAATTGTGACCCCGGGGCTTAGGGATTTTTTCAAAAAAATATTTTTTGCCGGTTAGGTTTTTGAGGGCTGATTTCTTGTCCTGTGATAAAAAGCCTTCTGTTTCCATCGCCAAAGCTTTCAGGGGATCATTTGCAACCTTCTGGCACCATTTTTGAGTGAATTGCCAAAAGTCAGATTTTTGCTGAAATTGTGACCCCGGGGCTTAGGGATTTTTTCAAAAAAATATTTTCTGCCGTTTAAGTTTTTGAGGGCTGATATCTTGTCCTGTGATAAAAAGCCTTCTGTTTCCATCGCCAAAGCTTTCAGGAGAGCATTTTCAAGCTTTTGGCACCATTTTTGAGTGAACTGCCAAAAGTCAGATTTTTGCTGAAATTGTGACCCCGGGTTTAGGGATTTTTTCAAAAAAATATTTTTTGCCGGTTAGGTTTTTGAGGGCTGATTTCTTGTCCTGTGATAAAAAGCCTTCTGTTTCCATCGCCAAAGCTTTCAGGGGATCATTTGCAACCTTCTGGCACCATTTTTGAGTGAATTGCCAAAAGTCAGATTTTTGCTGAAATTGTGACCCCGGGGCTTAGGGATTTTTTCAAAAAAATATTTTCTGCCGTTTAAGTTTTTGAGGGCTGATTTCTTGTCCTGTGATAAAAAGCCTTCTGTTTCCATCGCCAAAGCTTTCAGGGGATCATTTGTAAGCTTCTGGCTCCATTTTTGAATGAATTGCCAAAAGTCAGATTTTTGCTGAAATTGTGACCCTGGGGCTTAGGGATTTTTTCAAAAAAATATTTTCTGCCGGTTAAGTTTTTGAGGGCTGATTTCTTGTCCTGTGATAAAAAGCCTTCTGTTTCCATCGCCAAAGCTTTCAGGGGAGCATTAGCAACCGGTTGGCACCATTTTTGAGTGAATTGCCAAAAGTCAGATTTTGGCTGAAATTGTGACGCCGGGGCTTAGGGATTTTTTCAAAAAAATATATTCAGCCAGTTATGTTTGTGAGGGCTGATTTCTTCTCCTGTGATAAAAAGCCTTCTGTTTCAAGTGCCGAACCTTTCAGGAGATCATTTTCAAGCTTTTGGCACCATTCTTGAGTGAATTGCCAAAAGTCAGATTAATGCTGAAATTGTGACCCGGGGCTTGGGAATTTTTTCAAAAAAATATCTTCTGCCGGTTAGGTTTTTGAGGGCTGATTTCTTGTCCTGTTTCCACCACCAAAGCTTTGAGGGGAGCATTTGCAACCGGTTGGCACCATTTTTGAGTGAACTGCCAAAAGTCAGATTTTTGCTGAAATTGTGACCCCGGGGCTTAGGGATTTTTTCAAAAAAATATTTTTTGCCGGTTAGGTTTTTGAGGGCTGATTTCTTGTCCTGTGATAAAAAGCCTTCTGTTTCCATCGCCAAAGCTTTCAGGGGATCATTTGCAACCTTCTGGCACCATTTTTGAGTGAATTGCCAAAAGTCAGATTTTTGCTGAAATTGTGACCCCGGGGCTTAGGGATTTTTTCAAAAAAATATTTTCTGCCGGTTAAGTTTTTGAGGGCTGATTTCTTGTCCTGTGATAAAAAGCCTTCTGTTTCCATCGCCAAAGCTTTCAGGGGATCATTTGTAAGCTTCTGGCTCCATTTTTGAGTGAATTGCCAAAAGTCAGAATTTTGATGAAATTGTGACCCCGGGCCTTAGGGATTTTTTCAAGAAAATATTTTCTGCCGGTTAAGTTTTTGAGGGCTGATTTCTTGTCCTGTGATAAAAAGCCTTCTGTTTCCATTGCCAAAGCTTTCAGGAGAGCATTTTCAAGCTTTTGGCACCATTTTTGAGTGAACTGCCAAAAGTCAGATTTTTGCTGAAATTGTGACCCCGGGTTTAGGGATTTTTTCAAAAAAATATTTTTTGCCGGTTAGGTTTTTGAGGGCTGATTTCTTGTCCTGTGATAAAAAGCCTTCTGTTTCCATCGCCAAAGCTTTCAGGGGATCATTTGCAAGCTTCTGGCACCATTTTTGAGTGAACTGCCAAAAGTCAGATTTTTGCTGAAAATGTGACCCCGGGGCTTAGGGATTTTTTCAAAAAAATATTTTTTGCCGGTTAGGTTTTTGAGGGCTGATTTCTTGTCCTGTGAAAAAAAGCCTTCTGTTTCCATCGCCAAAGCTTTCAGGGGATCATTTGCAACCTTCTGGCACCATTTTTGAGTGAATTGCCAAAAGTCAGATTTTTGCTGAAATTGTGACCCCGGGGCTTAGGGATTTTTTCAAAAAAATATTTTCTGCCGTTTAAGTTTTTGAGGGCTGATTTCTTGTCCTGTGATAAAAAGCCTTCTGTTTCCATCGCCAAAGCTTTCAGGAGAGCATTTTCAAGCTTTTGGCACCATTTTTGAGTGAATTGCCAAAAGTCAGATTTTTGCTGAAATTGTGACCCCGGGGCTTAGGGATTTTCTCAAAAAAATATTTTCTGCCGGTTAAGTTTTTGAGGGCTGATTTCTTGTCCTGTGATAAAAAGCCTTCTGTTTCCATCGCCAAAACTTTCAGGGGATCATTTGGAAGCTTCTGGCACCATTTTTGAGTGAATTTCAAAAAGTCAGATTTTTGCTGAAATTGTGACCCCGGGGCTTAGGGATTTTTTCAAAAAAATATATTCAGCCGGTTAAGTTTGTGAGGGCTGATTTCTTCTCCTGTGATAAAAAGCCTTCTGTTTCAAGTGCCGAACCTTTCAGGAGAGCATTTTCAAGCTTTTGCTAGCATTTTTGAGTGAATTACCAAAAGTCAGATTTTTGTTGAAATTGTGACCCCGGGGCTTAGGGATTTTTTCCAAGAAAATATTTTCTGCCGGTTAAGTTTTTGAGGGCTGATTTCTTGTCCTGTGATAAAAAGCCTTCTGTTTCCATCGCCAAAGCTTTCAGGGGATCATTTGCAAGCTTCTGGCACCATTTTTGAGTGAATTGCCAAAAGTCAGATTTTTGCTGAAATTGTGACCCCGGGGCTTAGGGATTTTTTCAAAAAAATATTTTCTGCCGGTTAAGTTTTTGAGGGCTGATTTCTTGTCCTGTGATAAAAAGCCTTCTATTTCCATCGCCAAAGCTTTCAGGGGATCATTTGCAAGCTTCTGGCACCATTTTTGAGTGAATTGCCAAAAGTCAGATTTTTGCTGAAATTGTGACCCCGGGGCTTAGGGATTTTTTCAAAAAAATATTTTCTGCCGGTTAAGTTTTTGAGGGCTGATTTCTTGTCCTGTGATAAAAAGCCTTCTGTTTCCATCGCCAAAGCTTTCAGGGGTGCATTAGCAACCGGTTGGCACCATTTTTGAGTGAATTGCCAAAAGTCAGATTTTGGCTGAAATTGTGACCCCGGGGCTTAGGGATTTTTTCAAAAAAAATCTTCTGCCGGTTAAGTTTTTGAGGGCTGATTTCTTGTCCTGTGATAAAAAGCCTTCTGTTTCGAGTGCCAAACCTTTCAGGAGAGCATTTTCAAGCTTTTGGTACCATTTTTGAGTGAATTACCAAAAGACAGATTTTTGCTGAAATTGTGACCCCGGGGCTTAGGGATTTTTTCAAAAAAATATTTTCTGCTGTTTAAGTTTTTGAGGGCTGATTTCTTGTCCTGTGATAAAAAGCCTTCTGTTTCCATCGCCAAAGCTTTCAGTGGATCATTTGTAAGCTTCTGGCTCCATTTTTGAGTGAATTGCCAAAAGTCAGATTTTTGCTGAAATTGTGACCCTGGGGCTTAGGGATTTTTTCAAAAAAATATTTTGTGCCGGTTAAGTTTTTGAGGGCTGATTTCTTGTCCTGTGATAAAAAGCCTTCTGTTTCCATCGCCAAAGCTTTCAGGGGATCATTTGCAAGCTTCTGGCACCATTTTTGAGTGAATTGCCAAAAGTCAGATTTTTGCTGAAATTGTGACCCCGGGGCTTAGGGATTTTTTCAAAAAAATATTTTCTGCCGGTTAAGTTTTTGAGGGCTGATTTCTTGTCCTGTGATAAAAAGCCTTCTGTTTCCATCGCCAAAGCTTTCAGGGGTGCATTAGCAACCGGTTGGCACCATTTTTGAGTGAATTGCCAAAAGTCAGATTTTGGCTGAAATTGTGACCCCGGGGCTTAGGGATTTTTTCAAAAAAATATTTTCTGCCGGTTAAGTTTTTGAGGGCTGATTTCTTGTCCTGTGATAAAAAGCCTTCTGTTTCCATCGCCAAAGCTTTCAGGGGAGCATTAGCAACCGGTTGGCACCAATTTTGAGTGAATTGCCAAAAGTCAGATTTTTGCTGAAATTGTGACCCCGGGGCTTAGGGATTTTTTTCAAGAAAATATTTTTTGCCGGTTAAGTTTTTGAGGGCTGATTTCTTGTCCTGTGAAAAAAAGCCTTCTGTTTCCATCGCCAAAGCTTTCAGGGGATCATTTGCAACCTTCTGGCACCATTTTTGAGTGAATTGCCAAAAGACAGATTTTTGCTGAAATTGTGACCCCGGGGCTTAGGGATTTTTTCAAAAAAATATTTTCTGCTGTTTAAGTTTTTGAGGGCTGATTTCTTGTCCTGTGATAAAAAGCCTTCTGTTTCCATCGCCAAAGCTTTCAGTGGATCATTTGTAAGCTTCTGGCTCCATTTTTGAGTGAATTGCCAAAAGTCAGATTTTTGCTGAAATTATGACCCTGGGGCTTAGGGATTTTTTCAAAAAAATATTTTCTGCCGGTTAAGTTTTTGAGGGCTGATTTCTTGTCCTGTGATAAAAACCCTTCTGTTTCCATCGCCAAAGCTTTCAGGGGATCATTTGCAAGCTTCTGGCACCATTTTTGAGTGAATTGCCAAAAGTCAGAATTTTGATGAAATTGTGACCCCGGGCCTTAGGGATTTTTTCAAAAAAATATTTTCTGCCGGTTAAGTTTTTGAGGGCTGATTTCTTGTCCTGTGATAAAAAGCCTTCTGTTTCCATTGCCAAAGCTTTCAGGAGAGCATTTTCAAGCTTTTGGCACCATTTTTGAGTGAACTGCCAAAAGTCAGATTTTTGCTGAAATTGTGACCCCGGGTTTAGGGATTTTTTCAAAAAAATATTTTTTGCCGGTTAGGTTTTTGAGGGCTGATTTCTTGTCCTGTGATAAAAAGCCTTCTGTTTCCATCGCCAAAGCTTTCAGGGGATCATTTGCAAGCTTCTGGCACCATTTTTGAGTGAACTGCCAAAAGTCAGATTTTTGCTGAAAATGTGACCCCGGGGCTTAGGGATTTTTTCAAAAAAATATTTTTTGCCGGTTAGGTTTTTGAGGGCTGATTTCTTGTCCTGTGATAAAAAGCCTTCTGTTTCCATCGCCAAAACTTTCAGGGGATCATTTGGAAGCTTCTGGCACCATTTTTGAGTGTATTTCAAAAAGTCAGATTTTTGCTGAAATTGTGACCCCGGGGCTTAGGGATTTTTTCAAAAAAATATTTTCTGCCGTTTAAGTTTTTGAGGGCTGATTTCTTGTCCTGTGATAAAAAGCCTTCTGTTTCAAGTGCCGAACCTTTCAGGAGAGCATTTTCAAGCTTTTGGCACCATTTTTGAGTGAATTGCCAAAAGTCAGATTTTTGTTGAAATTGTGACCCCGGGGCTTAGGGATTTTTTCCAAGAAAATATTTTCTGCCGGTTAAGTTTTTGAGGGCTGATTTCTTGTCCTGTGATAAAAAGCCTTCTGTTTCCATCGCCAAAGCTTTCAGGGGATCATTTGCAAGCTTCTGGCACCATTTTTGAGTGAATTGGCAAAAGTCAGATTTTTGCTGAAATTGTGACCCCGGGGCTTAGGGATTTTTTCAAAAAAATATTTTCTGCCGGTTAAGTTTTTGAGGGCTGATTTCTTGTCCTGTGATAAAAAGCCTTCTGTTTCCATCGCCAAAGCTTTCAGGGGATCATTTGCAAGCTTCTGGCACCATTTTTGAGTGAATTGCCAAAAGTCAGATTTTTGCTGAAATTGTGACCCCGGGGCTTAGGGATTTTTTCAAAAAAATATTTTCTGCCGGTTAAGTTTTTGAGGGCTGATTTCTTGTCCTGTGATAAAAAGCCTTCTATTTCCATCGCCAAAGCTTTCAGGGGATCATTTGCAAGCTTCTGGCACCATTTTTGAGTGAATTGCCAAAAGTCAGATTTTTGCTGAAATTGTGACCCCGGGGCTTAGGGATTTTTTCAAAAAAATATTTTCTGCCGGTTAAGTTTTTGAGGGCTGATTTCTTGTCCTGTGATAAAAAGCCTTCTGTTTCCATCGCCAAAGCTTTCAGGGGTGCATTAGCAACCGGTTGGCACCATTTTTGAGTGAATTGCCAAAAGTCAGATTTTGGCTGAAATTGTGACCCCGGGGCTTAGGGATTTTTTCAAAAAAAATCTTCTGCCGGTTAAGTTTTTGAGGGCTGATTTCTTGTCCTGTGATAAAAAGCCTTCTGTTTCGAGTGCCAAACCTTTCAGGAGAGCATTTTCAAGCTTTTGGTACCATTTTTGAGTGAATTACCAAAAGACAGATTTTTGCTGAAATTGTGACCCCGGGGCTTAGGGATTTTTTCAAAAAAATATTTTCTGCTGTTTAAGTTTTTGAGGGCTGATTTCTTGTCCTGTGATAAAAAGCCTTCTGTTTCCATCGCCAAAGCTTTCAGTGGATCATTTGTAAGCTTCTGGCTCCATTTTTGAGTGAATTGCCAAAAGTCAGATTTTTGCTGAAATTGTGACCCTGGGGCTTAGGGATTTTTTCAAAAAATATTTTCTGCCGGTTAAGTTTTTGAGGGCTGATTTCTTGTCCTGTGATAAAAAGCCTTCTGTTTCCATCGCCAAAGCTTTCAGGGGTGCATTAGCAACCGGTTGGCACCATTTTTGAGTGAATTGCCAAAAGTCAGATTTTGGCTGAAATTGTGACCCCGGGGCTTAGGGATTTTTTCAAAAAAATATTTTCTGCCGGTTAAGTTTTTGAGGGCTGATTTCTTGTCCTGTGATAAAAAAGCCTTCTGTTTCCACCGCCAAAGCTTTCAGGGGAGCATTAGCAACCGGTTGGCACCAATTTTGAGTGAATTGCCAAAAGTCAGATTTTTGCTGAAATTGTGACCCCGGGGCTTAGGGATTTTTTTCAAGAAAATATTTTTTGCCGGTTAAGTTTTTGAGGGCTGATTTCTTGTCCTGTGAAAAAAAGCCTTCTGTTTCCATCGCCAAAGCTTTCAGGGGATCATTTGCAACCTTCTGGCACCATTTTTGAGTGAATTGCCAAAAGACAGATTTTTGCTGAAATTGTGACCCCGGGGCTTAGGGATTTTTTCAAAAAAATATTTTCTGCTGTTTAAGTTTTTGAGGGCTGATTTCTTGTCCTGTGATAAAAAGCCTTCTGTTTCCATCGCCAAAGCTTTCAGTGGATCATTTGTAAGCTTCTGGCTCCATTTTTGAGTGAATTGCCAAAAGTCAGATTTTTGCTGAAATTATGACCCTGGGGCTTAGGGATTTTTTCAAAAAAATATTTTCTGCCGGTTAAGTTTTTGAGGGCTGATTTCTTGTCCTGTGATAAAAACCCTTCTGTTTCCATCGCCAAAGCTTTCAGGGGATCATTTGCAAGCTTCTGGCACCATTTTTGAGTGAATTGCCAAAAGTCAGATTTTTGCTGAAATTGTGACCCCGGGGCTTAGGGATTTTTTTCAAGAAAATATTTTCTGCCGGTTAAGTTTTTGAGGGCTGATTTCTTGTCCTGTGATAAAAAGCCTTCTGTTTCCATCGCCAAAGCTTTCAGTGAATCATTTGTAAGCTTCTGGCTCCATTTTTGAGTGAATTGCCAAAAGTCAGATTTTTGCTGAAATTGTGACCCTGGGACTTAGGGATTTTTTCAAAAAAGTATTTTCTGCCGGTTAAGTTTTTGAGGGCTGATTTCTTGTCCTGTGATAAAAAGCCTTCTGTTTCCATCGCCAAAGCTTTCAGGGGAGCATTAGCAACCGGTTGGCACCATTTTTGAGTGAATTGCCAAAAGTCAGATTTTTGCTGAAATTGTGACCCCGGGGCTTAGGGATTTTTTCAAAAAAATATTTTCTGCCGTTTAAGTTTTTGAGGGCTGATATCTTGTCCTGTGATAAAAAGCCTTCTGTTTCCATCGCCAAAGCTTTCAGGAGAGCATTTTCAAGCTTTTGGCACCATTTTTGAGTGAACTGCCAAAAGTCAGATTTTTGCTGAAATTGTGACCCCGGGTTTAGGGATTTTTTCAAAAAAATATTTTTTGCCGGTTAGGTTTTTGAGGGCTGATTTTGTTGATATAGCAGAGTCCATTTGCACAACGGAATGATGAATAGTACGTGCCACATGCTTTAAGTTGCTTTATTTACAGTTCATTGTTGAGAAATTACAAATATGCATCTTGCCTCTGCTGGAGCAGAGAAGCAACCGTCCTTCTCCTCGGACAGAAGAAACACCGAGTGAAAAAGTGAAAAACAGGAAACCAGAGTACGTCACATCCAGCTTCCCATTCCCGTGGGAAAACCCAACAGTACTCTGACTGTGGAATGTAAACATTGTCTTGTGACAAGCACTTTGCTGCACAGTGAAGAGAGCAGAAACCAAC
This sequence comes from Podarcis vaucheri, assembly GCF_965113315.1. Lineage (NCBI taxonomy): Eukaryota > Metazoa > Chordata > Lepidosauria > Squamata > Lacertidae > Podarcis > Podarcis vaucheri. Next base: position 16,794,706 of record NC_138766.1, read on the forward strand.
ATCCTCCCCCTTTCTGTGAACATCACTGGGCAGCGTGTTCGTACAATATCAGTACAAACCCAACTTCTGTACATAGGTACAGTGTTGATCCCTTGATACAATCTTGGACAATACATCAGCAGGAATTTCATTACCTGGCATATAGGACACCGTTACGAGTCCCTTCTGAATATGTTCCCTAGCATGTTGCAACTTCAATTGCAAGTGTTTCGTGCTTTGCTTACAACCTTCCGAATTCAGCAAAGCCAAACATGCTTTGTTGTCCTGGTAAACCTGGATTGGACATTTGACAGGAATTTTCATGTCTTTGCACAATTGTAACAACCATTCACAATCCTTAAGTGAATAAGACAGTGCATTCAATTCAGCTTCACAAGTACTTAAGCTAATTGTTGTTTGCTTCTTGCATGACCAATCAAATAGACCCTGATTGTACATGTAGCAAACTCCAGACGTACTTTTCCTGTCTGCAGTGTCACTTCCAAAACTTGCATCTGCAAAGATCTCAAGACCACCAGACTTCTGATTGTTAAATCTCAGTCTGTAATGCATAGTGCCTTTCAAATAGCGTGCTATGCGTTTCAGAGCTTTCCAATCCTTAACAGTAGGATTGTTAACTTGTCTGCTTAGCAAATTACAGCTAACAGCAATGTCAGGTCTTGAACATCTGGCAATGAAGTTTAGCTTGCCTAGCACACTTCTGTACAGTGTAGTGTCAGAAAATGCTTCTTCAGTGTCTTCTACCTGATAACCTGTTGTCATCGGTGTATCTACAGGGTTAGCATCCATCAGGTTTAGTTTGTTTAACACATCAGCAATTTTCCGTGACTGGTGTACTAGAATGTTACCACTTTGATCTTTCTCTATTTCCAGAGATAGGTAGTTGTTTACCTCATCAAGATCTTTCATGTCAAAGTGCTCTTTCAGTTGAGCTAGGGCATTATTGTACATTGTGACATCTTTCCAAAAGAATAAAATATCATCAACATAAAACAAACAGTACAGTTTCTTTTGCCCCTCCTCTTTGACAAACACACATGGATCAGCTTTCCCTTGCTTAAAACCTAGAGAAAACAATGCTTCAGTGAGTTTTGTGTGCCAACACCGTGCACTTTGTTTGAGACCATAAAGGGACTTCTTTAGAGCACAAACATATCCCTGTTTTACCTGTACGCCATCAGGTGGAAGCATATAAAGTGATTCACCTAGAGATCCGTACAAAAACGCTGTATTTACATCGTGGTGACTAATGTGTAGATTCTCCTCTGCAGCTAGCTTGAGCATGAGCCTAATGCTCTCATATCTCACCGTGGGTGAGTAGGTCTCGTGATAGTCTTCACCTGGTACCTGTGCAAAACCTCTGGCTACCAATCTGGCTTTGTGTCTGACTATCTTGCCATTTTGATCAGTCTTCGCTTTGAAGACCCATTTGCTTCCAAGCAGTTTCATTCCTGGAACTACTGGAACTAGCTCCCAAGTTTTGTTCTTTTCTAAGGAATCAAGCTCAGCCTTCATGGCATTTAACCATGGCTCAGCTTCCTTAGAATCCAAATCCTGGATTTCTTGGAAACTTGAAGGTTCAAATACCTTCTTGGAGCTTTTAACAGCTGCTACTGCTGTCTTAGCAAATTCATCAGCAAATCTCTTTGGAGGTCTGCCTTTTGTGGCTCTTTGTGACCTGCGAATTAGCCTTTGGTCTTCAACACTCTCCTCTTCCTTCTTGGGAGAAAAATGACCTATTGTGAACAATGGTTCTTCCAATTCCTGATCAGAGCTTTCAGAGGGTCGCATAGAGGCTTTCGCACTCTTGAAATCCTCTGACTTATCTGATTCAGTTTCAGACTCAGAATCAGAACCTTCATCAGTGGGTGTGGGTTGTTGTTGCTTATCCTCAGTCTCATCACTGTCATCAGGATAACATTGAAAAATTCCCACGTTCTCCCCCCACTTGGCATTGTACTCTACACTTCTTGTGAGCCTAATTGTCTTAGAGTCAGTCATCATTATTCTGTAAGAACCTTTCTGATAACCTAGAAAGATACCATGCAATCCACGTTTGTCTAACTTGGAGCTTTGTGGTGAATGAATCCACATGTCAGAACCAAATATTCTCATGTGTTTGATGTATGGTTTCTTACCAAACATCTTCTCATACGGGGTACAACCAATCGCTGAAGATAACCTGCGATTGTAACTGTAAAGAAAACATGAGAGAGCTTCGGCCCAATAACTCTCTGGAAGATTGGCATCATGCAGCAAGGTTTTTAACCCTTGAAGCAATGTTTGATTTGCCCTTTCGCAAAGCCCATTCTGCCATGGCGAGCGAGGACTGGACAAATTGTGTTGAATTCCTTTCTCAGTCAGAAAAGCTTCAAACTGCTGAGAAGTGAATTCTCCCCCGCGATCAGTGAAAAGAATTTTTATCTTCTTACCATGCACATTTTCCAACCAAGCACAGAATTCCTTGAACCTTGGAAAAGCCTCTGATTTCTGCTTGAGATTGTACACGTAAATATACCTGGAAAATGCATCAATGAGAACCATGAAGAACCTATTGCCACCCAAAGAGGGCGATAGTGGACCTACTAAATCAGCATGAACAATCTGGTATGGTTCTGTAGCTTGCCTACTAGACACCTTACCTTTCGCAGCCATTTTCACCTTATTTGCTGCACATGCTTTGCACTTCATGTGGTACCTGCAGGGTTTAATAGTCATACCTTCAACCAAGGTAGGCATCTTAGATACTGCCTCAAAATGCAAATGACCAAATTTCCTGTGAAAATCATGAATACATCCTGCATGCAAACTTTTGTTAGAACCTGCAATGCAACAAGTATCATTCTGTACAACATCATCATAGTACAAAACAAACAAACGATCAACACATTCAGCATGCAAAACATAATCGTCTTTCTTTGTGATGGTGCATTTCTTGTTCTTGAAGGAAACGTCAATGTTCCGTTCATTCAGCTGCATCACACTTAGAAGATTGTGTGTGGCATCTGGAACGTAAAGTACATCATGTATCTCTAAGTCCAAACTGTGAAGTACAACAGTTCCATAGCCTTGACTGGGGATCGTGTGGTCATCCGCCTGGTGAATCGCACCTTCTTGCGGTGTAAAAGACACGAACAGTCTCTTATCGTTGCACATGTGGTGTGTAGCTGCTGAATCAACAACGAAGAAAGATCTAGACGTCTTCTGGACCTTTGCAACCTTTGGAGTGAAGCGTGAGACCATTGCCTTGTGCTGCGTTGTCCTGGAGACCGGACCTTTGCCTTTGCTTTGGCCTTTTCCACGCGATGAGCTTCCGCTGCGCTGCTCTGTCTTGGCCCTGGGATATCTGCATTCCCTCTTCATATGGCCTAGACGTCCACACGAGTAGCATTTCACTGCCTTCAAAGCTTTGGCGCCCTCTGGTGGTTCCACTGCACTCTGGGATGACGTCTGTGAAGACTCCCCCATACACATGCAGCTAGCACCCCGGCGATCTGCTTCATTCTGGATCACGGCAGTAACATAGGCTACTGTGAGCTGAGCAGTTGGTTGAACAGCAATCTGAGTGGCAACGGACTCCCAACTTGGTCCCAAAGAATGTAGTATCATGAAGGAATACACAGCCTCTGGAAAGTTGAGTCCTCTCTGTTGCAACTCATGTCTCAGATTTTGCATCTCCATCAGGTGTTTACGCACATCTCCACCTTCAGCAAGAGCCATATCATGCAGCTTGGCATAGTAGTACATTGAGGAACCAGCCTCTGTCCTCAAGTGAGCCTGTCTTAAAGTGTCCCAAATTTCTCTGGCTGTGGTCTTTCCACGCAACAGACAGAGCTCTTCTGGGGATACTATCAATGTAAGCGTTCCCCGTGCTTTGGAATCCTTAGCATTCCAATCAGCTGTAATTGGAGCTGGGGGGTTGTCTGTAATAACATTAAACAGACCTTCTTTTCGCAGAACAGCCTCTGCATAAATTACCCACTCCGTGTAATTTTTCTTATTGAGCTTAGGAATCCCAAAAGCATCAACCAGCTTTGCGTTTGCCATTTCTGCTGCTTAAAACGAGCTGCGTCACAGTCCTGCAGCTTTAGCCAAAAGCACTTTTAAAAGTACTTTCGTTTTCCCAGCCATCCAAGCCTGTGAGCTTGTGCCTTTTGGAGCCTTTGCCTGTTACGCGGCAAAACGGCTTTAAAAGTTCAAAGTCCAGCTTTAAAGCATAAACAAGGAGCTGGCAGGCTGCTCCGGGAGCATGAGCACATACCTTCATCAATCAAACTTGACGCGCAGAGCAGATAACGCCGATCCGTTCCTCTGTACCTCTGCCGGCATTCCTCAGTTTGATTTACGTCTTTCTGGGCCCGGAACCAAAATGTTGATATAGCAGAGTCCATTTGCACAACGGAATGATGAATAGTACGTGCCACATGCTTTAAGTTGCTTTATTTACAGTTCATTGTTGAGAAATTACAAATATGCATCTTGCCTCTGCTGGAGCAGAGAAGCAACCGTCCTTCTCCTCGGACAGAAGAAACACCGAGTGAAAAAGTGAAAAACAGGAAACCAGAGTACGTCACATCCAGCTTCCCATTCCCGTGGGAAAACCCAACAGTACTCTGACTGTGGAATGTAAACATTGTCTTGTGACAAGCACTTTGCTGCACAGTGAAGAGAGCAGAAACCAACAGATTTCTTGTCCTGTGATAAAAAGCCTTCTGTTTCCATCGCCAAAGCTTTCAGGGGATCATTTGCAACCTTCTGGCACCATTTTTGAGTGAATTGCCAAAAGTCAGATTTTTGCTGAAATTGTGACCCCGGGGCTTAGGGATTTTTTCAAAAAAATATTTTCTGCCGGTTAAGTTTTTGAGGGCTGTTTTCTTGTCCTGTGATAAAAAGCCTTCTGTTTCCATCGCCAAAGCTTTCAGTGAATCATTTGTAAGCTTCTGGCTCCATTTTTGAGTGAATTGCCAAAAGTCAGATTTTTGCTGAAATTGTGACCCTGGGACTTAGGGATTTTTTCAAAAAAATATTTTCTGCCGGTTAAGTTTTTGAGGGCTGATTTCTTGTCCTGTGATAAAAAGCCTTCTGTTTCCATCGCCAAAGCTTTCAGGGGAGCATTAGCAACCGGTTGGCACCATTTTTGAGTGAATTGCCAAAAGTCAGATTTTGGCTGAAATTGTGACGCCGGGGCTTAGGCATTTTTTCAAAAAAATATATTCAGCCAGTTATGTTTGTGAGGGCTGATTTCTTCTCCTGTGATAAAAAGCCTTCTGTTTCAAGTGCCGAACCTTTCAGGAGATCATTTTCAAGCTTTTGGCACCATTCTTGAGTGAATTGCCAAAAGTCAGATTAATGCTGAAATTGTGACACGGGGCTTGGGAATATTTTCAAAAAAATATCTTCTGCCGGTTAGGTTTTTGAGGGCTGATTTCTTGTCCTGTGATAAAAAGCCTTCTGTTTCCACCACCAAAGCTTTGAGGGGAGCATTTGCAACCGGTTGGCACCATTTTTGAGTGAACTGCCAAAAGTCAGATTTTTGCTGAAATTGTGACCCCGGGGCTTAGGGATTTTTTCAAAAAAATATTTTTTGCCGGTTAGGTTTTTGAGGGCTGATTTCTTGTCCTGTGATAAAAAGCCTTCTGTTTCCATCGCCAAAGCTTTCAGGGGATCATTTGCAACCTTCTGGCACCATTTTTGAGTGAATTGCCAAAAGTCAGATTTTTGCTGAAATTGTGACCCCGGGGCTTAGGGATTTTTTCAAAAAAATATTTTCTGCCGTTTAAGTTTTTGAGGGCTGATATCTTGTCCTGTGATAAAAAGCCTTCTGTTTCCATCGCCAAAGCTTTCAGGAGAGCATTTTCAAGCTTTTGGCACCATTTTTGAGTGAACTGCCAAAAGTCAGATTTTTGCTGAAATTGTGACCCCGGGTTTAGGGATTTTTTCAAAAAAATATTTTTTGCCGGTTAGGTTTTTGAGGGCTGATTTCTTGTCCTGTGATAAAAAGCCTTCTGTTTCCATCGCCAAAGCTTTCAGGGGATCATTTGCAACCTTCTGGCACCATTTTTGAGTGAATTGCCAAAAGTCAGATTTTTGCTGAAATTGTGACCCCGGGGCTTAGGGATTTTTTCAAAAAAATATTTTCTGCCGTTTAAGTTTTTGAGGGCTGATTTCTTGTCCTGTGATAAAAAGCCTTCTGTTTCCATCGCCAAAGCTTTCAGGGGATCATTTGTAAGCTTCTGGCTCCATTTTTGAGTGAATTGCCAAAAGTCAGATTTTTGCTGAAATTGTGACCCCGGGGTTTAGGGATTTTTTCAAGAAAATATTTTCTGCCGGTTAGGTTTTTGAGGGCTGATTTATTTTCCTTTAATAAAAAGACTTCTGTTTCCACCACCAAAGCTTTGAGGGGAGCATTTGCAACCGGTTGGCAGCATTTTTGAGTGAACTGCCAAAAGTCAGATTTTTGCTGAAATTGTGACCCTGGGGCTTAGGGATTTTTTCAAAAAAATATTTTCTGCCGGTTAAGTTTTTGAGGGCTGATTTCTTGTCCTGTGATAAAAAGCCTTCTGTTTCCATCGCCAAAGCTTTCAGGGGAGCATTAGCAAACGGTTGGCACCATTTTTGAGTGAATTGCCAAAAGTCAGATTTTGGCTGAAATTGTGACGCCGGGGCTTAGGGATTTTTTCAAAAAAATATTTTTTGCCGGTTAGGTTTTTGAGGGCTGATTTCTTGTCCTGTGATAAAAAGCCTTCTGTTTCCATCGCCAAAGCTTTCAGGGGATCATTTGCAACCTTCTGGCACCATTTTTGAGTGAATTGCCAAAAGTCAGATTTTTGCTGAAATTGTGACCCCGGGGCTTAGGGATTTTTTCAAAAAAATATTTTCTGCTGTTTAAGTTTTTGAGGGCTGATTTCTTGTCCTGTGATAAAAAGCCTTCTGTTTCCATCGCCAAAGCTTTCAGGGGATCATTTGTAAGCCTCTGGCTCCATTTTTGAGTGAATTGCCAAAAGTCAGATTTTTGCTGAAATTGTGACCCCGGGGTTTAGGGATTTTTTCAAGAAAATAAATTCTGCCGGTTAGGTTTTTGAGGGCTGATTTATTTTCCTTTAATAAAAAGACTTCTGTTTCCACCACCAAAGCTTTGAGGGGAGCATTTGCAACCGGTTGGCAGCATTTTTGAGTGAACTGCCAAAAGTCAGATTTTTGCTGAAATTGTGACCCTGGGGCTTAGGGATTTTTTCAAAAAAATATTTTCTGCCGGTTAAGTTTTTGAGGGCTGATTTCTTGTCCTGTGATAAAAAGCCTTCTGTTTCCATCGCCAAAGCTTTCAGGGGAGCATTAGCAAATGGTTGGCACCATTTTTGAGTGAATTGCCAAAAGTCAGATTTTGGCTGAAATTGTGACGCCGGGGCTTAGGGATTTTTTCAAAAAAATATATTCAGCCAGTTATGTTTGTGAGGGCTGATTTCTTCTCCTGTGATAAAAAGCCTTCTGTTTCAAGTGCCGAACCTTTCAGGAGATCATTTTCAAGCTTTTGGCACCATTCTTGAGTGAATTGCCAAAAGTCAGATTAATGCTGAAATTGTGACCCGGGGCTTGGGAATTTTTTCAAAAAAAATCTTCTGCCGGTTAGGTTTTTGAGGGCTGATTTCTTGTCCTGTGATAAAAAGCCTTCTGTTTCCACCACCAAAGCTTTGAGGGGAGCATTTGCAACCGGTTGGCACCATTTTTGAGTGAACTGCCAAAAGTCAGATTTTTGCTGAAATTGTGACCCCGGGGCTTAGGGATTTTTTCAAAAAAATATTTTTTGCCGGTTAGGTTTTTGAGGGCTGATTTCTTGTCCTGTGATAAAAAGCCTTCTGTTTCCATCGCCAAAGCTTTCAGGGGATCATTTGCAACCTTCTGGCACCATTTTTGAGTGAATTGCCAAAAGTCAGATTTTTGCTGAAATTGTGACCCCGGGGCTTAGGGATATTTTCAAAAAAATATTTTCTGCCGTTTAGGTTTTTGAGGGCTGATATCTTGTCCTGTAATAAAAAGCCTTCTGTTTCCATCGCCAAAGCTTTCAGGGGATCATTTGTAAGCTTCTGGCTCCATTTTTGAGTGAATTGCCAAAAGTCAGATTTTTGCTGAAATTGTGACCCTGGGGCTTAGGGATTTTTTCAAGAAAATATTTTCTGCCGTTTAAGTTTTTGAGGGCTGATATCTTGTCCTGTGATAAAAAGCCTTCTGTTTCCATCGCCAAAGCTTTCAGGGGATCATTTGTAAGCTTCTGGCTCCATTTTTGAGTGAATTGCCAAAAGTCAGATTTTTGCTGAAATTGTGACCCCGGGGCTTGGGGATTTTTTCAAAAAAATATCATCTGCCGGTTAAGTTTTTGAGGGCTGATTTCTTGTCCTGTGATAAAAAGCCTTCTGTTTCCATCGCCAAAGCTTTCAGGGGATCATTTGTAAGCTTCTGGCACCATTTTTGAGTGAAGTGCCAAAAGTCAGATTTTGTTGAAATTGTGACCCCGGGGCTTAGGGATTTTTTCAAAAAAATATTTTCTGCCGGTTAAGTTTTTGAGGGCTGATTTCTTGTCCTGTGATAAAAAGCCTTCTGTTTCCATCGCCAAAGCTTTCAGGGGATCATTTGCAACCTTCTGGCACCATTTTTGAGTGAATTGCCAAAAGACAGATTTTTGCTGAA